>NW_028227260.1:108629460-109311960 GCF_978045245.1 Mus caroli | reverse complement strand
AGAGTGGGATTTGAAAACATTTAAATGTCCTGTCTTGGGAAGCTGCATGTAACAATGGTTACAAGGTAAATGTGCCCTCAAACAAACCTTGCTCAAATCCTCATTCCTTTATCTTTTTTATTTTGAAGCATATAGTGCAAAAACTTAGGTGAAAGTTGTCCTTACTCCACAGTAATTAGCCAGCTACAAGTACATTTAAATTGATGTGTGTGGACAACACAAGTGTCAGAATGATCTTCCAGAAGGAGCTGTATTCTGGCTCAGTTCATGTCAGTGAAACTCAGTTCATGTCAGAGATAGAACCATAGAGTTGGGACAGATTGGCAATGACATCAGACTAGACCGGCAACACCAATGTCATTATCACAGCCAAGCATTACAGAACATGAATGGTGTAGAGTAACAGTCTCTGATCTATCACTCTCAAGTCTTGATTATTGCACAAGATGGTTTCCATCTCATAGTCTCAGTGTTTTTCATCAAAACTATAGTCAAAAGTAAAGAAATTATATATATTTTATTTAATATACATTATTATAAGGGTTTAATGAGGCATTTCATGTAAAAACTCTGGCATATAGCCATAGGATGAACAATAAAAATTACATCTCCAACTTATCTAGGTATTAAAAAGGTAATCATTGATTGATAACTTGTTCCTTTAGTTTAAAGCTTTGTCTCTGGGGATCCTTAGTTACAATAGAAATATGCTCAGGTGTCTATGACATTAAACCACCAAGAGACAATGACAGAGCATTTCTCTCATATACTGCCTTCTGACATGACAACAAAGAATTGAAAAGTACAAACTATACAGTCTGTCTGGGCTTTATTGGTGCCATTGCTAAAGTTATATAGTGCATATTATATCATAGTGCAATCATTATTTAATTTGACTGTCATAAAAGTAGAACATGGGCTAGAGATGGCTTAGAGCAGTGGTTCTCAACTTTCCTAATGTGCAACCCTTTAATACACTTTCTCATGCTATGTTGTCCCCAATGATAAAATTATTTCATTACTACTTCATAACTTAATTTTGCTACTTTTATGAATTATAATGTAAATGTCTGATATGCAGGAAATATGATATGTGACCAATGTGAAAGCATTGTTTGAACCCCACCGCCACCACCACCAAGAAGTCAAAACCCATGGGTTAAAAACTTGGTTAAGCATGCTTGCTGTTGTTCCAGAAGACTGGAATTTGATTTCCAGTATTTACATTGTGCAGCTCATAATTGCCTATAGTTCCAGTGAATTTGAAATCCTTTTCTGGTCACACACACTCAACACACATGCATATGCACATAAATAAAGCAATTTATAACATGCACAATCATTACCACAGTATATAAAAAGACTGAATGAGATATATAAAATGATAATAAGGAATAAGTATTCAATAATGTCAGTGGTACAGTAATAATGACAGTGATGATCATTGTTCTTCAGTGATATAAACTGAACTTGCTGCTGCCCAATGGAATTCTTTGCCTTGCCTAGGTCATTCAATAACTATTTCTTATTGCCTAACCAAATATACAACTATTAAGTTCTCTAAGGTGAAACAAAGTAGAGGTTTTCAAAAAACAAGAGAACAAGACAAAGAGAAGTATCAACAGGGAAAGGAAGTATACTGAGGGGTAAGTTGGTGGGCTGTCATATACAAAAGAGGAAAACACAGTTTGCTATGTGACCAAAGTGTACTATTAGTAATAGAAATCAAAACAGTAGTTTTCCTTTAATATGATAATGACTTGAAAGAGTCATGAGAGGATACTGTAGGTTGACAATATTCTAGATAGTCACACTAGTGCTGATTATATGGATGTAAACATTTCTCAAAACTCATCATCATGCATCCTATGAAGATGTACATGTTATCACAAGTAAACTTGGAGTACTAAAAAATGTGGTTGAATCCATACTATTCTTTTCATTGACTATTTTCTAATTTGGCTTCTGATTAGATCTAACCTTCACCAGATTATTATTATTTTCTTTCTGTCTTCCCAGGACCCACTGACAGGATCCAGAAAGAACAGACACCCATAACTAGGAATTTCTTTGAACCAAATCCAGACCAAATCTGATTCTCTGCAGACAGAGCAAGCAAGTAACCTGACTCAGACCAGACAAATGGAACTCTTTAGAATGTCAATAAAACTATTCTTCAACAAAAGCCAAGGGTACTGCCAATTTAAGAGAACCACCAGGAACAACTACCACACTCTGGCCTTAGCCTGTGGGGAAGGTCATTAGTTAGAAACACTAATAACATTTCCATTTGAAATTGAAAGCTTAAATGAATTTAGCGACATGGAGTCAAGGGTAAGACATGAGACCTCCTTTACAGTAATATCAATACACAGTAATTGTAATTTATGCTTAATGTTTATCACAACTCAGATCTTGTAAGGAAATTGTCCTCTATTTTTAACTACACCTCAAGATCAAGAACATATCTCTTTTTAAAAATATAACCCCTTCATTTTCAAGGTTAATACCCTAGAAAACATTTCCCAGAAGAAAACAAATGACCATCCACTCAAAAAGAAAATAAAATTAAGCACTGGAATAATAGTCAAAATGACTGCTATAATTTTTAAAAAGTGCATTTGTCTGTAAATTCACACCTCTAAAATTGTATCATCAAGCTATTACATTCAACCAGGTATGGTAGTGTACACATATAATCACAATGCTTATAAGATAGAAGCAGTGACATCATGAACTCTAGACCAGCCTGGCCTTTACATTATTCAAGATTATCTTCCAACCTTGTCTCAAAAGAAGAAAGAAGAAGAAAAGAGAATGGAAACTGTCAAATATAAGATTTAACCAAATATTCGCACCTCATATACCATAAATAAATAACCTATATTTCAGATTAAACATGAATGATATTACTCATGGCAATATGCCTGAAACCTACTCCTCAGTCTATGATGATAAGTCACAGTGATGATTGTGTCTTCTGAATAGGAAAATGCACATCAGTGACTACAAAAAACGAGTTACACACATATCTGTGTTCTGAACTAACTGTTAAAACTGCATTATGTGCGCTATCATCACATCTCAATGGTAATATTAAGTTGAACACAGTAACAGACGTGTAGGCTCCCCTGTACCCATCATCCTTTAATTCATGTGTTTCTTCTGCTTTGAATTGTTTAATCTTTGCAATTATTTTCCATTCCTTTCAAATTTCTCAACTCCAAAAATATAAACCATAATGAAGCAGACACTAGAAAGTCTTTTTATTGGCTATATTTGAGGAGCTGCAACACATTCTGGTTGTTCTGTGTTGATTGTAATTCCCAGAATGAGGAGTTGATTTGGGCATAAAACAGCACAGCTGCAGAGAGACCTGAAATGCTAACAGCTTCATCTTCCTACTCATTGCTTCAAAAATGAGACTTCTGGCTTACCATCCAAACATGGATCCCAATGTCCTGCCTCTAATCTAGTCCCTGTATTCACTGCCACTACATATCTATTTCCCTGACACACATATGGCCCTCAGTGACTTCCTTCATGTCACAGCCACATTCTGCTTCACTTAAGACTTAAACTAACATCCATTTCTACTCCAACTTTACCCATATCACTAGCCCTTGGATGCAGCCTGTCTCCCTTTAATGACTTGAACTCTATTCCTAAAAGACTTTATGGAAATGGTAGTAAGGTAGGGAGAAGCTATAGTATCATTACCCCTTGCTTTACCCTGCTCCCCCTTCCAGCTTCAACATTTGTCAATAAAGAAGCTGTATATATCCAGAAACAAGAAAGAAGAAATCTGGCAATTGTGTGCATTCATCTTCTACCCTGTACCCATCAAAATGTCAAACACTCTTGATTAGAGACTAGCTCTGGCATACCATCTCCCTGAAGCTGTAATCACCACCTTCACCACAGAAGGGACTATGAGGTTCATGACAACTGTCTACAAAGCATGGGTCTATGATGGCATGATGAAAATAAACAAGCAAGCATCTGCATGAGTAATAGACAGATTATGATGATTGTTTTTAAACAAGAGGTCATCTACATCATGACATCTTACCAGCAAGCACCACCTGTTCTAAACACCTGCTTTGTTTGGCTGAAGAGTAAGCCTGGCAGTAGGTCACAGTGGCCAAGATGACCTTTGGTAATGGAATTCAAAATTCAAGCCATGTTATGCTGATTAGCCACAATGTCCAGTGCCTCTTGGGTAGGAGTAGAAAGACTACTAGAAATGCCTAACAAGGAAAGGAAAGTGAGATGTGTCCATACATGTCACAGTCCACTACAACAGCAGCTGTGCAAATGGTTGGCTTCATGGACTATGCATGGAATTGGCCTCCATCACTCAGTGGCCAGCATGAACTCAGCCCTGATGCAAGCACTCCCACCAGAGAACCCACAGCCCATGTAGCATCCAAACAGTTATATAACCCTGTGGCCATAGGACTAAGCACTAAGAAGAAAGTGTGGTTATAGCAACACATTCAACTTCAAATATGAACCAAATGAGAGATTTGGAATAAAGAATCAGCTAGCACTTTTATTTGATCCTGAAAAGATTTGGTATCAATTGTCACCAGCTACAAGTTGTCGAATGCCACAGGAACAGCTGCAGAAAATTGGACACAGGCTTAAGTGAGTCCTTTCCTAACTCAGGCATACTAATAAATCTTACCAATATGACAGAGAAGGGTCAGTAAAATCTATGCAAATATCTATTTGGACAAATACATGTTATGCAGTTTTCTTCCCTGGGATGGAAATAAATGTATCCTCTTGTTCAAGAACTATATGACCTAAACAATGCATATATATATAACCATCTTAAATTGTGTGCAAAGCATAAATCAGTACAAAAAGGTGACTAGCTATACAAGAGACCCTTGTAATTAATTTCCAAACAGAATCAAGTATGCTACCCTGCATTCTCCCAAAGAGAAAAGTCTAGCCTACCTGGTTACATTTTGAAAGAATTATCAAAGTTTTTCAGCCCTGGAGTTAGGGATTTGCTTGTGGTGGTTGAGTTTTGTTTTTAATTTTAAAGAGAGTTGTTTGTTTTTAAGACAAACTTTCAGCTTGTGAGACAGACTAGCCTTAAACCTGACTCAGTTTCTGGAGTACTGAGATTACAATATCACTACACCCAGCCCAAACCACGTTTTATTCAGTAGTACAAAATAAGTTACTGATTACTTACTATGTGTGTTTTAGAAAGTGTAGAAATGTGGTACTCTATAATAATCTTCAGTGTAGTGATGATAGGCTGTGGGCATGAGCCCCAAATGATAAGGTGGGAGGATGAATTTAAATGAGCAGTAGGCTGCAAAACAGATTATGAAGTTCATTCAAGCTGTTACTAAATTATTTGACTTGATTCAATCATTTGTCACAGCATCATTCAAAACTAAATGTATTTTGAAATGTCTATTAAATATTTGATCCCATAGATTGCTATGTTACAAACACTATGCTAATGAACACCTGAGTTTTGAAAACAGCAAATGTGACCTATATATAGGACATTTCAAATAACCAAACCTCCTCAGAATGTAAATATCTTTATTGGTTAAAATATTGAGTAGGTTAGGTATTGTTTGTTTCCAACATTATCTTAGTCATATATGATACTTGAAAAGAGGAAAAAAAAGCTACTGCATACTTGACAGTCACTATTTTGAGCAAGCTCTAAAGTCTAAGACCAACAGCACAGCTGAAAGGGCAATCTTGCCTTTAACTAGGAGAAAATCCCCATTTCCTTATGTAAGTAAACTCCCTTCTTAAAAGTTGCCCTATTAAATTAACTTATTCTAATTCCAACCACAATTCTAATGACTAACTCTACAACTCCCTAACAGAGGCATGTGGTTTCAAATGTGAAGAGTCAACATAAGAAAATGTCATGACTTATGCTAGTAAAAAAAAAAAAATCATTATTGAGTTACAGAGACCTGTGCTCCTGTGTCCAGACTTGTTAACCCATTCTGAACAATTGCAAATTAGAGACCTAAAACAGCAAGTCATTTTCTGTGAATTCATTTGGCTCAGGGTCCTTCCAAGGAAGACTGAAATGAACCCTGATGACCACCTGATGGAAATCAGAAACCAAAGTTCTAGCCAAAAAGTTGAAACTATTGGAGTTTCAAGTGGGAAGGAGTTATCTTGATCAATCAGATGCTAAAACCTTTAGTTGCCTTCACTTCTCTGAGCTCTAGGTAGAAAATGATACACAGGGGCAGGTATTGGGGTGAGGCTCAGTGATAAAGTGCCAGTCTCACATGTAAACTCCTCACCTATGATCTTCACCGTGTCAAAAAAAAAAAAAAATAAGGCGTCTTAAGCCAATTTTTCTTATCATATGAGGGTATCTTTGAGACCTGCCATAGTTAAGGAAGCCGTGGAAACATGTCAGGGCAGTTCTACCTTTACAATTTACTAGAACAGCTAATGTGTGTGTCCCGAATGGCCACCTTGTCCAAGTGGGTCCCCAAACCTTAAGTTGACACCTCTGGCCCTTAGGACAGTAGACTTAACCATCCACAAATTCCCAGAGCCTTTAGTCAACCACATTGCTTAGTGGGAAAAGAAACACTTCCACTTAGAAAACAGGATAAAGGCCCTGCTCTGAAGACTTGACAACTTTCTGTGGCAGGTGGCTGGGGCGGGGGGTTGCGGGGAGCTGGCACTGCCCATCCCCTAAGAAAGCAAGCTCTGAAAGAAGCGAGGAGAGAAGAAAGGGGACTAGGGGAAAGAGTTGGAGAGAAAGGAGCCCTTGGGTGCATGGAAGGGTTAATTTCCCCCACCCCAGCACACAATCAAAAAGGGCTGGAGTTCCTCCAACTCCCCACTGTTGCAAACCCACTTTACCTGGAGTGAGTTTCTGCATATCAAGGTACCTGTGGTCCTTAGGACCTAGCCCAACCCAGAGTCTACTGTGGCTATTTCGGACACTCATGCACCTGAGCCTTTGCTCACTGCTCTTCCAGATCTCTCCCCTGTGCCTGTCTCTGTGTCCTAATCCTCATGGCTGCAGTCTCCAGTTTACACATCCCTTCTAAGCTGTGTCCTGAGCAAGGCAAGCACTAGTACAAGCTGGTGGTGGCAGAGATCACCCCTTCCTTTTCTTGAGTTCTTCCCAGCCTGAGACCTGCTCTGCTGCATGTCCCCATCCTGCCTGCGGGAGGCCCCAGGCCGAGAAGTACACTCTAGGGGGACCCGGGACCAGGTGCCTTGGGCCAGGTGGCTATATCCCAGGGAGCTGAGGAAATGAATTATGCCCTCCTGCAGAGGCCCACTCCCACTAGGCACCAGTGGCAAGGGGACAACAGCCTTTGTTCTCCCGGGGCTTGGCAAGGCTGCGCTACTGAGGCGCAACACGGGCGGCGCCAGGGTATCCAGATTGCTCACTTTTGCACGCGGCGTGTCAAAAGGTGCACGTTCCTGTCTTCTGCTTTAAGTGCAGTGGGTAGGAAGTTGGGGGGGTAAGGGGCGTGAGGTGAGAAGTATGGGGGAAGGGTTCTGCATATGGGCCAGGCTCTTTGTTTGCATTTGAGGGCACGGCGAGGGGGGTTGAACGTGGGTCTGTGCTTGGGTCCTGAGAGTGGGACAAATTCCTGAGTATGTCACCATGTTGCACCGCGCAGCACACATATGCACACTCTCTGGAGCGTACACACACACACACACATTATCACACACACACACACACATTATCACACACACACAGAGACACACACACAGCGAGAGAGAAAGAAATGGAGAGGAGAGAGAGAGAGAGGGGAGAGAGAGAGAGAGAGAGAGAGAGAGAGAGAGAGAGAGAGAGAGAGAGAGAGAGAGAGAGAGAGAGAGAGAGAGAGAGGTCCAGTCAGTAGCAGGCAGCTCTGTTCCCTGCGCTCCAGGCTGCTGCAGCTTCGTCTGCCCGCAGCGCGTCCACCATGCGTTCAGAGGGGCAGTGGAAGAGACTGGAGGCTCTGGAGGGGCTACAGTTCCGCCAGGATGGAGGGAAAGTGGTGCAAACCCACACTTCCTCAGAACCTAGACCTTCGGGGTTTGCCCGGGGTCGCAGAGGTCATGGGCACCTTAGGGTCTAGCACAGAGACTAGGAGCCACTGGGCGGCGCGCACACAAGGGGGCGAGGGCAACCTAGCGAAGGGAAGGAGGCGGACTTCTCGGTGGGCTTACCCTTAGAAGCATCTTTCTCCTCTTTGGGCTTGGTCACCTTTCCACTCATAGATCCCAGCTTGCTTGACAAGATTCGTCCAGGAGAAGGAAGTCCTCGCCGAGCTGGCTGGACTTGCGAGAGCGCTTAGGGCGGCAAGTCGCGACCGCGAGCTCTCAGTGTGGCTCCGGGCGGAATCCGCTTTTCCCCCCGCTGCCGCTGCTGTCGCCGCCTGCGAAAGAGTGGGGAGGAAAAGAGAGGGGTGAAGGAGGAGCCGCCGCCCGAGCCTGAGCGGCCGGCCGCGGGAGGAGCCGCTCGCCGCGCTCCAGAAGTGCAGAGACAAAGCGGGGCGGCCGCTCCAGCGCCCCGCCGCTCCTACCCGCCCGCGGAGAGCCGCGCTCAGGAATCTCGGGGCACCCGGGAGGCGCAGCCGGGACTCCCCGGCTTCGCCGCCGGCCTGCCCGGGCTCTGTGCGGGTCGCTCGCTCCACGGGCGCCGACCACGCCGGGAGTTGCCTGGGTGTTCTGCCCAAGCTCTACTGGGTAGCTTTTCCCCGCCTCTCCCAATCTGCTGAGCCGCCAACTCAATCAAAATAAAACACCGAGGAAGGTTTTTTAAAAAAATCAAAACAAAGACGAAAATATTCACTTAAAAATAACGAGCCTCCCCGAAAGGGAAATGTTTGAACATGTGATGAGCAACGTGTGAGCCTGTTACACCGCAGAGCCGCGCAGCTTCTCGCCCGCGGGGATTCGGAAAGGGAGGTTCGCTCCTTTCTATTTAATCCGTTTTCAGATTCCTGTCTTTTGGCCAAAAGAGGGGCCCGGAGTTGCTGGCCCGCAGAGGAGCGGGAAGCGAAAACCCTTACCTGTTCTCTCTCCCTACACCCACACCCCCTCGGAGCTCGCCTGCTCCCTCGCTGCCACTCTCCGGGCAAAGAACTCTCTGATCCCAGAGAGGCAGGAATCGGCACTGGGGTGCGTTCTATATAAACGACAAGGTGTGGGCACGCGGGGGGCGGGGGGCGGGGGGGGCAGCCGGCGAGGGCGGGGCCCCACAAAGCCGCCTGCCGGCTGTAGTAAAAACAGAGCTCGGCAGGGGCGCGCAGACGTCAGCTGCCGCCTTGCAAAAGCTTGGCAGCCTAGCGAAGTGCGGGCGATCTTGTCAGCGGGGTGTTCCCTATTTCCCCGGACAGGCAAGGTCCTCCAGTGCTGCCACAGCAGGCTCTCTTGATCCGCGGTGAACAACGAAGCCAGGAGTCCCTAATCTCCACCCTCCTTACTCCCTAGACTTCCAGTGCTTGCCTTTCTGGCTGCACTGGTTGCCACCTACACTTTGGGGACTCCGCTGTTGGCAACTGCGGTGAGATCTGTCCTGGAGTCTGTGCCTCTTCACCTCTGGCCACCCGTCCAAGTTGAGACAGATTGGTTCTCCAAGAAGGGAGAAAAGGGATCTGGCTTGCCAATAGGGCAGAGAGTGAAACTGACCTAGTGCTTGCTGCTTCCCACCTGCACCATACGCAGGCCCTTCTCCCTGGGCTGTAGTCCCCACTGCTCAGGTTAGCCAACCTTCTGTAAAGTGAAGTGGGACAAGTCTCTAGGTGCAGTAGAAGAATAAGTAGGATGGCTTGTCTCCCAGGCTACACTTGTGACAATCCATGAAAGATCCCTGAGAGTTAGAACTAGAAGAAAAAACGGCTCCAAAACCAGAAGTTATATATGGGATATAAGGCAAAGAAGAAGTCAAGGACTAGAAAAGGAGTAATGAGGAGCTCAGCAATCAGTGCCTGGATGTTTGCAAACCTTTCCCCCCACACTGTCCTTTCTGTCAGTGGGGACCGATTGGCTGCTGTTAAGGAGTAAAGAGGCTGAGGGCATGGCTTAGTTCACAGAGCCCTCAACCCAGTCATCAAAATATATGTTCCAGGACAGCTGGGCTACACAGAGAAACCCTGTCTCGAAAAACAGAAGAAAAAAAAAATCATTGTATCCTAACAATAGAGATGTACTGGTGAGCCCCAAGCAGAAAAGCCATTCACTTCATCCCACCACACTTCCACCCTCTCCTTAATTTGGTTTTGTTAATGATATTAAACCAGGCGAAGAAATCATATAGATGGATTAGTCCTACTGAATCCCAGGCAGTAACTCAATTACAAGAGCCTGCTGTGGCTTTCAAGGCCAGGAGTGTGGGCTGCCCCTGCTACCAGCCAGGGTCTAAAGGTCAGTAATCCTCTAAACTCAATTTGCAGCCTCCATGCTCAGTCTGAGAGGAACTGTAGGCCTTCTTTTCTTGCAAATAATATCTAATAACCTGGAGCTTGATGATACAATGTAATTACCCAACCCAAGGTTAGACCATTAATTAATATTAATATTCTGATAAAGAAGGAATGTCCCTTCAAAAGACAGAAATTTAAATGGTTGAATGTGTGTTTGGAGAAAAAAAAAACAGGAGAAAAACAATTTTTAAACAACTGTTCTTATGTAATCTATACCCAATAATAGCTACCATTCTTTTACGTTCCTAGACTGTGCGAAGCAATTGTGCTCAGTAACTGCATCAGTGTCTTATTGAAACTTCCCATCCCCCCCCTAGTAAGTGTTAGTATTATTACTTCCATTTTCAAATGAGGAAATCAGGCCTTGGAGTGATTAAATGATTTTTCTTTAAAACCAGGTCTCACAGTGGAGCTCACACTTGCCTTGTACTCCCGGGTACTAAGGTGACAGACGTAAAACACCATGTCTAACTAGCTCTACACTACGGAATTTTCAAAAAGGTCACAGGCCTGCTTATTTGTGGAGCCTGGGTAAGAATCCGGGTGTATCTACCTCTCACCCCAAACTTATTCTTTAGCACACCATCTGACAGTGCTACCCTTAGCCTCTTACAGCAGGGGAAACACTTTCCCTGGACATTTCTTCAAAGCACAAACTTCTAAGTGTTTGTCAACCTCCCTAAACAAACAAACACACACACACACACATACACACACACATCCCACCACACTCCCACCCTGTCCTGCTGTCCTGGTGTGTGTGTGTGTGTGTGTGTGTGTGTGTGTGTGTGTGTGTGTGTGTGTGTGTGTGAGTGTGTGTGTGTGTGTGTGTGTGCTAGTCGACTCCTGTGTACCCATACCATTTGTTTTGTCTATGTCTTCCTGGTAAGCTCCAACAGTGTAACGACATTGTGATTTTAGAGGGTTCTCTGTCTTTACCAATAATCTCTATCCACAGCTCTATAGTCAGCAAGACTAACATCCAGCTGGAAGCTAGGTATAACTCTTCCTTAAAAGACAATAAAACAGTAAGCATAGCAAACCCAGGGTGAAATCTAGGTTAGCTGATACTATTGAGGTGATGTAGAGAGATGTCTGCATGGGAGAGTGAATGAAGCCTGCTTATCTGTGAGTACAAGTCAGTAAAATTGTGTTCCCTCACTGGAAACCATCCTGCAAAAGAAATAGTAAGAACATACAGAAAATAGACACCTCATGCAAAAACACTGTAGTGGTGTGTGCCTGTGTTGAGACAGATCAATGGTCATCATAAGAGCTTTAGTGCCAAACACCAAGAAATATGACTACTCAAGTGAACAGCCAAGCAATGGTATCCAAATAAACTTTCTGACTCTGCTAGGGGGATTATACCCAGCCACATTGGTAAAGGAAATGGGTCTGCTCCATTTTTATCTCCTCTGACATGTTTAACATGAAAATGTCATTAGCACTGGCTCCAATGAACCCATACTCCAGCCTCCAGTGTCCAGTACTTGGTAAGCAAAATGATCAGCTGAAACAGGCTCTGACATCTATGCTAGGATGATCAGAAGGTGGTCCCTCCAGTACATATGCAGACCACCAAAAGATTTGGTCTGCCTTGCTTTCTTTTGTTTTGAGGCAAGGTCTCACTGTGAATCACATACTGGCCTTAAATCCACATGCACCTGAGGGCGCATAAGTTCATTGTAATGAAGTGATGCTTTCTTAATTTTAGAGTAAACTGGAAATTATCAGACAGGCCTAGCCCACCTGATGGCCTATCACACCACCATCATATATGAAGTGTAACCACCCCAGAGAATTTATTACTAGGCTCTCAAGCTGATGGTTCATGCTCAACTCCCTGACAACAACTTGCATTGCTGGCAAGTCAAACAAGATCTGAATCTTAGATATACAATCCATATTATTAGATAATATCAACTTCATCTCACATCTGGCTGCATTTCTTGTGAGAGACCATTTCAGTAGAGAACTATTCAATGGGATCCTTTTCAAATTCTTGGCCCAAGGACTTGTGATTCAAATTAAGTAGTTTTATTGTTGTTGATTTTAGCTATTTTTGTAGTTTACATATAATCTAAGTATCTCCTTAGTGTCTACTATATAGCCAAAGACTTGGTCTTTAGGGTAGTGCTATTAAAAAATGAAGAGGATAGTCATCACAGGCATATGTATGACCCACTACAGAGTGGGTTGAAAAAGCAAAATCTGCCTATCTGACTTTCTATTTCACCAGGTAAGGAGTTCAATACTCACATATACACCCTCATTTCCACCATGATGTGCATGATGTGACCCTCTTGCCCTGATACTCAGTCCTGCCATTGTCATGCCAAGCAGCCATGAATCACTTCTTCCGAGTGAGGGTTTTCATCTTGACATTTGAACTTTCAGTTTTCCAAAACTGAGCTGAATAAGCCTTTCTTTTTTACCTTTATGGAGTTAGAAGCCTCAAATGTTTCATGATAGTAATGCAAGGTTGAGTAATATGGATGCTGTAATAGAAACTCACAAGTTCTTACACACCTCGAAGTTCATACACTTCATAATATATAGTTAACATCTAATACACAGTTAATTGAATCCAAGCTGTCTTTGTGCTTTGAGCAATAGAACGTGGTAGAAGTTATGCTGTGTCAGGTCCTGGTAAAGCCTTTAAAAGATCTGGAAGAACTTTCTCTTGGGGGAAATCCAGCTACCATGTAAGACACTGGGTATCCTTACATCCATGATGTGAAGAAGCCCAATGTCATAATTACTTTTTGTCAACATGACACAAAACTAGGTAATACCTGTGAAGAGGGAATCTCAATTAAAGAATTTTCTCCATCAGACTGGTCCATGCTGGTGTCTGTAGAACATTTTAATGAATGCTAATTTATGTGTGAGAGTCTAGTATGGGTTGTATAATCTCTAGTTAGAGGTGCTGAGGTTGTTTAAGAAAGGTAGTTGAACAGGACACAATTAGTCCTACTGCAACTTGATGGGCCAGGATGGTTTGGTTCCCATGCGGGCCTCCCATTCTCTGAAAAGAAGGGGAAGAGGGATGGGGGAGGAGTATGAGAGTGAGGATGGGAGGAGAGAAGGGAGAGGGGGACTATGATCAGGATGTAAAGTGAATAAATATATAATGAGAGAAAAAGGTAGTTGAAGCCAGACAGCACCAGGGAGGGAGATACAGGTATATCTCTATGAGTTCAAGACCAGCCTGGTCTACAGAGCAATTTCCAGGATAGCCAGAACTGTTATACAGACAGAAAGGCTGTTTCATGGGGAAAAAAAGGGGGAAGAAAGGAAAGAAAAGAGACAAAGACAGAGAGCTAGGTAGCTGAGCAAGCCAAGGGGAGCAAGGCACTAAGCACGATTTCTTTACAGTCTGTTTCAGTTCCTCTCTCCAGAATCATGCCTTGAGTTCTTGCCCTGAAGGCCAAATAAGCCCTCCCCAAGGTGGTTTTGGTCAGTGTTTTATCACAGCAACAGAAAACAAATGAAGATACCCAAGCTGGCCATAGGAAGGGATCATGTGAAAGAACATGAAGGAACACAGGTGATGGCAATTACCAAGGTCCTAGCTATATGGCCCATGTCAGACCATCTTAGCTTTCTGCCAAACAGTCAAGTTAAAATTTATAGATTTCAAGAGTCAGAAATGAGCCATCTCTTTCTGTACTCTATCCAGATTCTTAATCCACACAATTATGCTAAAAATGGTTATCGTTTAAAGATATTCAGCTTTGGGGTGCTTTGTTACACAAATTCTTATTAAAGGAAATGAGAACCCTAGATTACATTGGTCCCAGGATTTTTTTTTTCTGTTTGTCAGCTATGGCTCAAACTGGATTTTAAAAGTGAATGACATATGTAAAACAAGGAGATGTCAATAATTTATCCATCAGTTGCTTAACATTAAGATCGTCACAACCCACAGCAAGCAGATATGTGATTTTCTGCCTCATGTAAAACTGAGCATTTAGACCATTATAATTTTCCAAATCAGAATGCTTGTGAGAAATTGGCATCTTTAAGTGTTTTGTCTCTTGATTGTTCAGGGAAGAGGAAATTATTGAGATAGAGTTTGTTCAAAGATTCAGTCACACTACAAAACAATGGCTATCACTGGGTAGCAAGGGCTGTCCATCAAGAACCCCTATCATTTCACATTTCAAAACAATAGATGTCACCAGAAGCATGAGCTGTCCATCAAGAATGCTCATCATTCCACGGCGCTCAGAATTGCCTATGACAAAGAGGAATGAATGATCAATATTGGCCTTTATCTCACAGCGTGGTTTACATTCTAAAGTCTGTCATAACCACTTTATCAACATTCAGATGGACCTGGAGCAAAGACTGGGAGGTTAAGAACACTGGCTGCTCTTCAAGAGGACCTGAGTTTTATTCCCAGCACTCACATGGCAGATCACAACTATTCTATCTCCAGTTACAGAGTATCATTCTCTTTTGACTTCTGTGGACACCAGGCATGTGTATGGTACATACACCTATGGGCAAATCAGTCAAGCATATAAAAATAAATAAGTCTCTAAAAAACACAGTCAAGCAACAGACTTTGCCATCATTTCTCAGCACACAACAGGCAAAACACTTTGACCCAGGTCAGCTTTCCAAAGTTTTTCAGATCCTGTCCTTGTTTTTACTTTAGTAATTATTCTGACAATGGTAAAAAAAAGAAATTTCTTTCCTTGAAAAAAATCTTGGTTCTAATATTTAGTTGTTAGCAGATTGATGTTTAGCTATATCTTCACTTCTTTGACAAAGATGCCCAGAGATGATAAGGACTCTGCATAACTCTTCAGGGTAAACTCCCAGATGCCTCTTCTAACAAGGCCTAACACAATTCCTATCACATAATAAAAGGCATAATAAAGATCCCATCTTCATTATGCTGTTCACAGAACCACTAAGTCTCTTGCCTATACTAAATATTTATTCATGTTATGCCATTTTTATACTCAAAGAAATAATGTGATACTATCATCAGTCTCATTCTTCAGATCATGGAGCAAATTCAGAAAGGCCAAGCAACTTATACACACACAACCAGTAAGAGGCTTATCCAGGGCGATGGCCCAAGTCTTTGCTTTCAAATTTTCTTGCTCCCTCCTCTCTATAAATTGACGTGTTCTGCAATTATCACGAAATAACCAGCACCTCTGAAAGTTTCATGCAGAGAAATCCAAGCCCTGAAACCAGAGCAGAGCTCTTAGGACCTACAGGCTATTGCATTGTGTCAATGCCAGGTTCTACCGCAGAATGGTTGACACAGAGATATGCTATCCACATTCCACTTCCATGAAAGTGCTCATGGACAGGTGTATGGATTGAGGTCAGTGAGCATCCTTAAACTGTCACTTCTGCCAGGGTTGCCTCATTTGCAGAGCTGCTTAGCCAGAAGTCATGGCCTCCATGTGAGAATCCACATTGCATAACTGAGTTCTGGTCTAACGTTCACACTCTCACAGACCCCATTGATCCATGCCTTCTTAGCAAAGGGTGTGGTTGTCCTTCTTCAAAGTTCAACTACTTACTCTGCTCAGTCATGCCTTCTCACTTTTCCTTTCCCAGGTCTTGATTCCTGAGGAAAATATCCCACTACAAACTTCAAGGTGGGTTGCCACATTTTTTTTTTTTTATGGAATTCAGCCTCTGACATTTCTCCCTGCTTCTCTCAAATTCTGTCTTATAGCCCCAATCTTTGTTAGAAATCTTTCTTTTCTTCTCAAAGATTGTCAGAGGTGTCCAACTTTTCAGCATTGTGATATGATATTGCCATCTACAAATTTGTTGGGCCATGATCATAGCTATCAGCGTAGATATGTGGCCTGTGGATCACAAGTTGGACATGTCTGATTTATGAGATCAGCGTTCTCAAATATTTGGACTGAGGCTTCCCTTTTGGGTAGTTCCTTGAAAACTTTTCTACAGTATTACATTTAGGTGTCTAGTTTTATGCCTATCACAAAGATCATATTCAAGTGGTATACATTTTTAAGAAAGAATAAATGAACAAATACTGAAATATGAAAAAATCAATCTGGGTCAATAATAACAAGAAAATTTTATCTATACTTTTCTTCATTTGAAAGTACTTGTAACCTAGTCATTTTTTGCCAGCCACTGCTCCACTACTGTAATAACCTAGACAAGATAGTCAACTTTTAGAAAGAAATGTTTTGTTTGAACTAATACTTTTGGTGTCGCAGTTGGTTAGTTCTTTGCTTTTAGGCCCATGAATATATAATAGAAGCAAGCTTGGTCTGTATAGCAAGTTCCAGGCAAGACACTGCTATATTGTAAGACCTATCTCTAAGAAAGAAAAAGGGAAGGAAGGAAGGAAGGAAGGAAGGAAGGAAGGGAGGGAGGGAGGGAGGGAGGGAGGGAGGGAGGGAGGGAGGAAGGAAGGAAGGAAGGAAGGAAGGAAGGAAGGAAGGAAGGAAGGAAGGAAGAGAGAAAGAAAAGAGAGAAAGAACTAAGAAAAGGCAATTTATCTGCTCATGTTATCATTGATATTGAATTAGGTATTAGGACTTCACCTCAGATAATTTTTTGTTTCAAAAGCCTATGCTATGCTGACATTTTCAAGAAATCTCTGATCTCCATCAGATAGAAGACTCTGGAAGAATCCATCAATAAGGAGTGATGCTTTGGATTTATTGTTAGCAGAGATAACATTTCTGAGCCCCACATTAACGCAGAGGAGTCCTTTCCAGTGGCTCCCTTAGATACTCCTATAACTTTAGCCTCTCTTCTTTGTTTTTATTTCAGAGATATTGGGCTGGTAGACTGCATGCATGCCTAGTACATCATCTGAATGACTTTACTTATTACATTATGAACTTACCTATCCTTAGCACTTTCTCTTATGGGTAAGGACTACATTTCCCAGAAGTCTCTTCCTTGTATTCTAGGTGTTTAGGTGAAACTACTTTTGCCTCAAAAGACACAAATATGAGTTACCATGGCCTGGGGAATATATATTTAATTCATCCAAAATTCCAGGTTACAATATAGAAGCAGCTTCATAAAATTTCTGTAGTAACAGAACAAAGTATGCCATAAATCAAGGCACTTTTTAATATACATTGGCTGAAATATTCAGTAGTTAGTAACAGCAATGAAGAAAAACCACAGCCATAGCATTCAAACTCTATTGAGTGATACTCCAAGCATTTTAGTTGCTGGAATCTGGTTTTATTAAGTTAATACATTCCAAAAGGTTTTCATCTATTACTGTATTAGGTCAGACACAGAAGTGGGCAAGGGATGGCTCTGTAGGAGGCTAAAGATAGCCCAAGATAAACTGAAATTTGGCTCTGGCCCATAAACATTCCAAACTTTTCATATTCAATAAAGTTCTACTTAATCACCTTTGAAGAAGGCTCAAGTTAGAGGGTACAATTTCTTTTTTTGAAATTTTGTCCATATAGGTTAGACTGGTTACTGAGAGCAACTGAAATTTTAGATGAACAGAGTAAAGCAGAATCGATATTCTTAAGGTGCTATGAATGGTTAGACACCATGAATGAACAGAAATCTCTTAGTTTCTGCTTCCTATTAACTTTATGTAACTAAAACTAACAACTTTACACAATTCTAACAAATTTTTGTTTTCTTGTTTTCTGCAAGAATTCAAGTTGTAGTGATTAAAGACATTTTTCTGATTCCCTAGCATGAATCTTCTGTATTTTCACTCTCCTCGTACCTCCTTTTAAAAGAAATATATTAAAACTAAAATATAGTAAACCTCTTAGCATTGTACTATACTTTTACTTTTATTAGATTTATTTAGTGTATGCATGTATGCATTTGTATGGGGGTGGGTATGGATGTGGGGTATGCATTGTGCATGTGATATGTGTGCACAGGCATCAATATTCAAGGCATCACATTCATGTGGACACCAGAAAACAACTTGTTAGAGTCAATTCCCTCTTTTTACAGAGATTCTGGATCAAACACAGGTAACAATGCTTAGCAGCTAATGTATCTACTTGCTGAACCATGTTGCTGGTCCAACTCATAATATTCTAGTGATTATTTTTACAACTGTATTCAAACTATTATGGTTTTCCATCCTGAATCTCACCACCAGTCCCATATTACTATAAAGCATTTCCTTGTGACACAGTATAAGTAGAGTCTACTGTGTGAGAAGACTCTAGGAAAATGAGAACATTAGCTTACAGTGTTTCTCATTGCAAACTGCATAGTACTCACCTTTCCCGAGCAAAAGACTTATTGAAGCTTATGGGAAGCAGCTAAATATGAGTTCTGTCCTGTATGTTGTAAGAGTCTTGGCACAAGAATTGCTGTCTTTCTTACTCTGTTAAAGACAAAGTGAATCACTGATCCTGCACTATAAAAACCTCACAAAAGAAGACCAGAAACTAAACAAAATATCACACCCATATTCCTGCTGCCATACATAAAACTTCAAGAAGATATGGAGGAATGAATCAAAACAACAGATAGGGACACTATAAACCTAGAGAGAAGGCTCTTCCCCTCAGAATTTAGTTTTCTACCAAGTGAGAGCCCTATTACAACTTGAGTACCTGACCCCTTGACCATGAGACAACTTTAATAAGCTATAAACAAAAGAGTTTAATTAGTTTTGTGAAAGGACAGATACGTCCTAACTTGTAACGCCCCATCATTGCCAGTAATGAAATATATGTAATGGTTCAACAGTAGCATAAAATAGACTTTCTGGTACCTCAAATATAAGATTTACCAAATCAACAGTTTAGTAGATTAACTATACAAGAAGACAACTGTGGTTGAGATCCTAAATAGTGACCAGGAAGACAACACACAGCAGAAAATAAAGAGCACAAAGGCAAAAATGAGAATTATGAGGGTAAACAATGTAAGAGACTTTGAAGACAGATCTCAAAGAAAGTGATGAAGCAGAGAATATAGCAAAACAAAAAGTGGCAAATGGGTTCTCTGAGTCCGACAGCTATAGTATTGAAATTATGTAAAAGTAAGCTCACAGAATGTTAGAAATATACTCATAAAATGCCAGGAAATTCAAAGTAAAATTTCAAACAACCTGAAAAAAATAAAAATTAATCACTTTATTCCAAAATATAGATGGCACAGAAAAGGCTTTTCTCAGGAAAAAAAAACCCTATATATTCTTATAGCATTGACAAACAAATATGAGAAGAGAAAGTATTTGTCTTTTGGAAAGAATCGCAAATTTAATGAGAAAGAAATAAGAAAGGAAATTACAAAAATTGTAGAATTAATAAAATAGTTTAAGGTTGTTCTTTGAGAAAAACCAATGAGAAGATAACTGTCTTGGAAATCAGATTAAAAAAAATACTTACAAGCCTTAAAATGTGAAAGGAGACTTTTGGATATACATGATGACATTTTAAATTCAAAGCAGTGTCTTTCAATAAAGTGACATTATGACCACTTAGAATGTGGTATATGTCACCTTTCCCTTGATTCAGAATTTTCTTTCAGGTATTCATTTCCTGTACCTCAATTTTGGAATAAGCCAAGTGATTTGACATGAAGAATAAAATGAGGTGGAATTGTGACTCTTCTCAATGTAGGCCTTAAGAGGCCTTAGCCATACTCTCCTTCCTTCTTGTATCCCTGCAGTCACCCTGAGACTAGCTCCATGATTTCTTGATTTGATTAATAGAAAAATGAGAGTTTTCTTAGAAAAAAAGTAGTACTAAGCACTATGGTCTGTAGCAACAGAGCCAGACAGACCTACAGTGACAATTAGAGTCACTTACATGAACTCAGACCAGAACAAGCAGACCCTGACCAACAAAAGACCCATAAATAGTAAATTAAATTATGTATGTGTCAATTTACACCATTGAGGGTTTTACTGGTTTGTTTCATAAAAATTACTAGCTATATATACTATTAAATTTGGAAATGTGACAGAGGTTCAGTAACTCGTAAACTTAAGTTATGGCATCAATTACTTGCATCAAAGAAAAAAATAATATAAATGGTGATATTAATATAGCCTTAAAAGTCATTTGATAATATTTAGCTACACTCCTAATATGTTTATCAGTTAAATATGATTAACTTATCTTGAAATAGTACAGTTTACCAAAAAATGGAAGCCAAATATAATCACAAATGGGAAAGCACTAACCCAATCAAATAAAATCAGAACTAGAAAAGCATGCTTCATATCCCTATTATAAGTCATCACTGTCTTGAAGTTTCTAGCTAATAAAAAATACCAAAAGGAACTAATATAAACATCAATAACTATACTGATATCTTCATCTGTTAATGTTTTATTTATAAAACTAAAAATCAAAAATCAATGCAAGTGACTCAGAGAATTTGGCAGGTGGAAGAATATAAAATTGTTTAACATGCACTTGCAAACACACAATATAGTGTGTCTCTATTCAAGTAATAAACACTGAAATGAAAATGGAATAAAATTATATTCACAGTGATGAAAATATCCTATATAATATTGGAATAAATTTAATGAGAAAAGCATCAAGTCAATGTGAAAAAAAAAAAAAACAAAAAACAAATCCTAACAAAATGAGTGAATGAACCAGAGGAGTTGATATGAGACTTCAATTTTCTCAATGTCAATATTATATATTCAAATTCCAATTTAAATCCCCAATGTAGTTTTTTGCTGTAGAAAAAGAGGATATTCATATAATATATTTTAATACTTATATGTAAGAATAAATGCCCTAGAATAAGCATGAAAAATAAGAGAGGGGGAGGAAGGGAGGGAAAGAAAAAATACTTTCTAGACATAGAATATGCTCTAAAGTTACTTTGATCAAATGAAATGACAGCAGCACATATGTAATTGACAAAGCGATTTAAGAACAAAGCCAATTATGCACAATTATACAAATACAATCGTTTAAGTCATTTAAAGCATAAGAGAAGTTGGTATTTCATTTCAGTTCACAAAGATGTATTGGAAAGAAAATATGCATGCAATTAGCTATTAACTTGAAACAAATGAGACTATATTTACCTAAAATAAAAATTATATAGAGGTAAAGAAAAAATTAAAGAATAACAAAAATTCTGTAATGTCTATTACCACGCAATGGAAAGAGCCTCTTAACCAATTCCTCAAGCTGACTGAGAAGTTATAAAAGTCATTTTACAACATACAGTTTTTAAGAATTTGGGTAAAATCACCACAATTCAAACAGATTAACAAGACTTGGTAAACATAGCTATACCTAGAAAAGACATGAGGAGTTTAGAGTGATAAAGGGTGGGCTTACAAGGAAAAATACAAGAATCACCTACAAATTGAGAGGCATAGGAGGAGGAGAAGCTGCAGCTTTAAATAAGTAAATTTCTCCCCTAAAGAAGTCAAATTGATAAGGCACTTAAACCAGGGACAGTAAATCACCAACTTACTTTACATATAAGACCAATGACATTTACAACAGGTTATAAGGGGAGTAGAGAGATGGCTCAGTGGTTAAGAGTGCTTTCTGTTTTTTCATATTGTAGAAGGCCCAGGTTTAGTTGACAGAACCCACATAACAACTCACAACTCTCTGTACCTCTAGACTCAGGGCATAATCCTTCTTCTGAGTTTGGTTAATTTACACACACACACATGGTATATACACATACATGCACACACACACACACACACACACACACACACACACACATATATATATATATATATATATATATATATATATATATAAAGCACTGTGAAGTCAACATAGTAGTATTGCAGCATAAAGTATACTGCATTGCTAGTGCAACTGTAAATTTATTATGTGCTTTTAAGAAAGCAATGGGGCGCTCTTCCGGTCAGACCAGCACCTGGGTAGCTAGGGCACAGGGTCAGCTGACACTCGCCAGCTACCCACAACACCTGCCACAGGATCTTAAGACTTCTGGTGAGTGGAACACAGCTTCTGCTCCAATCCAATTGCGCGCGGGACCTGAGACTGCATTAGTTAGGGAAGCAGAAAACCAGCCTGAGTAGGGCCAAAAGCCTCATCCGGTCTGACCAGCACCGGGGTAGCTAGAGCTCAGAGTCAACTGACACACGCCAGCTACCCATGACACCCGCCACAGGATTTTGAGACTTCTGGTGAGTGGAACACAGAGTCTGCTCCAATCTTTAAACAGTGACAAAGATAACAACTAACCCCAGAGATTACCAGATGGCGAAAGGTAAACGTAATAATCTTACTAACAGAAACCAAGGCCACTCACCATCATCAGAACCCAGCACTCCCACTTTGCCCAGTCCCGGGCACCCCAACACACCCGATAAGCTAGACCCGGATCTAAAAGCATATCTCATGATGATGGTAGAGGATATCAAGAAGGACTTTAATAACTCACTTAAAGAATTACAGGAGAACATGGCTAAAGAGTTACAAGTCCTTAAAGAAAAACAGGATAATACAATCAAACAGGTAGAAGTCCTTAAAGAAAAACAGGAAAACACATACAAACAGATGATGGAAATGAACAAAACCATACTAGACCTAAAAAGGGAAGTAGACACAATAAAGAAAACCCAAAATGAGGCAACACAGGAGATAGAAACCCTAGGAAAGAAATCTGAAACCATAGATACGAGCATCAGCAACAGAATACAAGAGATAGAAGAGAGAATCTCAGGTGCAGAAGATTCCATAGAGAACATCGGCACAACAATCAAGGAAAATGTAAAACACAAAAAGATCCTAACTCAAAACATCCAAGAAATACAGGACAAAATGAGAAGACCAAAACTTCGGATAATAGGAGTGGATGAGAATGAAGATTTTCAACCCAAAGGACCAGCAAACATCTTCAACAAAATTATAGAAGAAAACTTCCCAAATCTAAAGAAAGAGATGCCCATGAACATACAAGAAGCCTACAGAACTCCAAATAGACTGGACCAGAAAAGAAATACCTCCCGATTCATAATAATCAGAACAACAAATGCACTAAATAAAGATAGAATACTAAAAGCAGTAAGAGAAAAAGGCCAAGTAACATATAAAGGCAAGCCTATCTGAATTACACCAGATTTTTCACCAGAGACTATGAAAGCCAGAAGGGCCTGGACAGATGTTATACAAACACTAAAAGAACACAAATTAAAGCCCAGGCTACTATACCCAGCCAAACTCTCACTTAACATAGATGGAGAAACCAAAGTATTCCACAACAAAACCAAATTCACACATTATCTCTCCACGAATCCAGCCCTTCAAAGGATAATAACAGAAAAAAACCAATACAAGGATGGGAACCACGCCCTAGAAACAATAAGAAGGCAATCCCTCCACAAACCTAAAAGAAGACAGCCACAAGAACAGAATGCCAACTTTAACAACAAAAATAACAGGAAACAACAATTACTTTTCCTTAATATCTCTTAATATCAATGGATTCAACTCCCCGATAAAAAGACATAGACTAACAAACTGGCTACACAAATAAGACCCAACATTTTGCTGCTTACAGGAAACTCATCTCAGAGAAAAAGATAGACACTACCTCTGAATGAAAGGCTGGAAAACAAATTTCCAAGCAAATGGTATGAAGAAACAAGCTGGAGTAGCCATTCTAATATCTGATAAGATTGACTTCCAACCCAAAGTCATCAAAAAAGACAGGGAGGGGCACTTCATACATATCAAAGGTAAAATCCTCCAAGAGGAACTATCAATCCTGAATATCTATGCTCCAAATACAAAGGCAGCCACATTCATTAAAGAAACTTTAGTAAATCTAAAAGCACACATTGCACCTCATACAATAATAGTGGGAGACTTCAACACACCACTTTCACCAATGGACAGATCATGGAAACAGAAACTAAACAGGGACACAGTGAAACTAACAGAAGTTATGAATCAAATGGATCTGGCAGATATCTACAGAACATTCTATCCTAAAACAAAAGGATATACCTTCTTCTCAGCACCTCATGGTACCTTCTCCAAAATTGACCACATAATTGGTCACAAAACATGCCTCAACAGATACAAAAATATTGAAATTGTCCCATGCATCCTATCAGATCACCATGGACTAAGGCTGATCTTCAATAAAAACATAAATAATAGAAAGCCAACATTCACGTGGAAACTGAACAACACTCTTCTCAATGATACCTTGGTCAAGGAAGGAATAAAGAAAGAAATTAAGGACTTTTTAGAGTTCAATGAAAATGAAGCCACAACATACCCAAACTTATGGGACGCAATGAAAGCATTTCTAAGAGGAAAACTCGTAGCTCTGAGTGCCTCCAAAAAGAAACTAGAGAGAGCACACATTAGCAGCTTGACAACACACCTAAAAGCACTAGAACAAAAGGAAGCAAATTCACCCAAGAGGAGTAGATGACAGGAAATAATCAAACTCAGGGGCGAAATCAACCAAGTGGAAACAAGAAGAACTATTCAAAGAATCAACCAATCAAGGAGCTGGTTCTTTGAGAAAATCAACAAGACAGATAAACCCTTAGCCAGACTCACAAGAGTGCACAGGGAAAGCATTCTAATTAACAAAATCAGAAATGAAAAAGGAGACATAACAACAGATCCTGAAGACATCCAAAACACCATCAGATCCTTCTACCAAAGGCTATACTCAACAAAACTGGAGAACCTGGATGAAATGGAGAACTTCCTACACAGATACCAGGTACCAAAGAAGAATCAAGAGCAGCTTAATGATCTAAACAGCCCTATATCCCCCAAAGAAATAGAAGCAGTCATTAATAGTCTCCCAACCAAAAAAAGCCCAGGACCAGATGGGTTTAGTGCAGAGATCTATCAGACCTTCAAAGAAGATCTAATCCTAGTTCTTCACAAACTATTCCACAAAATAGAAACAGAAGGTACTCTACCCAACTCATTCTATGAAGCCACAATTACTCTGATACCTAAACCACAAAAAGACACAACAAAGATAGAAAACTTCAGACCAATATCCCTTATGAATATTGATGCAAAAATCCTCAATAAAGTTCTTGCTAACCGAATCCAAGAACACATCAAAACAATCATCCATCCTGACCAAGTAGGTTTCATCCCAGGGATGCAGGGATGGTTCAATATATGGAAATCCATCAACGTAATCTAGTATATAAACAAACTCAAAGACAAAAACCACATGGTCATCTCGTTAGATGTGGAAAAAGCATTTGACAAGATCCAACACCCATTCATGATAAAAGTCTTGGAAAGATCAGGAATTCAAGGCCCATACCTAAACATGATAAAAGCAATCTACAGCAAACCAGTAGCCAACATCAAAGTAAATGGTGAGAAGCTTGAAGCAATCCCTCTAAAATCAGGGACTAGACAAGGCTGTCCACTTTCTCCATACCTATTCAACATTGTACTTGAAGTCCTAGCCAGAGCAATTCGACAACAAAAGGAGATCAAAGGGATACAAATTGGAAAAGATGAAGTCAAAATATCACTCTTTGCAGATGATATGATAGTATATATAAGTGACCCTAAAAATTCCACCAGAGAACTCCTAAACCTGATAAACAGCTTCGGTGAAGTAGCTGGATATAAAATTAACTCAAACAAATCAATGGCCTTTCTCTACACAAAGAATAAACAGGCTGAGAAAGAAATTAGGGAAACAACACCCTTCTCAATAGTCACAAATAATATAAAATATCTTGGCATGACTCTAACTAAGGAAGTGAAAGATCTGTATAATAAAAACTTCAAGTCTCTGAAGAAAGAAATTATAGAAGATCTCAGAAGATGGAAAGATCTCCCATGCTCATGGATTGGCAGGATCAACATTGTAAAAATGGCTATCCTGCAAAAAGCAATCTACAGATTCAATGCAATCCCCATCAAAATTCCAAATCAATTCTTCAACGAATTAGAAAGTGCAATCTGCAAATTCATCTGGAATAACAAAAAACCTAGGATAGCAAAAACTCTTTTCAAGGATAAAAGAACCTCTGGTGGAATCACCATGCCTGACCTAAAGCTTTACTACAGAGCAATTGTGATAAAAACTGTGTGGTACTGTTATAGTAACAGACAAATAGACCAATGGAATAGAATTGAAGATCCATAAATGAACGCACACACCTATGGTCACTTGATCTTCGACAAGGGAGGTAAAAACATCCAGTGGAAGAAAGACAGCATTTTCAACAAATGGTGCTGGCACAACTGGTTGTTAACATGTAGAAGAATGCGAATCGATCCATTCCTATCTCCTTGTACTAAGGTCAAGTCTAAGTGTATCAATTAACTTCACATAAAACCAGAGACACTGAAACTTATAGAGGAGAAAGTGGGGAAAAGCCTTGAAGATATGGGAACAGGGGAATAATTCTTGAATAGAACAGCAATGGCTTGTGCTGTAAGATCGAGAATTGACAAGTGGGACCTCATGAAACTACAAAGCTTCTGCAAGGCAAAAGACACCATCAATAAGACAAAAAAAACCACCAACAGATTGGGAAAGGATCTTTACCTATCCTAAATCAGATAAGGGACTAATATCCAATATATATAAAGAACTCAAGAAGGTGGACTCCAGAAAGTCAAATAACCCCATTAAAAAATGGGGCTCAGAACTGAACAAAGAATTCTCACCTGAGGAATACCGAATGGCAGAGAAGCACCTGAAAAAATGTTCAACATCCTTAATCATCAGGGAAATGCAAATCAAAACAACTCTGAGATTCCACCTCACACCAGTCAGAATGGCTAAGATCAAAAATTCAGGTGACAGCAGATGCTGGCGAGGATGTGGAGAAAGAGGAACACTCCTCCATTGTTGGTGGGATTGCAAGCTTGTACAACCACTCTGGAAATCAGTTTGGCGGTTCCTCAGAAAATTGGACCTAGTACTACCGGAGGATCCAGCAATACCTCTCCTGGGCATATATCCAGAAAATGTCCCAACCGTTAAGAAGGACACATGCTCCACTATGTTCATAGCAGCCCTATTTATAATAGCCAGAAGCTGGAAAGAACCCAGATGTCCCTCAACAGAGGAATGGATACAGAAATTATGGTACATTTACACAATGGAGTACTACTCACCTATTAATAAGAATGAATTTATGAAATTCCTAGCCAAATGGATGGACCTGGAGGGCATCATCTTGACTGACGTAACACAATCACAAAGGAACTCACACAATATGTAATCACTGATAAGTGGATATTAGCCCAAAACTTAGGATACCCAAGATATAAGATACAATTTGCTAAACGCATGAAACTCAAGAAGAATGAAGACCAAAATGTGGACAATATGCCCCTTCTTAGAATTGGGAACTAAACACCCATGGAAGGAGTTACAGAGACAAAGTTTGGAGCTGTGATGAAAGGATGGACCATCTAGAGACTGCCATATCCAGGGATCCATCCCATAATCAGCTTCTAAACGCTGACACCATTGCATACACCAGCAAGATTTTGCTGAAAGGACCCAAATATAGCTGTCTCTTGTGAGACTATGCCAGTGCCTAGCAAACATAGGATTGTATGCTCACAGTCAGCTATTGGATGTATCACAGAGCTCCCATTGGAGAATCTAGAGAAAGTACCCAAGGAGCTAAAGGGATCTGCAACCCTATAGTTGGAACAACATGATGAACTAACCAGTACCCCGGAGCTCTTGTCTCTAGCTGCATATGTATCGAAAGATGGCCTAGTCAGCCATCACTGGAAAGAGAGGCCCATTGGACTTGCAAACTTTATATGCCCCAATATAGGGGAATGCCAGGGCCAAAAGAATGGGAATGGGTGGGTAGGGAAGTGGGGGGCGGTATGGGGGACTTTTGGAAATGTAATTGAGGAAAATATGCAATAAAAAATATTAAAAATTAAAAAAAAAGAAAGCAATGGGGCAACTCTGTAGGAATTAAAAGCAACGTTCATTTTTCAACCCAGTTATTTTATTCTTGGGAATCTATTTCAGACTAAGAAAAATGGCAGCATGTAAATCTATATAATCAAGATTTTATTGTGATTTTTGCCTTCTATTAGGAAAATGTGGAAGTAAAATGAATGCCCACAAAAGTAATTGCTTGGATAACTTATTTTCATCTATATAACAAAGTGTTGCCTAAGCAATAAAGAATCAAATTAAACAATTGTAGGTGATTTGTAGGTTTTGTTGAATGGGAATAATAGAAGAACAGTAGCAAATACTGATTTAACTAAATGTTGAGTACTTTATGTAGTCTAGCCTAGCTTAGAACTATGTAATTGAAGCTATCCTTGATATTACAATCCTCTTGTATCTGCTACCCATCTTCTGGGATTACAGGAGAGTACCTAGTTTTGGTTTCTATTTCCAAGACACTGAATCTTCATAACACTATGAGATGGGTACTATTATTCTCATTTTCTAGATGAACAAAATAAACCCCTAGAGAACCTAAGGTCACATCACTAATGAAAGGCAAGAAGAGTGTGATACAGAAAAGTGTGACTGACTATATAATTTCTGTATAAATTGTAATTTGACAGGTAAGCATAGGCATTTGTGCACATATGCAAATTATATATGTTTGCTACAATTCTAGGAGAATAAAAATGTAGAAGAATGCATATTAAACTAGTAATATAGTTAAGCATTTTATAGTTGTATTTTATTATATACATACATTATATATTGATTTAAATATATATGATTTAAATATACATATATTGATTTAAAATTAAGAAATAGCCACATTTCAACAATGAACAATTCTACAGCAGTTTCTGCTCTGTATATGTCAAAGAAAGGAAGTCTATTCCAAGTTCATTCAGATCACCATTGCTTGATGCCTCTTGCTCCTCCTCTGTAGCCTCTGGCATTGTGATCATCTCTCCCGTATGGCAGAAGAACTGTATTTAGAAATGCCAGGTGCTTCCCATCATACCAAAGCCAAGAACCACCCTGGAAACTAGTCATTGCTATATTAAATTGTCCAACTTAAGAAGACTTCTGAGACCCCATATCTGTACACAAATTTCAGATTTAAGAGATCTGCTTCATATACTTGCATCCTAGATGAAATAAAGCTACATTGTATGATGTTCTACCTATGACAGAAAGATATAATAATTTTATTATTATTATTATTATTTTATGTGCATGGCATATGAATGTGTGTTATAGGTGAACACTTCAACACAAGGAGGCCAGACTTCAATGTCAAGTGTCTCTTTTCTATTGCTCTTTACTAGAAAGGTCTCTTATTAAATGCGGCTAGATTTGCTGACCAGTGAGTCCCAGGGATCCTCTTGTCTTATCTCACAGCACTGGGCAGCATTAGAGACATGTGCCACCACACTCATCATTTTACACATATAGGTTCTGAGCAACCAAACCCAGGTCTTCCTCATGCTTGCACAGCAAGCACTTTACTCTCTCAGTCAAACCTTGTGCCCTTAAGACAGAATTAATTGTTATCATGCCCATGATGGGATGGTGGACACATTGTACTCTCATGCTTAAGGTATTTCCAGAGGCAAAATGGGTTGTGATATCTTTTCCAATGAAGCTTGGGCTCTTGAAAAAAAAAAGGTCCTGTTTTTGTTTGTTTGTTTGTTTGCTTGCTTGCTTGGTTTTGGTCTGATTTTAAACTTATACTTTTTACATTGAAATTCTATTACCTTTATTTTATTTATTTTACATAGTGATAGGTTTCATAAATATATTTTCATAGAAGCATATGAAGTGTTATGACCATATTTATTTCCTACCCTCCCATCTTCTCCTCTTCCCATGATTCCTCTTTATCTCCACAGACGGCCTTCCCCCTACTTCCATTGCATATAAATATATTATGTAGCTGAATAAATTTAGCAACCACAAATGAGAAAAAATGCAATATTTTGCTTTCTGATCTGGTAAAGAGATGGTGTTTGAGTTAGATTCAGTGTCTCTGAACATGAGGTCAATATCAGATTTCCTGGGGTATTTAAAAACTCCAACTCTACTAACTCAGAATTCCAAGAAATGAGATCTAAGAGTTAGCATGTTTTAAAAAGTCCTCCATATCACTCTTATATACACTACAGTATAGACCATAAGAAATTACGTATATATATATATGGGGATGCAGAGAAGTGAGAAAAGACACAGGAATCAAAGACAATAGCAGGGCGAAACAGACCAGGCATGAAAGCAGAATGGAAAACAGTATCTAACTCAATTTGATAGGGCTTTTAGAGTTAGTAAAGACAATGATAACAAACAAGATTGCAAAAGTAGACAAGGAATTCTACAAATACCAAGGTAAGGAACTTTAACTTGATTCTAAAACAATGGAAATCATTGATACATTTAAACAAACAAGACAATCATAGTAGAACTGTACCTTTCCAGAGCTTCCCAAATCGAGTGTTGCATCAGAATTACCAGGGTTGTTTGCTGAAAATTCCACTTCGAGAGCACTACCCCAGACCTTCTGAGTCAAAATTTCCAGGGATGTAGCCCAGATTTTAAAGTTATAAAGAATGTTCCCAGGTGGTTTCTGAACAGTCAGCCTGGTAATTGTTAATGATTGAATTGGGGACCCATTTCTTTACTGATGGATACATTTGTGAAACGTTGGTTTTGTACACAGGACTTTGATTATTAGATGCACTTGTTCAAAGTACTAGGCATAAGGGTAATATTTGTAAGTAACTTGCAGTAAATCTCCTTGTTCAGTGAAAGAAAAAGACTTTATGTTCTCCATAGCATTTCCATAAAATACATGCCTATGGTAAATGCAAACCCTTGACAACTTTAATAAAATACTACATGATTTTGTGCCTAGTGGTAGTAATGCCATATGGCTGCACTAAAAGTAACAAGGGAAAAATAACTATGAATGTTCAAGTTTCACCTAGTCTTACAACACAGGAAATGAGCCTCCAGATGATACTGAATGAAAGTAAAAAGTGTTAGTAAGATGTGATACTAAGCAGAAGGCTGAACCTGGATAATGTGGTCATTTTGAGGTTGCAGGAAAAGGTGAAGCAATAGCACAGGTAGACCAGATAGTCATTTATTGTGACTCATGCTTTAATGAGGATCAGATTATATAACATTTAGGATGATTTTTGTGAGGTCAAAATTTCATATTTGTTATTTGGACACGTGTCTATCTTAAAGATAGAAGGCAAAAAGAATAGATGTGGAGAGGACACATACAATGTTTAAGTATTTGTCTAATTTGTTTGTAAAAGTAAACAAAGGCAATTCTGAGTCAGGAGGGTTTTTGACACAAGATTTGTGGTATTTTAAGAGTGTCATTTTCATTTAAAGAAAGTGTATCTCTTATAAAAGCATATCTTCATTTCTATGAAAACATCATTGTTGGCAAGTAAGGATCTAGCCGAGGAGTTTGCTTAGCACAATGCTGAAAAGCCAACCTGAGCCTTTTATTAGCAAAACTGATAATTTTTTTCCAGCGGCTCCTAACCTCTCATCCAAAAATTCCCAGTTCCCCTTCAGTTCCCACTCCTTCCTCAAGGCCCATTGCTCTGTACAATCTAGAAACTAGAAATCTGTCTTAACAGCAGCATTTCAGGAAGGAAATATAATCCAATCAAGTATTTTGTGAATCTTAGTTCTAATGAATCTTTCCAACAGACTTCTTGAACTATAGGGATCCATTTCTGGTCTATTCTAGATTATATTGCGCTGTTACATAGCAGAGAAGGTGAATATAGATAAACAATGTCCTAGGACAAATTCAAATTCACCCAGTAGTGGGAGAAGAGAGACAATGAAAGTAGTCGGAATAAAGCAGATCTGGGTACAGACATTGAGAGAAAGTTAAGTTGATCAGTTTGTGTTTTCTTGCTGACTAATCATTTGTTTTTGTGGTGGGAAGGTGAAAAGAAAAGAATTAATTCCCACATGCTATCATGGCATTGTGGGTGTTTTCGGAGCACAGACTTTTCATTTGTAGGTTCTGTCCTGCCCTGACATTTGTCTCCCTGTCCCAGACAGAGGAAACTTGGGCCTGTGTTACACAACAGGACCCCAATTCCTGAAGCATTTCCCCGGGTGATTTTGGTTTCACCTACCTTAGAAGTGGAGATGCAACGGGCCTGGTGGTGAGGAACAAAGAAGGTCCCACCATGAACCAAAGCTTAAAGGGCCTGGTTTCTATTATTGCCAACGGTCATGCACTCCCGAGGCCAGGAAGATTCTTGGTCATATCGTCACCATGCGTTTCTGAGGTTTTCAAGAGTCTGCATCAGGGCCAAAGTACCCCCAAGTCCTAAAGTTCCCCTTGGCTTTAAGGGCTTCAAGCAAGAAAAACAAATGCAGAAGATTTTCAGTGGCCAGTGGACCCTGCTCTGTTCATATCCGACTGTTCTGAGGAGTGGTAAGTCACAGGGTCTATATTGCAGCTATTTTTAGTGAAACCAAATTCCTTCCCCAAGTTCTTCTGCTTCCAATTTGTTCTAAGTGTAGGAGACCAGCTGTGGGCAGATCATCTTACTGGACCAAGGCTCTGTCAAGGCGAAGGCACCAAAGCGGCGAGGTGGAGTAAAGCTCACAGATTTTGGTGAGATGGTCCTGTCTCACTTTCTCACTCTCTCCAGAGGAGGAGGATCTTCTGGAAAGGAAAGTGTTGCTGTACTGGTAGTGGGCTTTCCCCTGCATTACGGCAGAAACGTGATACATAGGTGACTTCAGAGGGGAAAAATGGAGAAACTGGCAGCCCTTTCACTTTCTTTTCTAGCTCCCATAAACAACACAGGCACACAAGCGTTCAGCAGGTTTTGCAGATTAAATCCACACCTTGGTCAGATTTAAGACTGGCATCACCCTTGTGCCAAGCCAGGGATGAAAGGATGAGAAGAATTTGTGTCTAGTCACTTTGTAGCTGTCATTCATTGTTCTAAGGGGTCATTTTAGTGGAGAGGAAAATTCAGAGAAGGTTTTTGTTTTTTGTTTTTTGTTTTTTGTTTTTTGTTTTTTGTTTTTTTGGCTTCAGACTTTGGCCACAGGTGTTAATTCAGAAGTAGACAGCTCTCTGGGCTCTTGAGAATGCTAATTGCCTTCTCAGATTCATCTAGGTAAGTGGTTTACAAAGTGTGGGCTGTGACCCATCAAACAGTAATGCAATCTATTCAGGAGGCTGCCATCCACACTTAAAAATGAAAAGAAAGAAAATGGTTAGAACAGAATCCAATAAATCAGAATCAAGAATAGAAAATAATGCATTCCTTGCAATAAGGGTGACATCTCGAAAACTCCTGTTTCTTCTATGTGTGTGCACCGCATACAATGGATTTCTTCCTGTTTCTCACAGTACTAATTCACTTAAAAATATTGATCTGGAGCATTTGGTAGAAAAGAACATAAATCCCAGATCACTTCAATTTTATCAATTCTACAATGACTACTATAACCTGTAGTTCGGGGAGTTAGTTAGAAACACTACTTACTCTGTTTCTTTCTTAGTTCTCTTGAACTACGTTTACAGTGGTAGATTCATCTCTCTTTTTCAGGGGAAAAGAGCTAGAGCTTGGCTGAAGCTCTACGTCAGTCTGAGTACTTAATACGAGAGACGAGCTCGTGCATGGATTTATGGCTGACTCCAAAGTATGTGTTCTTCATAACTTGCGACCACTTCTCTCTCTAATGGATCATTTACAAGGTTAAAGTCATCAGTTACACAAATGTAACGATAGCTTTATATATAAAAGATCAGGGCTGGAGAGATGGCTCAAACGTTAACAGCATATTCTGCTCTTGCAGAGGACCAAACTTCTATTCCCAACATCCATGTCAGGTGCCTTGCAAACCACCTGCATTTCCAGTTCCACAGATATCCAGTTCCTCTGGCCTTAGGGGCACATGCTTGCGCAGCACCCTCTCCCCCAAAATAAATCTATTTTTTAAAAGAGAGTAGATAACCTGTAATAAAAGAAAATGAAAATGTTTAGAAAACTAATATCGGATTTATAAAGACTTCCAGTAATCTTTTCATAAATCAAGTGCATCATTTTGAATTTGTGGCCTGCTTAACTGACAACCCCATTCCCCAAATTCAGCCTCAACGTTCTCACGCGCAGCTAGCGGACCAGCGAGAGGATATGATCTCAAGGCTTTAAGCTTTCATGATCTTGCCCCTCAAGTTGCTTCCATTCAGTTCCCCGGCGAAATCTTGTCCCAGGGCACATTTGGTTTTTATCTTTTTATAGTTTGAGCTAAATCAGTTCAACCACTTTTGAGTTGATGAGGGAAAAAAAATCGTACTTATTCCATTTCCAAAATAAACTCTTTTGGGTACACAGAAAGCTCAGAAAAGGCTGAAACTTTCAAACTTCCCACTTCACATATGGGAACGTCTAGGTCCTCATTACTTTTAAATTTATTTTTTCAATTCCTAGTGATTTGCTCATTTTGCAAACTCCTGGGTGCTGTTGTTTTTGTAATTCCCAGGGCACACACCCTGTGGGCATGCCCAGCATAGTCCAGAACAGAAACACTTTGCCTCAACTGGCGCCACCATTTGGAAAGTGTGAATGTGTGCGGGTGATGAGGGAAGTTAATAGAGAGAAAAGACATAGTACAGGAGGCCCTGCTGTGGGGAGCCCTGCTGTGAGGGGCCCTGCTGTGGGGCCTCCTGGAGAGCCGCTGCAGGAGTGCTGAATAGGTGAAAAACGACCCAAAAGGCAATTCTCCACCCCTCTTTTTTCTTTCTTTCCTGGTTCCTAACACAATCCAAAGCAACTGGGAAAGGCTGCTGGCTTCATGGAGAATTTCTCTCCAAACCCGGGAAGCCTGAAATTTGACCTACTGGCTATTAGCTCCTCTGTAGCAATTCCTGGCCACTTGTCAGAGCTTCTCTCATCTATTTAAAGTGAAAATTAATTGAATCGCAAACAGGAATAACATCTCCAGGCAAAATGGTTTCCATTTTTACCAGTGTCTTCACCAGGCACTAGGGCCACAGGAACTTGTGAAGAGTCTGGTCCAAATCTCAGTTGCCTACCATGGGGCCTACAGTTTCCTGGTTGGGCTTTACTGCGAGAGACAGTCATTCAACCCCACCTGCAGCCACATCCTTCCGCAGCTTTCAAAACAGGAACAGTTGTCTCAGTGCTCTCGGTCTCCTGGCTATTCTATTTTTTGCCAGGCTGGAATAGGATATATTACAAGCCTGCTCTGGCCAGAGCTGGGCTGGCTTGTTTAAAGGGATCCCAGATTCCAGTACTCCCCAGCCCAGAGCATGCCTCTTGGCCCTGCCTGTTTGTTACCACCTTCATGGAAGCAGTATCACAAGAACAAAGCAAAACGGGCTCTTACTTCTCAACCTTCTCATTCTGTCTGAAGCTTCTAGGAACAAAGGACATTTAATAATAGAATCCCTCCTCTGTTATTTATAGCATCAATTGCTGAAAGCTGGTTTAGGCTTATTTTTTTAAAATCCCAGCCTTTGTCACAGCCTCCCTGGGAATTGGAGCAGAAGGCAGCTACTAGCAGTTCCACTTTGCAGACCAGGAGACTGAGGGATCAATGCAAAGAGACTCCTTCAGGGATGGACCATGAGTGGAGAGCTGGTAAGCAGATCCCATTAGCACTGTGCTCGGAGGATGGGGCTGTGTTTCCTTGCTCACTTGTTCAATCCCATTTGCCTCATAGAAATCTGATGATCCTTTTGGGCTTAACTGAGTAAGTTAACCTGTCCAGTGTTTTAAACAAATAAATGCCAAGGAAGCAGAATAGAAATGGAGAAATCCTTAATTATAAAACACTTGGGAAATGGATCAGATACCTACATTGTGTGGATCCTGTTTGGATCATGAATCAACCACACCAAATGCAAGAACATATATATGAAATAAAAGGGATAATTTTACTGTTGCTGTTTATTTAATAGTGAAGGAACTATTAATTTTCAGATGTGATAAAACTACCGTGTTAAAATTATTTTACCATTTAAAGACACAGATCCAGTAGTTATAGGTGAAATGATATGATTGCTGAGATTGAAGGGAATAGATAAATGTACACATGAAACAGAAGTGCTCCTTGAGTCAATGACTGCTGTTTCCCAATAATAAACACAAGTGTTTTGTACTTTGCTCTTTAATTTTGCATGCACTTGAAATTTTCCTTAATAGATTTATTTCTTTGTTTATTTAAAAAATTACATATTTTGTTTGTTTGTTTTATGTGTGCCTGCAAAGGCTAGAAGAGGGTGTCAGATCCTCAGAAAATAGAGTCACAGACAGTTGTGAACTGTGATTTCGGTTTGGGGAATTATACATAGGTCCTATAGGAGAGCAAAAAGTACGCTTAACTATTTTGGCATCTTTCTTGCTCCAAGACTCATTTCTATTTATAAGTATGTGTATGCATGTGAGAACGTAGTTTGTATGTCTGCATTCAGTGTCCTCAGAGGCTAAAAGAGTGCATTGGATCTCCTAGAGCTACAGTTACAGGCAGTTGTGAGGCCTCAGACATGAATGCTAGGAACTTAAGTAGGGTCTCTTCAGGACCTGTTCTTTTTTTTTTATTATTATGTATTTTCCTCAATTACATTTCCAATGTTATCCCAAAAGTCCCCCATACCCCCCCCACTTCCCTACCCACCCATTCCCATTCTTTTGGCCCTGGCATTCCCCTGTATTGGGGCATATAAAGTTTGCAAGTCCAATGGGCCTCTCTTTCCAGTGATGGCCGACTAGGCCATCTTTCGATACATATGCAGCTAGAGAAAAGAGCTCTGGGGTACTGGTTAGTTCATCATGTTGTTCCAACTATAGGGTTGCAGATCCCTTTAGCTCCTTGGGTACTTTCTCTAGCTTCTCCATTGGGAGCCCTGTGATCCATCCAATAGCTGACAGTGAGCATCCACTTCTGTGTTTGTTTGGCCCCGGTATAGTTTCACAAGAGAGAGCTATATCTGGGTCCTTTCAGCAAAATCTTGCTAGTGTATACAATGGTGTCAGCGTTTGGAAGCTAATTATGGGATGGATCCCTGGATATGGCAGTCTCTAGATGGTCCATCCTTTCATCACAGCTCCAAACTTTGTCTCTGTAACTCCTTCCATGGGTGTTTTGTTCCCAATTCTAAGAAGGGACACAGTGTCCACACTTTGGTCTTCATTCTTCTTGAGTTTCATGCGTTTAGCAAATTGTATCTTATATCTTGGGTATCCTAAGTTTTGGGCTAATATCCACTTATCAGTGAATACATATTGTGTGAGTTCCTTTGTGATTGTGTTACCTCAGTCAAGATGATGCCCTCCAGGTCCATCCATTTGGCTAGGAATTTCATAAATTCATTCTTTTTAATAGCTGGGTAGTACTCCATTGTGTAAATGTACCATATTTTCTGCAGTACCTGTTCTTAATCACTGACCACTGACACATTCCTCTACCTACCTTGTTGTGGCTTTTAAGAAGAGAAACCATATTGTACCTACTCTCAATGATTTTCCAGAGTCTACATTCCCTGTAACATTTTATGAACAATCATTGGCTATGAGCTACAACAGTTAGGGAACCTAAGATGACAAAATTGGTGGTGTGGGTACAAACAAATGTCAGTTAGCACCCTGACAAAATAATTATAGGAGTAGCCTTGACTGATGTGGGATCCGGTATCATTTCTCTCAATATCATGAACTTACCAAGTGATTAATATTTGATGGACTGGAAGTGGCTTTAGACTCTAAGGTAGGGAAACTGAGTCTTAGAGGTTGCAAGTGACCTCCCAAAACCACATGGTAAACTAGCAATTTCAATAATCAAAAAAAGAAGCCACTGAGTTCCTGCACATGTTGTTCTTTGTATTCATTCCATCCCATATGAACACATGCACACATGTGCATGTGTGCACACATATATCTCCTGTGTTGAAATTCTACCCTCTAGTACCTAAGAGTGTGATGAAACTAAGATTCGGGATAAATTTTGGAGAAAATATTCATCCCACAAATAGTGACTTTGATGTAGCAAACACCTTATAGAGCACCATATGGTTATAATGATAGCGTTTTATAAACACTGTCCTAATACAAGCTGGTTGTGGAGATAGCATATCCATCCATAGCTAAGCTATGGAATCCAAAGTACTGAGAAAACAGAAGTAAGTATTGATAAACTGTAAGTGGAGATCAGAATGAAACAAATAACATTTGAGTAAAATCAAAGGTTATCGGGTAAGGCATGTCTTCAGAAATGAGTGAAAATGGGATGCCATACCAGAAAAGGGCATTCTGAGTGGGATGAACAGCATAAGCATAAGTATGGTAGTGGGATGAAAGCGCTGGCTCTAGTGGGCACAGTATTCTTGCTAAATGGCAGCTGTATAAGAAAGATAGTAATGGCCTGAATTGGGATAGAAGTAGAAGACCCAAGGCAAAGAATCTATTCTTTGGGTTCAATGGATTCCATGGTACTCTCCCTTAGCTTCAGAGCTACAGTAGCAGAGGGAATAGAAGTTGTATGCTTTAGTCACCTAGTAAGAGGATAGAAATTACAGGAATTTGATCACAGAGGAATGAGGGTTTGGAGATGTCTCTCAAGTAAACATAAGGCTCTGAAATGGGAAAAGATATGGAAAAGAAGTTAATGTGATTACAATACACAGAGCTGAGAAGAACACGGCCTGACATTATGTTATAAGGACAGAGAGGGAACAGACTACACATGGCCTTATGGGTCACATTAAGGAATTAGAACATTATCCCCTGAAGCAATTGCAAGTCATTTAACTGTTCTAAGCTGGAGGTGTGAATGTTAAGATTTGCACTTTGAAACATATTGCTGGCAATATTATGGAACTGCACTGGTAGATATAGGAGCAGAAGTAAGGTCCTAACTGGCCACCTATTACAGAAAATTGAATCAAACTTAACAGGGCATTTGAAGTGTTGAAGTGATGGTTTAGCAGCCAAGAGTGCTTGCTACTCTTTCAAAAGACTGGAGTTTGCTTCCCAGTACTCACATTGGGCAGCTCACAATGTATCTAGCTCCAGGAAATCTGTATTTTCTTCTGGCTTCTATGGGTACCTGCACTCACATGCACACACACACACACACACACACACACACACACACACACACACACACACACACAAATCAGTAAAAAAGAACAATAGTAGTCTGCAAAAGCTGATGTATTTATCAATACTTTTATCACCTCTGTGAACAAATACTCAATAGGAACAACTTATGAGACAAAAACGTTATGTCTTCATTCCCAGTATCAGAGACTTCAGTCAATGCTTGCATAGACACACTTGCCTGGAAAGATCAAGGTATCAGGACCATGTGACAGAGGGGAGTGGTTCACACTAAAGCAGTGAGACAGAGGCAAGAAAAGGGACTGTGATAGTCCAAAATACCTATCACCTAGTACACTAGTTACTCATGAAGCCTCTGTGGCCACCTGAAATAACACCAAGAATTCATCACATAAGCCAGTAGGGGAACGATTTCATATGCAAACTATATCAAGGTGATAGACTAAATATGACAAGTGAAGAAGTCAGGGCTGATTAGTAGGATTCTGGTCACAGTAGCTTAACTGCAGAGATAGACGCTAGGAGAAATATACTTAGAAAGAGAATAAAGATAATGAGATTAGTTTGGCATCTGGTAGATATTCAGTTCTTGTTCAGCAGGACTATAATCTTTAGGCCAAGTAAACAAGCAAGCAGGGGAGTCACCGTGCTCCATTCTTTGTTGCTTTTCTTGTTGCCTGTGTCTGGTATCTGGGCTTTCTGTGAGCTTTATTCTTGAGGAGTTTCTTGTGGAATGAGTTCCAACTTGCTTCTTGATTTATTTTTTTATTTTTTTATTTTTTTTTGAGGAATGAGTTCACCCCCTAAGCACGGTGACAGCAACAAGAAGCTTGCATCAGTCTGACAGTCCTAAGAACAACCACAGGTCACTACCATTTCCTATTTGTTCTGGGAGAGATTTGTGATTTACTTTCCGAGCATGAATTCATTTGTTCTTTATAAAGCCATGTGATAAAGACAGGAAATGAAAGAGGTGGCACCTATGTGGGCTAAAGAAAGAAAAATGAAGTACCATGTCCAAGTCACTCAGCAAGCTATTTCATCCATGTGCATCTGGGACTGTTCTTTTGGTTCACTGCTTTTACTCTTCCTTTTTCGGTGACTATAGCACTAGTATATGGCATGACACAGAAAAAGGACATACCGAGAAGACAATGAAAGATATTATTCATCATAATTAAACACAGGAAATAGTAGCATTTTCCTATAGCTCTTTAAATACTATATGAAGCTATCTAAATAACTTTTACTCATTTGCTCACACACACACACACACACACACACACACACACACAGTGTGTCTGTGTGTGAAATTACAAAGTGCCAAGTATAATAAATCATGGACTCTAGTCTTTTAAAAGCCATATGATATTTAGTCCAAAGTAATTTAATCAAAGGAAGTGCCCTGGATAGACAAAGAGATTGTCATCTGGGAAAATGAAATTTACAAAGGAAATAGTGTCCCTTCATTCCAGAAGCCTGGATCAGCAACAGAATTGGCAATGCTAGTGATAGAAGCACCAGGTTAAGGGAATTCACACAGGAGTAAAGCAGAAGTTTTACTGGAAGAATTCAATGAAGGAGGAAGAGGATGAGTAAAGACAGCAAACCAGTGTCAAAGCAGCTTAAGTCCTTCAGGCCATGCCCTGCCCCTGCGCTTAGGGTAACCTTACAAAGAAGTTGCTTTTAGAGAATTAATGGTTGATGAGGAAGAAGTAAGGGCTTTCTATCTCAAAACATATTTTTAGGATTTTTGATTGTAAGTGAGAAAACCCAAACTTTAATAGCACAGCTGGTTCTTCTACTAAGATGAGCATGGCCCTGATAATTTAATAAGTATATATTTAGTGGGAAGAAACCTCTCTACCAATTATTCCAGTAAAAGTTCCAGAATTGATTAGAGCAGCAGTGCGTGGGAGAGGGGTTCACAAAGTTCACATACCCATAGCTGAAGAACAATTAGAAATTGGTGGCTGCTAAGAAACAGAGTCAAGCTTCATGTAATATGGCCCCTGGAAGTGCCCATATGTCAGAAGATGGCCCGAAAACTATGTACATATTGGTAGCACTAGTTGGATTCAATGGGTTTTAAAAGAAAAAATAAAAGGGTAAATGAATATGTTGGAAGATGGCTCAGCTCTAACACTTGTTGCTCATGCAAAAGATGGAGATTCAGTTCCAGCACCTACATGGTAGCTAATTCTAGTCCCAGAGGATCCAATAGCCTTTTCTGGCCTCTGCAGGCACTTCATGCACACAGTTCCCAGTCAGACATACACACAAAACACTCATACACATAAAAGAAAAAGAAATAAATCTTTTTAAAACAGAGTTCATGAAGTTGGGAAGGAAAAGTGGTAAGTGGGAGAGGTGGTGAGAGTCCTCAAAATGGATGCAGTTAGAGATGAACTGGATTAAAATATACCCTCTCTGTATCCAAAACTCTCAAACAATGGTTTCTAGAATTGAGTCTTCTTAGACTGATGAAGCCATTATTCTCTTTTAATTAATTTTTTTTCGGACAATGTATCAGTATGTAGCCCTGGCTGGTCTGGAATTCACTTATGTCAATCAGGCTGTCCTCAAACTGACAAGAATCTGCCTGCTTCTGTGTCCCACATGCAAGAATTAAAACTGGGCACAACCATACCCAGCTTAAAATTTTAATGTAATATTTTTTTATCAATTCCTTGAGAATTTCATGCAATATATTTACATGTTATTCACCCCATTCCTCCTGCTCTTCTTTATATATTTACCCCTCAGCTCCACACCTTCATGTCATCTTTTAAAAACATAAAAATAACCCACAAATTAGGGAGGAAGGCAGAACAAATAACAAGAATGTTTGACAAAGCCCCAACAAATTAATTGTATTACTCTCTCTCTCTCTCTCTCTCTCTCTCTCTCTCTCTCTCTCTCTCTCTCACACACACACACACACACACACACACACTCACACACACACACATACACCAAAAATGCCATTGGCTGACAATGCTCTCCACAATAGCCATGGATTATGGAACAAAAACTTTAGTATCAGGCATGAGAAACCTCCATTCGAGTGGGTGATCAGGGTAATTCAAATGACTCTCAGAAAAAGATAGGCCACTGTTGTTGCTCTTTGTCACCTCTCAGAGATTGAGGCAAAGTCCTTATTACTGAAGAAATCACACACTTAGGACACGGGACTCAGATCATTTGAACTAGATCTAACATGAAAACTTCCTTCCTCCAGGTAGCTTTTATTGTACAAGAAAATATTAGATACGCTGACAAGGGAAGGAAGCATCCTATCCATCTGTGATACCTATGACCTGTAACAATGGCCAGCAAGGCAAGATACATCTAAAGACACTACTACAGTGGCAGTCATATCTTGGGGGTAACCAACAAGTGTCTAGTTGGGCATGAGGCCTACTCATTAAGAAGGAAATCAATATGGTATTAGACACTTAGCCAACTGCCTGGGATAGTGATGCCATGAAAAGAACCTACAACCAACATCTTGCCAAACTGGAATAATTCCCAACTGCATTCTAAATCTCATCCTTACACCTAAAGTTGAGTGTTGCTCTCTACTCTCTATACCACATACAGACTACTACAGAAAACTACAGCTGGACATAAGGCAGAGGTAAATGGATTGTGGAGGGACCAACTCTCAAAAGATACATGTTCAACACAACTCGTATATCTAAGGCTCCTGAAACAGCATAAATGAAAGGACTGGGAGATTAGAAGCATCAAAGGATCAAGAAGTCTGCTATGAGAATTTGTCTCTTAGAAATGACAGGGAGGCTACACACATGATACTTCAACAGTATGGCTGAACAATAATCATATCAACAGTCATGCTAATGTGGAAGAGGAAACTCTCTCAGGGTCCCACTCTTGGAAAAAAACAAAAACAAAAAACAAGCAATGAAAAACTGCTGAGAGAGGGATTTTAGCCTCTCCCAGAGCCCCTAATTGGTGGTCAAGTACAAAGTGGTAACCCTTGAAATCATACCACATGTTACACTGTATGAACTCAACAGAGTATTTATATATTGATACATGTGTATGTGTGAGTATATGTCTATGTGTGTGACCATCCAGAAAGAACATAAACTTGAGAGGAATTGGGGGCTGTGGAAGTGATTGGAGGGAAGGGATATGGGAGGGTTTGTAGGAAGAAAAGAGAAGATTAAAATGATATAATCATGTTTTAGATAAAAAAATAATAACGAGACCATTGTATAAAATGCAATTAAAATATATATAAGAGAATAAAAAAGACTTTAAAGACTTTTGAAGAAACAGAGTTTTCACACATGCTATATCCAATGTCTTTCCTGACCCATAGTTTCCTCCAAGTTCTACCCTGGTGAAGATCCCCAACCCTATCCATACATGGAGCCTTCTCAAGCCATGATACTTAGTTTAGGTCCAACATTCAATGTCCAGCCTTTGTCTGGCCACTCTTGCCTGCTCAACAACCAACCTGTAGACTTCCACCAGGACTTATATTGCCTACATCCCAACCCGTAGGATCCTCCCACACAATAGCCAATATTTCTACCCAGTGAAATATATCCCCACACTCCAGTCTTGGATCATGACACATATCTACAATGCTAGCCCAGTTTCCTCAGTCCACCAGACTTCATTCCTCACAAGCCATTTCAACATCTATGCCTGATCCACTTGAATATGCTATCTTCTGCACCAACCTCCTTTGTTCTCCAGATACCTCACAAAAATGTGTGTGTGTCTGTGTGACACACACACACACACACACACACAGAGAGAGAGAGAGAGAGAGAGAGAGAGAGAGAGAGAGAGAGAGAGAGAGAGAGAGAGAGAGATATTAAACCAGTATCTTTCCAAAATGTATTACTCCTATAGAAATGTTTGCCAGTGAGAGTTACCTCATCCAGATCTGAGATTATAGATGTGTCCTAATACTTCCCCCTCCTGGTTGGTCATTTTGACTGGAAGATTCCAATACTATATTAATTTCATCTCTATATAATCATGTAATTTATCAAAGTCTTACCACCTCAAAATATACACCCCTACACATATACAGTGCAACTTTGAAATAATTTTTATCTAGTCTATATACGATAGACTGTAATAATTTATAGACACCATTAAATATAAGAACTACTAGGTTAAGTTATAGGTTATCCACTCTTTCTAGCCACATATCATGAAGACTTATAAGCTTTTTATCTCCTGTTGTCCAGAGTACTGTTTTGTTGCTGCTGTTAATAATGACACTTTTTAGGGGGGTTAACACATGCACCTAAATTGTGAGGGAATCACCTGCCACTCTCTAAAATCAGGTGTTTAAACAAGGATACTTTTTTAAAGCATAATCTCTAAAGAGAGAAAAACATTAAATTCTGCTTTTCAGGGTTGGTTTGTTGGACAATTGGCTAATTATATGCTTTCAAAATTGAAACTGAAAAATTTTGAATTGTACTTAGTGATTTCTTTAGTCATCTCTCTTACAGGAGTCACTATCTCAGACAGTAAGTGTTGATACAATTAATATATTTGGTTCCAGAAAAATTGAGCTAGGACTTCCCCTTGTTAAGAAAATTTAAATGTAAAAGTTAGGCAGCAGCAAATAACATCATATAATGTGCAATTTAGATATTGGAAAAAAAGCTAAGGCATTACCTGTGCTAGTGTTGAAGATCAACCATTTCTCATTTCTTCTGTATAGTTTATGTGAACTTTCCATGACAGAGACAAGTAAGTACAGCACCCAGGGCCTTGTCTTGGGAGTAGTTTTGTCAGTTCCAAATATAATTTATACTCATTTTTAAAAGTTACTTACATAAACCACAGAGCACAGAGCTTGAAAAAACAATAATAACTTCATAACTTCATTACAGGATTTGAAGAACACACATACACACACACACACACACAGAGAGAGAGAGAGAGAGAGAGAGAGAGAGAGAGAGAGAGAGAGAGAGAAAGAGAGAGAGAGAGAGAGAGCTCAATGAAATTGAGCAGAAAGAACTTAGGGAGAATAAACACCTAAGTAATGTTCAAAAAGAAAACCACAAACTGAAGGCCAATGGAAAAGATAAAGACAATTCAGGACATGAAGGTAGGATTCAATAAAGAAATAGAAAAACTGAAGAGGACTTGGACAGAAACGAAGATGGAATTTAAAAACCCAATAATTCATTCCCTGGAAAACTGCCAGTCACACCAGCCAGGGAAGCAGGTAAGTAATCTTCAGACCTCCACTCTTCTGTTCCTCCTCCAAATCTAATCCCCAGTTCTCGTCCCCAGCTGTTGAGACTAGTTGTTGTGGCCTCCTTTCCCTTTCTGCCCCCAACTCCCAGAGAACTAAGCAGATCCTGGTGGAACATCTTGCTTTCCTCCCTTTTGTGGATGTCCCTGGTCCTGTCACTTCTAGCCTATCCCCATCCCTAATTGTCAGACCCCAATACCTAGAAAACACATCTACCCTGAACCCCCCCAGTGGTCACACCTGGCAGGACCTCAGAAACATTCTCTTACCAGGCAACTGACAGCTATCAGTCCCTTTTAAGAACCAGAGAGGGCCACAGACACCAAGGCACAAAACATACCCACAAACACAAAAACAAGACCAGATACCATAACAAAATTCAAATCATTCCAAACCCCAATGCCTAGACATCATCATAAAAACACAATCAATAACAGCTATGCCTCCACATAGACCAGTAACTTTACTACAGTAGTTCCTGAAAATTGCAATGTTATAAAAGAATTACATATTCTAGTTAGCCTGGATAAATGACACAGAAACCTGGTATTTTATTTGACAAGCTGTAAGCCTATCTAGGGCAGTTTCTGAGTTATTGTAGCTTACATCTAATCCACAGGCTCCATGTTACTTGTTTAAGTCTCATCTGTGCTGTTTCCATTCTGTCAGCCTGTCCGCAAGGTCAACTTATCCTGGCCATGTGCTCATGATCCATCCGGCTTCATGGCAGCCTCTGTCTCCTCCTTCTCTGTGCAGTCTCTCTCTTGAGACTCCTCACTTGATTTTCAGGTCCCGCCTTTCTCTAATGCCCAGTCACAGGCTCTAGTATTCTATTAACCAATAGATTGAAATTGGTAAGCAAGGTTTATACAACAAAGTCCAGTGTATGTGAGAATTCGTTCATCTTGGGACAACCAGATTTGAGGGTTCAGAATTTAGCACTGGAATACATAGCAGTACCAGACTAACCCCCCAGACTCCCCTTTTTGTCTAGATAAAAAGGCTATTTCTCTTACAATAATAACTGAAATACAGTAAGGACAATTCTGAAACAATTCTGAAAACTATTAGATAAAATTTATATTCACAAAGTCCAGCCTATCTGTATTTGGTAACTTTGGATAAAGTATTCAATTATCTATCCTGTCTTGCTGAGTTCAAAATCTCATGCTTAAATCAATTTTTTACTGTAACTAGTATTATTAACGTAAAAACATCTTCTTAGATCTAAAAACATCTTTTTAAAACAATTTTATTAGATATTTTCTTCATTTACATTTCAAATGTTATCTCAGAAGTCCCCTATGCCCCACCCCCCGCCCTGCTCCCCAACCCACCCACTCCTGCTTCCTGGCCCTGGCATTCCCCTGTACTGGGGCATATCAAGTCTGCAAGACCAAGGGGCCTCTCTTCCCAATGATGGCCAACTAGGCCATCTTCTGCTACATATGCAGCTAGAGACATGAGCTCTGGGTGTACTGGTTAGTTCATATTACTGTTCCTCCTATAGGGTTGCAGACCCCTTCAGCTTCTTGAGTACTTTCTCTAGCTCCTCCATTGAGGGTTCTGTGTTCCATCCAATAGATGATTGTGAGCATCCACTTCTGTATTTGCCAGGCACTGGGGTAGCCTCACAAGAGACAGCTATATCAGGGTCCTGTCAGCAAAATCTTGCTGGCATATGCAATAGTGTCTGCATTTGGTGGCTGATTATGGGTTGGATCCCCGAGTGGGGCAGTCTCTGGATGGTTCATCCTTCCGTCTCAGCTCCAAACTTTGTCTCTGTAACTCCTTCCATAGGTATTTTGTTCCCTATTCTAAGGAGGAATAAGGTATCCACACTTTGGTCTTCCTTTTTCTTGATTTTCACGTGTTTTGAAAATAGTATCTTGGGTATTCTAAGTTTCTGGGATAATATCCGTAAAAGCATCTTTTTACATTCTAAAGAATTTAATCTTTTCAATCGCATTAGAGATCTAAGAAGGAATAAATTTTACTTGAGTATGCAGAAAATGCAGACAAGCAGATTACAAAACTATAGAAGTAACAGAAGATCTGGCTACCTGTCCAGTTCCCCCGAAAAATTGTCTCTTAAACATTGAAGCATCCATCTTCACCCTTCTGGCCCAGTGTACCTGATAGAATTTTTTGTGGAGCAGGCACTATGAAGAGCTAGCCTACTTTGTCCTTGCAAAGTTCAGCAGTTGACTTCCCTGTATCCATTTTCGTCCATTTTGGACAGCATTCTATTTGTAGTTGAAGCAAGGGCAGTTTCACCACCCCACCTGTCCACTGGCTAATTGCCACATTGAAACAAACTTCACAAGGATGTTTTCTGATGCTCATCATCTTCTTTGAAGTAGAAAGGGGGCTGCTGCCCGGAACAGACATGTCTTGTAGTCCAAAAGGCTTAAATTAATAAATACATATTAGAATGCAATATTCTGTGGATTTTAAAAATTTTTGAAGACTATATATCTATCTATAGTATGTCTGAATAGACAAACTTTGTTGTTTTTACCCATTTACTATCTGTTTAACCTAGGAAGCATATTTTGTGATTAAACAGTCTAGTATCTAACATGATTATGAGTTTGATTGACTATTGATTCATATTACTTAATTATCCTAAATTGCTTGTAATAGTAGCTTAAAAGGGACTAGAACTTCACATATCACTAACATGAATCATCTAGGTACAATAAATACCTCAAATGAGAGTAGAAAACATGCATGCATAGTATGTTGCAACAAAAATAACCTTGATTTTGCATCAATATACAAAGATCTACACCAATGTAACAAAATATAACCTTAATATTTATTGATATAAAAAGATCTATAAAAATTAAGATTATTGGCTATAAAATGTTCTTTGGCTTAAGAGTAGATTCGATAATCTACCCCTTCTTATTATTCCTATATAAATACTATATCATCCCCTTTTTTTCTTCCCAATACCTCTACCTCTACATAAGAAAGAAAGAGAAAAGAAAATGAGAGAAATACCTGAGTCCTATATCATTTTGTTCCTGATCAAGACCATTGAATAACTAATAACCAACCCCTTTATAATAACAAGCATCCATCACCTAATAGAAAAATCAAAATCTACCCACCTACCTTAAGTGAATGGAACATCACTCTTTTAAAAATGCTTTCTGCTGATTCAGAGCATAATATTCTTTTTGAGGGGCCCAAGAAGATTGGCAAAATAGTGAAGTCTTAAGAAAGCTATCTATGGCATTTGTTGTGTAGTCTCTGTATGCTAAGAATGTTCAGTCTTAAATGAAGTCCTGACTGGATCACTCTGTAAGACTGGACGAACTAAGGTAATCTAGATCAGCATCATTCTTTAAAGTTGTCCTGGAAGCAAGAATTTTGAGGAGTCAACATTGAGGCAGTGTTAAGTAGGACTAGGCAAGGTGCTGAAACAATTTGCCTCAGCATTGCAACATCCCCAAGAGTGAGCCTTGCCAGCGCTGTACTAACTTTATTGGAACCTATAAATATATGAACTCCCACAAATAATATATAGTTATATATTGATATATGTATGGAATGTGCAAGTTATACAGATTAGTTAAGGAAGATCCTTTGCTCTCTGTTTGAGCAGATGAAAGGCATCTGTTTTTTTTTTTTTTATAATCTAGATTGGACTGTGAACAAACTGGAATATAAATTTTTCCTATGCTATTCAAATGAATGCCTTGATAAATCCTGAGGATCTTGTAACTACCAATGTGTATTGACTGACTACACATAAAAGTTGGTGTCTTAGCTAGTTTTAGAGCTGCTTCCATATAGATGGATCAGCATATACATTACCCGTTTTGGTCTTTTTGATTTTGCTCTTTTTGTCTATAGCCAAGATCTTCAGGGAGTCTCCCTCTTTCAAATCTTATTTTTATCAATTTGGAAGAGATCCATAGCTTTTCTTTTCCTGTGTGAACATACACAAAAGCTCACCAACAGTGTAACATATTTCCTGTATTCCTCCCTGAGGTTAGGACATCCTTAATATAAACAAGTCGACTTAGTCAAATCAATTTTCTCCATAACTCAATGACTCTCAGGAGCTGTAGTTTTTCACTTGTTAGCATTTAAAATTGAAAGTTAATTAAGCACTATGTAATCTATCTCTGGAAGTCTCTGTTACCACTTTTTGTTTGTTAAATATCTTCTAAAGTACAATTGGATCTCTGCACAACCAATTGTCCTGTGGAATTGTGTAATATGCTTTATATTATACTATGTAAGAAATTGCTTCATTTTACTAGAGACAGATGCTGGAGTATTGCCTTAATTTTTACAGGTATTCCCATAACTTCTAATCAATGTGTAATTACAGAATCTGCCTCTTTAGAAGTTAAAGCATTTGCCAATTGAAATCCCGAATATGTGTCTATATTATGGTACAACTGTTTCAGTTTATCAAACTTTGCAAAATGAAATACATCCATTTGCTAAATTTCATTTCTTTGGGTACCTTTATGGTTATTTCCTGCAGGTAATATAAAGTTTGGTTATATAAGGAATAAGTAGGACTTTTTTTTTTTAGTTTTTTCAGTTTTTACAAGCAGAAAGACCTTTATAGAAACAAACTCTCCATGGGAGTACCTTGACACATATAGACACATAATGTTGAAACACTACAGGCCCCTCATGCCCCTTATTCTGGATCATCACATTAATGTGCCATCTAGACTCTTCCAACACAGTCCCTCAGTTCTTATATCCATCCACTACAGTCCCCTGGAATCATCTTATACAGCAGCAATATAATCCCACCAGTCCCCTAACTCAAACCTCTAACTATTATTCAATATGTATATATATATTTTAAAGTCTAAACTCGAGTTGCATTTAAGGCCATCTGCAGTGAAGAGACCTTAGTCAGCTTGTGTGTTGCTCCTACAAAATCTCTTTTTTTTCCTTGGGTATTTATTTCATTTACATTTCCAATGCTATCCCAAAATTCCCCCCCCACGATCCCCCCCACACCCACTCCCACTTCTTGGCCCTGTTGTTCCCCTGTACTGAGGCATATAAAATTTGCATGACCAATGGGCCTCTCTTTACACTGATGGCTAACTAGGTCATTTTCTGATTCATATGCAGCTAGAGACACGAGCTCCAGGGGTGTACTGATTAGTTCATATTGTTGTTCCACCTATAGGATTGCAGATCCCTTTAGCTCCTTGGGTACTTTCTCTAGCTCCTCCATTGGGGACCCTGTGATCCATCCAATAGCTGACTGTGAGCATCCACTTCTGTGTTTGCTAGGCCCCGGCATAGTCTCACAAGGGACAGCTATATCTGGGTCCTTTCAGCAAAATCTTGCTAGTGTATGCAATGGTGTCACCGTTTGGAAGCTGAATATGGGATGGATCCCCGGATATGGCAGTCTCTAGCAGGTCCGTCCTTTTGGCACAGCTCCAAACTTTGTCTCTGTAACTCCTTCCATGGGTGTTTTGCTCCCAATTCTAAGAAGGGGCAAAGTTTCCACAATTTGGTCTTTGTTCTTCTTGAGTTTCATGTGTTTAGAAAATTGTATCTTATATCTTGGGCATCCTAAGTTTCTGGGCTAATATCCACTTATCAGTGGGTACATATCATGTGAGTTCTTTTGTGATTGGGTCACCTCACTCAGGATGATGCCCTCCAGGTCCAACCATTTGCCTAGGAATTTCATAAATTCATTCTTTTTAATAGCTTAGAGGTACTCCATTGTGTAAGTGTACCACATTTTCTGTATCCATTCCTCTGTTGAGGGGCATCTGGGTTCTTTCCAGCTTCTGGTTATTATAAATAAGGCTGCTATGAACATAGTGGAGAATGTGTCCTTCTTACCGGTTGGAACATCTTCTGGATATATGCCCAGGAGAGGTATTGAGGGATGCTCCGGTAGTACTATATCCAATTTACTGAAGAACCACCAGACTGATTTCCAGAGTGGTTGTACAAGCTTTCAATTCCACCAACAATGGAGGAGTGTTCCTCTTTCTCCACATCCTCGACAGCATTGGCTGTCACCTGAATTTTTGATCTTAGCCATTCTGACTGGTGTGAGGTGGAATCTCAGGGTTGTTTTGATTTGCATTTCCCTGATGATTAAGGATGTTGAACATTCTTTCAGGTGCTTCTCAGCCATTCAGTATTCCTCAGGTGAGAATTCTTTTTTCAGCTCTGAGCCCCATTTTTTAATGGGATCATTAGATTGTCTGGAGTCCACCTTCTTGAGTTCTTTTTATATATATTGGATATTAGACCCCTATCTGATTTAGGATAGGTAAAGATCCTTTCCCAATCTTTGGTGGTCTTTTTGTCTTATTGACAGTGTCCTTTCCCTTGCAGAAGCTTTGAGACTTTATTTGGTCCCATTTGTCGATTCTCGATCTTACAGCACAAACCATTGCTGTTCTATTCAGGAATTTTTCCCCTGGACCCATATCTTCAAGTTTTTTTCCCCTACTTATTCCTTTATAAGTTTCAGTGTCTCTGGTTTTATGTGGAGTTCCTTAATCCACTTAGATTTGACCTTAGTACAAGGAGATAGGAATGGATCAATTCACATTCTTCTACATGATAACCAGCAGTTGTGACAGCACCATTTGTTGAAAATTCTGTCTTTCTTCCACTGGATGGTTTTAGCTCCCTTGTCAAAGATAAAGTGACCATAGGTGTGTGGGTTTATCTCTGGGTCTTCAATTCTATTCCATTTGTCTACTTGTCTGTCGCTATACTAGTACCACACAGTTTTTATCACAATTGTTCTGTAGTACAGCTTTAGGTCAGGCATGGTGATTCCTCCAGAGGTTCTTTTATCCTTGAGAAGAGTTTTTACTATCCTAGGTTTTTTTGTTATTCCATATGAATCTGCCGATTGCCCTTTCTAATTCGTTGAAGAATTGATTTGGAATTTTGATGGGGATTGCATTGAATCTGTAGATTGCTTTTGGCAAGATAGCCATTTTTACAATGTTGATCTTGCCAATCCATGAGCATGGGAGATCTTTCCATCTTCTGAGATCTTCTAGAATTTCTTTCTTCAGAGACTTGAAGTTTTTATTATACAGATCTTTCACTTCCTTAGTTAGAGTCACTCCAAGGTATTTTATATTATTTGTGACTATTGAGAAGGGTGTTGTTTCCCTAATTTCTTTCTCAGCCTCTTTATCCTTTGTGTACAGAAAGGCCATTGACTTGTTTGAGTTAATTTTATATCCAGCTACTTCACCGAAGCTGTTTATCAGGCTTAGGAGTTCTCTGGTGGAATTTTTAGGGTCACTTATATATACTATCATATCATCTGCAAAAAGTGATACTTTGACTTCTTTCTTTTCAATTTGTATCCCCTTGATCTCCTTTTGTTGTCTAATTGCTCTGGCTAGGACTTCAAGAAGAATGCTGAATAAGTAGGGAGTGAGTGGGCAGCCTTGTCTAGTCCCTGATTTTAGTGGGATTGCTTCCAGCTTCTCACCATTTACTTTGATGTTGGCTACTGGTTTGCTGTAGAGTGCTTTTATCATGTTTAGGTATGGGCCTTGAATCCCTGATCTTTCCAAGACTTTTTTCATGAATGGGTGTTGGATTTTGTCAAATGCTTTCTCCCCATCTAATGAGATGATCATGTAGTTTTTGTCTTTGAATTTGTTTATATGCTGGATTACGTTGGTGGATTTCCGTATATTGAACCATCCCTGCATCCCTGGGATAAAACCTACTTGGTCAGGATGGATGATTGTTTTGATGTGTTCTTGGATTCGGTTAGCAAGAACTTTCGTGAGGATTTTTACATCGATATTCATAAGGGAAATTGGTCTGAAGTTCTCTATTTTTTTGGGTATTTTTGTGGTTTAGGTGTCAGAGTAATTGTGGCTTCATAGAATGAGTTGGGTAGAGTACCTTCTGTTTCTATTTTGTGGAATAGTTTGTGAAGAACTGGGATTAGATCTTCTTTGAAGGTCTGATTGAACTCTGCACTAAACCCATCTGGTCCTGGGCTTTTTTTTGGTTGGGAGACTATTAATGACTGCTTCTATTTCTTTAGGGGATATAGGACTGTTTAGATCATTAACCTGATCTTGATTTAGCTTTGGTACCTGGTATATGTCTAGAAACTTGTCCATTTCATCCATGTTCTCCAGTTTTGTTGAGTATAGCCTTTTGTAGAAGGATCTGATGGTGTTTTGGATTTCTTCAGGATCTGTTGTTATGTCTCCCTTTTCATTTCTGATTTTGTTAATTAGGATGCTTTCCCTGTGCCCTCTAGTGAGTCTGGCTAAGGGTTTATCTGTCTTATCGATTTTCTCAAAGAAACAGCTCCTTTTTGGTTGATTCTTTGAATAGTTCTTCTTTTTTCCACTTAGTTGATTTCATCCCTGAGTTTGATTATATCCTGCTGTCTACTCCTCTTGGGTGAATTTTCTTCCTTTTGGTCTAGAGCTTTTAGGTGTGTTGTCAATCTGCTAGTGTGTGTTCTCTCTAGTTTCTTTTTGGAGGCACTCAGAGCTATGAGTTTCCTTCTTAGAAATGCTTTCATTGTGTCCCATAAATTTGGGTATGTTGTGGCTTCATTTTCATTTAACTCTAAAAAGTCCTTAATTTCTTTCTTTATTTCTTCCTTAACCAAGGTATCATTGAGAAGAGTGTTGTTCAGTTTCCACTTGAATTTTGGCTATTATTATTTTGTAATTGAAGATCAGCCTTAGTCCATGGTAATATGCTTTTAGATCCGGGTCTAGCTTTTTGGGTATGTTGGGGACTGGGCGAAGTGGGAGTGCTGGGTTCTGATGTTTGTGAATGGTATTGGTTTCTGTTAGTAAGATTCTTAAGTTTACCTTTCGCCATCTGGTAATCTCTGGAGTTAGTTGTTATAGTTGTCTCTGTTTAGAGATTGTTCCTCTGGTGATTCTGTTAGCCTCTATCAGCAGACCTGGGAGGCTAGCTCTCTCCTTTGAGTCAGTGGTCAGAGCACTATCTGCAGGCAAGCTCTCCTCTTACAGGGAAGGTACACAGATATCTGGCGTTCGGACCTCCCTCCTGGCCGAAGATGAAGGCCCAAAACAGGACCTTTCCCAGAAGCTGTGTTGCTTTGGCCTGTCACAGAAGCTGTTAGCTTCTGCAGTCCACACTCTCACTTGTGCAGACTACTTTCAGAGGAGTCTCAGAACCAAGATGGCTCCCACTGATGCTGAGGCAAAGCCCTCCCGGGCCTGGCAGACACCTATCCTCTGGTCAGGAAGGTGCCTGGACATCTGGAGCCCAAAAAGCGGGCTGCCTCAGAAGCTCTGTGGCTCCTGCCTGTCCCAGAAGCTGTTAGCTTCTGTAGTGCACTCTCTCACCTGTGCAGACTACTTTCGTAGGAGTCCAGGGTCCAAGATGGCTCCTGCTGATGATGAGGCCAAGTAGGACATTACTTTTTAATTTCCTTTGCTTGTTGCCAAGTAATAGACAATTCTTACTTTAAATATTTTTGTTAGCATGCTGTTTTGATATAATTATGAAGTTTCTAACATATTTTCTATATATACATGATTAATTTATCATTACCTTGTGCTAAAGGACTTGGTCACTGTATGCAATCTGATATGTGTTTTATGTAATGGATGATTCCTATTTCTGATCGTTTGTTGTAGTTAAATAAGTAGTGAAGTTAATTTAAAATCATACTGAACAAGTTCAGCACCTTCTTATGTAAACAATTCTTTCTGAATATTGAGAATAAGTTACTATATTAAGAGATTATTGAAAACTTAACACCACAAGGATTACATGTAACTCTGATTTTTTAAACTTAATCATAAGGACTCTTATTCACCTTACTTATATTTTCATGCTAATAGCCTTTATTTCCTGGTTTATTTGCTTCAGTATAAAATTGATTTCCCTTTTATTTTATAAGGGAGAATATAATTCTTGTAATAAACTGAAGTCACTTGCTTTTGGGATAGTTGTTGTTAATTTCTCCAAAAAACTTACCAGAAGCTCTTTGCCAATGTTCATTTTCTGCCCACAATGGGGCAATCTCAGCATTGGTAAAAGATACCACAATCTCAGCTGAATGTATGCTAGCTAATTGATCAAAATCTCATTTTTCCTTTTAGAATTAATTCACAAATAACTTCTACATAGATCTTTAAGTTTTTATTCTTTGTATGCTAAAAGTATCCACTATAAGGTATAATATTCCCTTTATACAATAATTACTATAGAAGAATGATCAGGAGGCAGGATAACTAAAAACAGGCCATCTTTGGATCATTATAATCTATATGGGTATCTTGTAGCTTCTTTTCTACTAGAGCCAATACCTTTTCAACTTTGGCTGATAATCTTCTTAGACTATTCGAGCCTTTATCATCTTTTAGGGTTTGAAATAGATTACTCAGCTTTAAGTAGTCAAACCAATTGTAGGACATAGACAGTTAATATCTCCCTCCTCCTTGTATTGTTTCAGGAACAATTTGTAAAACCAAAAAGTCAAAACTCTCTGTGCTTCATTAAACACTCTTTCTAAAGTGTTTCCATATGAATCCATCAGCAAAATATCATCCATACAATGGTAAATTATGGATTGAGGAAATTGCTTACAGAATTTTTCCAATGGCTGTTGTACAAAATATTGGCATAAGGTAGGACTATTCAACATTCCTTGTGGCAAGACCCTCCAGTGATGTGCTTTGGATGGCATAGAATGGTTAAATGTGGGCATTGTGAAAGCAAATCTTTATCTTGTTTGTGTAAAGGAATTGTTCAAAAGCAATCTTTTAAATCAATCACTATGATAGGCCATTACTTAGGTAACTCAGAAGTCAATAGGAATCCATGCTATAAAGAACAAATTGGCTGAATAATTTTATTAACTGCTCTCAGATCTGTCAACGGTCTCCATTTGCTAGATTTCTTTTTGTTGACAAAGAATTCCAAGGGTTGGTGGACTCTTCTACAATTGAGCTTCCAGTTTTTCTTAGACTAGCTGTTCTAGTATATGTTCTTTTTCATTTGTCATAGACCACTGCTCAGTCCAAATAGTCCAAATAGCTTGGTTGGTTAACTACTTTAGTGGTAAGGCCATTAGTGTTTTATCAGCAGTGGTTTCCTCAGCTAAAATTGAAGAGTCAGCCTCTGCTGTATCTTGTTTATAGACAGCCTGGACAGCCTGTAACTGTCTTTGATAACATGTTTAAATTTATTTTATCAAGAATATCATCTCTTTTATGTTTTGTTTCTGAAGTTTGAGGGATGCTAATTGTGTTTTCTGTTGTAAAAGATCTCTTCCCCATATAGTATATGACTATATCATATGGCTTTAATTTCTCTATTTGACTCTGTCCCTATACAGTCAAGCCATTTGATATTTTGTATTACTTGAAGAGGTCAATCTGGAGACCAAGGTTCTGGAGACATTATAGTTACATCTGCTCTAGTGTCGACCGTTCCTTCAATTACAATATTATTTACAAATACCTTTAGTTTGGGGCTATCTCTAGAAGTTTGCCAAAATATTTGTTTCTTGTCCCTTCTGGGATTTTAGTTTTAGAATTTGCTCTGACCTTGATATCTGGGTTTTTAATATCTAAGTTAAGAAAAGTGGCATTTAATCGTTTTGTGGAAGAGAATTTCCAATGTTTGGTACTGTGACCTATGAGAGCCCCCCTGGACATATCTTGCCACATCTTTTGAGTGTTCCAGAAAATATAGGATCCCTTTCTTGGAATTAGTTTGGGTTTCTTTGGAATTCCTTTTGAAATTACCTTGCTCATAACAATTAAGACATTTGTTGGGTTTGGTTTTTTTTTTTTTTTAAACCTTTAGGAATATGTTCTTCTACTAAGGCCATCTCAAGTGAATGAGATCCAATATCAACAGTACTCTTAATCCACACTCATTTATTGTGCCCTTAAATGTCTGATACCCCTCTGCATTTAGCATTAGCATTTTCACAAGCCAAAGATTTGATTATTGCCTTCCTAATTAGTGGATCTGATATCTTTCTATCTACAACTGAAGTCAGTCCTTCTAAAATGTCAATGAATGTTTCTTTGTTCTCAGGCATTTAAGGTTACCATATGATACAATACCTACTTTTCTTCATCATAGAGGACGTGCATATCTACCTCAGCATATTGACCTACACTTAGCAGCTGGTCTTCAGAAATATTGATACCTCAAGTTTTATTTCCCTGTCCTATTTCCCTAGCCTCTTCTCTCCACTATAAAAACCACTGTAATTGTTGTCCAGGTTCTAATATGCTTCTTGTCATAGTGTTCCAGTCCTGAGGGATTATTCTATCTTTGTTCACCTGGGAAGTCAAGATTTGTTTTACAAATGGTGAATGCATTCCAAAATTAGTATCAATTTCCTTACATTTTTTTAAATCCAGCACATCCACAGGGTGCCATTCATATTCCTCATGAACTTGTAGATATCTGATGACCTTTGTTGTACACTAACTGGATAAGCTAATTTTTTTTCTGACAACTTTTGGTTGACTGCCTTTATTTTCATCTGTCAGTATCTTAAACTTTTCTTTTAGGTCCTATGTCATTTTTTCACACCTCTCCTGTGTCTGTATCCTTGTCATCCTAGTATTTTATTGATTTTAATTCATAAACACATGTAACCTTTCTTCTAATGCTTGTCTCCATATGTCACCTTTTTCTTTTTCCTGTCTTTCAGATAATCTTTCTTCCAAGGCTCATAATTTTTCTCTAAGTCTCTGTTTTTTGAAAAGACACAGTAAACTAAAAATGTTTATTAGGATAAGAATGAAGCTTAATAATGTAATAACTATATCTGCAATGTTTCAATTTTATTCAGGTCTTTCTTCTCACTTGAATCATTTGAAATAGTATTTATGTAAATCCCAAAGGCTCTTTACTGTGTTTTTCATCTTCATGTGTTCAATTTTCTTCAAAATTATCAACTCAATTCCACCTCCCCTTTTTTCTATTACTGATTTTATTCATTTACATTTCAAATAATATACCTCTTCCCAGTTATGCCTCCACTTTCCATTCCACTCCTTCTCGTGTCTCTCCCCTTAGCCCCAATGAGAGTGTGTGTGTGTGTGTGTGTGTATATATATATATATATATATATATATATATATATATACGTTTCAAGATTTGTTCTCCTTCACCTCTGCAAGCCTTCTATCCCATCCCCTTATCCCCCTCCCCCTCTCTCTATGAGGGTGCTCACCCACCACCCACTCCCCCCTCACTGCCCTAGCATTCTCCTATGCTGGGGCATCAAGCCTCCACAGGACCTCCCCTCACATTGAGGTCAGATAAGGCCATTCTTTGCTACATATGGAGCTGGAGTCATGGCTCCCTCCATGTGTACTCCTTGGTTGATGGTTTAGTACCTGGGAGCTATGGGGGGTGGGATCCGGTTAGTTGTTATTGTTGTTCTTCCTATGGGGTTACAATTTTACCTAGTCAGAAATTTTGTGTTTCCATTTTTCTGGTGTGTTATTTGTCTCCCCCTGGTGTGCTGCTCAGGACACTACAGTGGTTTCTCATTCCTCCATTTGCAGGGAGGGGTGGATTGTAGAAAAAACATGGCTTCTGTGCTTTTGAGCTACTGTTGTCCTCTGTCAATTATGTGTGACATATTATAGCTTTTTTTCCTTTGAAAAAGTGAAGAGTTAATCTTCATGTCACTCATTCTAGGTATGGTTTGCCTGGGACTCACCCAGATGTGGGAGAAAGATGTGGGACAATAAATAATAGAATTCTTTATCCAGAGTTACCAAACACAGATGGGATGGAAAAGGAGCACATAGCCAAGGGAGAAGGGTTCATCTTAGGGACATAACAATGAAGCAGAAAAAAAAATGTAGATAAGACTAAAACATCAGGTAACTTGGGGTATGCATCTGGGTTTTCTTGGGTAGAAAAATAGGTTAGGGATAATAGCCCAGTAATTGTGCTAAAGCTGATTAACTAAATTCATAGGACTCTGCCTCAATTCTTGGGGGGTTGGCTGGGCCATAAGTAGAATCAATGGAGTTAGTAAATATCATACAACAACAAGACCCATCAGAAATGATAGAATTGAAATAGTAATAAAAAGCCTTTTGGTAACAACAAAACAAAAAGTTCAGAACCTAGCTGGGTAATGATGACACATGCTATTAATCCCAGTCCTTGGGAGGGAGAGGCAAGGAAATCTCCATGAGCTTGAGGCCACCCTGATCTACAGAATGAGAATGAGTTCCAGGACAGCCAAAGCTATGCAGAGAAACTAAAAAATATGTTCAGGATCATATGGATTCATGGAAAAATCCTACCACACTTTCAAAGAAGATCTACAGCCAATCGTTCTTAAACTATTTTTTAAAAAGAAACTGAAAGAGCACTCCCAAATTCCTTCTCTGAAGCCTGTATGACTCTAATACCAAACCCAGGTGAAGACAAAAGAACAGAAAAAAAAAGAAAAGAAAACTAAAAGCCAAGACCCCTGATAAATATAGACTCAAAACTGTTGAGGCCTGCCCCACCAGCCACTTCATATTGTTGCTATAATAAGCCTGTCAGTCACTGACACAGAAAAATAACTTGACTCAGAGCAGGGTCATGCTGATCACATATTCTGTTATGTTCTGTATGTTATGAAGGTTGTTAATCTTAAGAAATTCCATAACCAGCCAGGCTGTGGTGGGGTAGTCTTTAATCCCAGCACTTGGGAGGCAGAAGCAGGCAGATTTCTGAGTTTGAGGCCAGCCTGGTCTACAGAGTGAGTTCCAGGACAGCCAGGGCTACACAGAGAAATTCTGTATCAAAGAAAAAAACAGAAAGAAAGAGAGAGAGAGAGAGAGAGAGAGAGAGAGAGAGAGAGAGAGAGAGAGAGAGAGAGAGAGAAAGAAAGAAAGAAAGAAAGAAAGAAAGAAAGAAAGAAAGAAAGAAAATTCCACAACCATAAGCTGTACTTAGGACCCATATAATTAAAAGTCTATTTGAACTGTTATATCTAAAGAACCATAAGTCAGGGCTGGCCATTGGTTCAGGTTTCCAGTACCTGCATATGAGCTTATTGTGGGGTTTTGCAGTTTTAGCATTTATAAAGCTGGAGAAAAGTTTTGGGGTCATAGCCTCAGTTTCCAAAGTATGAGTAACATCTATTATCCATCAGTCATAGGGTATATTCAATAAACCATCCCTGTCTGAGATCAGTGTTTGTTTATGGGGCGACTCTCTAATAAATAAGAGACTTACAACCAGAATATTCATACACTTCAATAAAATTGTCCACCATGACTAAGTTGGCTTCATGGCTGAAATGCAGGGATGACTCAACCTATGAAAAGCAAAAAATATAATAAATCACATAAATAAACTTACAGAAAGAAAGCACATGATCATCTCAACAGATACAGAAAAGTATTTTAAAAAAAAACATAAAATACCATCATGATAGAAATCCTAGAGAATGTATGACTAAAGTAAACTTAACTCATTACAAGAAAAGCTATATATATAAAATGCACAGCCAACATCATCTTAAATGAGCAGAACCTTGAAGCAATACCACTAAAGTGAGGAAACAGGGCTTTCCTCTGTCCCCACTGCTTTTGAATATTGTGCTCAAAGTGCTAGCTTGGAAAGTGAGGCAAGAGAAAAAATTAAAGGGATATAAAAGAAAAGACAGAGCTAAAATATCCCTATTTGCAGATGACAAGATAAAATGCAATAAAGAGCCTCAAAATTCTATCATACTAGAAATGATAAAATTTCAGCAATGTGGCAAGACACAGGATCTACTTGAATAAATAAATAGCTTTTCTATACACCAATGAGAAACAGAGGTGAATATGGGCACACTATCATGCACAAAAGAAAATTATCCTCAAAGAAAATAAAATGTCTGGAGATAACCATAGCCAAGAAAAGGGACTTTACAATAGAAAATTAGACCTCTGAAGAAAAATGGAGAATGACACATGAAAATAAGAAGACATCCTGTGCTCATGAATTGGTAGAATATTGTGAAAATATGTTATCAAAGGCTACTTATAGGTTCAATGTAATCCCAACCAATATCCATATATGCTTCTTTACCAAAATAGAAAAAGTATCCTAAAATTTAAAAGAAACACAAAAGTCCAAGATAGCCAAAAGAATCCAGAACAAAGGAACAATGTCAGAGGGATTATAATTTCAGATATTAAGATATATTATAGAACTATTGCAATAAAAACAGTATGGTATTACAACAACAACAAACTAAAACACCATTTAGACAAATGGAACAAAACTGAAGACCTGAACATGAGCACATATAACTTTAGCCACTTAATATTTGTCAAAGATGCCAAAAACATACACTGGAAAGGAAGAAAGAAAGCATTTTCAACAAATTGTGCTGAGAAAACAAGTTTTCCCACATGATAATGAATGAAATTAGACACATATCTATCACCTTGTACAAAACTAACTCCAAGTGGATAAAAGACCTAAATGTAAATCCTGAAAGTGCTAGAAGAAAACATGAGAAATATCCTATGTGATATAGGTTTAAAGAAGGGCTTCCTGAATAGGACTCCATTTGCCTGAGAAGTAAGGCCAACAATTAACAATGATATTTCAGTTAGAAAGAGCAATTTGCAAATTCACCTGGAATAACAAAAAACCTAGGATAGCAAAAACTATTCTCAAAAATAAAAGAACCTCTGGGGGAATCACCATGCCTGACCTAAATCTGTACTACAGAGCAATTGCAATGAAAACTGCATGGTACTGGTACAGTGACAGATAGGTAGATCAATGGAATAGAATTGAAGACCCAGAAATGAAACCACACATCTATGGTCACTTGATCTTTGACAAGGGAGCTAAAACCATCCAGTGGAAAAAAGACAGCATTTTCAACAAATGGTGCTGACACAACTGGCGGTTATCATGTAGAAGAATGTGAATTGATCCATTCCTATCACCTTGTACTAAGGTCAAATCTAAGTGGGTCAAGGAACTCCACATAAAACCAGAGACACTGAAACTTATAGAGAAGAAGTGGGGAAAAGCCTTGAAGATATGGGCACAGGGGAAAATTCCTGAACAGAACAGCAATGGCTTGTGCTGTAAGATCGAGAATCAACACATGGGATCTCATAAAATTGCAAAGCTTCAGTAAGGCAAAGGACACCATTAATAAGACAAGAAGGCCACCAACAGCTTGAGAAAAGATCTAAACCCAATAGGGGGTAATATCCAATATATATAAAGAACTCAAGAAGTTAGACTCCAGAAAACCAAATAACCCTATTTAAAAATGGGGTACAGAGCTAAACAAAGAATTCTCAACTGAGGAATACGAAATGGCTAAGAAGCACCTAAAAAAAGGTTCAACATCCTTAATCATCAGTGAAATGCAAATCAAAAACAACCCTAAGATTCTATTCACACCAATCAGAATGGCTAAGATCAAAAATTCAGGTGACAGAAGATGCTAGTGAGGATGTGGAGAAAGAGAAACACTCCTCCAGTGGTGGGATTGCAAGCTGGTACAACCACTCTGGAAATCAGTCTGGCGGTTCCTCAGAAAGTTGGACATACTTCTGTTGGAAGATCCCGCAATACCCCTCCTGAGCATATATCCAGAAGATGTTCCAACTTGTAATAAGGGCACATGCTCCACTATGGTCATAGCAGCCTGATTTATAATAGCCAGAAGCTGGAAAGAACCCAGATGTCCCTCAACAGAAGAATGGATACAGAAAATGTGCTCCATTTATACAATGGAGTACTACACAGCTATTAAAAACAATGAATTTATGAAATTCATAGGCAAATGGATGAATCTGGAGGATATCATCGTGAGTGAGTAACCCAATCACAACAGAAGACTCATGGTATGTACTCACTGATAAGTGGATATTATCCCAGAAGCTTAGAATACCCAAGATACAATTTGCAAAACATATGAAACTCAAGAAGAAGGAAGACCAAAGTATAGACATTTTGATCTTTCTTAGAAGGGGAAACAAAATACTTATGGAAGGAGTTACAGAGATAAAGTTCAGAGCAGAGACGGAAGGAAGGACCATCGAGAAACTGCCCCACTTTGGGATCCACCCCATAAACACCCACCAAACCCATTCACTAGGCAGATGCCAACAAGATCCTGCTCACAGGAGTCTGATATAGCTGTCTCCTGTGAGGCTCTGCCAGTGTCTGGCAAATACAGAAGTGGATGGTCACAGTCATCAATTGGATGGAGCACAAGGTCCTCAATGAAGGAGCCAGAGAAATACCCAGGGAGCAGAAAGGGGTCTGAAGCCCCATAGGAGGAACATCAATATGAACTAACCAGTACCCCTGAGCTCCTTGGAGCTATACCACCAATCAAAGAAAACACATGGTGGAACTTGTGGCTCTAGCTATATGTGTAGCTGAGGATGGCCTAGTCAGTCATCAATGGGAGGAGAGGTCCTTGGTTCTGTGAAGGCTCTATGCCCCAGTATAGGGGAATGCCAGGACCAGGAATGAGACTGGGTGGGTTGGAGAGCAGGGGGAGGGGGGAGGGATAGTGGATTTTCAGAGAGAAAACTAGGAAAGAGTAATACATTTGAAATGTAAATAATGAAAATACCTAATAAAAATGAAAAAAAGGGGAGAAATATCTAAAGAATTAAAAAAAAACCCAAAGATTTTCTTAAATGGATAAAGATAAAATAACACAAAATTACCCATTCAGTAAATTGGGTGGGGATCTGAGCAGAGTTTGAAAATACACAGTATCTTTACCATGTTCATGGTAGAGCATCAGAAGTGTTAGTTAACCCCAAAGTAATATATAAAGCCACGACCTTTGCTAAAGGGAGTCTGCTCACTGACCAACTACAACACAGGCAAAAAGCACTCAAGTAAGCCAGTCTATTCCTCTGTCTCCCTTTAGTCCTTGAGGTTAATTGCAGCTGCCTGGTCTGACTTTGTGTGGAGACAGTGGCCATGTTCCATGTGGTCCAGGAATCTCAGGATGCTACTGTATTATTCATTCTGAAAATCCTCGCCTGCAGGTGCCTTGGAGGTTCATAGTGATTCCAAAACTCAAGTGAGGCTGAAAGGAGTGATTTTTGTCTAATTCTCTTTCACATTCTGTAGGTAAGAAGACTGAATTCCAAAAGGATAAAAAGAGTTGGCTTGAATCCAAATATTCTAGGGACAGAGACAAGTGTAGGCACCAAGACTGAAAGGCCAGTGCTCTTTCTCCTGCTACAAAACTCCTTGTAAGCTTTCACTTTGTTTTTTACCTAGTAGAATATATTTCATGAATTAAACCAACTTGTCTCAAAATATCATTATAATAAAAGCTTTAAGAAAAAAGGGCAAGAGACCTAAGTGTAGTACTCCTGAAAGAAACGGTTCATTGTTATACTTTTCCATCAAGAATTAATTGTGTGCAGTAGAGGTTGTGAGGGAAGAAAACTACTGAGTCTTAAAAAGACTCTTAGAAAGATTTAAAGCTACATTGTAGGGCCAAAAAAATGGTGCAGTGGGTAATACATGGGCCACTGATGATCTGTGTTCAATTCCAAGAGGCCACATGGGAGAAAGAGAAAACTTTCCTTCAAGTTGTCTTTTGTCTTTCTCACATGCATGGTGACATGCCCTCTTTCTGTGAACACACACGCACACAGACATAAATGCACAAACACACACACACACCAATTAAGTTATAGGTATAATATTTGAATAATAATGAACAATTATAGCCCCAAAATTTCCTTGTTATCTTAGACTTTATTAATAATAATCCATCCAGTCCCAATAAGACTAAATTTAAGTTGCATTGTGGCATGTTCATCTCATTTCTCTCTCCTGTGGAGATCATAGCTTTTAAGGTCTGTATGGTATCAGTTAGGTATTGTGTGAGTGGGTATAGAAAGCCCAGAGGGGAAGCAGAAGCTCTAAGAAAGCTCACAGGCTACATGGCAGTGGAATGGGGGTTACAGAGAGTGAGAGGGCACAGGGAAAGGAAGGGAGTGGGGGAAAGTGGGGAGAGACACAAAAAACAAATTTTGTTTGACAAACATGTTGCAATGAAACCTAGTACTTTTTAAGCTAATAAGAAAGTCTTAACCAAAAATAATAGCAATTAAATTTCAAATAAATTGTATTTCTTGTAAATAAAAGTTGAAAATAAACTACTGAAATGGAAAAGAAAAAAATTGTACATTAATATTTTAAACCAGTCAAGTGTTTTAAACAAGTATTTTAACTCTATTTTGGCATTATGCTATTTCTTAGTGTATTACAAACTTCAACTGACAGAAAAACACTGGTCTACTGAACTTGGAAAGATCAAGGCAACATCTATCATCTCTCATATACTTTCCTGTCTGTTCCCTTGTGCATCCATCTCTCCATTCATCCATCTAACTATCTGACATTACCAATTTGTTCCTACAAAACAGGCACTATTCTTGGCACTAGTGATAGGAATACAGAAAGGATACATAACACTAATGCTTGACTTATTCACAATTTAATAGAGGAATGTTAAATAGGAACAAGCCACATAGAGCAGAAGCCAGTGTTAACAGTGGCATCACGGTGTGAATAGGAGTTACATTATCTAATCAGGTTCATTGGTTTAAAGGAAAATCTTGACAAAGATTTCCTCAAGTTCCTTGCATCATGGCACATGCATATAATACCAATGATATGGAAACAAACAGGCAGCTCTCTGTGAGTTCAAGGTCAACCTGGTCTACATAGTGAGTTTCAGGCCAGCCAGAGTTACATAAGTGAGACATTGGCTTTTAAAAAGATTATTAAGAAAGACTATACTTAGAGATTAGATAATAGCATTAGAAGACTCTTGCAAGAATTCTTCAGCTTCTAAAGTCATAGTGCTTAACTTAGTTGGGATTGTTATTGCTGTGATGAAACATCATGACCAAAAAGAAGGTTACATTTCTGTATTGCTGTGCATCATCAGAGAAATTCAGGACAGGAACTCAAACAGGGCAGGAACCTTGAGGCAAAAGGTGATGCAGGGGCAATGGAGGGGTGCTGCTTACAGGCTTACTCCTCACGACGTGCTCAACCTGAATTCTTATGGAACCCAAGACCACCAGCCCATGGATGCCACCATCCACAATAAGCTGGACCCTCTCCCATCAATCACCAATTAAGAAAATGCCTTACAAGTTTGCCTGCAACCTGAACTTATAGGTGCATTTTATTTATGGTGGTTCCTTTCTCACAAATGACTTTAGTTTGTGTCAAGTTGATGTAACACTATCCAGCACAGTGCCTTTGGAATTTGGAGATAAATCCTAATTCCCAAGATAACTACATAAGTGTACTTGTGTATGCATTTCACCTTTTCATAGCTGAGTTTGAAACCTAGCTTCATCATTGGCTGGCTGTGAGGCTGTTACCTAATTAGTTAAATGAGTGTAACAATAGCACTTGTCTTCCTCTTAGGGTGGTTGTGATGCAAAATGCAAAATGCAAAATTGTGTGTTAAGCACCTGCAGAGTCTTGGCAATCAAGAAGTCAGAGTTCTGTTTTCTTTCCCTAAGTGGAATTTAATTTTCAAAAGTAGTGGAATGGCAACATAGCCAAGAGGGTGAACTGATCTTTTCTTGTTTTTTCAGATGGAGTCTATTTCTTTCTGCTTCCTCTACAATACAGATTAGTTTGTCTGGCCTCATTTTCCCAAGTGGCTTCTGGGAGCCAACCCTGTAGATCATTCAAAGTCCTTTAGGCTACCCAAGGAGGTCAGATCACTGCTCAGAGCAGGAGAAAATTCCCAACCCCCTTTGGGGAAAACTTCTACCAAAGATGACTTTAGTACCTTTTTCTTCACAGACTTTCAGAAATTCATAGTTGAATAGCAATCTCCAATTCTAAGAGAGTAATAAGGTAGTTGGAGATGCTTGTCTAGCCTCTAGAGTAATCTGCCATACTAAAATTTTAGCTTCTGTGCCAGGGTCTGCATTAGTTTCCTAGAACTGTGGTAACAGAGTACTACATATTAGTACCATCACTAACACCTGCTCCTTAGTTTTTGTGGTTGCTGGCAAGCCTTGGCCATGCAGCCTATACATGTAGCATGTATGTATACAGCCACTTCCTCTCCCTTTATCTGTGGCTCTCTATGTCAACTCTTCCCTCTCTCTTGCCTCTCCCCTTTTCTCTTTCCTTTCTCCAGTTTCCTGTCCCCCCTCCTTCCCCACCTCCATTTGTGGCAAACACTATCTATGGGCAATACTCCTCTGTGTCCTTTATAAATCAAGACATAGCCAATATAGAAGCCAGCCAGTTAAGTACCTCATGAATAGTTCTACCTTACCAACAGATAAGAAATCTGAGACTCGGAGAGTTAGTGAGCTACTCAAGATAATACAGCTAAAAGAAAAACACTAGCCCATATTTATTGAACATCTATAATATGGCAGGCATTTTTTTTTTTTTGTATTTTATTTCCTCACTGAAGTTTGCCCTGCAAACCCATGGAGCTGTTAAGGTTCTTTCTGTTTTATAGATGGGGAGCCTCAGAGCAATGTGGTGACTTGCCTATGCATGACAGCAGTGGTATATAAACCCATGTTTTTGCATCTAGCCAGCACCGTCCTGTTAAAATATCTCATGGACTTTCACAGCTCACTTTCGCACCTTCTCCACATTTATTCACTACGGGTATCACATTTTAATGATAGACCTGGTCCCAGAAGTCTCCTCCAATGCTATGCCTTTGGTCCTCATCTATCATTTGAGGCCAGATGCTCTTCCACTTGATAATATGACTCTAAGGAACTGCAGTTCAAACACCTGGGCTCTTATTTTTGCTGCTGCTGTGCCAGGGTAATCTCAAGCACATAGTATTTCTAATCTGCAGGTTTTTTCTAATTCACATCCTTGTGTGGGATTTTTCACATTGGAGGTAAACCAGAGGCTGCACTGTTCTTCAATAGCTGGAAAGTATCAGCTTCCCCTGGGAAAGACTGACAGTAACACAGAAGGAGTAGAGACAAGAAGGGGAAGCAATGACTGGACACATTATTTTTTAATGCCATTTATCCCCAGACTAACTGTACTCCACTGTACTCCTTTCACCCAGCTCTATCATGGTAACAAACACATTCTGCCTCTCTCTCTCTCTCTCTCTCTCTCTCTCTCTCTCTCTCTCTCTCTCTCTCTCTCTCTCTCTCCACAAAATCGAGTTGGATGTCTAGTCACTTTCAACCAAATAGTATTTGTACCTCAACACGTGAACAAGATTCATAGCAATTGCATGTGATAGTATTCATTGAAGTGCTTGTAACATTTCTTTGCACTAACAGCCCCATTTGACTGATGAGAAAGCTGAGCCACAACTGAGAAGTGAAATAAATTGTCTGGCATCTCACAGCTAGTCAGTGCGAAAGCCAGGTACTTGAGCCCTTCTCAGCCCTGACTTTTGAATACTAGTAATTTCATCTCTGCAACAGGCATCATACCCTTACTTTCCTTCCTGTCTCTCCTTGCAACCTAGATTAGAGCTCCTCACCTCTTCCCTAGTATAGTACAATAGGATCCCAAGTAGTTTCCATGTCCTTCCTTCCTTACAAGCCATTGTTTTCTAAACACTTTTTCTAAAACATATTCACTGTGTATGTAAGTTACTGATTAAGCCAACTTTGAGGGTTGCCTATTGTCTACTTAGCAAACTCACTTCAATAGCTTTCAGGATATGCTAATATTGAGGCTACTCAACCTTCTGTTTCTCTTCCTGTTTCTGTTAAGTCTGTATTCCAGCAATTCCAGGCAGACCCTTTATATCTCCACCCCCATACCTTATGCATACTATTCTACCCAAACCTACCTAAAAAACACTCTTTTAGGGGCATCTCAGGGACTGTTACTTTCATAAACCCAACCAGAGTTTACAGACCTTTCTCTTCATTGCAAGTGTTTTTTTTTTTTTAACAGCCTCTCCAGTATCACTGTCATCATAAGCTTTTGTTGAAGTCTTTTTGTATGTTTGTTTGTTTTGTTTTGTTTTTTTTCAGTATTATTTTTTTTTATTAGGTAATTTCCTCAATTACATTTCCAATGCTATCCAAAAAGTCCCCAATATATTCCCCGCCCCAGTCCCCCACCCACCCCCCCCCTTGGCCCTGGCATTCCCCTGTACTGGGGCATATAAAGTTGGCAAGTCCAATGGGCCGCTCTTTCCAGTGATGGCCTACTAGGCCATCTTTTGATACAAATGCAGCTAGAGACAGGGGCTCTGGGGTACTGGTTAGTTCATAATAATGATCCACCTATGGGGTTGCAGTTCCCTTTAGCTCCTTGGGTACTTTCTCTAGCTCCTCCATTGGGGGCCCTGTAATCCATCCAATAGCTGACTGTGAGCATCCACTTCTGTGTTTGCTAGGCCCCGGCATTGTCTCACAAGAGACAGCTATATCTGGGTCCTTTCAGCAAGATCTTGCTAGTGTATGCAATGGTGTCAGCATTTGGAAGCTGATTATGGGATGGATCCCTGGATATGGCAGTCTTTAGATGGTCCCTCCTTTCTTCACAGCTCCAAACTTTATCTCTGTAACTCTTTCCATGGGTGTTTTGTTCCCAATTCCAAGAAGGGGCACAGTGTCCACACTTTGGTCTTCGTTCTTCTTGAGTTTCATGCGTTTAACAAATTGTATCTTATATCTTGGGTATCCTAAGTTTTGGGGCTAATATCCACTTATCAGTGAGTACATATTGTGTGAGTTCCTTTGTGAATATGTTACCTCACTCAGAATGATGCCCTCAAGATCCATCCATTTGCCTAGGAATTTCATAAATTCATTCCTTTTAATAGCTGAGTAGTACTCCATTGTGTAAATGTACCATAATTTCTGTATCCATTCCTCTGTTGAGGGACATCTGGGTTCTTTCCAGCTTCTGGCTATTATAAATAAGGCTGCTATGAACATAGTGGAGCATGTGTCCTTCTTACCGGTTGGGACATCTTCTGGATATATGCCCAGGAGAGGTATTGCTGGATCCTCCGGTAGTATTATGTCCAATTTTCTGAGGAACCGCCAAACTGATTTCCAGAGTGGTTGTACCAGCTGGCAATCCCACCAACAATGAAGGAGTGTTCCTCTTTCTCCACATCCTCGCCAGCATCTGCTGTCACCTGAATTTTTGATCTTAGCCATTCTGACTGGTGTGAGGTGGAATCTCAGGGTTGCTTTGATTTGCATTTCCCTGATGATTAAGGATGTTGAACATTTTTTCAGGTGCTTCTCTGCCATTCGGTATTCCTCAGGTGAGAATTCTTTGTTCAGTTCTGAGCCCCATTTTTTAATGGGGTTATTTGACTTTCTGGAGTCCACCTTCTTGACTTGTTTATATATATTGGATATTAGTCCCTTATCTGATTTAGGATAGGTAAAGATCCTTTCCCAATCTGTTGCTGGTTTTTTTTATCTTATTGATGGTGTCTTTTGCCTTGCAGAAGCTTTGCAGTTTCATGAGGTCCCACTTGTCAATCCTCGATCTTACAGCACAAGCCATTGCTGTTCTATTCAAGAATTTTTCCCCTGTGCCCATATCTTCAAGGCTTTTCCCCACTTTCTCCTCTATAAGTTTCAGTGTCTCTGGTTTTATGTGAAGTTCCTTGATCCACTTAGAATTAACCTTAATACAACGAGATAGGAATGGATCGATTCGCATTCTTCTACATGATAACTGCCAGTTGTGCCAGCACCATTTGTTGAAAATGCTGTCTTTTTTCCACTGGATGGTTTTTGCTCCCTTGTCAAAGATCAAGTGACCATAGGTATGTGGGTTGATCTCAGGGTCTTCAATTCTGTTCCATTGGTCTACTTGTCTGTCGTTATACCAGTACCATGCAGTTTTTATCACAATTGCTCTGTAGTACAGCTTTAGGTCAGGCATGGTGATTCCTCCAGAGGTTCTTTTATCCTTGAGAAGAGTTTTTGCTATCCTAGGTTTTTTGTTATTCCAGATGAATTTGCAGATTGCCCTTTCCAATTTGTTGAAGAATTGAGTTGGAATTTTGATGGGGATTGCATTGAATCTGTAGATTGCTTTTGGCAAGATAGCCATTTTTACAATGTTGATCCTGCCAATCCATGAGCATGGGAGGTTTTTCCATCTTCTGAGATCTTCTTTAATTTCTTTCTTCAGGGACTTGAAGTTCTTGTCATACAGATCTTTCACTTCCTTAGTTAGAGTCACGCCAAGGTATTTTATATTGTTTGTGACTATTGAGAAGGGTGTTGTTTCCCTAATTTCCTTCTCTGCTTGTTTATCCTTTGTGTACAGGAAGGCCATTGACTTGCTTGAGTTAATTTTATATCCAGCTACTTCACCGAAGCTATTTATCAGGCTTAGGAGTTCTCTGGTGGAATTTTTAGGGTCACTTATGTATAGTATCATATCATCTGCGAAAAGTGATATTTTGACTTCATCTTTTCCAATTTGTATCCCCTTGATCTCCTTTTGTTGTCTAATTGCTCTGGCTAGGACTTCAAGTACAATGTTGAATAGGTAGGGAGAGAGTGGGCAGCCTTGTCTAGTCCCTGATTTTAGTGGGATTGCTTCCAGCTTCTCACCATTTATTTTGATGTTGGCTACTGGTTTGCTGTATATTGCTTTTATCATGGTTAGGTATGGGCCTTGAATTTCTGATCTTTCCAAGACTTTTATCAGGAATGGGTGTTGGATTTTGTCAAATGCTTTTTCCGCATCTAATGAGATGATCATGTCTTTTTTGTCTTTGAGTTTGTTTATATAATGGATTACCTTGATGGATTTTCGTATATTGAATCATCCTTGCATCCCTGGGATGAATCCTACTTGGTCAGGATGGATGATTGTTTTGATGTGTTCTTGAATTCGGTAGTGAGAACTTTATTGAGGATTTTTGCATCAATATTCATAAGGGAAATTGGTCTGAAGTTCTCTATTTTTGTTGGGTCTTTATGTGGTTTAGGTATCAGAGTAATTGTGGCTTCATAGAATGAGTTGGGTAGAGTACCTTCTGATTCTATTTTGTGGAATAGTTTGTGAAGAACTATTCTTTTTGAAGGTTCTTTTTGAAGGTTTGATAGAACTCGTCACTAAACCCATCTGGTCCTGGGCTTTTCTTGGTTGGGAGACTATTAATAACTGCTTCTATTTCTTTAGGGGATATGGGACTGTTTAGATCATTAACCTGATCTTGATTTAACTTTGGTACCTGGTATCTGTCTAGAAACTTGTCCATTTCATCCAGTATCTCCAGTTTTGTTGAGTATAGCCTTTTGTAGAATGATCTGATGGTGTTTTGGATTTCTTCGGGGTCTGTTGTTATGTCTCCCTTTTCATTTCTGATTTTGTTAATTAGAGTACTTTCCCTATGCCCTCTAGTGAGTCTGTCTAAGGGTTTATCTATCTTGTTGATTTTCTCAAAGAAACAGCTCCTCGATTTGTTGATTCTTTGAATTGTTCTTCTTGTTTCCACTTGGTTGATTTCACCCCTGAGTTTGATTATTTCTTGCCATCTACTCCTCTTGGGTGAATTTCCTTCCTTTCGTTCTAGAGCTTTTAGGTGTGTTGTCAAGCTGCTAATGTGTGCTCTCTCTAGTTTCTTTTTGGAGGCACTCAGAGCTATGAGTTTTCCTCTTAGAAATGCTTTCAGTGTGTCCCATAAGTTTGGGTATGTTGTGGCTTCATTTTCATTAAACTCCAGAAAGTCCTTAATTTCTTTCTTTATTCCTTCCTTGACCAAGGTATCATTGAGAAGAGTGTTTTTTAGTTTCCACGTGTGTGTTGGCTTTCTATTATTTATTTTGTTATTGAAGATCAGTCTTAGTCCATGGTGATCTGATAGGGTGCATGGGACAATTTCAATATTTTTGTATATATTGAGGCTTGTTTTGTGACCAATTATGTGGTCAATTTTGGAGAAGGTACCGTGAGGTGCTGAGAAGAAGGTATATCCTTTTGTTTTAGGATAAAATGTTCTGTAGATATCTGTCAGATCCATTTGTTTCATAACCTCTGTTAGTTTCACTGTGTCCCTGTTTAGTTTCTGTTTCCATGATCTGTCCATTGGTGAAAGTGGTGTTGAAGTCTCCCACTATTATTGTGTGAGGTGCAATATGTGCTTTGAGCTTTACTAAAGTATCTTTAATGAATGAGGCTGCCCTTGTATTTGGCGCATAGATATTCAGAATTGATAGTTCCTCTTGGAGGATTTTACCTTTGATGAGAATGAAGTGCCCTTCCTTGTCTTTTTTGATGACTTTGGGTTGGAAGTCAATCTTATCAGATATTATAATGGCTACTCCAGCTTGTTTCTTCCTACCATTTGTTTGGAAAATTATTTTCCAGCCTTTGATTCTGAGGTAGTGTCTATCTTTTTCTCTGAGATGAGTTTCCTGTAAGCAGCAAAATGTTTCTGTAGCCAGCCTGTCAGTCTATGTCTTTTTATTGGGGAGTTGAGTCCATTGATATTAAGAAATATTAGGGAGAAGTAATTGTTGCTTCATTTTATTTTTGTTGTTAGAGTTGGTGTTCTGTTTTTGTGGCTGTCTTCTTTTAGGTTTATTGAGGGATTACCTTCTTGCTTTTTCTATGATGTGGTTTCCGTCCTTGTATTGGTTCTTTTCTGTTATTATCCTTTGAAGTGCTGGATTCGTGGAAAGATAATGTGTGAATTTGGTTTTATCGTGGAATACTTTGGTTTCTCCATCTATGGTAATTGAGATTTTGGCTGGGTATAGTAGCCTGGGCTGGAAATTGTGTTCTCTTAGTTTCTGTATAACATCTGTCCAGGACCTTCTGGCTTTCATAGTCTCTGGTGAAAAATCCGGTGTAATTCTGATAGGCTTGCCTTTATATGTTACTTGACCTTTTTCCCTTACTGCTTTTAGTATTCTATCTTTATTTAGTGCAGTTGTTGTTCTGATTACTATGTGTCGGAAGGAATTTCTTTCCTGGTCCAGTCTATTTGGAGTTCTGTAAGCTTCTTGTATGTTCATGGGGATCTCTTTCTTTAGGTTTGGGAAGTTTTCTTCTATAATTTTGTTGAATATATTTGCTGGTCCTTTGAGTTGAAAATCTTCATTCTCATCTACTCCTATTATCCGTAGGTTTGGTCTTCTCATTTTGTCCTGGATTTCCTGGATATTTTGAGTTAGGATCTTTTTGGATTTTGTATTTTCTTTGATTGTCATGCCGATGTTCTCTATGGAGTCTTCTGCACCTGAGATTCTCTCTTCCATCTCTTGTATTCTGTTGCTGATGCTGGTATCTATGGTTCCAGATTTCTTTCCTAGTGTTTCTATCTCCAGTGTTGCCTCAATTTGGGTTTTCTTCATTGTTTCTACTTCCCTTTTTAGGTCTTGGATGGTTTTATTCAATTCCATCACCTGTTTGGTCTGGTTTTCCTGCAATTCTTTAATGGATTTTTGTGCTTCCTCTTTAATGTCTTCTACCTGTTTAGCAGTGTTCTCCTGCAATTCTTTAAGGGATTTTTGTGCTTCCTCTTTAATGTCTTCTACCTGTTTAGCAGTGTTCTCCTGCAATTCTTTAAGGGATTTTTGTACTTCCTCTTTAATGTCTTCTACCTATTTAGCAGTGTTCTCCTGCAATTCTTTAAGGGATTTTTGTGCTTCCTCTTTAATGTCTTCTACCTGTTTACCAGTGTTCTTTTGTATTTCTTTAAGTGTGTTATTAAAGTCCTTCTTGATGTCCTCTACCATCATTGTGAGATATGCTTTTAGAACCGGGTCTAGCTTTTCCGGTGTGTTGGGGTGCCCTGGACTGGGCGAAGTTGGAGTGCTGGGTTCTGATGATGGTGAGTGTTCTTGGTTTCTGTTAGCAAGATTCTTACGTTTACCTTTAGCCATCTGGTAATCTCTGGGATTAGTTGTTATTGTTGTCACTGTTTAAAGATTGGAGCAGACTCTATGTTCCACTCACCAGAAGTCTCAAAATCCTGTGGCGGTTGTCGTGGGTAGCTGGCGGGCGTCAGCCACTCCTGTGCTCTAGCTACTCTGGTGCTGGTCAGACCGGATGAGGCTTGTGGCCCTACTCAGGCCGGTTTTCTGCTTCCCTAACTAATGCAGTCTCAGGTCCCGCGCGCAATTGGATTGGAGCAGAAGCTGTGTTCCACTCACCAGAAGTCTTAAGATCCTGTGGTGGGTGTTGTGGGTAGCTGGTGAGTGTCAACAGACCCTGCGCCCTAGCTACACCGGTGCTGGTCTGACGGGAAGAGCTTGTTGAAGTCTTTAACAAACCAAGAGTCTAGAAGACAGAATGGCTACCTTCTTTCATAATTTTATATTAGGGGTATAGTTAACCACTACATGATTAGGGGAGTTTAATTATGAATAAGAGAAGAAACATCCAGAGACATCTGGAAGAGTTTAAAGCAGAGAGAAAAAGAAGTAGACTGGACATAGCCAGGGCTATCTATGACATAAGGGGGAATAGCACTGAAAGTAGGGTGAGGATGGTATATGACCTTGCCCTTACAAAGAGAGGATGGATCTGAAACAGCCTGGAGCTGAGAAGGTGGAGAAAGCTTGACTAACCAGCAGAAATCTTTCTCTGTAGTCCAGCTTAAATTGAGCCTAGACTCAATTTTGGATCAAGTCAGTGGGTCTGCCTTTTTTGGGGGCAATGGGTCACCCTTTGGGTCTGACAGTACTTCCATTTAATGATCACCTTCACTCCTTTCTGCGTGCCTGGCCCTATGTTCTATGCTTTCTGCAGGTGCCGAAAGGCTTCGGAGAATAGTTCCCGCTTATCCATGGGGAATACCTTCTAATACTCCCAGTGGATGCTTAAAAATCACAGGCAGTACTGAACTCTACTCATGACTGTGTTTGTTCCTCTACAAACGTGCCCATAATAAAATTCACTTTATTAGCAAAACACAATAATATATTAACAACATCAGTACTAAAATAGAAAAAATGTGACATTATACCACAGTGGAAACTCTTTAAAACTTTTATTTTTTCTGAAATTTTTAACTTAATGTCATCAGACTGATTGTCCACAAGGAAGTAACTGAAACATGAGGAATGCAAAAGCTTATAAAATTGAGGACAGCTATACATCATACTAAACAAGCATGACAAGAGTGCATTTTGACGGCTGTACTTGATAACATAAATTTGCCATGAAATTACTTTATAAGACTATCAATGAACAGCCATAGTCATCACTGTAGCTCCTCTCACATTGTCATAGGAATTCCACAGGGATTTCTGTCCCCTCCACCAGAAAGTGTGCTCGCATTTGTAAACATCTAGAAAAGGTGCCTGAACAGGCAATCCTATACCTGTTTAATCCCATACCTGTTTTTGCAAAGATAACAAGGCAATCTCTCTGATCTGGTAGTGACTAGTATTCTGTCTAGACCAAGACTCTGAGACCATATCCAGGTTCAATTAGAAACAGAGTCAATGAGTAAATAGCCATTCTTGCCAGAGGCTAAATATTCTGAATTAAGAACACATATAATATCACGGCTATGCTAGCAGCAAACACTCTGAATGGGCTAGTTAAAACAGAATACTTAGTATCAATTCTAGAGTTTGGGGTTCAGTAGGTTTAGGGTAAAGTCTAAACATACAGCTTCTCAGGTGACGCTGATGCAAGCCAAAATTTCACATGAGTTTGCATCCCTTTGTTTTTATCTATTTATTTATTTATTAGCAATTTTCTTTATTTACATTTCAAATGTGATCTCCTTTCCCAGTTTCCTCTCCGAAACCCCTCTATCCCCTTCCCCTTGCCCCCTGCTCACTTACCCACCTACTCCCACTTCCTAGCCCTGGCATTCCCCTATACTGGGGCATAGCATACATAGCAAAAGATGGCCTAGTCAGCCTTCAATGGGAAAAGAGGCCCTTGGTCTTGTGAAGGTTCTATGTCCCTTCGCTTTCTTATAATAAAACAGATTCTAATTTAATAAGTCACAGGAGGAAACCCAAAAGTCTATTTCTTATTAGCACTCAGGCAGTTCCCATATTGTATCATGGTCATACATGCCTTGAATAGAAAGTGTCACACACACACACACACACACACACACACACACACACACACACACACACACAGTTAGCCACAGTTCTATCACCTTTGTCCATCTTCCAAAAGGGAGAGGAGAAAGCAAGAAAGCAGAAAGTCGACAGGCATGTAGAAAATAATCAGAAGTCTCATGAGGCACACAGTGGGCAAGGAGTTATGATTTCACAGTAGGATAGAATACACCTCTCCTTGTGAATTGCTCTCTGGGTAGGTTTCTTTTTTTTTTTAAAGGAAGAAGTACAAGTATTTTTATTTGCACATTATATGGCTGTGTGTATATATAAGAGACTCTAAAAGCTCTATCAAGAATTTTTTACAGTGAAGGAGAGGATATAAAATTAATACACATGCTCAAATAGCCTTCTTTTTAAAAAAAATTATTTTTTATACTCCATATTTTATTCCACAGCCCTGATCCACCTTCCAACTGTTCCACATCCCATACCTCCTCCCCAACCCCCTTTCTCCACATGGATGCCCCCATCCCCAACCCACCTGACCTCTAAACTCCCTTGGGTCTCCAGTCTCTTGAGGGTTAGGTGCATCGTCTCTGAATGAACACAGACCAGGCAGTTCACAACCCCTCTGTTCACAACCTTTTTGTTATAACAAGTTTGTAAAGTGGCCTAAGACTTCTTTGTCCAATATTGTAGTTAATCATAAATAAATTATAATATTTATGTGTAAGTGTGTTGAATAGGCAAGGAAATACCAAGAATCTACTGACCTAGTACCTACCACTACTGGGGGAATAAGTATCATATTTTCTACCATAATTCAAAAGTGCTGATCATAGTTGTATAACTATAATCATAATTGTAAAAAGAATTCTAGTGTTCAGTTTTCCCAAATAAGAACATCAGTGAGCTCGGCGTGGTGACACATGCCTTTAATCCCAGCACTCGGGAGGCAGAGGCAGGTGGATTTCTGAGTTTGAGGCCAGCCTGGTCTACAAAGTGAGTTCCAGGACAGCCAGGGTTACACAGAGAAACCCTGTCACGAAAAAACAAAACAAACTAACTAACAACAACAAAAAAGAACATCAGTGAATGGAAATAGCAACATAGTAACTTCTTTGTAAATATTTTCTTGTTAGAATGCAGAAGAGAAGATTGGTTTAAAAGATGGAAGAAATAAGTGGCTCAGCAGTTATAAAAACAGTGCATTTCCAGAGGTTCTGGCTTCAGTTCCCAGTGTACATTTGATGCCTCAACACCACTTGTAAATTTAGTTCCAGGAAATTCATTGGCCTCTTCTTACCTCCACAGGCACCTGCACACATATGGCACACATACAAACACTAAGTCACATAGTCACATACACACACACACACACACACACACACACACACACACACACACACACACACATTAGCTACAAATTTATAGGTAGATGGATGGATGGATAGATAGAAAGATAGATAGATAGATAGATAGATAGATAGATAGATAGATAGATAGATAGATAGATAGAGCTAATACACAAGCAAACTATATTTAACTGAAACAGCCATGATTAGAACCTTTATACTCTAAAACCACATGCACAATAATACTTTCTCTGGTTAGTAGTTAGATAAAATTTGGGTATATACTAACAGAGAAGAAAACTCTAAACTGTCAGTTTTGGGCTTTATACTAGGTTCTTTGAAGTAAATATTTAACTTGTAATGTTTACCCTTTTCTTATTTGTTTTAGGAGTTGGAGGTTACATAGCATCTACTTGACTTGCTTCACATCTTTAACATTTTTAGATATATTCATTTTATTTTCTGTGTATGAGTATTTTGCGTGGTGCTCAAAGAGTTACAGATGCTTATGTACCACCATGTGAAGGCTGTGGAATTTAACTCAAGCCCTCTACAAGATCAGTAATTACTCTGAACCACGAAACAATCTTTTCAGCCACGTTTCCTATCCTTTGATGAGTTTAAGTTCTGGGATGATATTCACTATTTCATGCATTTGGTCTATTCTTTGAGAGATTGTGCATCATGAGATTGTGCAGGTTCCATTCTAATCTTTGTTTACTTGGAATCCACAAATGGTTTTTCCCCATTCTCTCTGGATGTGCAGCTTTGCCAAAGCTGCTGAAGTGTTTATAAGCAACATCCTAGAGTCAAAGGAGCAAGGAGGAGGATCAGTCAGTCCTTGCTATCACTTTATGCTATTCTCTGTGAGTTTTGAGGGATGAAAGTAGATCTCCTTACTGCTCAAAGAATGGCTTTGGATCAAGATGCATCTACAGTCAGAAATCCTGAGGGGAAAGAAGATAAGACACAGATTGATTCACTGCTTTCTTGTCTTGGCAAAATGAATCTGGACCATTCTGACTAGTTTACCAGAAAAGAAGTGACCATAGAAGGATCTGAGATGTGTTTGGAGATGATTTCAACCTACAGGAATCTACAACAGCTGGAGAAAATGGCTTGATGGCTAATGGATTTAGGAATCTAGCCAAGCTCTATGTAACATTCAGAGGCCAATGAAATCTTATTTTCTCAATCATGAACTAGAGTTGTGTCTTATATTTTTGTCTATGTTATACCGTTTAGCTTTATCTCTGATCAGTTATGTTGACAATTCAGGAAAAATTTTCCTCATAAAATAAAAGTTGATGTAAGATGATCTTTACACATTCTCTCAGGAGGCTTAAATATTGAAGCCTGCCAAGCATCTCATTAACCGATGGCACAATGATGACAGTCCTGGCATATGGCCCTTCCCACTAGTTTAGAACCAAATATCTGTTTCAAGTAAAGATATATTTTATCTGAGTTTAACCAACAAAGTTTTAAATAAAATGAGTGCACAGGTTAATAAAATGATAGCATTATTTGAAAAAATAATATTGATGAGCTACTAGAGCTTATGTGTAAAATTCATATGACAGAAATATGACAAAATATAGAAACATAGCATTTAATAATGAGTTTGTTAGACTAGGGAGATGGCTCACTTATTAAGAGCACTTGTTACTCTTCCAGAGCACCCACGTTCAATGCGCAGCAGCTACATGGAGACTCTCAACCATCTATAACTCCAATCTCAGGGAATTCAATAACCTTTTCTTGTCTCTGTAGGCACCAGGCACACATATGTTGCACAAAAATACATGTAGCCAAACTATTCATACACATAAAACAAAAAACCCCTTAAATATGAAGCTCATTTTTGTGTATACTCTTTTATTTCAATCACATGCTTATGGATTTATGAAAAGAACTGACTTGAGGTATACACACTAAAACTTATTTTGATCTGTGTGCATGAAAACCTGTCATTTTAATCCAGCTTTAACTTGTATTTGGAATAGAAGTTTGATTTTGATTTCACTTTTATTTCAGTTTATCTTTTTACAAAAGATTTATTTATGTGTATGAATGTTTTGCTTGCATATGTCTGTGCATGGTGTGTGTGTGTGTGTGTGTGTGTGTGTGTGTGTGTGTAGTGTCCACAGACAACAGAAAAGAACATAAGATCCCGGAAGGTGCAGTTACAGACAATAATAAGTCATCATGTGTGTAGGAAATTGGGCCTGGGTCCTCTGGAGGAGAACCAGTGCTCTTAGCCATTGAGATAGTTCTCCAGCCTCAAACTCAGCATATATTGATGAGAAGTCCCTTTGACTTGACATTTTTGGGAACTGAAATAATGGTAAGCATGTTAACGACATAATTGAATTTATATGAATGATTTCATATGCTTTATGCTTCACCACAGTTAGTATTACTCATATGAAGCTATATTGTTCTGCTTAATTTGCTCTGGAGAACTTTCCCTCAGCAAAGATGCAGATTCTTTACAGTGCATTTTGATTCCGTATTCAGAGTTTCCTACAGCTTCTTCATAAGACTACTCGCATGTATGGCATGTGTCACAACACTGAGAAAGAGGTGATGAGGCGTGCTTAGCCACTGTCTTTCATGTTGTTTTCCTCTGATGGTTCCCAAACTCTGTAATATTTTTGTTAAAATGTCTCTTTTAGTGTTTTCAATTTCTGAATTTGTATCTATAAAGTTTTCAAAAAGGACTAATCATCTTGCTCAAAACAAACAAACAAACAAACAAACAAACAAACAATCACTGACTTTTCTTTGGTATTGAAGCCATAAAGCTTCCATATTTTCTTGGGTTACAAAAGAGATTAAGATGTTTTGGCTGTAAAATTATAGAGTATATTTTACTCAAAGTATCCAACACTTTATATTGTTGTTGTTTTGTGGTGTTCCTTGCTGTCTTATGGAAAGATTTTAAGTGTTAATTTTAATACTCCTTTTATTTTGTTCCTTTGAGAAACCATTTTTTTCATCTGTCCGAAGATGAGAGCCCAGAACCAAGTTTATTTTACATTAGGCTTAGCCAGAATCACATTCTTGTATAGTACACTTCTCAGCAACATTTATTAGAATCATAGACTATATATTCTTTAAATTAATAACCACCAGAAAAATACAATTGGATAATTAAAAACCCACAAAAATACAAGTGCTATAGTCCACAGTCAGCATCACCTCATCTGTCACATCAAGCCTTATAGACTTTTTGCTGACAAGTGTCTCTTAGGTAAGTACTCCCCTGATGTCACACAATTTCAGATTTAGACAACTTATATTCACCCAGGACTCATTGCTCTTTAGAGTAATGAAAGAACTCTGTAGTATATCCTGTGATCATATTCATTTTAAATATAGTCATCCTTATTGAGACAGAGAAGAGACTTAGCCAGGCATTTGGTGCATACCTTTAACCTCAGCACTGAGGAGGCAGGGGCTGGTGGATCTCTTTCAGCTGGAGTGCAGCCTGGTCTACATAGCAGGTTTCAGGCCCTGTGGGGCTACACAGTGAGTCTATTTCAACACCCCACAAGAGAGAGAGAGAGAGACAGACAGACAGACAGAGAGAGAGAGAGAGAGACAGACAGACAGACAGACAGAGAGACAGAGAGAGACAGAGAAAGAGAGAGACAGAGAGAGAGAGACAGAGATAGAAAGACAGAGATAACGAGAAAATGGAAATTTCCATCATAAGAAGCATAACCCCATTCAAAGAACATAAAATAGAAAACAATGGAGATTTGCAACATATAAATTGATTTTAATAGGCAATAGCTTACTTTTGCTTGTAGTCACCCTATGTTTTTATGGTTTTTGCTTGAAGTATTCTTTAGCTTAAATATGAAGAAACCAAAGCTGTACATTTTTGTGTTCATTTCTTTTTTGTTTGCTTTCTTATTTGAGCAGAAATTTCATTTCCCTATGGAGAACTATGTGATATATGAATGTTACATGCTATTTGGCAAAGTTATAGCCTAAAGGTATTCAAGTATTCTTACTATATACAAAGGGTTAACTATTTCTAGAATTATAAATATTTTCATTCAGCTAATTATCTGTTTAAATGACAAAACTTGCATTCTTTATACTCTTTATTGATGAATAGAACAACATGTATTTCAGAAAGAACTGGCTCCAAAATGCTGGGATAATCAGTAATTGTTTTATGGTAACCTATTATCATTGCCCATTATTATAGTGTATGTTCCAAGAATGAAATTAGGTTTTAAAAAGCTGTCCATTTTTAAATTATTCTTTCATGTTATATATATAGTTATTAATACCAGAGCTGGGATTAAAATATAGAATTCTGCTGTGAGTGGTGGTATACATCTTTAATCCAGCACTTGGGAGGTAGAGACAGGCAGATCTCTGTGAGATCATGGCCACCCTAATTTATGTAGTGAGTTCAAAGACAGGTAGGGCACTAGAGAGACTCTGTCTCAAAAAACCAACCAAACAAAGAGCAATCAAGCAAACAACAACAACACCCTTGGAATTCTGCCGTGACTAGAATTCCTAATCATTGTGTTATGTTATAAATGAAATGGAGATTCTAATATCTATTCCATGAGAGTATAAGAAGTAAACATTGATATATTTCTAGTTCCATAACTGTGAGTAGATTCATTAAGCCATCTTTAAAATTCTTAGTGAATTTTTTATGTGTATGAGTGTTTTATCTGTGTGTATATATGTTATATACCATTTGTATGTCTTGTGCCTGAGCAGACCTGAAGAAGACATTTATTTCCCTGGAAAATGAGTTATGGATGTGTGTGAGGTATCATGTGGGTACTGAGAACTGAACCAGGATCCTCTGCAAGAGAAACAAGTGCTCTCCAACCCCATACTTAAGATACCTTAATTGTGTGTTGATTCTATTTTATCTAGGCATTTAACTACCAATTTTCCAGTTTGCCAGATAATACTAATAATTATTGAGTTCTTACAATATGCCAGCATAGCACTGAATTCTTTACATGTATAGGAACATTCTGACAAAGGTACTGACATTAGCCCTTCTTTTTATGGAAGAAGAGGTGGAGACCAAGACAAGTTAAATAACTTTTCCAAGGTTTTCCGGTCCTTGTGGAGTTCCAGTAACCTAAATTCAGAGTTGCTTATGTTTCTGGCTTAGCTCACTTGTCAGTTTGTGATTATCTACTCAAATCTATTCTCAAATGCCTGCCACCTGGGTTTGTTTTCTCTTTCAAAGCCAATGAGTGACTAGTTCACAGAGCTGTCCATAACATTTAAAAGAGAGTAGGACAAGTGACTTTTAAAAAAAAGCTTATTTGGCTAGTCAGAATCTGATTTCTATTCAGGAACATTTTAACATAATAGTAATTTCAAGACGTAAATTAGTGATTTTCCCCAAAGCAGATAGTACAAGTAAAAGCATAAATTATGTTTCCTAGTAGTATCTGAAAAATACATATGCATGGTATGAATTCTTAGTGATATTTTAAAATTCAAATGGAAACGCGATCACGTATATTGTTTGATTAAAACTGTTGAAATTAGTGATGCACCATATTATACCAAATGCAAAGAAAAAGAGAAAATTTCAAAAGGCAAATTATATGTGAATATGTGATGGTTTGACTAAGAAATGCCCATACCAGCTCATGTGTTTGAGGACTTCGTCGATGTTGTGGCACTTTGGGTAAGGTTAAAAAAACCATTAGGAGGTGAGGAGTCATGCTGGAAGAAATATTTCACTGAGGGTGGTCTTTGAAGTCAGTCCCCACTTTCCATTTGATCAATGCATTTCTGGAGTGGGTGAAATGTGACTAGCCCACTTCATAGTCCTATCTACATATGAACCACCTAGAGGCCAGTAAGGTCAGTACACGAATAGCAAGTAACATCCTATTTGGTACTCAATGTTTATAGTATATTTTTATGGTGTGATTCATATATTTACATGACTTTATGAGCAGCTTTATATATTTGCTTTTACCCACACATACACACAGTCACACGCAGTCACATACACATACTCATAGAAAAAGAAGGTCCCAAGTGTGTGTTCCTCGAGGATGTAAGATACAAATTAACAATACTTGCATGCTCCAAAAACTTAATGTGATTAAACAAATATAAAATTAGTATTTATGAGAGAAAATTATGAGGAATGTCAATGAAACTACAATATTGTCCCGTAAGATTGCATATGCAAGGAAAGGATCTCAAATCCTGACAATAATTCTCTTTGAAGATTAGATAACATTAAAATTCATAAGAAAACAAAACACTATGAAAGGAGAATTGGAATTTCTCCAGCTAGAAATAGTTCAATATTTAAATTTTATTTATGTGTTGTTGAAACTGATTTTTTTTTAAATTAAGGTCTAGCTCATTGTATTTGGATTGTTTGTTTTCTTAACCTTTGGGTCTTTTAGTTATTTATTTAGGCATGACACGTATCTTTTGTCAGATGAATAGCAGTCAACAATTTTCTTCTATTCTGTGGTCTATTTGCTTCACAACTCCATTTGCCATATAGTACGTTTTTAGTTTCTTGAAATCCCATTAGTTGATTGATTGTCTTATTTCCTGTGCTACCAGTCCACACCTACACACTCTCACCTGCCGCCTATTTTCTATTTCAGCATCTTTGTGAAAAATCAGATAACTGTAGCTGTATGGATTTATACTTAATCCTCTGTTCTAGTCCATTGATCTATGTACATTTTTGTTGTTGTTGTTGTTGTTGTTGTTGCTGCTGCTGCTGCTGTTTGTGCCAGTACCATGCTATTTTTCTTATTAGAGCTCTAAAGAATAGCTTGCAATCAGATATGGTGATAGCTCTCACAGCATTCTTTGGATCAGGATTGTTTAAGCAATCCTTGTTCTCTTGTGCCTTCATATAAGTTTCTGAATTTTTCTATGTCTGGAATTTTGATTAGGATTATATTGAATCTGTAGATTGGTTTGGATAAGATGATTATTTTCAAGATATTAATTCACAAATTAATATCATTTGAATACATGAGCACTGGAGATTTTCCATTTTCCATGTCTTCCTCAATTTCTTTATTAAATATCTTGAAATTTTCATTGTAAAGGTCTTTCATCTCCTTGATGAGGTTTATTCACAGGTACGTTTTTGTGGCTTTTGTGAATGGAATTATTTCCCTCATTTCTTATTCAGCCTTTTTGTCATTGTTAAATAGGATGGCTATAGAACTGAAATAGAATAGAAAAATTCAACCAAGAAGAAATGCATTAAAAACATACACAGAGAAACAGATAACACATAAAAATGAAAAGCTGAAAAATGCAACATGTAAGCAATATACTAGTAAGGTTAAAAAAAAAGAAAAAAAAATGCCCAGACAAGTCATTATCACACACACACACACACACACACACACACACACACACACACAAACCAAAAACCTCCATACAAATTTTCCACTGTTTTATTGTTGTTCTATTCTAGTTTACTTCTTTGTTTTTAGTTGCCTGTTTGTTTTCTAAAGAGAGAGAGAAAGAAGTTGTGGAGTTGAATGGATAGTAAGACAGAGAGGAGCTGAAAGGAAATGAGGGAAAAGAAACCATGATCAGAATATATTATATGAAATTTGAAATTTTCTATTTTCTTATAGAATTTTTCCTTTTTATTTCTTCTCTCATATATTACATACCATCTTCAGTCTCCCCTCTCTCCCCTTCCCTCACTATCTCCTTTCCACCTTTCCCCAAGATCCACCCCACCTCCCCTCAGAAAATAACAGGCCACCCAGGGACATTAACCAAATGCAGTATAGCAAGCTACAATAAGACAAGGCACATAACATCACATCAAGGTTGCTCATGGCAACTCAGTAGGAGAAAAGGGTACCAAAGGCAGGAAAAGAGTCAGAGAAAGCCCCTGCTCCTGCTGTTGGGAATCCCACAAGAACACTAAGCTACACAGCCATAATATATATGCAGAGGACCTAAGTCAGACCCATACAGGCTTCCTGATCTCTGAGAGCCCACTTGAGTCCTGGTCAGTTGATTCTGTGGACTGTGTTCTTGTAGTGTTCTCAATACCTCTGGTCCATCCAATCTTTCCTCTCCCTCCTTCATGAGACTCCCCAAGCTCTGCCTAATATTTGACTGTGGTGATCTTCATCTTTTCCCATAAGCTTCTGGATGACGTCTCTCTGTCTCTGATGAGGATTATGCTTGGCTAAGGTTCTAGTACATCATGCAGACATGACAAACTGTAGGCTGGAGGTTTTGCCTTGTTACCAGAGATGGCTGGTTCAGGCTCCATATCCCCCACTGCTAGGAGTCTTAGCTAGTGTCAGTCTCTTAGATTCAATGGAAATTATATTGCACTAGGTTTCTATCTCTCTCCCAAAATGCCCCTCAGTTCCACTTATCTCTCCCAATATTCTATTCTTCCACCCCTTCTACCTGATCCATCCTGTTGCCATCTGCACTTGCACCCAGTCCACCCACAAAAATCTATTCTATTTCACCTTCCTAGGAAGATTCATGTGCTCCCACCATAAACCATTGCAATTAATCAGCTCCTCTGGGTCTGTGAACTATAACATGATTATTGTTTACTTTATAGCTAATATTCACTTATAAATGAGTACACACTATCTATGTTTGTGTTTCTGGGTTTGGGTTACCTGTCTCAGAATATTTTTCTAGTTCCATCAGTTTGTCTGAAAATTTCATGATGTCTTGGTTTTTAATAGCTGAATAGTAAGTATCCTATTGTATAGATGTACTACCTACATTTTCTTTAACAATTCTTCAGTTGAGGGATATATAGTTTTTTCCAGTTTTTGGCTATTATGAGTAAAACTGCCATGAACATAGTTGAGCAAATGTCCTTGTGGTATGGTGGAGAATCCTTTGGGTACATGTTGAGGAATGGTCTAGCTGGGTCTTGCGGTAGATTAATTCCCAGTTTCCTGAGAAACCCCCATATAATTTTCTAAAGTGGCTTACAAGTTGCACTCCCACCAGCAATTCATGAGTGTTCCATTTATTCCACATTCTCACCAGCATGAGCTGTCATTGTGGTTTTTATCTTAGCCATTTTAGACAGGTGTAAGATGGAATCTCAAAGTTGTCATGATTTGCATTTCCCTGTACTAAGAATTTTGAACATTTCTTTAAGTGGTTCTTAGTCATTTGAGATTCCCCTATTGGGAATTGTCTGTTTAGATCTGTACTCCAGTTTTAATTAGATTATTTAATCTATTGATGTCTAGCTTTTTCAGTTCTTAATGTATTTTGGATCTTAGCTCTCTGTCAGATATGGAGTGGGTGAAAATCTTATCTGATTCTGTAGGCTGTCATTTAGTCCTAATGTCAGTGCCCTTTGCCTTACAGAAGGTTTTCAGTTTCATGATGTCCCATTTATTAATTGTTGACCTTAGTGCCTAAGCTGTTGGTGTTCTGTTTGGAAAGCTGTCTTCTGTGCCAATGCATTCAACCCCACTTCCTCTTCTAACATATTCAGTTTTTCTGGTTTTATGTTGAGGTCTTTGACCCATTTGGATCAGAGTTTTGTGCAGGGTGATAGGTGTGGATCTATTTGCATCTTCTAAATATAGATATACAATTAGAACAGCAGCATTTCTTGAAAACACTTTCTTATCAATTGTACATTTCTGGCTTCTTTGTAAAAAAAATTCAGGTGTCCAAGGGTATGTGGATTTATGTATGGATCTTTGATTTGATTCCATTGTCAACCTGTCTGCTTTTATTCCAATACTATGCAGTTTTTATAAGTATTGCTCTGCAGTACAGCTTGAAATCAGGGATGGTAATGTTTCCAGGTAATCTTTTATTGTATTGGATTGTTTTATCTACCTTGGGCTTTTTGTTTTTTCATATAGCATTAAGCATTATTCTTTCATTGCTCTAGCTAGAACTTCAAGTATTATATTGAATAAATATGGAGAGAGTGGACAGCCTTGCCTTATCCCCAATTTTAGTGGAATTGCTAAGAGTTTCTCTCCATTTAATTTGATGTTGGCTTTAGGCTTTCTGGATATTGTCTTCATTGTCTTTAGGTATGAACCTTGTACCCCTGATCTCCCCATGATTTTTATTATGAAGGGGTGCTGGATTTTTGTCAAAGGCTTTTTTTCACAATCTAATAAGATGAGAATTTTTATTTTCAATTTTAAAAAGAAATACAAATAGAAAACACTTTTTAAAGTTCTCAACTTCCTTTATCTTCACAGAAATACAAATTAAAACTAGTACTTTTTTTTTCTCTTTACCCCAGTCAGGGTGGTCATCATCAGAAATATGAAGTATAATAAATGGTGGCATGAATATGACAATACTAAATTTAAGCACCGTTGATGGGAATGTATTACAGCCACTTTGTGTTGAGGGAAATATTTTAAAAGATCAGCAAGTTCCCACACTACACCAGGCTACTCTCAGCCCCTGCGGTCTCTATGGTCAGTTCTGGTGGGTAATGGCTGGCCTGTTCTTATCTCATGGAGAGTCTGACTCAGAGCTCCAAAATCTCTCCACCCAGCTTGCTAAGTTCCTACTGGTGGACTACTACCATACCAACCCCGTGCTTCAAAACCCCCACAGGCTTTGTGGTCCACATCAGGCAAACCCATGCTTTGCCACTATACCTTTTTCTCTGGAACCCTGATGAGCCAACATGTAAAGGAAAACACAACACAAACTCAGTTTAAATCCTCCAGTGTTGAATCCTGATGGATCTGCCATTGAAACCGGGAGACAGTAGTAGCTACATCTTGTCCTTATGCTATCCCAGTCCAAAAAGCCCTTCCTCTTTCCTGTTTCCTCTTTTCCCCTATCCAAGCCAGAAGTCCCAACTACTTGCCCAGTGATTGGCTCCCTTTATTCATTAGGGGATGATTCACAAGAAGTCACCTAAGTAAGTGACTCATTCTTTGTTTATAGCCCCTCCCAGGAGAGCTGAATTAACATCAAACTACAAGCAATCCCAGGGCTATCCACACTTTCCCCTTTCTGTCCACTTAAAAGACTCTTTTATCTCACATATAAATTGAGTACAACTATTACCATTTTGTAATTTATAAAGTACAAGGTATACCTAACACCCTGTATGTCACTTTTGTAGCAAAATAGAACATTGTCTTCTGGTGGTTTGTTGGAAAATACAAAATAGAATCATCATATGGACAAGGTATACCACTCTTAGGTATATATCCAAAGGTCTTGGTACTCTACTACAGAGACGGTTTCAGACTGTGGTTGCATACACCTATAATCTTAGCCCTTAGGAAACAAGGAAAGGAAGCAAAAAGGCCTCCAAAATTGAAAAATGGAATGATTTAAACAATTCAAAGTCAAGATAAATAGATGTTAATGAACTGGAAAGAAAGTCTGAGGGCATCATTGGAAATGCAGCACAAAGGTGGAAAATTTAAGTAAGAAGTCAAGGAACGTAAGACAGATGGCCATCAGTGATTTTAGAACTGTATAATATGGATATTATTCTTGTAAGAATTTAAAATGTGTGAAATTTGCTAAACCTTTAGATACCATGAACAAAAATGTAAGTCATATTGGCTGGTGATATTATAGCACCAAAAAGGGGTTACAGAAAACAGTGCAATAACATAGTCATAGTTTAAAGGGAGAAATAACAATCTAGTGAAGCTATATACAGCTAAACTATCATCCTACAGGGAGCATAAAATAAATAATTTTATAGACATATAAATCCTGAGTCTATTACTCACAGACGAACAGAATTACTAAATGATTTGTACTAGATGAAGAATGTAGGGACTAGGAAGTGTTAAATGCAAAAAGCACTGTAAACAAATAACTGCCTAAATACTTCAGTAAATCTATATATTTAGTCATTTATAAGACTTATATTTACCATGATAAAGACACGCTCATAGGGCGTTATCATAATCCCCAAGTCTGTTACTGATATAAGCTTACTTTGTAGATAAGAGAACTAAGATTTGAAAAACTAAGGCAGGGGCTGGAAAAATGGCACAGCGGTTAAGAGCACTGACTGGTCTTCCGAAGGTCCTGAGATCAAATCCCAAGAACCACATGGTGGCTCATAACCATCCATAATGAGATCTGATGCTCTCTTCTAGTGTGTCTGAAGTCAGCTACAGTGTACTTACATATATAATTTTTTTTTTAAAGAACACAGTGAAAAGCTAAGGCAACACCCTCATGAATTCACAGCTACTGAGTGCAGAGGCTTCCTACAGAAAGTCTGCTCCTACCCACTACTGAGTCTTAAATAAGCATCAATTACTAAAAACAATCAATAAACCTGTTAAATAAAAGGTGAAACTAAACATTTAAACAACAGTAACATGAAAGATGAAAATCAACATATTATTTTTTTGTTCAGCAGGATAGAAATCCATATTAATATCAGTTTCTGAGGAATAAAAAAAGAAAATACTTTAAAGTAGCCACAAAAAGTACAGAAATAAGAAACCAAAATGGGAAAGGAATCCTACTTGACTGTAATGAAAATACTATCAGATGCGTAATTGAAAGAGAAATGTTCACCATTGTCTTGGGTATTTGAACACTTGCTTCCAGTTGGTACCATTACCATGGGTGAGCTGTGCTGCTCTTAGTTTGCTTGTTTTGCTTCATGCTTGTACTTGAACTTGTGACTTCTCAGTTTCCTGTTCCTGATACCATGTTTGCCACTTGTTCCTATGGTTCCTTGCTATGATATATCCTTATCTTCCTGGAACCATAACTCCCTCTCAGCCCCAGAAACATCTTCCTTCTATCAGTTGTGTTTACTCAAAGTATTTTATCATAGTAATAAAAAATTAGTGAACACAGTAATGAAGGAAACTGCAAACTAAAAGAAGGGACTATATCAAATGCTTAGATGATGAATGAAAATAGAGAATATACCACACCTACTCCAGTAAAGACTGTGTGGCAGACCCAAAAACTTGGATGCAGTCCTGACACAAAGAGTTCTACGGAAACTCAGTCTCTTGGAACCTTGGCACAAATGCTCCAAACCTGTCCCTGCCTTAGTCGCTGAATGGATCTGTATGCTTTCTTACAGTATTGTTTTATTGTAGGTGCCTCCAATAAATGATTTTATATATACCTAAATCAGGTTGAACTTTACTCTCTGGCCTTCTCCAATGTCCTAGGCAGTCCTTGAACTGACCCTGGGCTTAGAATTTCATAAGAATGTTATTCATTCAGACGAAATGCCCCAGTATTGACAGTTAGTAACCAGGCATCTCAGTTGGTCATATAGGAGCTAGTAATCTCAGGGCTAGTTAAAAATAGTAAATTTGAGACATCAAGGTACCTACCCTGCCAGAGGAGAGGTATTCACCCCGCCTGGGAGGGCTTTGCAGGAGTATCTGCAGGAGACATCTTGGTTCCCAGACACCCCAGAGACTAGTCTGCACAGGCAAGAATGTGGACTACAGAAGCTAACAGATTCTGGGACAGGTGGGAGGCACAGAGCTTCTGAGGCAGGCCCCATTTCTGGCTTCAGACATCCGGGCACCTTCCTTGCCAGAGGAGAGGTATCTGCCTCAGCCGGGAGGGCTTTGCAGGAGCACCTGAGGGAGCCATCTTGGTTCCTGGATCCCACCTAGACTAGTCTGTGAAGTTGAGAGTGTAGGCTACAGAAACTAACAGCTTCTAGGAAAGGCCCAATTTCGGGCCTTCATCTTCTTCCAGGAGGCAAATCCTAATGCCAGATATCTGTGCATCTTTTCTGCAAGAGGTGAGCTTGCCTGCAGAGAGTGCTCTGACCACTGAAAGTCAGGAGAGAGCTAGTCTCCCAGGTCTGGTGGTAAAGGCTAACAGAATTATGAAAGAAAAAAGCCCTAACAAGAGACAACTATAACAACTGACTCCAGAGATTACCAGATATTGAAAGGCAGGTACAAGAATCTTACTAACAGAGGAACTTAGTCTGCACAGGTAAGAGTGGGCACCACAGAGGCAGACAGCTTCTGGGACAGGCGGGAGCCACAGAGCCGCTGAGGCAGCACCCTTTTGGGGCCGCAGACATCCGACACCCTCCCAGCCGGAGGACAGTGGTCCGCCCTGCACGGGAGCCCTCTGCCTCAGGAGCAGGGAGCGCCATCTTGGTTCCGGGACTCCGCCGAACTTAGGAACTTAGTCTGCACAGGTGAGAGTGTGCACCACAGAAGCTGACAGCTTCTGTGACCTGCCAAAGCAACACAGCATCTGGGAAAGGTCCTGTTTTGGGCCTTCTTCTTCAACCAGGAGGAGGTCCAAACATCTGTGTACCTTCCCTGTAAGAGGAGAGCTTGCCAGCAGAGAGTGCTCTAACCACTGAAACTCAGAGGAGAGAGCCTGTCTCCCAGGTCTGCTGATAGACGGTAATCAGAATCACCAGAAGAACAATCTCTAAACAAAGACAACTATAACAACTAACTCCAGAGATTACCAGATGGCGAAAGGTAAACGTAAGAATCATACTAACAGAAACCAAGACCACTCACCATCATCAGAACCCAGCACTCCCACTTCACCCAGTCCAGGGCACCCCAACACACCCGAAAAGCTAGACCTGGATTTAAAAGAATATCTTATGATGATGGTAGAGGACATCAAGAAGGACTTTAATAACTCACTTAAAGAATTACAGGAGAACATTGCTAAAGAGTTACAAGTCCTTAAAGAAAAACAGGATAACACAATCAAACAGGTAGAAGTCCTTAAAGAAAAACAGGAAAAGACAACCAAACAGGTAGAAGTCCTTAAAGAAAAACAGGAAAACACATCCAAACAGGTGATGGAAATGAACAAAACCATACTAGACCTAAAAAGGGAAGTAGACACAATAAAGAAAACCAAAATGAGGCAACACTGGAGATAGAAACCCTAGGAAAGAAATCTGGAACCATAGATGTGAGCATCAGCAACAGAATACAAGAGATGGAAGAGAGAATCTCAGGTGCAGAAGATTCCATAGAGAACGTCGGCACAACAATCAAAGAAAATGGAAAATGCAAAAAGATCCTAACTCAAAACATCCAGGAAATCCAGGACAAAATGAGAAGACCAAACCTACGGATAATAGGAGTGGATGAGAATGAAGATTTTCAACTCAAAGGACCAGCAAACATCTTCAACAAAATTATAGAAGAAAACTTCCCAAATCTAAAGAAAGAGATGCCCATGAACATACAAGAAGCCTACAGAACTCCAAATAGACTGGACCAGAAAAGAAATACCTACCGACACATAATAATCAGAACAACAAATGAACTAAATAAAGATAGAATACTAAAAGCAGTAAGAGAAAAAGGCCAAGTAACATATAAAGGCAAGCCTATCAGAATTACACCAGATTTTTCACCAGAGACTATGAAAGCCAGAAGATCCTGGACAGATGTTATACAGACACTAAAAGAACACAAATTCCAGCCCAGGCTACTATACCCAGCCAAACTCTCAATTAACGTAGATGGAGAAACCAAAGTATTCCACGACAAAACCAAATTCACACATTATCTTTCCACGAATCCATCCCTTCAAAGGATAATAACAGAAAAAAAAACAATACAAGCACAGGAACCACGCCCTAGAAAAAACAAGAAGGTAATCCCTCAACAAACCTAAAAGAAGACAGCCACAAGAACAGAATGCCAACTTTAACAACAAAAATAACAGGAAACAACAATTACTTTTCCTTAATATCTCTTAATATCAATGGAATCAACTCCCCAATAAAAACATATAGACTAACAAACTGGTTACACAAACAAGACCCAACATTTTGCTGCTTACAGGAAACTCATCTCAGAGAAAAAGATAGACACTACCTCAGAATGAAAGGCTGGAAAACAATTTTCCAAGCAAATGGTATGAAGAAACAAGCTGGAGTAGCCATTCTAATATCTGATAAGATTGACTTCCAACCCAAAGTCATCAAAAAAGACAGGGAGGGGAACTTCATACTCATAAAAGGTAAAATCCTCCAAGAGGAACTATCAGTTCTGAATATCTATGGCCAAATACAAAGGCAGCCACATTCATTCAAAAACTTGAGTAAAGCTCAAAGCACACATTGCACCTCACACAATAATAGTGGGAGACTTCAACACACCACTTTCACCAATGGACAGATCACGGAAACAGAAACTAAACAGGGACACAGTGAAACTAACAGAAGTTATGAATCAAATGGATCTGGCAGATATCTACAGAACATTCTATCCTAAAACAAAAGGATATACCTTCTTCTCAGCACCTCATGGTACCTTCTCCAAAATTGACCACATAATTGGTCACAAAACAGGCCTCAACAGATACAAAAATATTGAAATTGTCCCATGCATCCTATCAGATCACCATGGACTAATGCTGATCTTCAATAACAAAATAAATAATAGAAAACCAACCTTCACGTGGAAACTGAACAACACTCTTCTCAATGATACCTTGGTCAAGGAAGGAATAAAGAAAGAAATTAAGGACTTTTTAGAGTTCAATGAAAATGAAGCCACAACATACCCAAAATTATGGGACACAATGAAAGCATTTCTAAGAGGAAAACTTGTAGCTCTGAGTGCCTCCAAAAAGAAACTAGAGAGAGCACACATTAGCAGCTTGACAACACACCTAGAAGCACTAGAACAAAAGGAATCAAATTCACCCAAGAGGAGTAGAAGGCAGGAAATAATCAAACTCAGGGGCGAAATAAACCAAGTGGAAACAAGAAGAACTATTCAAAGAATCAACCAATCAAGGAGCTGGTTCTTTGAGAAAATCAACAAGATAGATAAACCCTTAGCCAGACTCACTAGAGGGCACGGGGAAAGCATTCTAATTAACAAAATCAGAAATGAAAAAGGAGACATAACAACAGATCCTGAAGACATCCAAAACACCATCAGATCCTTCTACCAAAGGCTATACTCAACAAAACTGGAGAACCTGGATGAAATGGAGAAGTTTCTAGACAGATACCAGGTACCAAAGTTGAATCAAGATCAGGTTAATGATCTAAACAGCCCTATATCCCCCAAAGAAATAGAAGCAGTCATTAATAGTTTCCCAACCAAAAAAAGCCCAGGACCAGATGGGTTTAATGCAGAGTTCTATCAGACCTTCAAAGAAGAACTAATCCCAGTTCTTCACAAACTATTCCACAAAATAGAAACAGAAGGTACTCTACCCAACTCATTCTATGAAGCCACAATTACTCTGATACCTAAACTACAAAAAGACCCAACAAAGATAGAAAACTTCAGACCAATATCCCTTATGAATATTGATGCAAAAATCCTCAATAAAGTTCTTGCTAACCGAATCCAAGAACACATCAAAACAATCATCCATCCTGACCAAGCAGGTTTCATCCCAGGGATGCAGGGATGGTTCAATATATGGAAATCCATCAATGCAATCCAGTATATAAACAAACTCAAAGACAAAAACCACATGATCATCTCTTTAGATGCGGAAAAAGCATTTGACAAGTTCCAACACCCATTCATGATAAAAGTCTTGGAAAGATCAGGAATTCAAGGCCCATACCTAAACATGATAAAAGCAATCTACAACAAACCAGTAGCCAACATCAAAGTAAATGGTGAGAAGCTTGAAGCAATCCCTCTAAAATCAGGGACTAGACAAGGCTGTCCACTTTCTTCATACCTATTCAACATTGTACTTGAAGTCCTAGCCAGAGCAATTCCACAACAAAAGGAGATCAAAGGGACACAAATTGGAAAAGATGAAGTCAAAATATCACTTTTTGCAGATGATATGATAATATATATAAGTGACCCTAAAAACTCCACCAGAGAACTCCTAAACCTGATAAACAGCTTCGGTGAAGTAGCTGGATATAAAATTAACTCAAACAAATCAATGGCCTTTCTCTACACAAAGAATAAACAGGCTGAGAAAGAAATTAGGGAAACAACACCCTTCTCAATAGTCACAAATAATATAAAATATCTTGGCGTGACTCTAACTAAGGAAGTGAAAGATCTGTATAATAAAAACTTCAAGTCTCTGAAGAAACAAATTAAAGAAGATCTCAGAAGATGGAAAGATCTCCCATGCTCATGGATTGGCAGGATCAACATTGTAAAAATGGCTATCTTGCCAAATCAATCTACAGATTCAATGCAATTCCCATAAAAATTCCAAGTCAATTCTTCAACGAATTAGAAAGTGCAATCTGCAAATTCATCTGGAATAACAAAAAACCTAGGATAGCAAAAACTCTTCTCAAGGATAAAAGAACCTCTGGTGGAATCACCATGCCGGACCTAAAGCTTTACTACAGAGCAACTCTGATAAAAACTGCATGGTACTGGTATAGTAACAGACAAGTAGACCAATGGAATAGAATTGAAGACCCAGAAATGAACCCACACACCTATGGTCACTTGATCATCCGACACATAATAATCAGAACAACAAATACACTAAATAAAGATAGAATATTAAAAGCAGTAAGGGAAAAATGTTAAATAGCATATAAAGGTAGGCCTATTAGAATTACACCAGACTTTTCACCAGAGACTATGAAAGCCAGATGATCCTGGACAGATGTTATACAGACACTAAGAGAACACAAATGCCAGCCCAGGCTACTATACACAGCCAAAGTTTCAATTACCACAGATGGAGAAACCGAAGTATTCCAGGACAAAACCAAATTCACACATTATCTTTCCAAGAATCCAGCTCTTCAAAGGATAAGAACAGAAAAAAAAAATACAAGGACAGAAACCACGCCCTAGTAAAAGCAAGAAAATAATCCTTCAACAAACCTAAAAGAAGACAGCCACAAGAACAGAATGCCAACTCTAACAACAAAAATAATAGGAAGCAACAATTACTTTTCCTTAATATCTCTTAATGTCAATGGACTCAATTCCTCAATAAAAAGACATAGACTAACAGACTGGCTATACAAATAGGACCAAACATTTTACTGCTTACATGAAAATGATCCCAGCGAAAAAGACACACACTACCTCAGAATGAAAGGCTGGAAAACAATTTTCAAACCAAATGGTCTGAAGAAACAAGCCGGAGTAACCATTCTAATCCACAATAAAATCGACTTCCAAGCAAAAGTTATCAAAAAAGACAAGGAAGGACACTTTATATTCATCAAAGATACAATCTTCCAAGAGGAACACTCAATTCTGAATATCTATGCTCCAAATGCAAGGGCAGAGGTATTCATTAAAAAAACTTTAGTAAAGCTCAAAGCACACATTGCACCTCACACAATACTAGTGGAAGAGTTCACCACACCACTTTTATCAATGGACAGATCGTGGAAACTGAAACTAAACAGGGACACAGAGAAACTAACAGAAGTTATGAAACAAATGGATTTAACAGATATCTACAGAACATTTTATCCTAAAACAAAAGGATATACCTTCTTTTCAGCACCTCGTGGTACCTTCTCCAAAATTGACCATATAGTTGGTCACAAAACAGGCCTCAACATATACAAAAATATTGAAATTGTCCCATGCATCCTATCAGATCACCATGGACTAAGGCTGATCTTCAATAACAACATAAATAATAGAAAGCCAACATTCAAGTGGAAACTGAATAACACTCTTCTCAATGATACCTTGGTCAAGGAAGGAATAAAAAAGAAATTAAAGACTTTTTAGAGTTTAATGAAAATGAAGCTACAACATATCCAAACTTATGGGACACAATGAAAGCATTTCTAAGAGGAAAACTCATAGCTCTGAGTGCCTCCGAAAAGAAACTAGAGAGAGCACACATTAGCAGCATGACAAGACAGCTAAAATCTCTAGAAAAAAAGGAAGCAAATTAACCCAAGAGGAGTAGACTGCAGGAAATAATCAAACTCAGGGGGGAAATCAACCAAGTGGAAACAAGAAGAACTATTCAAAGAATCAACCAAAAAGGAGCTGTTTCTTTGAGAAATTCAACAAGATAGATAAACCTTTAGCCAGACACACTAGATGGCACAGGGACAGAATCCTACTTAACAAAATCAGAAATGAAAAGGGAGACATAACAGCAGATCCTGAAGAAATTCAAAATAGCATCAGATCCTATTACAAAAAGCTATACTCAACAAAACTGGAATACCTGGAAGAAATGGACAAATTTCTAGACAGATACCAGGTACCAAAGTTAAATAAGGATTAGGTTGATGATCTAAACAGTCCTATATCCCCTAAAGAAATAGGAGCAGTCATTAGTAGTCTCCCAATCAAAAAAAAAAAAAATGCCCAGGACCAGATGGGTTTAGTGCGGAGTTCTATGAGACCTTCAAAGAAGATCTAATTCCAGTTCTTCAGAAGCTATTCCACAAAATAGAAACAGAAGGTACTCTACACAATTCAATCTCTGAAACCACCATTACTCTGATACCTAAACCAAAAAATGAACCAACAAAGATAGAGAACTTCAGGCCAACTACCCTAAAAAATATTGATGCAAAATACTCAATAAAATACTTGCTAACCGAATCTAAGAACACATCAAAACAATCATCCATCCTGACCAAGTAGGATTCATTCTAGGGATGCGGGGATGGTTTAAAATATGGAAATCCATCAATGTAATCCACTATATAAACAAACTCAAAGACAAAAACCACATATCATCTCCTTAGCTGCTGAGAAAGCCTTTGACAAATTCCAACACCCATTCATAATAAAAGTCTTGGAAAGATCAGGAATTCAAGGCCCATACCTAAACATGATAAAAGCAATCTACAGCAAACCAGTAGCCAACATCAAAGTAAATGGTGAGAAGCTGGAAGCAGTCCTATTAAAATCAGGGACTAGAAAAGGCTGCCCACTTTCTCCATACCTATTCAAAATTGTATTTTAAGTCTTAGCCAGAGAAAATCGACAACAATAGGAGATCAAGGGGATACAAATTGGAAAGGAAAAAGTCAAAATATCACTTTTTGCAGATGATATGATAGTATGTATAAGTGACCCTAAAAATTCCACCAGAGAACTCCTAAACCTGATAAACATGTTCAATGAAGTAGCTGGATATACAATTAACTCAAACAAGTCAATGGCCTTTCTCTACACAAAGGATAAACAGGCTGAGAAAGGAATTATGGAAATAACACCCTTTACAATAGTCACAAATAATTAAAAATACCTTGGCGTGACTCTAACTAAGGAAATGAAATATCTGTATGATAAGAACTTTAAGTCTCTGAAGAAAGAAATTAAAGGACATCTCATAAGATGGAAAGATCTCCCATGCTCATGGATTGGTAGGATCAATATTATAAAAATCGCTATCTTGCCAAAAGCAATCTACAGATTCAATGCACTTTCCATCAAAGTTCCAACTCATTTCTTCAACAAATTAGAAAGGGCAATTGCCAAATTCATCTGGAATAACAAAAAACCTAGGATAGCAAAAACTCTTCTCAAGGATAAAATAACCTCTGGTGGAATCACCATGCCTGACCTAAAAAAGCTATACTAAAGCGCAATTGTGATAAAAAACTGCATGGGACTGGTATAGCAACAGGCAAGTAGACCAATGGAATAGAATTGAAGACCCAGAAATGAACCCACACACCTATGGTCACTTGATCTTTGACAAGGGAGCTAAAACCATCCAGTGGAAAAAAGGCAGCATTTTCAACAAATGGTGCTGGCACAACTGGCAGTTATCATGTAGAAGAATGTGAATTGATCCATTCCTCTCTAATTGTACTAAGGTCAAATCTAAGTGGATCAAGGAACACCACATAAAACCAGAGACACTGAAACTTATAGAGGAGAAAGTGGGGAAAAGTTTCTAAGATATGGGCACAGGGGAAAAATTCCTGAATAGAACAGCAATGGCTTGTGCTGTAAGATTGAGAATCGACAAATGGGACCTCATAAAATTGCAAAGCTTCTGTAAGACAAAAGACACTGTCAATAAGACAAAAAGGCCACCAACAGATTGGGAAAGGATCTTTTCCTATCCTAAATCAGATATGTGACTAATATCCAATATATATAAAGAACTTGAGAAGGTGGACTCCAGAAAATCAAATAACCCCATTAAAAAATGGGACTCAGAGCTAAACAAAGAATTCTCACCTGAGGAATACCAAATGTCTGAGAAGCACCTGAAAATATGTTCAGCATCCTTAATCATCAGGGAAATGCAAATCAAAAAGACCCTGAGATTCCACCTCACACCAGTCAGAATGGCTAAGATCAAAACTTCATGTGACAGCAGATGCTGGTGAGGATGTGTAAAAGAGGAACACTCCTCCATTGTTGGTGGGATTGCAAGCTTGTACAACCACTCTGGAAATCAGTCTGGTGGTTCCTCAGAAAATTGGACATAGTACTACCGGAGGATCCAGCAATACCTCTCCTGTGCATATGTCCAGAAGATGTTTCAACTGATAAGAAGGACACATGCTCCACTATGTTCATAGCAGCCTTATTTATAATAGCCAGAAGCTGGAAAGAACCCAGATGCCCCTCAACAGAGGAATGGATACAGAAAATGTGGTACATTTACACAATGGAGTACTACTCAGCTATTAAAAAGAATGAATTTATGAAATTCCTAGGCAAATGGTTGGACCTGGAGGGCATCATCATGAGTGAGGTAACACAATCACAAAAGAACTCAAATGATATGTACTCACTTATAAGTTGATATTAGCCCAGAAACTTAGCATAGCGAGATATAAGATAATATTTGCAAAACACATGAAACTGAAGACCAAAGTGTGGACACTATGCCCCTTCTTAGAATTGGAAACAATCACCCATGGAAGGATTACAGAGACAAAGTTTGGAGCTGAGACAAAAGGATGGACCATCTAGAGACTGCCATATCCAGGTATCCATCCCATAATTAGCTCCCAAACAATGACAGCATTGCATACACAAGCAAGTGTTTGCTGCAAGGACCCTGATATAGCTGTCTCTTGTGAGACTAGGCCAGGACCTAGCAAACACATAAGTGGATGCTCACAGTCAGCTATTGGATGGATCACAGGGACCCCAATGGAGGAGCTAGAGAAAGTATACAAAGAGCTAAATAGACCTGCAACCCTGTAGGTGCAACATTATGAACTAACCAGTACCCCTGAGCTCTTGACTCTAGCTGCATATGTATCAAAAGATGGCCTAGTCGGCCATCACTGGAAAGAGAGGCCCATTGGACTTGCAAAATTTATATTCCCCAGTACAGGCGATCTCCAGGGCCAAAAAAATGGGAATGGATGGGAAGGGAAGTGGGGGGGGGAGGGTGTGGGGGTCTTTTGGGATGGCATTGGAAAAATAATTGAGGAAAATATGTAATAAAAAATTAAAACAAACAAACAAACGAATGAATTCATGAAATTTCTAGGCAAATGGATGGACCTGGAGGGCCTCATCCTGAGTGAGGTAACCCAATCACAAAAGAACTCACCTGATATGTACTCACTGATAAGTGGAAATTAGCTCAGAAACTTAGAATACCCAAAAGTACAAGATACAATGTGCAAAACATATGATACTCAAGAAGAACGATGATCAAAGTGTGGACACTTTGCCCCTTCTTAGAATTGGGAACAAAGCACCCATGGAAGGAGCTACAGAGACAGTTTGTATTTGAGATGAAAGGATGTACCATCTAGAGACTGCCATACCCCGGGAATCCACCCCATAATCAGCCCCCAAACACTGATACCATTGCATACAGTAGCAAGATTTTGCTGAAAGTACTCAGATATAGCTGTCTCTTTTGAGGCTATGCCGGCGCCTAGCAAACACAGAAGTGGATGCTAACAGTCAGCTATTGGATGGATCACAGGGCCCCCAATGGAGGAGCTAGAGAAAGTACCCAAGGAGCTAAAGGTATTTATAATCCTATAGGTGGAACAACAATATGAACTAACCAGTACCCCCCACAGCTCGTGTCTCTAGCTGTATATGTATCAGAAGATGGCCTAGTTGGCCATCATTGGAAAGAGAGGCCCATTGGTCTTGCAAACTTTATATGCCTCAGCACAGGGGAACGCCAGGGCCAAGAAATGTGAGTGGGTAGGTAGGGGAGTCTGGGGGAAGGTATGGGGGACTTTTAGGATAGCATTGGAAATATAAATGAAGAAAATACCAAATAACTAACTAACTAACTAACTAACTAACTAACTAAATAAATAAATAAATAAATAAATAAATAAATAAATAAGAAAAATCAAAAACAACAAAAGAAGGTTGAATTCATGATATTAATATCAGACAAAATAGGATGTGTTGTGTAAAACTTGAGGAAAGGGATACACAAATTAACAGTAAACAGAAAACTCCAGATGGGTATGATGACACAAATCTGTAATTGGAGTACTCTGTAGTTAGATGCACAAGGATCATGAGTTTAAGGTCAGACTGGGCTATTATATAGTGAGACCACATCTCATAAAACAAAGAGAGAGAAGGGGATAAAAAGATAGCTCAGTAGTTAGGAGCATTTATTGCTTACAGGGGGCTCATGTTTATTTCTTAGCACCTACATTGCTGCTAATAACCACTTGTAACTCTAGTTATAGGGAATTCAATGCTTTCTCCCAGCCCTAGTGGTATAATTACATACATGTAGGTGAAACACTCACATACATAAGGTAAAAATAAATAAACTTTTTAAAAATAAAAGGAAGAAGAAATCAACCCAAAATAATTGCAATGATCATCTTTTAATATATTTTAATATATAGAAAAAATTACTAGAATTATAAATTTGATAAATTGAAAGAGTGGACTTAACTTTGCTAAGAAATAAATGCTTCAGGCATACAAAAATAAGGAAACCTACAAAAGATTTGAATAATATTTGTTCTCTAACTGAGGTATCATGGAATTTTCTCTGTTCTTGTGCACATCATAAGTTACAAAGGACAACTCATTAAGTTTCACCTTCCCCAACCCAAAATATATAGATGTTTTTCTTTAACTGTATTTAATGCCATTAGAAATATATAATTACAACGTAGTAAAAGTTAGATTTCCCAATACATTTATAAATGAAGATTAGATTAAAGCTGAGTAGAAACAATAGCTTATTCAATTAAATATTTTCAAGAGCCAGCAAGATGGCATAGTGGATAAAGTTAGTTGACACACTTGCCTGATAAAATTAGAGTTCCATAAGCCATGTAAATATAGAAATGAAAATAGAAAACTGATTGTTATAAATTGTTTACTAGCTTCAACAAATATGCCATAGCAAGTATACCTACACAAAGATACCATGTACATGCACACAACAATAAGTACCAACTTCAAATATTATGCATTTTAATAAGTAATAATGAAAAAGTTATATATTAAAACAGTACAATATAGCTAAAGGTGTATATTGAAATGGAAATTTAAAGTTTTAAATATATATTTATATATATGTAATTTATTCAATATATTCAGACACCAAATATTAAAATTCAGTAATATAAATCTTCAAGAAATAAGATAAATATAGTTAGTGAAAATCAATGAGCATGAAAGAATGTGAAGATCACAATGTAAAAATGAGATATTCTAAAAAACATCAAAGAGAATGGCTCTCTGATAAAATAAGATGCTAGAATGAAGACAGGTAGTATTACTACCAATACTACAGAATGCAAACATAATACAATAATATTACAGACATTTTAGAATAATCAATCTGAAATGTAGACAAAACCGTCCCTTGACTTGATTTACAACACATATATAGACACAAAGAAGACAGGGAAATGTAATTAGTAGTCAAGAAATAAGCAGGTGGTCAATTTTTTAAAAAATCTGCTATAGTGAAAAATTATGGAGCATAGATAAGTGTTTGACAAACTGAGAAAATAGAAAAAGGAAGCAAGCCTTCTGGTCTGTCTGGGCTGGTGCCCTGAGTAGACCTTGGACGCAAACTCTGCAGCCAGCCACACAACACCCAGAGGCAGTTCTACTCCTAAGCCCTCCAACACGCCCAGGATCAGAGGGTCAGAGGTGAGGAGGACACAACATCTGTTCCCAACACTGGGATGACTGGGACCGGGGGGACCCAGGCAGGCAGGAACTCCATCAGACCAGTGGCATGGGTTCCTTCCTGTCTGTCTGGGCCTGTACCCTGAGCAGACCTTGGGCATAAACTCCTCAGCTAGCCCCAGAACACCCAGAAGCAGCTCCACTCTCAGGCACTCTAACACGCCCAGGATCAGAGAATCACAGGATCCCAGGAGCTTGGTCACACCAAGATCTCAAGGTCTCAAAGGCAGCTTGACTCCCAGAAGCTCAAACACACCCAGGAACTCAGGATCACATGATCCCAGAATCACAGGATCACAGACAAAGCTTGACTCGGAGGAGTTCTGACACAACCAGGATCACAGGAAGGACAGGCTCCCATCAGACATAGCCAGAGCAGGTAGCACTAGAGATAACCAGATGGCAAGAGCCAAGCATAAGAACAAGCAATGGAAACCAAGGTTACTTGGCATCACCAGAACCCAATTCTCCCACCATAGGAAGTCTTGGATACCCCAACACATCAGAGCAAGATTCAGATCTAAAATCACTTCTCATGAGGATGATAGAGGACTTTAAGAAGGACATAAATAACTCTTTAAAGAAATACAGGAGAACACAAGTAAACAGGTAGAAGCCCTTAAAGAGGAAACACAAAAATCCCTTAAAGAGTTACAGGAAAACACAATCAAACAGGCAAAGGAAAGGAAGAAAACCATCCAAGATCTAAAAATGGAACTAGAAAAAAATAAAGAAATCACAAAGGGAGACAACCCTGGAGTTAGAAAACCTAGGAAAGAGATCAGGAGTCATAGATGCAAGCATCACCAACAGAATACAAGAGATAGAAGAGAGAATCTCAGATGCAGAAGATACCATAGAAAACATTGGCACAACAGTGAAAGAACACACACACACACACAAAACCAAAACAAAAAGCTCCTAACCCAAAACATCCAGGAAATCCAGGACACATGAGAAGACAAAACATAAGGCTAATAGGTATAGATGAGAATGAAGACTTTCAACTTAAAGTGCCAGTAAATATCTTCAACAAAATTATAGAAAAAATATTCGCTAACCTAAAGACAGAGATGCCCATGAACATACAAGAAACCTACAGAACTCCAAATAAACTCGACCAGAAAAGAATTTTTTCCTGTCACAGAACAATCAAAACACCAAATGCACTAAAAAAAGAAAGAATTTTAAAAGCAGTAAGGGAAAAGGGTCAAGTAACATATAAAGGCAGACCTATCAGAATTACACCAGACTTCTCACCAGAGACTATGCAAGCTACAAGATCCTGGACAGATGTCATACAGACCTTAAGAGAACACAAATGCCAGCCCAGGCTACTATTCCCAGCAAAACTCTCAATCACCATAGATGGAGAAAACAAGATATTCCATGACAAAACCAAATTTACACAATATCTTTTCACAAATCCATCTCTACAAAGGATAATAGATGGAAAACACCAACACAAGGAGTGAAACTACACCCTAGAAGAAGCAGGAAAGTAATCTTTCATCAAACCCACACAAACATAATTCCACCTCTAACAAGAAAATTAACAAGAAGTAACAATCACTTTTCCTTAGTATCTCTTAATGTGAAAATTAATATTACCAACATATCCTATTTCAAATTCAAAAATATGAGAAATTAGAAATTTGTTGGCTATCATCCTGTGGTCTCTAATTTGGTAATGGGAGAAATAGGTCCAATATTGTACAATCAATATACACTTTCTGCTTGTTTGTACATGACAGGGTCTTGCTGTGTGTCACGTGATGGTCTTGAAATCTGCTTCTTCTATCTCAGCCTCTCTATTAGTAGGATTGTTTATTTGATGTTTTTACACTCTTCTATGGTTTTCAGAACAGCTTACATATTTCAAAATTATTTATACAGCCAAAAAAAATTGTAGACAATTAATTTGGGAGGTGGCTTGTAAGAGAACAGCAAAGAGTGACAATGAGGCATTGCTTGATATTTATAGTTATTGTATCAATTTCAAAGAAAAGGACTTTATGAGTTACTCTTATTCTGAGATGAATGCTTCTCAAAACCATCACAGTCAATGAACCAGAATCTTATCCTCACCTAATATCTGTGCCACCCTCCAAGCAAAACCACTCTTCATTGAAACAGTTGATGAATGACTTTATGGATAGACCATCTTAATGAACATACCATTTCTTAAATAAATTTCTGTTCCCTATGGGCTGAGAATGACGACAATCACTCAAGTAAAATAGTTTTGACCATAGCAGGAAATCTGTATCCAAAAAATCATGCCTACAATTCCTTGGCGCAGCATAACTGTCAACTCTTAGCTTATCTACTATGGAGGTAAAATCCTTTGGTAATGTGAGGCACATTCAAGTACAGCCTTATTACAATGAACTCCAATATCCAAAAACTGTTCTTATTTTGTGTTTGTACCACAGTAAGAGCCAAGATTTTAAGGTCTACTAAAAACAAAACAAAACAAACAAACAAAAAGACTTTATCTACTTATGTTCATTAAAAAAAACTAATAGTAATATATTATTTTAAAATATACAGTTATTTGGAGTTATTTAAAGTTTTATTGAGAAAAAACATATGTGTTTTCAGTATTGCTGTAGACAAACATCTACATAAGACTGTTCAATTTATTATTGTTTTATATCAAACAACTTTATTAATACTAATTTTTACTGCTACAATATTTTATAAATTTTAAAGAATATGATAAAAAAAACTAAAGGTATTGCAGGTTTTGAAGGAGAGGGGCCTCTGGGAGGAGTTGGGGTACAAAAGGAAAAGAAGAATGTGATGTAAGTCTATTTACTCAAAATATGCTTTTAAATGTTAACAAATTCAGATAAATTGAAATTATGTATCTTTTCTCATCATAATGCAATAAAACTCAAATTAAAATAAAGGAAGTAAAATTATCAATTTCTTTATGGTCTTGGAAAATTTTAACCTTAAAATAAAGGGAAAAAAGTAAAGGTTAAAAACAGAACAAAATTATAGGGGAGTTAAACTTGGGGACATAAATGCACAAGTTCTAAATAGAATATTCAAAAGCGAAATCAACTCAGTGGTTTTGAAAAAGCCTCAGTACTTAACTGGATTCATTCCAGAAACTAATGAAAAACCAGGAAAACAATCCTACTCCTTAAATGCAAAGAAGTTACTCAATTAAAATCTCCGTGAATGTGTGATCTAAACATTATCAAAGTAGAATTTCTTTAACCTAGTAAGAGTTATTTATAAAAAAAGATGCAACAAACACCATGCTTTATAATTAAATGTTAGAAAGAGGAGTCAAGAGTTACAAAGAAAGCTAATTATTTTTTTTCATTTATTTCCTATTAATTAGCACTCTCAGCTGATGAAGATAAAAAACAAGTTTCAGAACAGAAAAACTGTAAGTAAATAAAGCAAGGTTATTATTTTCACTCTCAGGTATGATTAAAGACTAAGAGCTATCTCTGCGTGATCCAGTGGAGTACAATAGTTAAATAACAACAACAACAACAACAAAAAAAAAAACAACAACAACAATAGCAATAGCAACAACAAAGTTTTCCTGAGAGGAAGAAGACTAAAGAAACAATATGCCATAGTCATATCCTCTCTGCAAAAGAAGAGGCAGGCACAACTGGCAATTAGCAAAAAATAAAAAAAATTTAAAAATTAAAAATTAGGTCCAAGTATGGTCAACAGTGGCTTCCAGGGACATGAACACTGGAAGAATAACAAAATGCAGAGATGCAACCAGGCCATGTACCCACTGTGAGGAGACAGATCCCTACTACAGCATAGGCTGTGGTAATGCAGGAGAAGTCAAGATTCTCTATTAGTGTCCTAGAGAGAATACCTGAGAAAGAAGCATCTCTACCATGGCTCAGGCAAGCAATGGCACAGGAACCCTTGAAGTGGGCAAATGAACTTGCTGGAGCATCACTGATCACTGATGAGCCCACCTAGTGAGAAAGGTAAACATAAGTGAATTGTGTCTTTCCATACCCCCTCAGTCACAGAGAATCTCATATGGAAAGACAGCAGGGACAATGTTATAACTGCCAAGCTAAGGGTCTCTGAGTTGGAGATTCTGTAGTAAGTGGAACCTGACACAGAAACCCTTATGAGCAGGAAGTACATAGTGGCTTAACTTCTTAGAATTTGTGAGATAAGCAACAACTCTCAACAACTCCTTTAAGACTTCTACAAAGGACAATCAAGGGAGAAAGAGGAAACACATTTATTTCAACTGGGAAGAAATACGGATATCATCTAGTAAATTTCATTTCTTACGTTTATGCTTACGTATTCCCAATTTTATGACTGTCTTTTCCTTGACTTCACCCATTCCATATTTCTCTATCATATATTATACCTCAAAATTTTATGTTCATTCATAATTTATCTGATTTCCTAATTTTTCATAGTCCCTCATCATTTTGTCACTTAATTTTAATATTCTTAGATTTTTCAAAGGTATAAGCTATATTTTGTATTTAATTGGTACCCTAGTGCCACTGTTTTTGAACTTTATCAGGGATGTAAGTGATACATGCAAATATCTTGTATAGCAAGTTAGCACCAGACCTGCTGCCAGACCATTATATCTGTTACTTTAGTCAGCTTCTTCCACAAATAGTAGTCAGAAACATAAGCACAAGTGAAGAAAACTCTCCAGGAAGATATATGTAAAGCAAAACAAACACAAAGCAGAAAATGGGGAAAAGCCTGAAGAATACATCATCATTCATCCCAATAAAAACAACAAAGAAATTAGAGAAAGTACCCAAGGAGCTAAAGGGATCTGCAACCCTATAGGTGGAACAACAATATGAACTAACCCGTACCCCCAGAGCTGTGTCTCTAGCTGCATATGTATCAGAAGATCGCCTAGTCGGCCATCAGTGGAAAGAGAGGCCCATTGGTCGTGCAAACTTTATATGCCTCAGTACAGGAGAACACCGGGGCCAAGAAGTGGGAGTGGGTGGGTAGGGGAGTGGGGGAGCGTGTGGGGGACTTTTGGGATAGCATTGGGAATGTAAATGAAATAAATACCCAAGAAAGAAAGAAAGAAAGAAAGAAAGAAAGAAAGAAAGAAAGAAAGAAAGAAAGAAAGAAAGAAAGAAAGAAAGAAAGAAAGAAAGGAGGGAGGGAGGGAGGGAGGGAGGGAGGGAGGGAGGGAGGGAGGGAGGGAGGAAGGAAGGGAGGAAGAAAGAAACAAAGAAACGAAGAAAGAAACCAAGCTGCTATAGCACCTCCTGAAGCTCTTGGTTCCTCAACACTGTAAGCCAAGGATGAAATACCCAATGTACCAGAGAAAAATACTTTTTAATAGGACCAATGAACTATAGGCCACTCAAATAACAGTTGAATGAAGTACAGAAATCAATTTAGACATGGACAAGAAAGTTTTTTTTAAGTGAATTAAATGTTATGTAAATTGTAGAAATTAAAAATCTTGGCATGGAAATTGAAAAAAACAGACACACACACACGTTCACAAGTCTATGTAATTAAAAAGAATTTTTGAACCCAACAGAAAAACTCAAAAATGAACCCAACAACTAGCCAAATATAAAACAAAGCAAAAAGCATCAACAATAAGGAAAACTATAAAGAGAAGAAATTTGCAAAGTGACACAAAAATACAGTCATATATAAATTATAAAAGATCAATGATCATGAACAAAACTCCTAAGAACTTTGGGTTACTTTCAAGAGGCCAAACTGTAAATGTAGCTTTTATTTCCTCAGATAAACAGATGAGATGAGAGCTCTACCAAAGCTGTTTGAATACATGGCTTGGGCTGAGCACAGAGCATTTCTTTATCTTTTCTAACTACCTTAGACCTGGAAGCCTCTAGCCTCTGTGTAATCAATCTTCCCAAACAAACCGACTCAACCTGGCTTCTCTCGGTTTCTGACTGAATTATTTCGTCTGGCCTCATCCTGACTTTGGCAATATGTTCTAATCTAGCTTCTTCTCATTATCTGGCTTGTTCTGTCCTCTCCTGTTTCTAGCTTGTTCTCTCAGCAATCTGTCTGTTAAACTGTCCCAGTAAAACTGCCATATGTATCTCTCTCTCTCTCTCTCTCTCTCTCTCTCTCTCTCTCTCTCTCTCTCTCTCTCTCTCTCTCTCTCTCTCTCTCTCTCTCCCCATCATCTTTCCTGTGCTGTTCCTGTGAGTGGGTATCTTCTATCTCTGACTCATTCTGTCAAATCTTTCTCTAATTTGTCACTTTGTCTACCCCTCAATTACATGTTACTTTCAAACATGGCTGCTTCCTTCTACAAACTAATTTTACCTTCATTGTTAGGGATTAAAGATGTATACTAAGGGTGTGTCTGTATTCCAGTCAGATCATACTGTAATCCAGGGTGTTTCTGTATTCCAGCTGGATCATATAGACCTAGAAGGCCTTTTAATGTGATCCCTTGCCAGAGCACCCAAAAGTGCTGGATTAAAATTCCTCTACACCAAACCAAAGATTCCAAAGAGAAGGATGACTTAAAACAAAGTAAATTCAATAAATTTAATATACCATATTCATAGAGTAAAAGACAAAGTCATATAATCATATGAACTCATACAGAAATAGCCTTTTACTAATATCACCTTGTATAAAAACACAATATAAACATGATCCTATACTTAAACACAAACCTCAGTAAAATAATTGAAATCAAGTTGGTGTGCATGGTGGCACATTCACAGACCTCCTTCATTTGGGAAAGTAGCGACAAGAGGATCAATAAATCAAGTTTATCCTCATGAACATAGTGAATTCTAGGCTGGTCTAAGATACATGAGATTCTGCTTAAATACACACACACACACACACACACACACACACACACACAGAATCACCACCACCAGCAGCACCACCACCCCTGTGATAACTTTCAGAAAAGTGATAGTTCATAAAACAAATATATGAAAATAAGAAACTTTACAATATATCTATAATAAAACAGTAAAGTCTTAGGAAAATCATTCTACTTAAATTAGATTTTCAAAACACATAAGAATAGAACTGAGAAAAATTGTACAAGTAAAGTCACTCATGCTCAGAAAGATAAACACCACATGTTCTCTTTCATATGTAGATTCTAGTTTCAAATCTTTTGTTATGTATGTTCAACCTGGAATACAAGTACAAGCCAGGAAAGTCAAAACGAGCCATTGGATTTAGATCCTTGAAAGCAAAGGGTATAGTAAAAATATAAGAAAAATGAACCTAGAGAGGGGGAATATTGGGAGCAAAAAGGTTCATGCATGTAGTGGACATGAAGAATGGCAAATAAGATATTGTCTGGCAGCTTAATCAAAATGAAGGGTACAGGTAAAAGCTATATGTAAACACAATATTCCAATGTAAGACAAAAAAAATTCAATTATAGGGGACAAAAGAACACAGGTGACTTGAAAGGAGAGGAAGATATCATCAATGTTAAAGGTTTAAGTGGTGTTTGGAGGGAGGGACTAAGTAGGCGGAAGGGTAGTTTAACCCAAACTAAAGATCTATCAAGAAGCCTTATGGAAATTCAGGAAATCTCTCTCTCTCTCTCTCTCTCTCTCTCTCTCTCTCTCTCTCTCTCTCTCTCTCTCTCTCTCTCTCTCTCTCTCTCTCTCTCTCTCTTTGTGTGTGTGTGTGTGTGTGTAATTTAAAAGGGAGTTCAAACAAACAAAGGTGCTCAGCATGTTCCTCCCAGACATGGGCTACTAGATGAAAATCTCAGTGTCAGGTATGGGATACTTTCCTGAGTTTTTGGTTCCCAAAGGCACCCCAACAAGACAATGGTAAGAATCTATTGCTGAAGATGCTATTAAATTTGAACACAAGACATGGAAAAATCAATGTCAAACTAACCAGGAAACACTCTCTATGCGGGTTAGCTTACACAGTGCCAGAAAACACTATGCAGGCCTCTGGGAGAGAAAAGACATGAATGATCGCCGGGCAGTGGTGGCACACGCCTTTAATCCCAGCACTTGGGAGGCAGAGGCAGGTGGATTTCTGAGTTCCAGGCTAGCCTAGTCTACAAAGTGAGTTCCAGGACAGCCAGGGCTAGACAGAGAAACCCTGTCTTAAAAAAACAAAACAAAACAAAACAAAATAAACATGAATGATCATGTCTAGCATTAAACTCTGAATGCTATTATAAACTGACCTCTGTAAAGATGTGCTTACTAGTACAATAATGGTATGACAGTTATAGGGACAGCCAACCACTTACTTATTAGATATGAGGCCAACTCCATAAGCCCATGGGTGAAGAGGCCATAGATTCTAAGGAGAACCTATTATTGCTATATTGCTAAATATGCATGATGTAAAACTTCCTTCTACATATTTATGTTTATACACATAGATTTGTGCTGCTCCTAACTTTGGTCAGAGAAACTTCATATTGCAGTGGTTATTGGTTTATGCAAAGCCCCAAAACTAGTCAACCTTCTGAATATAAATAACTCTTGAGTGCTTAGTATGGATGGATCTTTTTATATTGACCTCTCCCCATCCAAGCTTCAGGACAGTTTACAAGAGGATGCAGACAGAGTGTTAAGATTGAGAGGGTGGAGAGAGAAGCAGTAAAAAGCTGACTTCTGGACATGAGCTGTCTGCTGCTGTATAAACTCATAGAAGATGAAACAAGTGATATTTCCAGCATGGGTTGGGTAAGGATCTCCAAGAACCGACACTTATCAGAGGAGCTATTAGAAGCTTATGGCTGCTGGGGGAGAAAGTGTCACTCTCTTGTGGGAATGAAGTTTACTTATGTCTCAGTAGTTGCATGTAAGTTGTGTGTCTTAGTGGTTGGATACCCATCCACATGCATATATGGACAGCGCTAATTGAACTCAAGTAGTTATTAACAAGTACATGGAGCTGAGGTGGGGAGATTGAATGGGAGCTATTTGGGTATGTTGTCTCATAAATTCACACGTCATCCAGAGAAGCTATAGACAGCTGAAGGTTCTTTTGTGGCTGCATTGACTGGTTTTGTGTGTCAACTTGACACAAATTAGAGTCATCAGAGAGGAAGAAGCCTCAGCTGAAAAAAAAATGCCTCTATGAGATCTAGCTGCAAGACATTTTCTTAATGCATAATTGAAGAGGGAGGGCCCAGCCAATTGTGGGTGGAGCCATCATGGGTTGGTGGTCTTGGGGTCTGTAAGAAAGCAGGCTGAGCAGGCCATGGGAAGCAATCCACTAATCAGCACCCCTCCAGAGCCTCTGCATCAGCTCCTATTTCTAGGTTCCTGCCCTCTTTGAATTCCTGTCTTGACTTCCTTTGATAATGAACTACAATCTGGAAGTAAGAAAAATAAAGCCTTTCCTTCCCAACTTGCTTTTTGGTCATGGTATTTTGTAGCACCAATAGAAACCCTAAGACAGTGGCATAGCCTCCACTCAAGCAAAATAATCTTCTACCCATGTTCACACAGGTAACCCCATTTAAATGAAGCAGGTCCCTCTAAAAGACATGAAAGTTAGAAAGACCCGAGAAAAAGGAATTTGGTAGGTTTGTGAACATCTACACACATGCATACACACACAAACGTGCACACATGAAATTGCAGAAGGATGAATATTTTCATTAAAGATACAAACAGCTCACATTTTTCTCTCATGGAGATATTACGTTTAATATATATATATATATATATGTGCGTGTATCATGTATAATGTATATATATATACATATATATATATATATATATACACACACACATTTGATAATGCTATAGGTCATAAAATTAGGAAGGGGACCATAAGAAAGCAGGAATAGAGATTAAGGGAGTGGAGAAAAGAGAAGAAAAAAATTAAAAAAATGTTGGGAAGGTGACTCAGTGGGTAAAAGGGTTTGCTACACAAGCGTGAGGATTGAGTTGTGTATAAATAAATACAGTATGAACCACTAGCAGCACTGTAGCTTAATTCTCATGGAATTTGACCACCAAATATCACAATTCAGAATGCTTTTAATTTTCAAGTGGCAGTGATTTCATGTTATTGTTACCTGATTTATTGTTTCATTTCTCTTTGATCAGACATGGTGAATGCACTTTGCTGCCAGCTTTATTTCCAATCTACTGCCAAGATGTCTTGCATGGTGTTTTCCCATATCTCCATGCACACCTGTGGGATAGCACTTGGCAGCATTTGTTCATATATTTTCATTGTGGGTAGCAGATGTCTGTGCATTTGATGTAAAGTATGTTTAGTTCTGATTTTGTTTTCCACTCGTTGACTTGAAATCATTTTTAAGAAGACAGAGCCAGTCATCTCTTTACCAGTCATTGCCAAGTTATTCATATTCTGTAAACAAATTTTAAGGAAAATGTACCACTTTGCACATTTTCAAGTCAACATTTTGTCATCTGTGTAAATATATACAAATAATTTTCTTCATATTTTAATGGAGTGGCAAAATCTTTCTTAATCATTCTCATTTACTCCTAATTTACTACCTGTCTTGCACTGACTTCATACCACCATCTTATTTCCTCCTTACTTTTTTTATATTCATTCTTTTTTATTAAATATTTTCTTTATTTGCATTTCAAATGTTATACCATTTCCTAGTTTCCCCTCCAAAATTCCCCTATCCACTTCCCCCATTCCCCTGCTCACCAACTCACCCACTCCCTCTTCCTGGCCCATGCATTCCCCTATACTGGAGCATAGAAACTTCACAGGACCAAGGGCCTCTCCTCCCATTGGTGACCAACTAGGCCATCCTCTGCTACATATGCAGCTAGAGCCATGCGTCCCTCCATGTGCTTTCTTTGATTGGTGGTTTAGTCCCAGGGAGCTCTGGGGTACTGGTTAGTTCATATAGTGCCTCTGATGGGGCTGCAAACCCCTTCAGCTCCTTGGGTACATTCTCTAGCTCCTTCATTGGGGACCCAGTGGTCTGTCTAATAGATGAATGTGAGTATCCACTTCTGCATTTGTCAGGCACTGGCAGAGCCTCTCAGGAGACATCTATATCAAGCTCCTCTCAGCAAGCTCTGGTTGGCATCTGCAATAGTGTCTGGGGTTTCTTGGTAGCCTATGGGATGGATTCCAAAGTGGGGCAGTTTTTGAATGGTCATGTCTTCAGTCTCTGCTCCTAACATTGTCTCTGTAACTCCTTTCATGGGAATTTTATTCTCCCTTTTAAGAAGGATTGAAGTGCCCATACTTTGGTCTTCCTTCTTCTTGAGTTTCATGGGTTTTGCAAATTGTATCTTGGTTATTCTGAGCTTCTAAGCTAATATCCACTTATCAGTGAGTGCATATCATGTGTGTTCTTTTGTGATTGGGTTACCTAACTTAGGATGATATCCTCGAAGAATTTGTCTAGGAATTTCATGAATTCATTGTTTTTCATAGCTGAGTAGTATTCTGTTATGTAAATGTACCAAATTTTCTGTATCCATTTCTCTGTTGAGGGGCATCTGGGTTCTTTCTAGCTTCTTGTTATTATAAATCAGGCTGATTATGAACATAGTGGAGCATATTACAAGTTGGAGTATCTTCTGCATATATGCCCAAGAGTGGTATTAGTGGGTCCTCAGGTAGTATTATGTCCAATTTTCTGAGGAATTGCCAAAGGGAGCTCCAGAGTGGCTGTACCAGCTTGCAATCCCACCAGCAATGGGGTTTTTCAACATCCTCACCACCATCTGCTGTCACCTGAGTTTTTAATCTTAGCCATTCTGACTGGTGTGAGGTGGAATCTCAGGGTTGTTTTGATTTGCATTTCCCTGATGATTAAAGATGTTGAACATTTCTTTAGGTACTTTTCAGCCATTTGGTAGTCCTCAGTTGAGACTTCTTTGTTTAATTCTATACCACATTTTAAAAATAGGATTATTTGGTTTTCTGGAGTCCAACTTCTTGAGTTCTTTATATATATTAGATACTAGCCCCCTATCAGATTCAGGATTGGTAAAGATCTTTTCCCAATCTCTTGGTTGCCTTTTTGTCTTATTGATAGCGTCCTTTGCCTTACAGAAGCTTTGAAATTTTATGATGTCCCATTTCTCGATTCTTGATCTTACAGCGCAAGCCATTGGTGTTCTGCTCAGGCATTTTTCCCCTGTCCCCACATCTTCAAGGCTCTTCCCCACTTTCTCCTATATAAGTTTCAGTATCTCTGGTTTTATGTGGAGTTCCTTGATCCACCAAGAGTTGAGCTTTATACAAGGAGATCAGAATGAATCAATTCCCATTCTGCTACATGATATCCACCAGTTGAGTCAGGCACATTTGCTGAAAATGCTGTCTTTTTTCCCCTTTGGATCGTTTTAGCTCCTTTGTCAAAGATCAAGCGACCATGGGTGTGTACGTTCATTTCTGGGTCTTCAATTCTATTCCGTTGCAATACCATGTCTGTTACTGTACCAGTCCCATACAGTTTTTTTTTTTTTTTAATCACAATTGCTCTGTAGTACACCTTGAAGTTGGGGATGGTGATTCCATCAGAGGTTCTTTTATTGTTGAGAATAGTTTTTGCTACCCTAGGTTCTTGTTATTCCAGATGAATTTGCAAATTGCCTTTTCTAACTCTGTGCAGAAGTCAGTTGCAATTTTGATGGGGATTGAATTGAATAGGTAGATTGATTTTGTCAAGATAGCCATTTTTAATATATTAATCCTGCCAATACATGAGCATGGGAGATGTTTCCATCTTTTGAGATTTTCTTTAATTTCTTTTTTCAGAGACTTGAAGTTCTTATCATACAGATCTTTCACTTCCTTAGTTAGAATCACACCAAGGTATTTTATATTATTTGTGACTATTGTGAAGGGTGTTGTTTCCCTAATTTCTTTCTCAGCCTGTTCAGCCTTTGTCACTGAGTAACTCAAACGAATCAGAGAAAGGTCACTGATTTGTTTGAGTCAATTTTATATCCAGCTACTGTACTGAAGCTGTTTATCATGTTTAGGAGTTCTCTGGTGGAATTTTTTGGGTTACTGATATATACTATCATACCATCTGCAAATAGTGATATTTTGACTTCTTCCTATCCAATTTGTATCCCCTTGATTTCCTTTTGTTGTCTAATTGCTCTGGCTGGGACTTCAAGTACTATATTGAATAGGTAGGGAGAGTGTGGGCAGCCTTGTCTGGTTCCTGATTTCAATGGGATTTCTTCAAGTTTCTCTCCATTTAGTTTCATGTTGGCTACTGGTTTGCTGTATATTGTTTTTATTATGTTTAAGTATGGGCCTTGAACTCCTGATCTTTCCAAGACGTTTGTCATGAAAGGGTGTTGGATTTTGTCAAATGCTTTCTCAGCATCTAATGAGATGATCATGTGATTTTTTTGTCTTTGAGTTTGTTTATATAGTGGATTATGTTGATGGATTTCCATATATTGAACCATCCCTGCATCCCTGGGATGAAGCCTACTTGGTCATGTTGGATAATTGTTCTGATGTGTTCTTGGATTCGGTTTGGGAGAATTTTATTGAGTATTTTTGTACTGATATTCATAAGGGAAATTGGTCTGAAGTTCTCTTTCTTTGTTTGGTCTTTTTGTGGTTTAGGTATCAGAGTAATTGTGGCTTCATAGAACAAATTGGGTAGAGTACCTTCTGTTTTTATTTTGTGGAATAGTTTGAGGAATATTGGAATTAGGTCCTCTTTGAAGGTCTGATAGAACTTTGCACTAAACCCATCAGGTCCTGGGCTTTTTTTTTTTTCCTTTGGAGACTATTAATGACTGCTTCTATTTCTTTAGGTGATGTGGAACTGTTTAGATCATTAATCTGATTCTGATTTAACTTTGGTGCCTGGTATCTGTCTAGAAAATTGTCCATTTCATCCAGGATTTCCAGTTTAGTTGAGTATAACCTTTTGCAATAAGATCTTACGGTTTTTGGATGTTCTTAGATTCTGTTGTTATGTCTCTCTTTTCATTTTTAATCTTGTTAATTAGGATATTGTCCCTGTACCCTCTAGTTAGTCTGGCTAATAGTTTTTCTATCTGGGTGATTTTCTCAAAGAATCAGCACCTGGTTTGGTTGATTCTTTATATAGTTCTTTTTGTTTGTGTTTGGTTGATTTCACCCCTGAGTTTGATTATTTCCTGTTGTCTACTCCTCTTGGGTGAATTTTATTCCTTTTGTTCTAGAGCTTTTAGGTGTGCTGTCAAGCTGCTAGTGTATGCTCACTCTAGTTTGTTTAGGACTGCCTTCATTGTGTCCCATAATTTTGGATATGTTGTGGCTTCATTTTCATTAAACTCTAAAAAGTCTTTCATTTCTTTCTCTATTTCTTCCTTGACCAAGTTATCATTGAGTAGAGTGTTGTTCAGTTTCCACTTGAATGTTGGCTTTCTATTATTTATTCTGTTATTGAAGATCATCCTTAGTCTGTGGTAATCTGATAGGTTGCATGGTATTATTTCAACATCTGTTTCAGTATCTGTTGAGGCCTGTTTTGTGACCGATTATATGGTCAGTTTTGGAGAAGGTACCATGAGGTGCTGAGAAAAGTTATATCCATTTTTTTTTAGGATAAAATGTTCTATAGATATCAGTTAAATCCATTTGTTTCATAACTTCTGTTAGTGTCCATGTGTCTCTATTTACTTTCTGTTTTCAGAATCTGTCCTTTTGATGAGAGTGGGGTGTTGAAGTCTCCCACTATTACAGTGTGGTGCAATGTGTGTTTTGTCCTTTACTAAAGTTTCTTTTATGAATGTGGGTGCCCTTGCATTTGGAGCATAGATGTTCAGAATTGAGAGTTCAACTTGGTAAATTTTACCTTTGATCGATGTGAAGTTTCACTCCTTATCTTTTTTGATAACTTTAGTTTGAAAGGCGGTTTTATTAGATATTATAATGGATACTCCAGCTTTTATTCTTGGGACCATTTGCTTGGAAAATTGTTTTCCAGCCTTTTACTCTGAGGTAGTATCTGTCTTTGTCCCTGAGGTGGGTTTCCTGTATGCAGCAAAATGTTGAGTCCTGTTTATGTATCCAGTCTGTTAGTGTATGTCTTTTTTGGGGGAAATTGAGTCCATTGATATTAAAAGATATTAAGTAAAAGTCATTGTTTCTTACTGTTTTTTTATTGCTAGCGTTGGAATATTGTTCATGTGGTTATCTTCTGTTAGGTTTGTTGAAAGATTACTTTCTTGCTTTTTCTAGGGCATAATTTCCCTCCTTGTGTTGGAGTTTTGCCATTATTATCCTTCGAAGGGCTGGTTTTATGGAAAGATATTGTGTAAATTTGATTTTGTCATGGAATACCTTGGTTTCTCCATCTATGGTAATTGAGAGTTTTCCTGGGTATAGTAGCCTGGGCTGAAATTTGTGCTGTCTTAGGATCTGTATAACATCTGCCCAGGATCTTCTGGCTTTCATAGTCTCTGGGGACAAGTCAGGTGTAATTCTGATAGGTCTGCCTTTATATGTTATTTGACCTTTTGCCCTTACTGATTTTAATATTCTTTCTTTGTTTTGTGTATGTGGTGTTTCAATTATTATGTGACAAGAGGAATTTCTTTTCTGGTAAAGTTTATTTGAAGTGTAGGCTTTCTTGTATGTTCATGGGCAGATGCCCATCTCTTTCTTTGATTGGGGAAGTTTCTTCTATAATTTTGTTGAAGATATTTACTGGCCATTTAAGTTTGAAATCTTTCTTCTTGACTATACCTATTATCCTTAGGTGTGGTCTTCTCATTCTGCCTGGGTTTCCTGGATGTTTTGAATTAGGATCTTTTTGCATTTTGCATTTTCTTTGATTGTTGTGTCAATGTTTTCTATAGTATCTTTTGCACCAGAGATTCTCTCTTCTATCTCTTGTATTCTGTTTGTTGTGCTTGCGTCTATGGCTCCTGACTTCTTTCCTAGGATTTCTATCTCCAGAATTGTCTCCCTTTGTAATGTCTTTATTGTTTGTACTCCAATTTTTAGATCCTGATTGGTTTTGTTCAATTCTTTCACCTGTTTAGATGTGTTCTCCTGTATTTCTTGAAGGGAGTTATTTGTGTCCTTCTTATAGTCCTCCATCATCATTGTGAGGAGTGACTTTAGATCCATTTCTTGCTTTACTGGTGTGATGGTGTATACAGTACTTGCTAGGGTGGGAGAGTTGGGTTCTCCGATGATACTAAGTAACCTTGGTTTCTGTTGCTTCTGTTCTTATGCTTGCCTCCTGACATCTGATTATCTGAAATGCTCCCTGCCCTCGATATATATGATTGGAGCCTGTTATTCCTGTAATTGCAGTTGATTCAGAACTTCTCAGAGTCCAGCTCTCTTTGTGTTCCTGTGATTTTTGGGATCCGCAGACCAGAGCAGATGTGAAGGAACCCAAGACACTCGTCAGGCGGGGTTCCTGTGTCAGCGCTCCAACTGGCCGCAGGCACCCCCAGTTCTGTTGGAACAGAATTTGTGTTCCACTCACCAATGATCCTAGGGTGCCTGTGGGGTGAAGAGTCCTCTGGAGACTGTAGGACTCCCTGCCAAGTTTGGGCCCAAGGTGGCCCAGCACTGGCGCTGACCAGAAGGGACCCCTATATTTATTCTCAAAAATTTATTTATATCCAAATACATATGTAAAATAAAATTAATTAAAATTTTTGTATGAATGCCTGTCTCTGTGTTATGATTTTCCTTCTAGATTAAAGTACATATTGTCCACCACTGTACAATTGAAATCATTATAAATGAGTTACATATTGTTGCTTAACTGTTGTGAGACCTGGATAAGACAGGTGCCTCAGTGGTTAAGAGTAGATGGTGCTCTTAAATAAGACCTGCATTTGATTTCCAGCAGGTGTGTGAGGAAGCTGATAACTATCTATAACTCTAGGGGCTCTGATACTCTCTCCTGAATTCCAAGGACACCTGCACTCACATGCACTTACCCCCCCAAAAAAAAAACCTGAAAAAAAAACCCTAAAACTTAACTTTAAAGGACTCTTTAAAAGCTTTGAGACCTAAAAGTAAAATATTGTAAATTAATTTCTTTCTCCCATTCATTTGTTTATTTGTTCCATGAGGGACATTGACATTGACAGGATACCTTCAAGGTGGGGCACATGTTGCTGCTCACTAGAGGTAAGCAGTTGGTGACCTAAAAGTGGGATACATAATTATGTTTGGTAAGAACATAGGATTACCGTTAGTTGCTGGCAGACACACAACCAAGTGAAGTGCCAGATATTATATAATAAATTAATGTCTTAATATATTGGGTGAGGGTAGAGTTCCACTTATTATGTATTGTAAGGAAGAGGATTCCTAGAAAGAAGTTGTCTATCTAGGTTGATGGGCTGATGAAAACTTCAATGATTATGGAGAGATTGGAATGCTGTTGCTAGCCTAACCACAATTTCATCTGGGCTATCTTTAGCTCCCTAATGAACTATTCCTAGGCCACCTCTGTAACAAATGAACAGATAAAAACCTGGAACATATTAATAAAACCCTCATCTTCACCAATGGCAGGACTAAGAATGCTATTAGAAAGCATCTTAAGTCTATAGTTGAATTTCCTCTGTCTGCTATAACCATCCACTTAATGGTTTCCACCAATTAACTATTTAAATGCCTTGATTTACATCTTTTCTTTCTGTTACTGTAAAAATTCAAATAAACTGCTACCACATAGAGACATAGAACCATGTTCCTAAAATAACTCCATGTTCCTGGGCGATGGTCACTTAAACTATTGCTCCAGAGTAAATTCTTACTTCCTTTGAGCTAGAAGCTGTGCTTTTGCACTGACAGCATCTCATAGTGAACAGTACTTTCAACAAAATGAACGCTAATTTTGACAGTATGAGATAGAATATACTGTTACATTTCTTAATACATTTTAGACAAAGTAGAACTGAGAAGATTTGGCCGCATAAACAAGTACTAGAAAGAATCTGTATGTAAAATTTCCAATCCCTTTCTTGAATTCCTAGGTTATATATAAAAATACATTATAAACGTATTAGAAAGTAGGTGTTTTGGGCATGTATGTTATAGAAGACATTGAGGGGAGTTCCTTGAAGACAATTAAAAATTAAACTATTATATAATCTAGCAATCCTATTACTGGAAGAGATTATTTATTGGAAGAGATAGTGGAATATATAGTACATACATTAAAAAGACATAAAATCCATATAGTAAAGAGCCTGTGCACTCTAGTTCTTTACAGACCCAAAATATAAAATGAAGACACAAGACACAAACTATGAAATGAAGAGTGTCCATCAGTTGACAGGATGGATAAAGACAATGTGATATATATTAATGAAGAAATATTGTTCAATTTTTAAGAGAAGGAAATCTTGTTCTTTCTGAGAACATGGATGCACCTGGTAGATATAATGTTCAGTGAAACAAAAAAGATTAATACTAGGGGACCTCACTGATGTTTGGAGTTTAAAAAATTTGTCACAGAAGCAGAATGTAAAATTGTGTTTACGAGGAGCTATTGTTCAACTATGTGGATGAAACTCCCCTCTCTGCCACATTTTAGCTGAAAACTAGGATACAAAATTCAAGCTAGACAAAGGGATAAATTTAGGTCATTTTGGACATTATGCTGACTAAAATCAATAAATTTTTTATCTGAAAATTGCTGACAGAAGAGGTTTTAGGTCTTAATTATTATAAGAAACTGAAAGATAAAATTAATTCAAAATAGTCAGTGGATAGACCTTTGCCATGTCATATTTTTTATAACAAAGCTAAATTAATTATATTATGTTTAATAAACTGTCAGTGAGGCATGTTATGCAGTCACAGTGAATGCATAAGACAAGACTGTGAACATGGATACAGGGTCTATTTGCAGAGGTACATTCATTCCAATTTTATAGTCACAATGTAGTTTACTGTGATAAATTCAAAAGTATCTAAGATGTAATTAATTTTTAAAAATGGAAGCAAACTATTAGAAGACTAGCTGTGCAAAACAAGCTGTACTCAGTGGGAAAAAGAAGAAAACTCAAAGTTGGGTAGGTAAGGAGTTGATAGTGGTTATACGAGTGGGGGAGAAAGGTAGTGAATATGTTCAAAATCATTTTATGAAATTCACAAAGAATGAATGAGAATATTTTTAAGTCCACGATCAGGTGTGATAGTACTCAGCAAGCACATCAGTCTCTGTCAGTTCCAAGCCAGGTAAGGCTACACAGTGTGTTCCAGGTTAGCCAGTTACAGAATGAGTGAGGACATTTTAATAGATAGATGATGATAGATATAGATAGATGAGAGAGAGAGAGAGAGAGAGAGAGAGAGAGAGAGAGAGATAGAGAGAGAGAGAGATAAGTAGATAGACAGACAAATGATAGGTATAATAGAGAGATAGATAGAGATAGAGAGATGGAGAGATAGAGAGATAGATAGCTATATATATATGTAATGAAGAACATGCAGATAATATGGAGGCTTGTTAAATTTGAAAGACTCAGATATAAAAATGTGTATGTGTATTTTTCAGCCTCTACTACTACCCCATCATCACCATCACCCACCTCTCATACCCACACAAATGTCTTCTAAATACTCTTTGAAAATAACACTTGAGATTAAGGTAATAGTCAAAGTTTAGTAAGTAGGATATTGGAATTTGTCATTGAAAGGGTTAGGGCAGAACACTATGGAGTTTCTGGGCAGTGGCATAAACAGAAAATGCTAAACTTCATCTAAATTTTAGATGCACAAAGTAAACTTGAGTCAAGAAGTAGCTAGACTTGAGCATTTACAACATCAGGACTGTGTGAAGAGCATCACAAGAGAACATTGTTAGATGCAAAAATGTACAGACCCAAAAGTTAGGCTGGCCTGGGATCAAATCCTGGTTCTCCTTCAGTGTGCCAGCTGAGTAATCAAAATGACACTCATTCCATTTTTCTGCTTATCAAGGGAGATTTTTGTAAAAATAAAAGTAATTTAGATGACTTTATGAATGAGATCCTAATCAAATGTAGCAGAAGAGTAAACATTGATTCCAACCTAGTTCCTTTGACATTCTAATTTTAAAAATTAGATTCAATTTTTATTCTCTTTTCTGTACATTGTGGAGAGCCATGAGCAATCGCCATTACAAGATGGCGTTGGCTTCCGCAGTGCCTTGTGCCACTTAAACAAAGAACAGGCAGTGTGCGCATGTGCAAGAGTGAATTAGTGCCAAGTCACAGCCCATCCCGGGGCATCATAGTGACGTGATGAGCAAGCAGCCAATCACTAGCAGACACGCCACCTTAAGAGGTATAAAAGGAGCACCATTTTGGAGCTCGGGGTCTTCCTCATCAAGCTGTTACAATAAAGCTGTGCTGCAGAAGGATCCGGTTGTCCGCGTGCATTCTTGCTGGCAAGACGGTAGTGTGGGACAGTATCAGTACATGAGTATTTTGATTGTGTGTGTATGTGTGTGTGTGTGTGTGTGTGTGTGTGTACCACTTCTGTACAGTATGCATTCTCACCAATGGACAGGCCATCGAAACAGAACCTAAACAGAGAAAGAAATGAAACTAACAAAGGTCATGATTCAAATGGACCTAGCAGATATCTTTAGACAATTTCACCCAAACATTAAGAATATACCTACTGTTCAGTACCTTATGGGTCCTCCTCCAAAACTAATCATATAATTGTACATAAAGTAAGTTGTACCAGATACAATAAAATTGAAATAGCCCCCTGTATCTTATCATACCACCATTGATTAAAGCTGGACATTAACAACAAAAGAAACAGAAAGACTATAAACCTATGGAAACTGAAGAACTACCTACTCAATGACCACTAGGTAGAGGAAGAAATAAAGAAATGAAAGACTTTCAATAATTTAATAAAAACAAGTCACAAAATACCCAAGTTTACGGGACACAATAAAAGCAGTGCTAAGAGGAAAAGTTCATAGCACTAAGTGCATTCATGAAGAAATTGGATGTATCTCATACTAACAACACAATAGCACACCTGAAAATTCTAGAACAAAAAGAAGCAAATATATCAAAGATGAGTAGATGGCAGGAAATAATCAAACTCAGGGCTGAAATTAATAAAACAGAAACAAAGAGTACAATACAAGGAATCCATTAAACAAAAAGTTGGTTCTTAAACAAAATCGACAAGATAGACAAATCTTTAGCTAAACTATCTCAAAGGCTAAAAGGAATATAAAACTAAGAAAATCAGAAATGAAAAGTGGGGACATAATAACAGATAATGTAGAAATCAAAGGAATCATCAGACCTTAATTAAAAACCAGATACACCACAAAATTGATGAAGATCAAAGAAATGGACTATTTCCTTGATAAATACTACTTACCAAAGCAAAGTCAATATCAAGTAAACAATTTAAAAAGATCCCAAAGGAATAGAAGCAGTAAATAAATCCCCCCCCCAAAAAAAGCCCATGACCAGATGATTTTAGTGTAGAATTCTACCAGTCCTTTAAAGTAAAGCTAATACCAATACTCTAATTATTCCATAACATAGAAACAGAAGGAACACTGCGAAATTCATTTTAATAGGACACAATCACCACGATAACTAAACTACACAAAGATTCAACTAAAAACAAGAATTTGATTAATCTCCCTTATGAACATTGATGCAAAAATACTCAATTAAATACTAGTAAACTGAATCCAAGAAAATTTCAAAAACATCATTTACTATGATCTAGTAGGCTTGATCCCAGAGATGCAGGGATGGTTCAAAATATGAAAATCCATCAATGTAATTCACAATATAAACAAACAATTAATGCAGTATACAGCAAGCCAACAACTAACATCAAATTGAATGGAAAGAAAGTTAAAGCAATTCCACTAAAATCACAGAGAAGGCTATATAATTTCTCCATATCTATTCAATATAGAACTTTAAGTTTTAGCTAGCACAATAAGACATCTAAAGGAGATCAAGGGAATACAAATTGGAAAAGAAGATATCAAAGTATCATTATTTTTCAGATAATATAATAATATAATAGTTTACATAAATGACCTCCCAAAAACTCTTCCAGGGAACTCTTACAGCTGATAAATATCTTTACTGAAATGGCTGGATACAAGAATAACTTAAAAAAATTAGTAACCCTCTTAACATACAAATGACAAAGGGGCTAAGAAAGAAATCAGGGAAACAGCACCCTTCACAATAGCCACAAATAATACAAAATATCTTGGGTAACTTTAACCAAGGAAGTGAAAGACCTGGATAATAAAAAGTCTTTTAATAAAATCATTTACTTTTTATTAATTATTTTATGTATTTACATATTTATTTACATATTTATTTATTTATTTACATATATTTATGGGGCTTGATGAACCAGCATACAGGGATGGAAGAGTGGTGAGGCAGGAGTAGGTGAATGGGTGGAGAAACACACTCAGAGGCAATGGAGATGGGGGAGGGGCCATGGGATGGGGGGTCTGTGGAAGGTTAACTGGAAAGGGAGATATCATTTGCAATGTAAATGAATAAAATGATTAATAAAAATAACAAATAAAAAATTTTAAAAAGAGGAGAGGAAGGGTTGAAGAAACCAGAGGAGTCAAGAACATCACAAGAAAACCTACAGAATCAGCTAACCAGGACTCATAAGGTCTCACAGAGACTAAATTTCCAACCAGAAATCATATATTGGATTGACTTAGACCTTCTGCACATAGGTAACAGTTATGCAGCTGGGTCTTCATGTGGGATTCCCTTGTCTAGCCTCAATAGGAAGATGGATTTAGGTCTACTGCAACTTGATATCCATGCTTTATCTGCTTGTTGATATCCATGAGAAGCTTCCGCTTTTCTGAGGCCAAGGAGATGAGGGTTAGATAAAAGGATGGGAGAGACTTAGGGGGGAAGGGGAAGAAGGGGGATCTGTGTTCAAGATATAAAGTAAATAAATAATTAATAAAAAATAAACCTATTTTCCATTTGTGGAAATCAGGTCATCATGATTTTAACAAAGATTTTACTACATCCTTTCAGCAATTTGGGATTATTAACATCTTAACAGTATATTTAATTTTCTATATAGTAGTGACAAAATAACATGATGGAGGGAAATTATAGAAAGAAGAACTCATTTAGGCTAATGATTCAAGAGGGTGTAAGAGACATTCCCTTCCCTTCTAAGTGATAATCCTTAAGAGTGTAAATCATTTAGGTCATGAACACTAATATCTTCACATTTCTTTATCTGTAATTTATTGTAGCAATGCTTAATTTTTCCCTTTCTTTCTTACAGAGACAAAGTATCAACATATAGCTTAATATAGCCTTTCATTCAAAGTCTTCCCACATCCATATCCTCATGCTAAGATGTGACACCTTGCCTGGCACTAAGATGTACCATCTATAAGAAAACATTTTGTTTGCTTGTTTATAAACAAGGCCTTGGTGCAAAGCTCAAGTTGGCCTCAAACTCATGCCTTTTTTTCTTCCCACATAATAGGATTATATGTATATACTAACATATCTGCTTGTTTATAGTTTTAGCATGAAAGCGTTGCAGCCTTTTGGTATAACTCATTGACAAGACTTTAAATTTTTTGATGCTATTGTAAGTGAAATTCATTTATAAATCTTTCTGTAATATTGTATAAAAATACAATTAGGTTCAAGTGGAACCCCAAAATGGCAGTGCTGGTGATAATGTCCTAAACAGAAAAACCACCACTTATGAACAGAAAATTTGTTATCACGTAACCGGATGTTAAACTCATCATTTCTTAGGAATCTCATAAGGCCTTCTGTTTATCAGGACAGACACTACTTCCGGAACCATCAACTACCTATGGCAAAGGCACCATCTAGTTCCTGGTTAACACAAGCAGCCTATAACAGCTCAAAGCTGTCATACTAACTCCTTGGCTTTTCTGGTCAACACCTCTCCTTCCACTACTACCTCTCCCCTTAAAACTAACCAGGCCTTCCCAGTGGTTAATGTTCTCTGCCCCTTGAGAGGCAGCCCAGCAGTTGGACTCCCCAAATAAACTTCTTTTCCAGCTATGGGATGCTCTCATTTGGTGGTTTCACTGCACCCTCTCTTAAAAATATAACCTTTTCTTTGTATGTTGGTCTGCATCGTGGAACTAGTCTGAATTGATTAGAAATACTGTGAATTTCTGTATACAAGATCTTGTCATCTAAGTGTAGTTTTACTTCTTTTCAAGATATGATACCTTTTTTCTTGTATAATTAGCCTGGCTAGAACTTGTAGTACTTTATTGAATAGAACCAACAAAGCAAGTATCCCTGGATTGTTCCTAATCTTAGAGAGAATACTTTCTGTCTATCACCACTGAATATATTGCTAACTCTGGGCATTTTCAATAAACATCCTTTAATATATTGAGGGAAAATCCTTTTATTCCAAGTTTTCTTGGCATTTTCCCCAAAATATCCCATGAACATTTCATTCTTCTAAAATATTGTAGTTTGTTTGTTTGGAGGGGTTGGGTTTTTGTTTTGTTTTGTTTGGGGTAGATTCCACCTTCTCCCTATTAATAGTGCTGATCCATACAATTGCAACATTAAATAATTGTTACTCGCTGTTTTAACTAAACATCTTCTGGTAGGGATATTTGCAATGAGCAAGGCTCAAGGTAAGCTCTGAATATGAAACATTTTGCATGTCATCAGTCAGGTCCAGCAATGAAATGTCTCCAGGTATGAGATTTAGAAATGTCACTTTGTTCTTCTTTGAGTGGCTGCTAAGTTATTCACTTTCTTTCTTTCTTTCTTTCTTTCTTTCTTTCTTTCTTTCTTTCTTTCTTTCTTTCTTTCTTTCTTTCTTTCTTTCTTTCTTTCCTTCTTTCATCATTTTTTACAGTCCAGACATTATCCTTCACCAGGTCTGCCCTTTGGATGTTCCTCATCCCATAATTCCTCCCTAATCTCCAAGAGGATGTCCCTACCTGTCTCCCTCATCCCACCATACCTCTCCAGTCCCTGGAGCTCTCCAGAGTTAGGTATTTCTCTCACTGAGGCCAGACCAGACAGTCCTCTGCTGTATATGTATCAGGGCCCTCATATCAGTCAGTGTACGTTGCTTGATAGGTGGCTCAGTGTCTGAGCAATCTCTGGGGTACAGGTTAGTTGAAAGGGCTGATCATCCTATAGGATCTCATTTTCTTTCTTTTTTTATTAGATATTTTCTTTATCTACATTTCAAATTTTATCCCCTTTCCAAGTTTCCCCTCCAAAAATCCCCCATCCTCTCCCCACCTCCCCCTGTTCCCTAACCCACCCACACCTGATTTCTAGCCCTGTTATTTCCCTATACTAGGGCATAGAACCTTCACAGGACCAAGGGCCTCTCCTCCCATTGATGACCAACTAGGTCATCCTCTGTTACATATGCAGCTGGAGCCATGAGTCCCACCATGTGTATTCTTTGGTTGGTCGTTTAGTCCCAGGGAGCTCTGGAGGTACTGGTTAGTGCATATTGTTGTTCCTCCTATGGGGCTTCAGACCCCTTCAGCTCCTTGGGTCCTTTCTCTAGCTCCTTCACTGGGGACCCTGTGTTCCATCCAATGGGTGGTTGTGGAACTTGTGGCTCTAGACATATATGCCCCAGTATAAGGGAATGCCAGGGCCAGGAAGCAGGAGTAGGTGGATGGATGAGCAGGGGGAGGGAAGGGGATAGGGGGTTTTCATAGGGTAAACCAGGAAAGGGGATAACATTTGAAATATAAATAAAGAAAATATCTAATGAAAGAAAGAAAGAAAGAAAGAAAGAAAGAAAGAAAGAAAGAAAGAAAGAAAGAAAGAAAGAAAGAAAGAAAGAAAGAAAAGAGGAACAAAATACCCATGGGGGTCTCATTTTCAAGGCTGCTCTTGAGTATAGACAAATGGGATGGGAACAGGGAAAGCTCAACCAAGGCCCCATTGTTAAAATTCAGCTAGTTTGTCCCATGAATGAAATGCCCCATGACTGACTTAGGGTAGTTTAAGTTTTAAAAATGAAAATGTAGATATCGCCAACCTTTGTTTTCCTTGTTTTGTAGAGATATCATTTTTGGATGTCGTTGATGAAGCACTTCTACTTTCTTTCTTGCTTGCTTGCTTTTGTTATAGATCTTTGTCTCTGATCTTGGGAACTCTATGTTAATTATCTAGATGTATAAATGCTAGATAATCTTCAAGTTATTTCTCTTACTTAGTGAACACACTATTACTTCTCACAGTGAAATATGTAATTAATGTTTATTGTAAGCTGCATTTTTTCAAATTTAAAACTAATGATGAAATACATGAATACTGTTGATTACAAGATAGGTTTTTATGAGTTTTAATATTGCTGGTTTTGGAATGCATGATAAAATTCATATTAAGGCAGCACTGTGTCATAGTTTAATTTTCACTGTTAAAAATTTCCCAAGGGGTATACAGTGTAAGATAGCAGCTTCTGTAATTAACATATTCTATGAGGTACATTAAGATTGTCCTATTCAGAACCTTTCAGGACAGTTAAGTTACTGTGAGCTGATTCAAGCTTTTTTGATGGAGGGGGGGGCAGACATAATATTTCACTTCTGCAGGTCTCTGACTCAACCTCAGGAATTAATAAACTATCCAAATCACTACCATCTCTATAAAATTCATTACATGGAGAAATAGGTAGAGATTAATTTTAAATTCCCAATGTTTTAATTTGTAACACTGCATGCTTAAAGCTAAAAGAGATCACAGAGGTAGCTGCCTCTTTGTGTACACTGGGACACTGAGGCCCAGCTGGACAAAAGAGCGTCTCAATGTCATTTAGAGCTAGTAGCAGAGTGGAATTAGAAACATGCCCTATTGCTCTTTTCTATTAGAATAGTCTATGTCTCTCAGTCTTTTTCTCTTAGCCTCCTGTTTATCTCTATGTCATTTTGTAAACCATTCTAAAGGTATTTTCTTCACCTTAATGAGTAGTTAGAAAGGAGACAGCTATGTATTTTTTTAAATCATTAAATCATATTTCTGTATCAAGTAATGCGATTTCCACTTGGAAATAAATTAAGATGCCAAGATAATCCAGGGCTCCATTGCTGACCAGATTCTTCTACTTCCAGACACCAGTCAGATCACTGTTGGCAGGAAAGTAATGGCTGGCAGAAGTCTAGTTAACCCTAAGTGGTGACTCAAATGTTTATACAGTCAACTGTTTATAGTGGTCAAGAAATACAAAGTGTACTCACATCCCTGACAATAGATATTATCTGTTGACCTAAAGTCTTGAGAGGTAGGAGCAATACCTGCAGTTTATGCAGCTAAAAATGAAGCAGTGTAAGAGGAATTATTATGTGGAGAAGCCAGATAAAATGCCACACACACACAAAGACTAAGAATAATTGTGAATCCAGTGAGAGTGGCATATAGCTTTAATCCAGCACTTGGGAGGCAGAGGCAGGAGGATCTCTGTAAGTAGACCTGGTCTACAACCTGGTCTACAGAGTAAGTTCCAGGAAAGCCAGGGCTATACAGAGAAACTCTGTCTCAAAAAAGAAGGAGGATAAGGAGGAGGAGGAATATATATATATATATATATATATATATATATATATATATGTGTGTGTGTATTTATGTATATGCATGTATATATATTTATGTATATGTATGTGTATATATGTATATATATTTATGTATATGTATGTATATATAATTATGTATATGTATATATATTTTGCCTTGGTGTAGAAATGAAGTTTCTAGGAACCTATTCCTTACAAATGCTAAGAAAGAGCCATATAAATAAATAAACAAATACATAAATAGGAATATATAAATAATTATTGCAGTGGAAAACTAGGAATGACTTAATATTCAATTATGATTAAGTGAATGATAATTCCTCTTTTCAGAAAACTTTTTGGTCACCATATAAAATAATGGGTTTATCATGCATGTATATTATTTGTCCTTTGCTCATATCTTCTGTATTACCTTAACATTTCTCACTGGCCTACACCACCCCTCAAATATCTTACCTTTTGCTTTCATGTAATAGACACCACTAAGGGTTAACTAGACTTCTTCCAGCCTTTACTTTCCTGCCAACAGTGATCTGACTGGTGTCTGGAAGGAGGAGAATCTGGTCAGCAATGTATTACAAAATCTGGAGTCAATGTATGATAAAAAGCATTCAATATGTCACCCCCATTACTCATCTACAAAAATATACAGTGTTTCCTATTAAAAAAGTTTAATATTTAACAACATAAAATGATAAAGTGATTAATTCAGGAGAATTGAATTCAGCGAGGAATGAAACCACAAAGTTAAACAAAATGGATCCTGATCAAAGGAAACGGTGCTGAGCAGGAGCTGCCTGAATGGGAAATACTGCTCTAGTCCAAGGATCTAATGTGGAATGCAGGGGTAGGTCCTCTGAGCTCCGGAGTCAGTTGCAAAAAGAAAAAAAATAACTATTCTGACCAAATATTCCCCCAAGCAATGTCTAGCATGGTGCCCCTAATAAGCGTTCTATAAATGTTTAATGACTGAATAATGATAAACAGATACACAGCTATTAGTCACTCATTAAGGAACACATTTCTTACTTAACACAGCAGAGGAAAAATTGGCATGATTTCAGGCAAACCTCCAAATTTATATTTCAGAAAGAGACACTTCATTTACAACATTCTGATATATTCAAATAAATATATACACAAAAGATTACTCACTTGGCTGTATTTCCATGGTTTCCTGGGTTTGGGGAAGATACATTTCTAAGCACTTTACAGAAAACGATGTATTACATTAAAATAACTTCTCATCTTTATGGGATTATAAGCCCCAAGTTTGCTTTAAGAGGGCCATGAACAGTCAGCTGTGGTACAGTTCTTACTCTGGATCTAATACACTATGGGAGGATAAACAGCTATATCACTGGCATATTGAAGACTCTGTCTGAACAAAATGTCCTCCAGACCTAATAGAGAATGACGCCACAACTGCCTGAGTTCAATATTACTTGATCCAAAGATTAAGAATAGATAGATAGATAGATAGATAGATAGATAGATAGATAGATAGATGATAGATAGATAGATAGATAGATAGATAGATAGATAGATAGATAGATAGATAGATAGATAAAACTGTGTATACCTGTCCCATCTTTGTTGCGTTTTCTCATACAAACGACACACATTCCCTTTCCTCCAGTGAGTTAGTTCTGTTTACAGTAACCATCATAGGTCACAGTTGATGCTGACATTTAGAAGGACAGGTTGATCTTAAGATAGCCAAGAGGACTGATGATACAGAAGGATAACTGTTCTCCATTCTTCAGTAGTGGCAATGACATATTAGAGTGTGTTTTAAAAATGTCTTGGAGACATTCCATAGGGTGGGGTGACACTGCTGCTTATCAGGGCCCTTGTATGTGCATAGATGGCATTATCCTTATCATATTCTACTTTTTTCAGCTTTCCATGGAGAGGAAAGGATCTCACTTTGTAACTTTCTGTTGCTTACTTTCCAGGTGGAAGAGGAAGCATATAAACAAAGAGAGTGAGTGAGTTGCTCTTTCCACCCTGTATCTCACTTGTCTCATCAGTGATATTGATTTTATTTACTTCTTCAATGTCCTTCCTTGGCATACTTTATGGGCATCCAGAAATTTTTTTCCTCTGTATTAATTAAATAAAACTATTCTCTTAGCCCAAATATCATCTGCATTACCACAAACTTTTAAAGTTTTTAAAAGTTTAAAATTAGGTTGTAATTAAAATTATCAGAACTAAACTTTCCCCTTTCCAACGCTCCTGTTTCCCCTACTCCCTCTCAAATTTATGACCTCTATTTATTTATTATTGTTACATATATAAATGAATAAATATATAAATACAATCTGCTGCATTCATTTTTTCTTGTTTTATATACATGATTTCAGGGCTGGCCCTTTGTATGGCATAACCAATTAGGGGTTTATCTCTAGGAAAGACTAATTTTCTCTCTCAGCAGTAATTCCTGGTTGTCTAGGGTAGGGACCCCTAGTGTGGAATATTTCCCTTCCTCGTGACTATGTGTATTGACATTTTCATTGTTTGGGTTTTCTTTAGACAGGGTTATTATTGAAGTATCATGCTGTAGCATCCATGCTATTTCTGGGGGATACATTCTCAAAGAAGACTTCCTGCTCCTCTGACTCTTAAAATCTTTCTTCCTCTTCTTCTGCAGTGTTCCCTGAATCTTGGGTGCAGGAATTAATTAAACTATCTTCTATGAGTCAACTACAACATGCTGAATCTGCTTAATGTTTCTCATAGGAAAAAGCTATTTCTAACTCAGAACACAATCCAGTACAAGTCTTCATTGCTGGGTGTCTCTCACATTGTGATCCAGGACCAAGCTTTCACTAATTTCTCAGTGTTTTCTTCATTACATCCATATACAGTACCTTGAACAGAGGCTCACATGAGCATATGATGGTCTAATATGGTCATAGTGCACATGAATATTCATGCCTATTTTTATGGTATGATTACACAGCTATAACTTATACAGGAATCTTAAAATTGTAGTTAAGGTATGCTTTAGAAAAGTAGAACAGGAAATCTGGTGAGTACTAGAATTGTCTTCCACACCATCCAAGGTCAAAGGTCTCCATTCTTTGATCTTTATTGAGGAAGAGAAATCACCAAGTCACTGTAAGAAATCCGAGCAAGAGGGGATCCTGAAACTGACCACAGCATGACTAATACCTCCTCTAAATAAACTAGAGTGAAGATTTGGAGTACTAAATTGGAGGTTATTTGAAAGAAGACAGAGCTTTATACTGACAGAAAGGAGCAGCTTTCTGATAGTAAAGCATTCAGTAGTTGAGCCACATAATTAGAGGTGACTGACAGGTGATCCATGTCATGCACACTGCTTCCCAGCCTGGAAAACTGCTGCTGCTGCTGCTACTTAGAGGTTGAACAAAATGGGACGAGTAAAATATCAAAGCGAGAGAAGTTGCATCAGTGCTCATGTGTCCTCAAACAGATTTCCAGGCTTTAGGAGGTTGTGTTTAAAGGAAACAAACCAGAATTTGGAGATAAACAGTTTGGTGTTGCCAGTTGCCTAGTTTGAGGCCTTGAAAAAAAACAATTCCATTTTTTTAAAGTGTGGGTTTTCTCATCAATATATCAGTATAATGATGACACCTTTCTCACAGAATTACTGGAATGTGTAAACTGTATAAAATTAACTGGCATAAAACTTGATGCGTTAGTTTTAATTTTCAACTTGCCACAATCTAAAGTCACCTGGGGAGAGTGTCTAAATGAAGGATTATCTGATCAAGCTAGCCTGTGGACATGTCCCTGGGGGTTGTCTTGGTTGCCTTAATTGATGTGGAAAGATCCAGCCCAGTTTGGGTGGCATCATTACCTGAATTTGAGTCCTAGACTACATATAAGAGTAGAGAAAGTGAACTAAATATGAAGTATTCATGTATTTATTTCTCTTTTGATTGTGGATGTGTTATGACCTTAGTTTCTTCTGCTTAACTTCCCTAAGCCCTTTTCCCCCTTAGTTACTTTTGGTCAGGGTATTTTATCATAGCAACAGAAATGAGACTAGGATGCTTGGAATACAATAGATTCTCAACAGAAAGTCTCTCTTTAAATATATTATTAAATCAATTTGCAGTGGAGGACCTGCTTCTTCAGCCTGTGCTCATCTTTCCAGTTCAGCCAGGGGAAGTGGAGACAAAAAATAATGAAGTCAGAAAGTTAAAAGGTATGGAAAGAGAATCAAGTGGATTTGACTGTTATCCTAAAGATGACCTTTCCCAGTTAGCTTCAGCTATCAACTTCACACAGCTCAGAGTTATCTGAGGTAGTTTCAATTTAGGGAATGCCTTAATCGCAATGGCTTGTGGGAATGTCTAAGGAATATTTCTTGATTACTAATTGATGTAAGAAGACCCATCTCACTGATCCTATCTGGAGGCTGGAGAGGCTAGGTGGTATACAAAAAGCTGGGCAAAATCTAAAGTCCAAATGATTAAGCAGCTTTTCTCCATGGTCTCTGCCTCTGCTCCTGGCTGAATTCACACCTCAACTTTCTTAATGGTGAGCTGTGAAATACTAAAGCATTTCCTCTCCAAGTCACTTTTGACTGAGCTGCTTGTCACAGCAACAGAACGCAAAGTAGAACGGAAATTGGACCAAGAGGGAGGTGGACCTGATCTTTTGTTTGGGGGACGATTTAGAAATTTGAGCAGGAAAAGATGATGAGTGTTCAGAGTTTAATAGGCTGTTCAGTCGGAACTTGGCATATAAGAATGCAGTGAGGAATGCATACAGTGGGGTGTGTGTGTATGTGTGTGTGTGTGTGATCAAGAGTCTGTGGAAATGAGACATTTGCTTCAGTGGAACAATGGATAATGTTCATCAGGGGCTGAAAACTTAGCTGTGATGAATGAGAGATCAGCGTCATTGCTGTGATCTTCTGTGAAAAGGAATGAGTTTCCTTCCGATAAGAAAAGCTGTTGTCTAAGGGGGCTAAGGCTGTATCTCCAGCTGGCAACTTAACTTACAAGTTGTAAAAGTCCTTCAGTGTAGTACTGGTTTTGGTGGCATGTAGGCTCCAAGAATAGATAGTTGCTAAGACCTGGCTCAGTATGCTAGTATAGTAATTCCTGAAGTGACTCTAGGAGGGGGCATTAGTTAAGGTATAGCCTCAGCTGCAGTGCTAACTATGAAGGACAGTGGCAGGTGTGGAGTGGAGTTGGCCTAAGCCTACAAAACAAGCCTATGTTCTATGGGTTGCAGACAGAAGGACATGAAACTATCCAAGCCTTTCTGGAGCCAGAAGACCAAGAGCAATTTCTAGATACTGGCTATTGAACTACATGATTTGATTAACACTCCTGTGTAGGAAAACAAATCTCTTGTGCAGTATATAAAAGCATTCACCTGTCAGTAAAATTTGAATGGCCAGTAGCAAAGCAGGAGAGAACTAGCAGAGAGGGCGGGGGTGGGGAGGACTCTAGGAGAGTCGGGCATGAGGAGATTTGCCACCAAGACCTGGTGGAGTCGAACATATGAAACTGAGGAGAGGTAACCTGCTACGTGGCAGAATGTAAGTAGTATAAATGGGTTGGTATAAATTAAGAGCTAGTTGGGAAGCAAGCTTAGCTTAAGGCTATAAGCATTGTAAATAAAAAATAAGTCTTCATGAGCTGGGGGTGGGCTTAGAAATCCAAAATGGTTACACTCCTGACTTAGGGTTTTTGCTTTGATCTTATAGTAATTGTACTCTGGTCCTACTCTCTTGGAATAAGAAAGCATTTAGCTTGCTTTTTTTATTTTACAGAAGCCTGCAGGTAAAAGACTTTGGATACTTCTAAAAAGACACTGAACTTTTGAAGCATTGAATAAAAAAAAAAAACTACTGTAGGATTTTAAAGCTCTACTATATTTTATATTATAATATCAATGTAAGATCCTCTGGACAAAAATGTAAGGACATGTTCTGGCTTAAAGTATGATTGTGCGTCAAGTTGACTAGCTATAATTTAGAATTTGACACAGCCTCTGGGAAGTGCATTCTCTGGGATGTGCATGGAGTTTTCTGAGGTGACTGTCTCAATTGTACTAACCAATATGCATGGTTGTGGGACATTTTCTCAATTGCTAATTGATGCAAAAGGGTATGTCCATGGTGGGTGGGTATAACCATTACTAGAATGGGCTATCTGGGCAGTATAAGAACGCTTACTGTGTAGAAGGTAGAGGGAAAAACAGAAAACAATGCTTGTCCACAGTTTCTGCCTTTGTTTCTACTTGGGTTTCTGCTCTGTCTTTCCTTAATGATTGACTGTAATCTGAAAGTGTAGGCCAGATATCCCTTGTTTCTTCAACTTGGAGCCATAGTGTTTATCACAGAAACAGAAACTAAACTTGACCAAGATACTTTGAGAATACTAGAGTCTGCTTCCTAAATGTAATTTAAAATTTAAATGAAATAATATATTCTAATCCTTAGCCCAGACACAAGCATCACTATAATGACATGTGTCACCTATTCTGAAGAGGTGAAAGCAATATGGGTTTGGTAAGGAGGAAGAAACTGTGGTGTGTCTCTGGCTGGCCTCAAACTTGTCAGTCTTGTAGAGTATGAAACGGGATATAATGGGGGCTTTAAAGTGAGTCAGGATGATCTCGAGACGCCTCCATAGTGACAGTGGCTACCTCAGTCTAACCTTACAGGGTGATGTCTGCAGACAGGATGAGATCATACCTCGATAATTCTTTGTGTTCCAGAGGGGGGAAAATGTCTTGGAAATTTAAATCAGTATTATTTTGAAAACCAGATGCCAAGCTTTGAAATGCAGCTTGCCTGTCTTCAATATCTCGTTATGTTCCCACAGCACAGGGGGAAAAGCCAACTGTTTATACACAGTAGTATTTCTGGTAACTGAACTTATTAGTTTAAAAGACAATATTTACAGAGCTCACAAAATAGCACACTTTCTGTCTGTAGAGACCTGTTTTAATTAAAGCCCTACCTTTAAAATTCATTAAAGTAATCAGTTCTAAGCGATTAGAGCTTGCATATTAGATTTCAACATGTGAGAGCTACAAAGTCTCCTCCACAGGTGCAGGAGGCAGTGATTTAAACAATTGAAAAGATATCGTCTTTCATTTAATTTCATCTCAGTTTTATTTAAAGGCATTGACTGGCTAACTGCAAGAATTTTACTTTTATATTATGTAGATCACCTCATCATTATTGTCACCTGGGGAAAGTTGTGACACAAGCTGGTGCCGGTTCCCCTGGAGAAGAAGGGAAAGAAAGGGAGTTGCTGACTATTAGGAGACAAAATGTCACCGTGTTTGTCTGCCAGAAGGAGCCTTTGCTTTTCTCCTTTAGATCTCTGGTTGCGAGAGCTCAAGTGAGCAGCTTACATGTATAAGGATATAACTGAGACCACAACTACTCCAGGCATTACTGCAATGCATGGAACACATACAGCATGTTATCTATGCACATTATGCTTTGGAAATCTCATAGCAACAGTATGAAGTAAGGCTGTTAGTCATTCTCCTTTCTTAGATGAGCCTCAGAGAGGCTGCCATTTATCAAATGCAACATAAATATTAACAAGCAAGAAATCAGTACAGGAGGAAAAGAATTGGTGTTGGAATTCCCTTATGACCACTTTCTACAAGTGGGCTCTTTGGTATTTAGTTTGTTCATATGTAAAACAGGAATAATTAGGTCCATTTTTATAGGGCTGTGATAAGGATCAAATTGGGTAACACAAACAAACCATTTACTACTTAGGCTATGCCCAATATAGGACAGCTATTACCTGTGAAACTAGGTATCCCACTGTCAGAAATCAGCACCTTTGTGCTCTAGTCTTCTTGCATCTCCAAGAAGGAGGCATAGAAGTCCTCAAAAGACAATATGGGTACTTAAATCAGCTTGGGGGAATGGAATATAGACAAGTGCTGAGTGTGAGGATCTGCATAGCAGGTACCAGGCCTCTTGTCATACAGGTTTCCTGGAATACACTGAAGTTGGTATCCTGATAAAGGCTGACAGTACAGAGCCATCAGCCAAGCTCTAAAAAGAGACCTCAGATCCTTCTCTGATAAAAACAAGTTGTCACTGCCAAAAACAAGTTGTCACTGCCAGATGAAAAACAAAAATGCTACATATGCAGAGGATGGCCTTGCTGGGCATCAATGGGAAGAGAGGCCCTTGGTTCTGTGAAGGCTAGATGCCCCAGTGTAGAGGAATGCCAGGGTAGGGAGGTGGGTGGGTGGGGGAGCACCCTTATAGAAGCAGGAGAAGGGGATAGGGGGCTTCTGACGGGGAGGAACCGGGATAGGGGTTAACATTTGAAATGTAAATAAAGAAAATATCCAGTAAAAAAAACAAGTAAAAGAAGAAGAATGAAAATGAAACCTTAATGGAATTTTTTTTTTTATCCAGCCTCCTTAATTTCCACAAGAAAATATCAAGGCTTCTTGGTTGTAAGTCACATAATAGCTGGAGAATGAATTTTTCCACTGTGGCTCAAGATAATTCTACCACTTTACTAAATGTATGGCTCTGGGGGAAAATACCTAATTCTTATGTGACACAAGAGGGTTTGTTTTTTCCATCAAAGGTGGTTAACCCTGCAAGAACTCATAGTTCCTGAACGTCCCCCTCTGCTCTGATTAGTAAATCTCATCAGGTTGTGAAGTCACACTCCCACCATCCGGAGGTGAGACAGTTGCCACCTAAGGTAGAGATAAAAGACAGAAGTCATCCTGGCCACATACGTATGCTTGCTAGACTGGTTTGATCTTAGAACACCCTTTTTATTATAAGAATTACCTTGTTGAGGTACTTTGGCTTTGTTCTTATGCTCCCGTTGCAACACTGAAATTATTCTTTGTTAGTGTTCCTTTATGCCTTTTCCCCATTCCTAATGGCATACCTACTCTGCTGTAAATTTACAAAGAAATAAAGGAAAGAATGATGATAAGAAAAACATTACCTTTCCAATTTTCTGGAACCTTATACCCCATCTTAGTCATCTTTTCTTCTGTCCCCACTTCTGTGACTCCTAAAAGCTGTCCTTTAAGTGTTGCCTTATAGCAGTTTCCCCCACTTGGTATCATATTTTAATTAATATTTTCACACAACATGGTTTGTTCATATTTTCCCTCCTGAAATTCTTTCCATAGCCTCCTTACCTCCCTACTCATCCAACTTCATGGCTTCCCCTAAAAAAACTCCAAAACTGAAAATCAAAACAAGAAATAATGAGACAAAAAAAAACATGGAAAAAAACTAAAAAGCACACAGGCAACACACACAGGCACTCCCACACACACAGAGACGCACAACACACAGACAACACACACAGACACACAGACAACTCACACACAGAGACAACACACACAGAGAGACAACACATACAGAGAGACACACAGACAACACACACACACACACCATAGAGTCAGTTTTGCGTTGTAAAACTACTGTGCATGCAACCTCCCTGAGGTATGGTTTATATACTCCACTGGAGAAAACTGACTTTCCCTTTGACATTAAGCATCAATAGCAAATAGCTTATTGGTTAGGGGTAGGACTTTATGTCCACTTCCTCTTTTCAGTTTTGCTCACCCACATTACCTCTGTCGGCTGGGTGGTGGCTACTGATGTTGTCTATTCTGAAGACCTTGGTAAAGTAGCAGTCCTGCCTCAATACTTCTGATCTGGGTGCTCCTATAAGAAAAATATACTCTAGAACGTTTAGTTCAGGGGTCTTCTCAGAACAGACCTGCCTTGCAAGCTGTGGATTAATCTGCTGAGAATAAAGAGTATAAGCCTATAGCTTGGTATTCAATAGCAGAGTCATACAAATTTTCTCCTGTCCCTGAGGGAAGGCTAGTGCCTATTCCTGGACCAGGTTCTCTCTGCATTGAGCTAAGTATAAGAGTATAATGCTGTGCAAGAAGGATGCAGTCTTAGTTCTCAAAAATCTAAAACAACTCTCAAATTCAAAAACAAAAAACAAAACCAGTTGTTTTGTTCATTTATTTATTTAACTTGTATGTATTGAGCTCAAATTTTATGCCAAGTCAATATGCTGTGTTTTGAAAATATGTTAATAAATCAAACTACACTGTTCTGGTTAATGCTGATTTCATTTGACAGGTTCAAAGGGATTATTAATCTTAAAGGCCAGTGAGGAAGACCCCCTCCCTAAAGTCAGCTTTGGGCACCAACTCAAGTACTTCTCGGGTAACATTAGGGAGGGAAACATAACTGTCCCTCTTTAGAGTTTTAAATAGCACATGAATAGATGGAGCTATGAGAACTCATTAAACAAAAGTGAATTTCTTCTGGTGAAAAGAATGGAATCTTAATTTTACCTTTAGCTATGGGTGCAAACATGACATTCTTATCTGCTTCAAAGATTAGAATATTACATATTGTTCTCTTCCCCAACCCTCTTAAGAGTTAATCTAATTCCTGGCCTGTTAATCACCTGGTCAGGAGATCACCCTACAGGAAATCTGATTCCACTGAAGACATATTAAGGAGATGGGAAGAATAATTAGCTCCTTAATGAGATAATGCACATACACATCTCAGAAGCCCTTCCTATGATGCATCTGGTTATAGAGCTACTGGCATGCAATATATCTCTCTGTGCCCACTTTAGTGAGTTCTTACTCAAAGAACATGACTTTTCATTATTTTCTCTTAATCTATTTTTCAGGTAACATTCACTAGTTTAAGCATACCATCTCTGTCTGACACTTTGGGATTTTCTACTTTTGTTTGAAATCTCTCTATCTCTTAGCCATAGAGCTGCTTGCAAACCTCCATTACTGAATATGCTACCTTATAGTAACAGTTCAATGGAACCTCAGTTCTAGGAACTGCTCCTACTACACAAAAGCTCTTCCTCATCATCATCTGGTTCCTCCTCTTCCTCTTTCTTCTTATTCCTCTTTCTCCTTTCTATCCACTGTCAGCAAGCACTTCTTGGTATCAGCACCAGTGTCTGGGTTAGGTGGGGAAATCTCTAGATGGCCTTTCCTTCAGTCTGCTCAACTCTTTGTTCCTGTATTTCTTCTAGACAGGAACAATTCAGGGCTAAAATTTTGAGAAGGGTGGGGGCCCCATCCCTCAACTAGGGTCAATGCCTAAGATCTGGAAATGGTCTCTACAGTTTCCCTCTCCCTTTTGTTCAGTATTTCAGCTAATGCCATTCTTTTTGGGTCTTGGGAGCCTCTTGCTTCCCTGGCACCTGGGAGTTTCTGTTGGATACTCCCAGTTCCCCATCACCATTGCTACACACAGCTGTTCAATTTTCTGACCTTCTGTATATGTCCTCAGTCTCTTCCCACACCTGATCCTGGATGCCTTTTTTCTTCCCTGCCCCTCTTCCACCCAAGTCCCTCCCACCCTCTACCTCCCCTGATTATTTTGTCTCCCCTTGTAAGAAAGACTGAAGCATCCACACTTTGGTCTTCCTTCGTCTTGAGCTTCATATGGTCTGTAAGTTGTATCATGGGTATTCCAAGTCTTTAGCCTAGTATATACTTACCATTGAGTACATACCATGTGTGTCCTTTGGGGGTCTAGGTTTCTTCACTAAGGATGATATTTACTAGTTCCATCCATTTGCCTTCAAAGTTTGTGAAGTCGTTGTTTTAAATAGGTGAATAGTACTCTATTGTATATATGTAGCACATATTTTTGTATCCATTCTTCCATTGAGGAATATCTGTGTTGTTTCCAGCTTCTGGATATTATAAATAAGGTTGCAATGAATATAGTAGAACATGTGTCCTTGATATTTGATAGAATATCTTCTGGGTATATGCCCAGAAGTGGTATAGCTGGGTCCTCAGGTAGTACTATATCCAATGTTCTGAGGAACCGCCAGACTAATTTCCAGAGTGGTTGTACAAGCTTGCAATCCCATCAGCAATGGAGGAGTGTTCCTCTTTCTTCAAATCCTCACCAGCATCTGCTGTCACCTGAGTTTTTGATCTTAGCCATTCTGACTGATGGGAGGTGGAATCTCAGAGTCATTTTGATTTGCATTTCCCTGATGACTAAGGCTGTTGAACATTTCTTTAGGTGTTTCTTGGCCATTTGACATTACTCAGTTGAGAATTCTCTGTTTATCTCTGCACCCCATTTTTAATAAGTTTATTTGGTTCTCTGGTGTCTAACTTCTTGAGTTTTTGTATATGTAGAATATTAGTCTTCTATTGGATGTAGGATTGGTAAAGATCTTTGCCAATCTGTAGATTGGTGTTTGTCCTGATGACAGTGTTTCCTTACAGAAGCTTTTCAATTTTATGAGACCCTATTTGTGTATAGTGGATCTTAGAGCCTGGGCCATTAGTTTTCTGTTCAGGAAAATTTCCCCTGCACCGATGTTGAGAGCTATTAAGGCAACTTTATTGTCTTGATCTCCTAATTGGGCCTCTCCCCCTGAGAAGAAAAGGGGGTCAAAAGTGGGCCACCGATGCACCCTTCTGAGAACAACCACAGAATGTTCCAGCCCTAAGTCTGCACCAGATGTCCTGACCACAAGATATACCCTGATACCACCAAGTTCCTGCTTCCCCATGTAGTTGCCAAAAGAAAAATTTCTGCTGCCCCATCCCTCCTGCTGAGAAGTACTTCCTCCTTTGCTTGTACATTTTCGATGCCCCATTCCTCCTGATGAAAGTACTTCCCCTTTTGCTCTTGCATTTAAGCCTTGAGCCTCGCTGAATACAGAGATACCTTGATGCTACTCAGACTGCTTCCGTGTCGTTCTCGCACTTGGTGTCCGTCTTTCTCTCCCCCCATTTGGTTCTTAGGAGAAGGTCCCCTCGAGACCCTCGAATAACTGGACCTGCTGGACAGGTCACGCCGATGTGTTTGAGGCTCTTTACCAATATCTATTCTAATAGATTCAGTGTATCTGGTTTTATGTGGAGGTTTTTGTTCCATTTGGACTTCAGATTTGTACAAGGTGATAAGAATAGGTCAATTTGAATTCTTCTACATGTGGACCTCCACTTAAACAAGCACCATTTGATGAATATATTATCTTTTTTCCATCGTATGTTTTTAGCTTCTTTGTCAAAGATCAAGTGACCTTGGGTGTGTGGGTTCATTTCAGGGTTTTCAATTCTATTCCATTCATCTACATGCCTATCTCTGTAACAATACTGTGTGATTTTTATCACTATTGCTCTATAGTACAGCTTGAAGTCAGGGATGGTGTTTCCCCCATAAGTTCCCTTATTATAGAGAATAGTTTTTACTATTCTGGGATCTTTGTTGTTACAAATGAATTTAAAAATTGCTCTTTCTATATCTGTGAAGAATTGAGTTTTGATGGGGATTACATTGAATCTATAGATTGCTTTTGGTAAGATGGCCATTTTTACTGTGTTCATCCTGCCAATCCATGCGCATGGGAGATCTTTCCATCTTCTGAGATCTTCAATTTCTTTCTTCAGAGACTTGAAGTTTTTGTTGTACAGATCTTTCACTTGCTTAATATAGTCACACCAAGATATTTTATATTATTTGTGACTATAGTTTTTTTTAATTTTTAATATTTTTATTACATATTTTCCTCAGTTACATTTCCAATGCTATCCCAAAAGTCCCCCATAGCGCCCCCCACTTCCCTACCCACCCATTACCATTCTTTTGGCCCTGGCATTCCCCTATATTGGGGCATATAAAGTTTGCAAGTCCAATGGGCCTCTCTTTCCAGTGATGGCCGACTAGGCCATCTTTCGATACATATGCAGCTAGAGACAAGAGCTCCAGGGTTCTGGTTAGTACATCATATTGTTCCAACAATAGGGTTGCAGATCCCTTTAGCTCCTTGGGTACTATCTCTAGCTTCTCCATTGGGAGCCCTGTGATACATCCAATAGCTGACTGTGAACATCCATTCCTGTGTTTGCTAGGCCCCAGCATCGTCTCACAAGAGACAGCTATATTTGGGTCCTTTCAGCAAAATCTTGCTAGTGTATGCAATGGTGTCAGCGTTTAGAAGCTGATTATGGGATGGATCCCTGGATACGGCAGTCTCTAAATGGTCCATCCTTTCATCACAGCTACGAACTTTGTCTCTGTAACTCCTTCCCTGGGTGTTTTGTTCCCAATTCTAAGAAGGGGCACAGTGTCCACACTTTGGTCTTCATTCTTCTTGAGTTTCATGCGTTTAGCAAATTGTATCTTATATCTTGGGTATCCTAAGTTGTGGGCTAATATCCACTTATCAGTGAATACATATTGTGTGAGTTCTTTTGTGATTGTGTTACTTCACTCAAGATGATGCCCTCCAGGTCCATCCATTTGGCTAGGAATTTCATAAATTCATTCCTTTTAATAGCTGAGTAGTACTCCATTGTGTAAATGTACCATAATTTCTGTATCCATTCCTCTGTTGAGGGACATCTGGGTTCTTTCCAGCTTCTAGCTATTATAAATAGGGCTACTATGAACATAGTGGAGCATGTGTCCTTTTTACCGGTTGGGACATCTTCTGGATATATGCCCAGGAGAGGTATTGCTGGATCCTCTGGTAGTACTATGTCCAATTTTCTGAGGAACCGCCAGACTGATTTCCAGAGTAGTTGTAAAAGCTTGCAATCCCACCAACAATGGAGGGGTGTTCCTCTTTCTCCACATCCTCGCCAGCATCTGCTGTCACCTGAATTTTTGATCTTAGCCATTCTGACTGGAGTGAAGTGGAATCTCAGGGTTGTTTTGATTTGCATTTCCCTGATGATTAAGGATGTTGAACATTTTTTCAGGTGCTTCTCTGCCATTCGGTATTCCTCAGGTGAGAATTCTTTGTTCAGTTCTGAGCCCCATTTTTTAATGGGGTTATTTGACTTTCTGGAGTCCACCTTCTTGAGTTCTTTATATATATTGTATATTAGTCCCTTATCTGATTTAGGATAGGTGAAGATCCTTTCCCAATCTGTTGGTGGTTTTTTTGTCTTATTGATGGTGTCTTTAGCCTTGCAGAAGCTTTTTAGTTTCATGAGGTCCCACTTGTCAATTCTCGATCTAACAGCACAAGCCATTACTGTTCTATTCAGGAATTTTTACCCTGTGCCCATATCTTCAAGGCCTTTCCCCACTTTCTCCTCTATAAGTTTCAGTGTCTCTGGTTTTATGTGAAGTTCCTTGATCCACTTAGACTTGACCTTAGTACAAGGAGATAGGAATGGATCGATTCGTATTCTTCTACATGTTAACAACCAGTTGTGCCAGCACCATTTGTTGAAAATGCTGTCTTTCTTCCACTGGATGTTTTTAGCTCCCTTGTCGAAGATCAAGTGACCGTAGGTGTGTGGGTTCATTTCTGGGTCTTCAATTCTATTCCATTGGTCTATTTGTCTGTCACTATACCAGTACCATGCTGTTTTTATCACAATTGCTCTGTACTAAAGCTTTAGGTCCAGCATGGTGATTCCAACAGAAGGTTCTTTTATCCTTGAGAAGAGTTTTTGCTATCCTAGGTTTTTTGTTATTCCAGATGAATTTGCAGATTGCACTTTCTAATTCATTGAAGAATTGAGTTGGAATTTTGATGGGGATTGCATTGAATCTGTAGATTGCTTTTGGCAAGATAGCCATTTTTACAATGTTGATCCTGCCAATCCATGAGCATGGGAGATCTTTCCATCTTCGGAGATCTTCTATAATTTCTTTCTTCAGAGACTTGAAGTTTTTATTATACAGATCTTTAACTTCCTTAGTTAGAGTCATGCCAAGATATTTTATATTATTTGTGACTATGGAGAAGGGTGTTGTTTCCCTAATTTCTTTCTCAGCCTGTTTATTCTTTGTGTAGAGAAAGGCCATTGATTTGTTTGAGTTAATTTTATATCCAGCTACTTCACCGAAGCTGTTTATCAGGCTTAGGAGTTCTCTGGTGGAATTTTTAGGGTCACTTATATATACTATATCATATCATCTGCAAAAAGTGATATTTTGACTTCATCTTTTCCAATTTGTATCCCTTTGATCTCCTTTTGTTGTCGAATTGCTCTGGCTAGGACTTCAAGTACAATATTGAATAGGTATGGAGAAAGTGGACAGCCTTGTCTAGTCCCTGATTTTAGAGGGATTGCTTCAAGCTTCTCACCATTTACTTTGATGTTGGCTACTGGTTTGCTGTAGATTGCTTTTATCATGTTTAGGTATGGGCTTTGAATTCCTGATCTTTCCAAGACTTTTATCATGAATGGGTGTTGGATCTTGTCAAATGATTTTTCCGCATCTAAGAGATGACCATGTGGTTTTTGTCTTTGAGTTTGTTTATATACTGGATTAAGTTGATGGATTTCCGTATATTGAACCATCCCTGCATCCCTGGGATGAAACCTACTTGGTCAGGGTGGATGATTATTTTGATGTGTTCTTGGATTCGGTTAGCAAGAACTTTATTGAGGATTTTTGCATCAATATTCATAAGGGATATTGGTCTGAAGTTTTCTATCATTGTTGGGTCTTTTTGTGGTTTAGGTATCAGAGTAATTGTGGCTTCATAGAATGAGTTGGGTAGAGTACCTTCTGTTTCTATTTTGTGGAATAGTTTGTGAAGAACTGGGATTAGATATTCTTTGAAGGTCTGATAGAACTCTGCACTAAACCCATCTGGTCCTGGGCTTTTTTTAGTTGGGAGACTATTAATGACTGCTTCTATTTCTTTGGGGGATATAGGGCTGTTTAGATCATTAACCTGATCTTGATTCAACTTTGGTACCTGGTATCTGTCTAGGAACTTCTCCATTTCATCCAGATTTTCCAGTTTTGTTGAGTATAGCCTTTGGTAGAAGGATCTGATGGTGTTTTGGATGTCTTCAGGATCTGTTGTTATGTCTCCTTTTTCATTTCTGATTTTGTTAATTAGGATGCTTTCCCTGTGCCCTCTAGTGAGTCTGGCTAAGGGTTTATCTATCTTGTTGATTTTCTCAAAGAACCAGCTCCTTGATTGGTTGATTCTTTGAATAGTTCTTCTTGTTTCCACTTGGTTGATTTCGCCCCTGAGTTTGATTATTTCCTGCCATCTACTCCTCTTGGGTGAATTTGCTTCCTTTTGTTCTAGTGCTTTTAGGTATGTTGTCAAGCTGCTAATGTGTGCTCTCTCTAGTTTCCTTTTGGAGGCACTCAGAGCTATGAGTTTTCCTCTTAGAAATGCTTTCATTGCGTTCCATAAGTTTGGGTATGTTGTGGCTTCATTTTCATTGAACTCTAAAAAGTCCTTAATTTCTTTCTTTATTCCTTCCTTGACCAAGGTATCATTGAGAAGAGTGTTGTTCAGTTTCCACGTGAAGGTTGGCTTTCTATTATTTATTTTGTTCTTGAAGATCAGCCTTAGTCCATGGTGATCTGATAGGATGCATGGGACAATTTCAATATTTTTGTATCTGTTGAGGCTTGTTTTATGACCAATTATGTGGTCAATTTTGGAGAAGGTACCATGAGGTGCTGAAAAGAAGGTATATCCTTTTGTTTTAGGATAGAATGTTCTGTAGATATCTGCCAGATCCATTTGATTCATAACTTCTGTTAGTTTCACTGTGTCCCTGTTTAGTTTCTGTTTCCATGATCTGTCCATTGGTGAAAGTGGTGTGTTGAAGTCTCCCACTATTATTGTATGAGGTGCAATGTGTGCTTTGAGATTTACTAAACTTTCTTTAATGAATGTGGCTGCCTTTGTATTTGGAGCATAGATATTCAGGATTGATAGTTCCTCTTGGAGGATTTTACCTTTGATGAGTATGAAGTGTCCCTCCCTGTCTTTTTTAATGACTTTGGGTTGCAAGTCAATCTTGTCAGATATTAGAATGGCTACTCCAGCTTGTTTCTTCATACCATTTGCTTGGAAAATTGTTTTCCAGCCTTTCTTTCTGAGGTAGTGTCTATCTTTTTCTCTGAGATGAGTTTCCTGTAAGCAGCAAAATGTTGGGTCTTGTTTGTGTAGCCAGTTTGTTAGTCTATGTCTTTTTATCGGGGAGTTGAGTCCATTGATATTAAGAGATATTAAGGAAAAGTAATTGTTGTTTCCTGTTATTTTTGTTGTTAAAGTTGGCATTCTGTTCTTGTGGCTGTCTTCTTTTAGGTTTGTTGAGGGATTACCTTCTTGTTGTTTCTAGGGCGTGGTTCCTGTCCTTGTATTGGTTTTTTTCTGTTATTATCCTTTGAAGGGCTGGATTCGTGGAGAGATAATGTGTGAATTTGGTTTTGTCGTGGAATACTTTGGTTTCTCCATCTATGGTAATTGAGAGTTTGGCTGGGTATAGTAGCCTGGGCTGGAGTTTGTGTTCTTTTAGTGTCTGTATAACATCCGTCCAGGATCTTCTGGCTTTCATAGTCTCTGGTGAGAAATCTGGTGTAATTCTGATAGGCTTGCCTTTATATGTTACTTGGCCTTTTTCTCTTACTGCCTTTAGTATTCTATCTTTATTTAGAGCATTTGTTGTTCTGATTATTATGTGTCGGTAGGTATTTCTTTTCTGGTCCAGTCTATTTGGAGTTCTGTAGGCTTCTTGTATGTTCATGGGCATCTCTTTCTTTAGATTTGGGAAGTTTTCTTCTATAATTTTGTTGAAGATGTTTGCTGGTCCTTTGAGTTGAAAATCTTCATTCTCATCCACTCCTATTATCCGTAGGTTTGGTCTTCTCATTGTGTCCTGTATTTCTTGGATGTTTTGAGTTAGTATCTTTTTGCATTTTACATTTTCCTTGATTGTTGTGCTGATGTTCTCTATGGAATCTTCTGCACCTGAGATTCTCTCTTCCATCTCTTGTATTCTGTTGCTGATGCTCATATCTATGGTTCCAGATTTCTTTCCTAGGGTTTCTATCTCCAGTGTTGCCTCGTTTTGGGTTTTCTTTATTGTGTCTACTTCCCTTTTAAGTCTAGTATGAGAACCCAGATGTCCCTCAACAGAGGAATGGATACAGAAATTATGGTACATTTACACAATGTAGTACTACTCAGCTATTAAAAAGAATGAATTTATGAAATTCCTAGCCAAATGGATGGACCTGGAGGGCATCATCTTGAGTGAAATAACACAATCACAAAAGAACTCACACAATATGTATTCACTGATAAGTAGATATTAGCCCAAAACTTAGGATACCCAAGATATAAGATACAATTTGATAAACGCATGAAACTCAAGAAGAATGAAGATTAAAGTGTGGACACTGTGCACCTTCTTAGAATTGGGAACAAAACACCCAGGGAAGGAGTTACAGAGACAAAGTTCGTAGCTGTGATGAAAGGATGGACCATCTAGAGACTGCCGTATCCAGGGATCCATCCCATAATCAGCTTCTAAACGCTGACACCATTGCATACACTAGCAAGATTTTGCTGAAAGGACCCAAATATAGCTGTCTCTTGTGAGACGATGCCGGGGCCTAGCAAACACAGGAGTGGATGTTCACAGTCAGCTATTGGATGTATCACAGGGCTCCCATTGGAGAAGCTAGAGAAAGTACCCAAGGAGTTAAAGGGATCTGCAACCATATTGTTGGAACAACATGATGTACTAACCAGAACCCCGGAGCTCTTGTCTCTAGCTGCATATGTATCGAAAGATGGCCTAGTCGGCCATCAATGGAAAGAGAGGCCCATCGGATTTGCAAACTTTATATGCCCCAATATAGGGGAATGCCAGGGCCAAAAGAATGGGAATGGGTGGGTAGGGAAGTGGGGGGCGCTATGGGGGATTTTGGGATAGCATTGGAAATGTAATTGAGGAAAATATGTAATAAAAATATTAAAAATCAAAAAAAAAGTCTAGTATGGTTTTGTTCATTTCCATCATCTGTTTGGATGTGTTTTCCTGTTTTTCTGTAAGGACTTCTACCTGTTTGATTATGTTATCCTGTTTTTCCTTAAGTATTTGTAACTCTTTAGCAGTGTTCTCCTGCAATTCTTTAAGGGATTTTTGTGCTTCCTCTTTACTGTCTTCTACCTGTTTACCAGTGTTCCTTTGTATTTCTTTAAGTGTGTTATTAAAGTCCTTCTTGAAGTCCTCTACCATCATCATGAGATATGCTTTTAGATCCGTGTCTAGCTTTTCCGGTGTGTTGGGGTGCCCTGGACTGGGCGAAGTGGGAGTGTTGGGTTCTGATGATGGTGAGTGGTCTTGGTTTCTGTTAGTAAGATTATTAAGTTTACCTTTCGCCATCTGGTAATCTCTGGGGTTAGTTGTTGTAGTTGTCGCTATTTAAAGATTGGAGCAGAAGCTGTGTTCTAATCACCAGCAGTCTCAACATCCTGTGGCGGGGGTCCTGGGTAGCTGGCGGGTGTCAGCCGACCCTGTGCTCTAGCTACCCCGGTGCTGGTCTGGCCGGAAGAGGCTTGTGGCCCTACTCAGGCCGAATTTCTGCCTCCCCAACCAAAGCAGTCTCAGGTCCCGCGTGATTGGACTGGAGCAGAAGCTGTGTTCCACTCACCAGCAGTCTCAAAATCCTGTGGCGGGGGTCGTGGGTAGCTGGCGGGTGTCAGCCGACCCTGCGCTCTAGCTACCCCAGTGCTGGTCCGGCCGGAAGAGCTATTTGTGACTATTGTAAAGGGTCTCATTTTCTTAATTTCTTTTTCAGACTGTGTATTCTTTGAGTAAAGGAAGGCTGACGATGTTAGAGTTAATTTTATATGTAGCCACTTTGCTGAAGTTGTTTTATCAGGTGAAGAAGATGTTGAGTTCAGTTTGAGTGAAGTAAAATTAACCCAGACACACAAGTGGCCAGTTTGATAAATAGATTTGGAACTTGGGGAAGGAAAGAGGTACCTAAAAATAGAAATCTGCCTTTTGTCAGTTTATACACTAGTGAAAACTCAAGACTAGAAATGACAGGATTCGCCAAGGCAGAATGGAGAGTGAGCACAAGAAAAGCACAAAAATAGACCTGTAGTCAATTCCAATAGTTAAGAGTCAGGTGGAAGAGAATAAACTTGGGAGATTAAGAAGAACCCTCCGGAAATGTACATCCTGGCATAGAGAGTCCTCCAAGGAGGGTGTAGCATAAGAGACAAAGACTGAAAAAGTGTCCATTAAAGTTAGTAACACAGAGGTAATCAGGCAGAGTGAAGAACCCACCCAGCTCTTCCTTTGTTTCCTTAATCTGAGAGGTACCATTCTGATGGCTGACATTAACTTTGTGTGGGGGTTCCCCTTCTAACTCTTCATGGGGCCTTTTGACCTTTTCCCAAGCCCACGTGTGTATTGAGAAAGATGTCAGTGTTGTGGACCACCTCCAGCACAGTTCCCCAGGTCTTTGGGTTATTCCCAACTGATTGGTGTTCCAGGCATCATTTTTATAACTACCACTTACCACTAATTTGGCCCTAATTCTGGCTCCATGTCGTTTTTCCTTTTAAGGGCTAATAGTTATGCATTAGCTACAATTTATTCCTAGAATTACTTTTCAAGGGCTCAGCAATGATAGTAGTTTTCAATCCCATAGTATAAAATGTGTTTCCAGGCTATTATCATCACATAATTATATAAATAAGTGGGTGAACAAATTAGCCAAAGCAAAAAGCTGTTAAACCCCAGGCATACCATCTTATTGCTTTAGTATTCCAGGTACCTCCCAGTAACTTTCCTCAGCTCTGGGTGGGCATGCAAAAATTAAGGCACAAGAATAGATTAAAGAATAGAGCAAATTAAAAAAAAAGTTCATCTTAGAAAATTTGATTATGCAGATGTCACAAATAAGTGGACAGTTATTTAAGACTACAACACTACATAATTAATTCAATCAAATGCAGGGTCACAATTCAATTTCTGTTTCAAAATCAGTTGTTACTTTTCTTATGTACAGGAAAGCATTGCTTACTGAGAGCTAGGTTTACCTCTCTGTAGTTCACCCATTTTCATCTCCTTTCAGGTTTCTTAGCACATTTGATTTAAAAGCATTAGTTAACACTTTTACAAATTGCCTCCCTCTTACAGTCTAGCTGTGTTTGAATCTACTAGGAATAAGTGGGCAGTATTTAGCCAGGTTAGCATAAAAACAGTGTGCAGTTGTGAATAGAGAAAACCAAATGTGTTATTGCTAAGCTCTTAATTTAGATACAAATTTATTCTTAAAATCCAGATTCTCCCTGCCTGGCCCTCTTGGTACTCCAGATTTGATACCCTTTGTCTTTATTACATCTAGTTAAGCCCAGGAATGTCTTCTTATTTAAGAAAGAAGCCAGCTTCAAGGACATCACTGTCCCAAATCTTGTAATGTGTTCCCCAAATAGGAATGTCCTTTATCAAGGCCTTCTTGCCCTTATAGCATTTGGTTAAATACAACAGGCCTTGATTCTCGTAGAATGACAACTGCTTTGGTTCAGAACTATTATCTCCCCAAACATTGGTGTATTCGTGAAGAACATGAGTCCCCATCGGCTTCTCCAGTTCTTGTTTGTATCTCATTTCCACAAAACATCCATCACACAAATGAGAGAAAGATGCAATGAGACCCCTGTAATTATCAGAGGTCTGGATTTTAGGTTGTGTTTGTATATTTGTTTATTCTATTTTAATTTATTATTTCTGTGGGCGGGAGGGAAGAGATAGGGAGAGGGGGAGGGGGAGAGGAGGGGAGTGGGAGGGAGAGGAGAGGGGGAGGGGGAGGGAGAGAGATTGCACAGAAATTACAGAGTCATACATGTTCCAATGTGTGTAGAGGTCAAACAACAGGTCTCTTGGGAATCACTTCTTTCCCATCATATGTTCCAGGGATGGAACTCAGGTCATTCAGTTTGCTTGGTAAGTGCCTTCGCATACTGAGCTATCTTGCAGGGCCTCTGTGTTTGTTTTTGCTGTACTTTTTATTGGTAAATGTTCATTGTACTATGTTCCAAGTTTTAGGTATTTAAAGATTTCTCTCACTTTCTCTATTGAGTGCTACAAGTTTGTAGAGGCTAAAAAGGATGTGTGAACTACCTGTGAATGCAAGGAATAAGCTCTGTATCTCTAGAAGAGCAGTAGGTGCTTTTAACTGCTTAGCCATCTCATCATCCTCATTTTTGTTTTGGTACAACTTTCTGATAAATATGTATATGTATATGTATATATGTATATATTCTTGAAAATATATTGCAAAGTTTCCAAGGTTGGAAGCTATGAAGTCACATGGTTCTAGAGTCAAGTCAGTATTTCTAAGACTCACTAGCAATCTGAAGACAAACAATGGCACATGGATTTTTGGAGGACCATATATATATATATATATATATATATATATATATATATATATATATATATTACATATTTTCCTCAATTACATTTCCAATGCTATACCAAAAGACCCCCACACCCTCCCCCCCACTTCCCTACCCACCCATTCCGATTTTTTTGGCCCTGGAGTTCCCCTGTACTGGGGCATATAAAGTTTGCATGTCCAATGGGCCTCTCTTTCCAGTGATGGCCTACTAGGCCATCTTTTGATACATTTGCAGCTAGAGTCAAGAGCTCCGGGGTACTGGTTAGTTCATAATGTTGTTGCACCTACAGGGTTGCAGGTCTCTTTAGCTCCTTGGATACTTTCTCTAGCTCCTCCATTGGGGGCCCTGTGATCCATCCAATAGCTGACTGTGAGCATCCACTTATGTGTTTGCTAGGCCCCGGCCTAGTCTCACAAGAGACAGCTATATCAGGGTCCTTGCAGCAAACACTTGCTACTGTATGCAATGCTGTCATTGTTTGGAGGCTAATTATGGGATGGATCCCTGGATATGGCAGTCTCTAGATGGTCCATCCTTTTGTCTCAGCTCCAAACTTTGTCTCTGTAATCCTTTTTGGATGACCTTTTATTCTAAACTAAAGTACTTAGGGATTGAGAGTAGCAACATACTTTAAGAAAACGGTTTGCAAAAGCTTAGAACAGAGCAGCCAGCAGTGCTAGAGAGTCCACTGTTTTGAGATATTTCAACATGGATAGAAAAACCTGGCCAAATTTTATGTTAGCTGACTCTGAAGTTCTATCCCTCCTTAAAGGAGCCCCTCTCCCTGTTTGTCTTACCTCCTCCTAACCAGAACTTGGGGAGTCTGGTGATAAGGACTTTCAGATGCATATGGATATGATTTGACTTTAATACTTACCTTGGATACATTGCTCTACATCTCTTCTCAAGATGAAACAATTTTTTATTGTCCATTTAATATAAGTGTTAATGAGGGGCTAGAGAGAAGGCTCAGAGCTTTTCACAGAGGACCACAGTTTAGTTATGAGCACCCATTTTGGGCTTTTGCAGGAATATGTTCCTACTATCTTGTTCTTATGCCCAACCAAGAGAAAATAGCTATGGCCTATATTTTGGGGGTGATCTCTGTAGCTTCCTTGACCAGTAAAACATATGGAGCTATGCCATATTTGATGAGATTTTCATTTACTAACCCATATCCTCTGGGATTATAGGTCACTCATGCAGAGTATGTCCATTCAAACTACGATCTATGGAAAGAAAGAAAGAAAGAAAGAAAGAAAGAAAGAAAGAAAGAAAGAAAGAAAGAAAGAAAGAAAGTAAGTTAGTTTTCATACAAAATCAGGCTTCTATAATGCTTTTGTTTTTGCAGTCCTTAGTTTTGCTTAGATCATCCCTACCTTGTCTCCACCATTTCTCTGCTCCCACCCCTCCTTACACCATTACCATCCAGTATTCTTCCTCCTACTTTCAGATCACATGTGTTTTACTATTTCATCCCTCCTTAAAGGATCTTCTTGTCCCCCATATCATGAGCTCTTATCTTCCTGGTTCTACAGACACCCCAAATTAAACATATAATTCAAAAGAGTCAAATCTAAGATCTCCATATAAGAAAGGATATATAATTGTCTTTTGGGGCCCAGATTAATTCACTTAGTACAATTTTCCAGTTATATCCAGTTGCCTGCAAATTTTATAGTTTCATTTTTCTTTATAGCTGAGTAATATTTCATTGCACCATTTCATTATTATTACATTTCATTATCCATTCATCAGCTAATGGATATGTAGGCTGATTCAATTTCGTGCTATTGTGAATGGAGTGACAATGTATGTGGATGTGCAAATATCTCACTAATAAGCTACAGAGTCCTACAGGTATATGTCCAGAGGTGGTTAGCTAGGTCATGTGAAAGTTCTATTTTTAACATATCAAAAAACTACCACAATTACTGGCATAGTTGCCACAGCATTTTACCCTTCTTGCCAACAATGGTTAAAGTCCTCTTTTCCTTATATCCTGGCTAGCATATGTCATATGAATTTTTTTTTGTTTTGTTTTTTGTTTTCATTTTGGTTTTTTGGTTTTTGTTGTTGTTGTTGTTGTTTGTTTTTGATAGCCAATCTGCCTGCTGTGAGATTGAATGTCAAAGTCATTTCAATCTGCATTTCCTGATGGCTGATAATGTAGACTACATCTTAAATTTGTTTATTAATCATTTGTACTTCTTCTTTTAACAAACCCCTGTTCAGTTCCATAGCCCAATTTTAACTTAAAAAATGTGTATGAGTCTTTTGCCTGTACGTGGATATGGATATGAACAATGTCCATGACTGGTGGCCATGGAGGTCAGAAGAGGGGGAACCTGATTCTCAAGAACTGAAGTTATAGATGACTATGAGCCACCATGTGGATGCTCAGAACTGAACCTGGGTCCTGTGCAATACCAGCAGGTTCTCCTATACAGCGAGTCATTGAGACAGCCCCCACAAACCCCGTTTTTAATTCAGTGGATGTTTTCTTGATATTTAATTTCTTGAGTTTTGTTTGTTCTATATTCTAATTCCCTGTCAGATATATAGCAAGAAAAGATTTTCTTCCATCCTGTATGCTGCATCTTCATTCAAATGACAGTTTCCTTTGCTGTACAAAGCTTTTTATTTTGATGAGATCCCACTTGCCAATTGTGGGCCTTATATCCTAAGAGAGCCAAGGCTTGTTCATAAAGTTCTTACCTATGCCTAGAAGTCTATTCCCTACTTTTTCCCCTAGCAGTTTTTCAGTTTCAGGTTTTATGTTTTGGTCCTTAGGCCATTTAGAATTGGTATTTGTGGAGAGTCAATTTTCATTTTTTCTCAATGTAGCTATCAGATATCTTTTTGTTGAAGATGCTGTATTTCTACAAGGTGTATTTTTTGACACCTTTGCCAAAAATTGGGTGTCTATAGTTGTGTGGGATTGTACCTATGTTCTCTATTCTATGACACTAATCTATGTGCCTGGTTTTTGTGCCAGTGCCATGCTATTTTCATTACTATGGCTCCATGACTCCATAGTATAAATTGAAATTAAGTATGGTGATACATACTTCAAGCTGTATTCTTTTTTTTAATTAGGTATTTTCTTCATTTACATTTCAAATCCTATCCTCAAAGTCCACTATACCCTCCCCCCAACCCTACTCCTCAACCCACTCGTTCCCGCTTCCTGGCCCTGGCATTCCCCTGTTCTGGGCATTAATCACTTTAGTTAGTTAGTTTCCAGACATTCTAAGTTATCTCACTCATTCTCTATACTGCTACTCCTGCTATTCTTCCATGTGACTCCCTGTCCACCATGTGGTTGCTTACAAATGTCATGGCTGTGTCTCTTCTCTATCTGCCTCCTGGCATCTGCAGATGTTTATACCTTGCCTGCTTTGTCATAGTTAGAAAACTCTGATAAAATTATCCTTGAGCTTCCTAATGAGTTAATTTCCAATTTATTTTATCAACAAAATTAAGAACTCCCCAAAAGGGAATCCTAAATTCTGCAGTAACAACACTTCCTTGAAGTTGCTATTGCTCTCCTTGTGACAGCTAAATTACGCTATATTGTACTGATTCTAAGGATCTTGCAGCTAGGTTTCAGGATTCTCCACTCAGCTCTGAATCTCAACTCTCCCACTTACTAAGTCCCTTATAAACATGGCCTCTTGTAGGATAAGAGCTATATAGCATCACATCTGTTTTCTTTCTTAGAGTTTCAGTTATGAGGCTTTGAATCTGCCATCCTTCCCAGAAGTCATAATTAGGTAGTGTTTTAAATACCATTCATCAATATCTTACATATATTTTAAGTTGTTCGGAATGTTGATAAGAAAATATTTATTGTGCTTTTGGGAGTCTCCTGCAAGCACCGTGTGCCAGGCACACATCCTACATTAAAGTAATATAACAGTGAGCACCACAAACAGTAGCTATGTTTTTGTGAAGCTTATATTTCCATTTTCCCTAGGATCTATTTCGGGTTCAACTTGCATTTCTGTCATCATCACTTCGATGCAGCATATAATCTCTAGGGAGCAGATCATCAAGGTAGTATCCCAGCTTTGTGCCATCAGTGTCTGACTAGGGATGTGGTACAGCTTTTGTGCTCATGCCTTTCTAACATGGCTTTACTTAGAGTTGTGATCCCAAGAGATGAGACTGCTGCTGAAATAGAGATAGAATCCTTTCTATTACACCTAGTATTGGAATCTGTCACTTTTCTTTTCTGAGTCTGTTCTCTGTGCATTCCCCGAGTAGGTGATTGCACACCCATACACATATAGGCAGCATAGCACAATTGAGTTATTAAAACAAAAGGAAATAAAGCTGAATATGAGATATGTCAGGAGCCCCTGGGGAGTTGTAGGGAGAGATGGGACAGATATGATTAAGGTATATTGTACACATGGATTAAAATGTCAAAGAATTAAAAGCCCAACTAATTATAAAGGGTTGATCCTAATTTATAAACCACATTAGTACCCTGTGACAAGTCAACAGTTTTGAAGGTTCAGTGTTTAGGATTCAGCATCACTTCAAAACCCTGAAAACTTTAAATCTTGACAAAACTACAGACATTAATTTCTCCCCAAATAAAGTGAAGCTCCCCCAAAATATTTTATGTGGTATACTATGGTTAAAATTCCCAGATTATTCAAATGATCTTAGGTATGGATATTCAGAATCCTAACTTAGAGCCATTTATGGGCACAACTCTTGTTACAAGATTTGCTTCACTAAATTCTGCACAAGGTTTGTGGCAGCTCTGTATTGAACAGTCTATTGGCACTATTTTTCTAACAGCTCAGTTGGTGGTTAGCATTTTTAACAACGTGTATTTTTAAATTAGAGTATATAACTTGCTTTGTCCCAGTTATAGTACTGCTGTGCCCTTGATAGACTGTGTATAGTACAAATGTATTTTTTCTGTGTACTAGTTTGCCATAAAATAATGTAGCTCGTTTGACTATATTTATTTTTCTGGCAATGGTATGGGGCTTAGCCTGAAATATCTCCAAAGTATACCAGCATAATTTTACTAGACATATTGGCATTACCTTTAAGGAGTACTCTCAGGCAACATAATTTGACCAAGTGGCAATATGCCCAGATGTGTGGTAGCTGTTGTCTCCACTTGTTCCCAGCGTTGGGTATGCAAAACTCTTATACATGGTGCAGGATACCAGAAACTGGGTCTCCTCAGAGGCAGGCTTCATCTTATTCTTGCTGCCTGAAACTTGCTCTCTGGGGTATTTGAGTCTTCAGGCAGCTGCTCTGCCAGCTGAAAGGCACACTTTACTCCAAACCTCATTGTGTGTATCAAATCACAGCTGTTAACATGCCAGTTCTTCACTGGCACTGGACGTCCACTCTGCTTCCCCTGTTCAAATTGATTTTATCATGCCCAAGATTTGTGATAACTAGCTTTGCAATTATCTTTTCCATATGTTATATGATTCTATTGTCAAATTCACAGTTATTTGTGACTTAAGACTAATTATGCTTAGAATCAGAATTATGGATCCCAAAGGAGTTCCTATTGAAAACCCCCAGGTAAGTACAAATCCATTGTGATTTCTTCAAAGGAAGAAGAGATGGTGTTGCTTTATCATCTCTTCATTTTTGTCCACTGTCCAAACCATGGGATTAATATGCTTATTATTTTTGAACTATAGGTCTTCAAGAAAAATATTCTATCAAACAAGTTCTTATACCACTTACAATATGAAAGATACTCAGAAATACAGCTTGCTGCCTCAAACATTAGCAGTTGGAGTGAATATTTTGATTGCTAATTACAACAGTAAAATCTGAAATAGCTACAAGTTTCAAATATAAAGCATAAGTGATTGAAATTGATTAATTGCCTACAATAGAATGTGGTGGCTATAGATGTATATCAACAAGTGGGATACTTATCTAACCATGTGAGGCCTTGGATTCAGTTCCAAGTACTACAAAGTAAGGTAAGAGAAAGAAGCAGGATCCTGGCTAAATGGAATGTGCCTGTTCTTCTTTAAAAAAAAAAAAAACTTATCAGTACAGGTCTTGTGCAGTCAAACACAGATGCTTTGAGTTTATATGTGCAATAGCTAAATCATGTCCAGAACAACGTATTTCATAGCACCCCTCCTCATTCTTTTTGTGACATCTTTCACAATATTCTCTGAGCCTCAGGGTCTAGGAAAGTTTGGTATGGATGTTCCATCTATGGTTGAATACTCAGAGTCTCAGAATTTTCTCAGAATTTTGAATAATTTTACTATGACTCTACATTAACCCCTACCTGCTACAATTAGAAGCTTCACTCAACAAGATGAGACCATCACAAATCTATAGGTATAAACATAAATATCTAGAGCAAAGTTTGACAACATCGCCAGCTAGCCAAACAGCACCTTAAGTTTCCATTCTAGGGTCTCTGACATCCCTATCAATGGTTTTTGACCGTGTTTACAATAGCAAGCATGGAAACATCAAACAATGGAAATAACACTAGATTCTAAGTTCTATTTTGAATAATTGAATAAATATTCTTTATTCAAAGTAGACTTAGATTCTATTTTAGATTTTCTAACATTGTACTCTATAATATTGTGTAAGTCCCTCTTTATTATTTTTGTAATGTATTTTATAGTTCACTGTTTCTTTAATAAAATACATTATCAGTTCACTGAAAATTGCATACAATATATTTTCATCATATTCTCCTCTTATCCACCTCCTCTCAGATATACTCACCTTTTCTAACCATCCAACTTTGTGTGACTCTTTTCTAAAAAAACAAAATCAAGCATCAAGTCTAATTTGTCCTACCCATAAATGGCATAAATGATATGAGACTAAACAACCACTTTCTATTTGTATTAGACTCACTCCACAAGATAAAGCCCGTGCCTGGAACCATTATCAGGGATAAGAACCTGTGGCGAGATAGGTCACAAGCATTAGAGAGAACTGTTCTGCTAAATGGACACAGTATCAAACCAACTCATAATGACTTATCATTATACCAATATATTAGTGCATCTCTCAACTCTCATCATAGAAACTTCTGTTTCCAGTAAATGGCAATTACGATAGAGACCCACAACTGGTGAAAGTATATCAAATAAGAGATTGTGAAATGCTCAGGTCTAAATAAGACATCTATATCACACCACCTACTCCCAAGAACTAGTAATCATTGAACAAGAGAAAGCAGAAAAATTGTAAATTTAAATTTTGTGCACTGTGTATACAGTGTGATGTGTTGATATGATTCACATAGTAAAAGGATTACTATAATCAAGGTAACTAACATATATATCTCCATCTAAGTACCATGTTTAGCATATGGTCAGAATATTTAAGATCAATTCTCTTGGCAAATGTCCAGTATACAATACAGTATTATTTATTATCTACAACTCTAGACTATAAATCACATCTCTAGAACAATTTCATTTCCTTATCTCTTAAATGTCTGAATTAAATTGCCTTTAGGCACTAAAGAGCCTTTGTTTCTAACATGCTTTGTCCCATTTCTAATCTTTCTTTAAAGAATGAGGTTGTGAATAAGTAAGATGTCCCCAGTGACACTTTGAAAGAATACATTTTATTGAGACTTGGTGCACATACACACATTTAGATGATTTGGAATTGCATATAGTGGCAGCATTCCCACTTGGTGTTTGTCCAGTAATGCTGATATATAGGTCTGACTCATAAATAATTGTGAGCAAGGAAATTTGAAAGAGATGCTGGCTAAGCAGTTTTTGCTCACAATCCATTGATTAGTTAGTCCTTTACTCAAAAACATTGAAGGCATTAGCTTCTTTGAATATTGGAATAAGGGAGCAAAGCCTTGTCTGATGGAATTCATTAACAAGCATTAAAAGAAAGAATGTAAGCACCAGAGGGTGAGAGAAGAGCTGTGAAATGTTCTGTGTCCTGACAGAATGAGGCACATATTAATTCACAGCAGCTGTGGTTGGCTACCCAAGACCCATACAAGATCAGGCTAGTCAAAACTCCACTATGTATAGAAGATGAGCTCCAAAAGTCCTACCCCAGCTGAGGAACTATTGACAGCTGAAGGCTGTTAGAGGAGAGAGAGTCAGCTTTCTTTGGTGTTACAGGCACTGCAGGGTTACCCATGTTCTAGTGAATGGCCCCACATTGATAAGGTATAAGCAGCACTAATTGGACTCAATGTGTTAGATGATTAAGATAATGAGGAAAATGTTAAAGAGGAAGTAAAGGAGGGAGAGAAGAAAGGAGAAAGTGAGAGAAGAAATTTAGAGGACTTGTATGGGAACTGGGGGAGTTGGAAGAGAGAAGTTGATATGGATATGACCATAGTTCACTGTATACATGTGCGAAATTATTAAAAAATAAAGTTATTCATATATTTACAAAGAGGCATCAGCTTTCAATGAGGAGCATAATATTGGAGATGTGATTATGGAAGTGTTTCTAAATGGTATCATGTTTAAACCAGTCTAGAAGGTTCTATATTTGGTTCTTGGGACTATTATGGGAAAGAAATACTGGAGGGACAATGGTGAATTTTACATCAAATATCTCTGTTTTGGTGGAAGTTATATACTGAGATTCCTTATATGATTTCACTTGAAAAACATTTTTTATCAGTTATGATAAAATGAGTTAACAGCCTCACCCCACACAAAGGTGTAAACATTCCAGTTCCCAAGGCTTGTGCATATATTACTTTATATGGCAAACGGAATTTAGCAGGTAGATTTCAATTAAGAACTTTAAGAATTATAGATGGCCCTAGATTATACAAATATATTCAATATAATCATAGAATTCAAATATGAGAGAGGCAGGAAAGCTAGAAAGAAAGGAGGTGCCTAACAACGGAGGCCTTGGTTTCAATGAAAATACCTACTGACAAGGAATGTGGGTGGCCTACAGAAGATAAGATGGACAAGAAACAAATTCCCTCTAGAGTTTACAGAAGATACATAGCCCCTTGATTTTTAGCCAAGTGAGGCCCTGTTTGTCCTTTAGATATCTATAGCTGAAGATAAGGAATGTGTGCTATTTTCAGATATTTCAGATAACCTGTTGACATTGTGATACAACCCTATCATGTAAAAATTTCATGTGGAAGAATCATGCAATTGAGTTAAAAAAGAATAAATCAATAAATCACAAAAGAACCTCTTGATGATTTGTGTAGGTTTTATAATGTTGGATTCACCAAATTTGACTGCCAAGTAAAGGTATTTTTAAAAGCTATCATCATAATTTTAGAAATGAAAGACCTTATCACTAAAGCAGCTGAAAGAACATGATCTGAAAAGAAAAGGCAGGTTATCATGTTGATGTATGAATATATGAATATATATATATATATATATACATATACATATATATTCATCCTTGATTTCCCATTTAGATATAGATAAGGGAAACACTTTTCTTATGAAACAAAATATCACTATGTAGGCCTGGGACAAGTGACTCTCATGAATTAGTTTCCCAAGTTCTAGGATTGTACATGTGATTACATATCTCTGACATGACATCAGTCCGGAAATGGAAAACGATATCAAGAAATGACCAAGTTCCACAGGTCTATCTTCAGGATTCACTGTTCTACACCAGAAAAATATGTATTTTTCCTCATGCCAACCTGCATGGATTATTGACCCACTCAGTCTGCTGGCTGCCGCCCCAGTCCGGCTCCTCAACACAAGGAAATCACTATGTGTTTTCTTCTCTAATAAGCTTCAGCAGTAAACAGATGGAGCATAAAGTAACAAATGAAACTGGATTTAATGACTGGGAAAAATCAGAAAAGTCAAAAAGAACACATGTGAACATACGCACACACATTCCATAAGAGAAATCTAGAAAATCTTATGTTCAGCCTCTGGCAGAACAGGCTGGCAGTCTTATTTATATGTCTCTAGTTCATAGCTTAAAATGTCAAGACCTGGTCTCGCTACCCGTCTCTGTATTGCTGGGCAGCTGTCGGAAAGTCTAATTTCCCAAAGCTTCTCATCAAACCCCAATCAAACAGCCCAAGGCCAGAAATACTAGAGGTGGTTAGTTATTTTCTGGCTAGTGTTGTGACATAATGCTGGCTTTTCTATCAGCAAATTGCTCTGCTGGATCTAGAAGACAAAATACATTGTCAATGATTATCATGTTTAAGGAATTGTGCTAACTAGACGACATGCATCATTTCATGTGTTTCTCAAAATAATGCCTTGAATTGGGTGTTACATTGATTCCCAATGCACAGACAAGATGACTGAGGTAACTGAGAAATTCAATCATTATATAGACATGGAAGTGTTGCTTTCATCATCTAGAGCTTGTCTACTTACATCACACTGCTTAGGTACAAAGTAGCACTATTTCAAAAGTGGATTTCTATACATTTACTCATATTCACTGTCACAAAAACTTTTTTTTAATTTTTTTAATTTATATTTTTATTAGGTATTTTCCTCGTTTACATTTTCAATGCTATCCCAAAAGTCCCCATACCCACCACCCCAATCCCCTACCCACCCACTCCCCCTTTTTGGCCCTGGAGTTCCCCTGTACTGGGGCATATAAACTTTGCAAGTCCAATGGGCCTCTCTTTGCAGTGATGGCCGACTAGGCCATCTTTTGATACATATGCACCTAGAGACAAGAGCTCCGGGGTACTGGTTAGTTCATATTGTTGTTCCACCTATAGGATTGCAGTTCCCTTTAGCTCCTTGGGTAATTTCATTAGCTCCTCCATTGGGGGCCCTGTGATCCATCCAATAGCTGACTGTGATCATCCACTTCTCTGTTTGCTAGGCCCCGGCATAGTCTCACAAGAGACAGCTATATCTGGGTCCTTTCAGCAAAATCTTGCTAGGGTATGCAATGGTGTCAGCATTTGGAAGTTGATTATGGAATGGATCCCTGCATATGGAAATCACTAGATGGTCCATCCTTTCGTCACAGATACAAATTTTGTCTCTGTACTTCCATGGGTATTTTGTTCCCATTTCTAAGAAAGGGCAAAGTGTCCACATTTTGGTCTTCGTTCTTCTTGAATTTCATGTGTTTAGTAAATTGTATCTTATATCTTGGGTATCCTAAGTTTCTGGGCTAATATCCACTTATCAGTGAGTACGTATTGTGCGAGTTCCTTTGTGATTGGGTTACCTCACTCAGGATGATGCCCTCCAGGTCCATCCATTTGCCTAGGAATTTCATAAATTCATTTTTTAATAGCTGAGTAGTACTTCATTGTGTAAATGTACCACATTTTCTGTATCCATTCCTCTGTTGAGGGGCATCTGTGTTCTTTCCAGCTTCTTGCTATTATAAATAAGGCTGCTATGAACATAGTGGAGCATGTATGCTTCTTACCGGTTGGGACATCTTCTGGATATATGCCCAGGAGAGGTATTGCGGGATCCTCTGGTAGTACTATGTCCAATTTTCTGAGGAACCCCCAGACTGATTTCCAGAGTGGTTGTACAAGCTTGCAATGCCATCAACAATAGAGGAGTGTTCCTCTTTCTCCACAACCTCGCCAGCATGTGCTGTCACCTGAATTTTTGATCTTAGCCATTCTGACTGGAGTGAAGTGGAATCTCAGGGTTGTTTTGATTTGCATTTCCTTGATGATTAAGGATGTTGAACATTTTTTCAGGTTATTCTCAGCCATTCGGTATTCCTCAGGTGATAATTCTTTGTTCAGTTCTGGGCCCCATTTTTTAATGGGGTTATTTGATTTTCTGGAGTCCACCTTCTTGAGTTCTTCATATATATTGGATATTAGTCCCCTATCCGATTTGGGATAGGTAAAGATTCTTTCCCAATCTGTTCGTGGCCTTTTTGTCTTATTGATGGGGTCTTTTGCCTTGCAGAAGCTTTGAGACTTTATGAGGTCCCATTTATCGATTCTCGATCATACAGCACAAGCCATTGCTGTTCTATTCAAGAATTTTCCCCCTGTACCCATATCTTCGAGGCTTTTCCCTACTTTCTCCTCTATAAGTTTCAGTGTCTCTGGTTTTATTTGGAGTTCCTTAACCCACTTAGATTTGACCTTAGTACAAGGAGATAGAAATGGATCAATTCACATTTTTCTACATGATAACCACCAGTTGTGCCATCACCATTTGTTGAAAATGCTGTCTTTTTTCCACTGGATGGTTTTAGCTCCCTTGTCATAGATCAAGTGACCATAGGTGTGTGAGTTCATCCCTGGGTCTTCAATTTTGTTCCATTGGTCTACTGGTCTGTCACTATACCAATACCATGCAGTTTTTATCACAATTGCTCTGTAGTACAGCTTTAGGTCCGGCATGGTGATTCCACCAGAGGTTCTTTTATCCTTGAGAAGAGTTTTTGCTATCCTAGGTTTTTTGTTATTCCAGATGAATGTGCTGATTGCCCTTTCTAATTCGTTGAAGAATTGAGTTGGAATTTTGATGGGGATTGCATTGAATATGTAGATTGCTTTTGGCAAGATAGCCATTTTTACAATGTTGATCCTGCCAATCCATGAGCATGGGAGATCTTTCCATCTTCTGAGATATTCTTTAATTTCTTTCTTCAGAGACTTGAAGTTCTTATCATACAGATCCTTCACTTCCTTAGTTAGAGTCACGCCAAGGTATTTTATATTATTTGTGACTATTGAGAAGGGTGTTGTTTCCCTAATTTCTTTCTCAGCCTGTTTATCCTTTGTGTAGAGAAAGGCCATTGACTTGTTTGAGTTAATTTTATATCCAGCTATTTCATTGAAGCTGTTTATCAGGTTTAGGAGTTCTCTGGTGGAATTTTTAGGGTCACTTATACATACTATCATATCATCTGCAAAAAGTGATATTTTGACTTCTTCCTTTCCAATTTGTATTCCCTTGATCTCCTTTTGTTGTCTAATTGCTCTGGCTAGGACTTCAAGTACAATGTTGAATCGGAAGGGCGAGAGTGGACAGCCTTTTCTAGTCCCTTATTTTAGTTGGATTGCTTCCAACTTCTCACCATTTACTTTGATGTTGGCTACTGGTTTGCTGTAGATTGCTTTTATCATGTTTAGGTCTGGGCCTTGAATTCCTGATCTTTCCAAGTCTTTTATCATGAAAGGGTGTTGGATTTTGTCAAATGCTTTCTCAGCATCTAACGAGATGATCATGTGGATTTTGTCTTTGAGTTTGTTTATATACTGGATTACATTGATGGATTTCCATATATTGAACCATCCTTGCATCCCTGGGATGAAACCTACTTGGTCAGGATGGATGATTGTTTTGATGTGTTCTTGGATTCGGGTAGCAAGAACTTTATTGAGGATTTTTGCATTGATATTCTTTAGGGAAATTGGTCTGAAGTTCTCTATCTTTGTTGGGTCTTTTTGTGGTTTAGGTATCAGAGTAATTGTGGCTTCATAGAATGAGTTGGGTAGAGTACCTTCCGTTTCTATTTTGTGGAATAGTTTGTGAAGAACTGGAATTAGGTCTTCTTTGAAGGTCTGATAGAACTCTGCACTAAACCCATCTGGTCCTGGGCTTTTTTTTTTTTTTTTTTTTTTTTTTTTTTTTTTTTTTTTTTTTGTTTTTGTTTGGGAGACTATTAATGACTGCTTCTATTTCTTTAGGGGATATAGGACTGTTTAGATCATTAACCTGATCTTGATTTAGCTTTAATACCTGGTATCTGTCTAGAAACTTGTCCATTTCATCCAGGTTTTCCAGTTTTGTTGAGTATAGCCTTTTGTAGAAGGATCTGATGGTGTTTTTGATTTCTTCAGGATCTGTTGTTATGTTTCCCTTTTCATTTCTGATTTTGTTAATTAGGATGCTTTCCCTGTGCCCTCTAGTGAGTCTGGCTAAGGTTTTATCTATCTTGTTGATTTTCTCAAAGAACCAGCTCCTTGATTGGTTGATTCTTTGAATAGTTCTTCTTGTTTCCACTTGGTTGATTTCACCCCTGAGTTTGATTATTTCCTGCCTTCTACTCATCTTGGGTGAATTTGCTTCCTTTTGTTCTAGAGCTTTTAGGTGTGTTGTCAAGCTGCTAATGTGTGCTCTCTCTATTTTCTTTTTGGAGGCACTCAGAGCTATGAGTTTTCCTCTTAGGAATGCTTTCATTGTGTCCCATAAGTTTGGGTATGTTGTGGCTTCATTTTCATTAAACTCCAAAAAGTCCTTAATTTCTTTCTTTATTCCTTCCTTGACGAAGTTATCATTGAGAAGAGTGTTGTTCAGTTTCCATGTGAATGTTGGCTTTCAATTAGTTATTTTGTTCTTGAAGATCAGCCTTAGTCCATGGTGATCTGATAGGATGCATGGGACAATTTCAATGTTTTTGTATATGCTGAGGCTTGTTTTGTGACCAAATTATGTGGTCAATTTTGGAGAAGGTACCCCGGGGTGCTGAGAAGAAGGTATATCCTTTGTTTTAGGATAAAATGTTCTGTAGATATCTGTTAAGTCCATTTGTTTCATCACTTCTGTTAGCTTCACTTTGTCCCTGTTCAGTTTCTGTTTTCATGATCTGTCCATTGGTGAAATTGGTGTGTTGAAGTCTCCCAATATTATTGTGTGAGGTGCAATGTGTGCTTTGAGATTTACTAAAGTTTCTTTAATTAATGTGGCTGCCTTAAATACTATTTGGAGCATATATATTCTGAATTGAGAGTTCCTCTTGGAGGATTTTACCTTTGATGAGTATGAAGTGCCCCTCCTTGTCTTTTTTGATTATTTTGGGTTAGAAGTCGATTTTGTTAGATATTAAAATGGCAAGTCCAGCTTGTTTCTTCATACCATTTGCTTGGAAAATTGTTTTCCAGCCTTTCATTCTGAGGTAGTGTCTATCTTTTTCTCTGAGATGAGTTTCCTGTAAGCAGCAAAATGTTGGGTCTTTTTTGTGTAGCCAGTCTGTTAGTCTATGTCTTTTTATTAGGGAATTAAGTCCATTGATATCAAGAAATATTAAGGAAAAGTAATTGTTGCTTCCTGTTATTTTTGTTTTTAAAGTTGGCATTCTGTTCTTGTGGCTGTCTTCTTTTAGGTTTGTTGAGGGATTACCTTCTTTTTTTTTTTCTAGGGCGTAGTTCCCGTCCTTGTATTTTTCTTTTTTTCTGTTATTATCCTTTGAAGGGCTGGGTTCATGGAGAGATAATGTGTGAATTTTGTTTTGTCGTGGAATATTTTGGTTTCTCCATCTATGGTAATTGAGAGTTTGGCTGGGTATAGTAGCCCTGGCTGGAATTTGTGTTCTTTTAGTGTCTGTATAACATCTGTCCAGGCTCTTCTGGTTTTCATAGTCTCTCGTGAAAAATCTGGTTTAATTCTGATAGGCTTGCCTTTATAAGTTAATTGACCTTTTTCCCTTACTGCTTTTAGTATTCTATCTTTATTTAGTGCATTTGTTTTTCTGATTATTATGTGTCGGGAGGAATTTCTTTTCTGGTCCAGTCTATTTGGAGTTCTGTAGGCTTCTTGTATTCATGGGCATCTCTTTCTTTAGATTTGGGAAGTTTTCTTCAATAATTTTTTGAAGATGTTTGCTGGTCCTTTGAGTTGAAAATCTTCATTCTCATCCACTCCTATTATCCTTAGGTTTGGTCTTCTCATTGTGTCCTGGATTTCCTGGATGTTTTGAGTTAGGATCTTTTTGCATTTTCCATTTTCTTTGATTGTTGTGTTGATGTTCTCTATGGAATCTTCTGCACGTGAGATTCTCTCTTCCATCTCTTGTATTCTGTTGCTGATGCTCGCATCTATGATTCCAGATTTCTTTCCTAGGGTTTCTATCTCCAGCGTTGCCTCACTTTGGGTTTTCTTTATTGTGTCTACTTCCCTTTTTAGGTCTTCGATGGTTTTATTCAATTCCATCACCTGTTTGGTTGTGTTTTCCTGCAATTCTTTAAGGGATTTTTGTGTTTCCTCTTTAATGTCTTCTACCTGTTTTGTTATGTTTTCCTGCAATTCTTTCAGGGATTTTTGTGTTTCCTCTTTAATGTCTTCTACTTGTTTAGCAGTGTTCTCCTGTATTTCTTTAATTGAGTTATTTAAGTCCTTCTTGATGTCCTCTACTATCATCATGAGATATGCTTTTAAATCCAGGTCTAGCTTTTCAGGTGTGTTGGGTTGCCCTGGACTGGGCGAAGTGGGAGTGCTGGGTTCTGATGATTGTGAGTGGTCCTGGTTTCTGTTAGTAAGATTCTTACGTTTACCTTTTGCCATCTGGTAATCTCTGGAGTTAGTTGTTATAGTTGTCTCTGTTTAGAGATTGTTCCTCTGGTGATTTTGTTACCCTCTATGAGCAGACCTGGGAGACTAGCTCTCTCCTCTGAGTTTCAGTGGTCAGAGCAGTCTCTGCAGGCAAGGTCTCCTCTTTCACGGAAGGTGCACAGTTATCTGGTGCTTGGACCTCCTCCTGGCTGAAGATGAAGGCCCAAAACAGGATCTTTCCCAGAAGCTCTGTTGCTTTGGCCTGTCACAGAAGCCATTGTTTCAGTAGTCCACACTCTCACCTGTGTAGACTACTTTCCCCAGAGTCCCAGAACCAAGGTGGCTCCTGCGGAACCTGAGGCAGAAGCCTCTCGGGCTGGGCAGACACCTGTGCTCTGACCAGGAAGGTGGCCAGTTGTCTGGAGCCGAAAATGGCGCCACCTCAGAGGCTCTGTGGCTCTCGCCTGTCCCAGAGACTGATGGCCTCTGTATTCCACACTGTCACCTGTGCAGACTGCCCTCTGCGGAGTCCCGGAACCAAGCTGGCTCCTGCGGAACCTGTGGCAGAAGCCTCTCAGGCCGGGCAGACACCTGTACTCTGACCAGGAAGGTGGCCGGTTGTCTGGAGCTGAAAATGGCACCGCCTCAGAGTGTCATAAAATCTTAACTTAAAACCATGTTTATTTCCCACCACCACTAAGAACTCTATTTTATATTCCTTGGATACTTTCATGGCTGGCATCTTATCTTAGTTACTTAGACACCTGTATTAAAAGGTTATTTTATATTTTTAATAATTTAGCAATTACCTATACAAATGTAAACTACGTATAATGTTGATTTGTATCTTAGCAAACAATTAAAATAATTAAAATGAGCCCATATTTTGACAACTTGTGTGTGTTTAATTTTATTTTATGTGGGCTGAAGAGATGGCTCAGAGGTTAAGAGCAGTGACTGCTCTTCTAGAAGTCCTGAGTTCAAATTCCAACAACCACATGGTGGCTCACAACCAGTGGGATCTGATGCCCTCTTCTAGTGTGTCTAAAGAGAGCAACAATGTACTCATATGCACTAAACAAATAAATAATTCAAAGATTTCTTTTGTATGTGTGAATTTTCGCCTACATGTATGTGTGTGTGCTCCATTCAGAACCCACAGAGGCCAGAATAGAGCACTGATGTCAAATCTCCTGAAAGTGTTATAGATTGGTGTTTCTTAAGCTTCCTAATGTTGTAACCATTTAATAAGATTCCTCAGATTGTGGTGACGCCCAACCATAAAATTATTTTCATTGCTACTTCCTAACTATAATTTCTCTATTTTTATGAATCATGATGTACCTAATACACAGGATATCATTTGTGACTCTTAATTGGGTTGTGTCCTAAGGACTGAGAACCACAGTTATAGTTATGAACTGCAATGTGGGTGCTAGAAAACTGAACACGGATCTTCTACAAGAACAACATATGCTCTTAACTGCTGAACTATCTTTCCAGCTCAAATTGTGTCTGTTGTTTTTTGTTTGGTTGGCTTTTGGTTTTGCCAACCTACAACTTTCAAGATATTTTATAGTATCTTAGTACAGAATTTTTATTGCTGAAGTACTTTTATAAGTTATCTTCATTGTGGTTGGTGAATTTTCTTTTCTTTTTTGTATTATTTTGTATTGTTTCAAATCTATTTGAACCCCCAAATTAATGGCATTTGTTCTCTCTCACACGTTGGCATTAGTTATGTTTTTGGCTTGGAGTACATGAAGAAGTCAGGAAACTGGTAATAGGTCAGAGGATAAGGAGAGGCATTTATAGAGGGAGATGGTACATTACAGGTGAAATGAAAATAGTGAGGGAGATTACAGTGGGCTAAAGCACTCAAGCAGGCAGTGGAGTGATGGAAACAGACAAAATGAAAGGACTGTGAATGGGTTAAGCAACTTGAGATTGGGGTTAGTGATATATCCTGGGGTTCTTATATTATTCAGGATTGTTTCAGTTATCCTGGGATTGTGTGTATGTGTGTGTGTGTGTGTGTGTGTGTGTGTGTGTGTGTGTGTGTGTGTATTTAAGTTGGCATTTTGATGAGTAGTTCATTGAATCTGTAGATTGCTTTTGGTAAGATGACCATTTTTACTATGTTAGTTTTACCAATACATGAGAGTTAAGGGGTCTTTCCATATTCTGATACCTTGAATTTTTGAAGTTTTTACTCATATAATACTTTCACTTGTTTAGTTACAGTTATCCCCCAAATAATTTATATTATTTGAGGTTACTGTGAAAGCTGTTATTTCCCTCAACGTCATTCTTCATTTGTTTGTCATTTGTATATATGAATGCTACTGATTTTTTATAGTTAATTTTGTATGCTACTACTTTGCTAAAAGTGTTTCTAAGCTGTAGGAGTTTCCTGGTGTAATTTTAGGGTCACATATATGTACAATCATGTCCTCTACAAAGAGAGATACTTGAACTACTTTTCTAATTGTATTACAGATATATAGTGATATAAACTGATAGAATTGACACAAAATATCACATTGTTTAATGTAATGCAAATGAAGACCGAGACATATATCAACATGCCAATACTCACCTGATTTTATGATAAAGAAGCCAGAAATACACATTGAAAGAAAATACAGCATAAATAGAAAGAAAAGCCAGGTGTGGTGGCACACACCTTTAATGCCAGCACTTGGGAGGCAGAGACAGGTGGATTTCCGAGTTCGAGGCCAGCCTGGTCTACAGAGTGAGTTCCAGGACAGCCAATGCTACACAGAGAAATACTGTTTCGAAAAACCAAAAAAAGAAAAAAAGAAAAAATACAACCTTTTCAAAAATAATGGTGGTGAAACTTGATCATTGCATGAAGAAGAACCCAAATAGATCCATACTTAATCACCCTGAACAATGCTTATCTTCATATGTGATCAAAGAAAGTCAAACAAACAAACAAACAAACACAACACAACACTTATACCAGAACTGATAGAAGAGAAAGTGGGGAATGGTCTTGAATGCATTGGCACAGGAAAAGACTTTTTAAAGAGAACACTGTCAGCAAGGCACAAGCTTAAAAACTGATAAATATTGGACCTCATAAAACTAAGAAGCTTCTACATAGAAAAGGACACCATTATTCAAATAAAGTTGCAGCCTACAAAATAGGAAAAGATTTTTTACCACCTCTTTATTTAATAGAGGGCCAATAATCAAAATATATAAAGAACTTAAAAAAAACTAGATATCAAAAAAACAAATAATTAAAAATGGGGTACAAAACTTAACAGATAATTCTCAAAATAGGAAACTCAAATGGCTGAGGAGCATTTAAGAAAAGATTCATTGTTCTTAGTCATCAGGGAGATGCAAATCCAAACTACCTTGACCTAAGATAAATAAAACAAAAATGGCAGCTATTGATGGCAAGGACATAGAGTAAAAGGTCATACCTCCACCAAGGAAATCAGTGAGTTGGTTTCTCAGGAAGATGAGAATTGAAGTACCTCAAGATCCAGCTAAATACTTTTCAGAATATGCCCAAAGGATGACTCATCCTACCACAGATACACTTGCTAAAAATGTTCATGACCAGAAATTGGAGATAATCTATATATTCAATAACAGATGAATGGATAAAGAAAATATACTAGATTTATACAATGGAATATTACTCAGTTGTTAAAAATGAGATCATGAAATTTTTAAGTAAATGGATGAAACTAGAAAAAAAAATCATCCTGAGTGAGGTAACCCAGACCCAAACAGACAAATATGGTATGCATTAGCTTATATGTGGATATCAGCTGTTAAGCCATTGATAATCAAGCCAAAATCTGTAAGATCACAGAGGTTAGGTATAAAGAGAAGAACTAGTAGGGAGAAATGGATATCCCTAGGGAAGAGAAACAGAACAAATATTTATAGATGAATGAGGGGAGACCTGGAATGGAAGGATGGGTGTAGGGGAGTACAGGTGGTTGAGGGAAAATATAGGGAGGGACACCTAAATCTAAGAACCATTTGAAGAGTCATGTGGAAACCTAACACAACAGAAGTTGCCTAAAATATATACATATATGAAGATGATCTAAATGAAATCACCAAATAAAGGTGGAGACAGAGCCCTGACTAGACATCTCTTGTTACCAAATTAAGCTTCCAGTACCGGGAATAGGTTTCATCTAATCAAGTTGGAAACCAAAAGAGTCCCATGGGAATCCTCAAACAATCCAGTCTGTTTCCAAGACTATAGTTTGCTCTTCACAAACTGACAGCAGGGCTCCATTCCTGAAGACAACATCTGCACATTGAACACAGGGAAGTCAAGCCCTTGCTTCCATAGAGCCATTACCCCTATGTGCTAGTCTCTTTGGTACATGAAGATACTTTGTATGCTACCAAAGGAGAACATAAGCACCAAACTAAACACCAAGCTTTTGATCTGCAATGCTATTCTTCCTGCAATATATGCTATGGCAATGGTGTCACAAAACTTGTGGAAGTAGCCAACCAATATGTGATTTGACTTAAGGCCCATTCCATGAGATGGAACCCTTACCTGACACTATGTAGGTGACAAATAACCTGAAATTAGACATTCCAGGATCCTAGGGTTAAACAAAACACTATTGCTTAAAGAGCAACAGCAACATAGCAATAAAATGACTGCTAACAATGATCCCTAAGGACATTCTGTTATACCCATAGATCAGGGCCTGGCTAAGTCATCATCAGGGAAGCTTCCTTCTCCTGCATCAGATGGATCACAACCAGACATCATGCAGAGAATGAGAGAGACCTTGAAATACTCAGCCTTAAATGGGGTATTTTCATCAACTCCCTTGCCCCAGTTCTCAAGGAACTCTGTGGAACAGGAGGCAGAAAGAGTGTAAGAGCCAGAGGCAATGGAGCACAAGGAGACAGGGCCTTCTAAACTCAGTAGGACTGATGCACATATAACCTCACAGAGACTAGCAGCATGAAAACAGCCTTGCATAGGCACACTCCCATCCTTAACCTAGAAGCTATCTCCAATCAATACCCATGTTTGTCCCAGTTAGGGTTATAATTGCTGTGATAAAAGACCATAACCAAAAGGAAATTGGGTAGGAAAGAATTTATTTGGCTTATATTTCCTTAGCATTCCTCATCTTCAAAAGAAGTCAAGAAAGGAACTCAAACAAGGCAGGACCCTGGAGGCAGGAGCTGGCACAGAGCCCATATAGGAGTACTGTTTACAGGCTTGCTCACAATGGCTTGCTCAGCCTTCTTTCTTATAGAACCTGGGATCACTAGCATAGGGGTGGCCCATCCACAATGTGCTGGGCACTCTCCCATCAATCACCAATTAAGAAAATGTTCTAAAGGCTTGCCTACAGGCCTATGTTATGGAACCATTTCTTCAGTTTAGGTCCCCTCCTCTCAGATGACTTTGGTTTATGTCAAGTTGACAAAACAATTCAGCAAGAATAGTATAGGATTAATGAAGGGTATGAGAAAGTTTAACCAAAACTAGAAATATATGTGAAAACCTTATGAAATCTCCTTAGTATATAAATGATTTACAATTACAGAGAGGAAGAGGGAGTGGGGAAGGGGGAGGGGAGGGGGAGGGAGGGGGAAGGAGGAGGGGGAGAGGGAGGAGGAGAAGGAGAGGGAGGGGGAAGGGAGGGGAGGGGGAGGGGGAGGGGGAGGGGGGAGGGAGAGACCCAAGAGAGGAACAAAGATGATTAGAGACAGAGTGTATTATCAGTTTTCCACATGTGTCAAAATTGCTGCTTCCAAACTACATAGTAATCTCAGTTCAGATACAGGTAACCTCCCTACGGGTCATTTGTCAGTGAATCTCCACAGGCAAAGAAAACAAGGTAGGGTACTACTACTTGTTTTGTTTCTGTTTGTTGCTCATCATAACCAGTTGTTAAAACCCTATTGCTGAAGGTATCACATGCTTTGCAAGATACAGAAAAATCAAACTGGAATGAAGCTAGAAGCTTCCTTCCTATTGAGTTTGTTTCATAGTGCCAGAGGTACTATATATGCACTGATAGAGAAACTACATCAGCAATCTTACCCAGATGTGAACCCTGTGAAATACAGTGCCAACCTGCCAGGTATGATGTGTCCACTGGTACAATAGTGCACTGACTGTTCTGGGTATAACGAACTAATTTCTAATTGATTTTGAGATCTGCTCTATAGGAAGGAATTCAAGACTGGTGCTGTAAACTTGATCAAAAATCCGGAGCTGGGGAGATCATCGGCCCTAGGAGAATACATATTGATATTGTGTTTGCAAATGGCCACATTGTCAAACTCTCTTCTTTTTTTTTTATTTTTATTTTTTTTTATATTTTTTTATTACATCTTTTCCTCAATTACATTTCCAATGCTATCCCAAAAGTCCCCCATATCCTCCCCCCTACTTCCCTACCCACCCATTCCCATTTTTTTTTGGCCCTGGCGTTCCCCTGTACTGGGGCATATAAAGTTTGCATGTCCAATGGGCCTCTCTTTCCAGTGATGGCCGACTAGGCCATCTTTTGATACATATGCAGCTAGAGTCAAGAGCTCCGGGGTACTGGTTAGTTCATAATGTTGTTCCACCCATAGGGTTGCGGATCCCTTCAGCTCCTTGGGTACTTTCTCCAGCTATCCATAGATCTGTACTCTTCCTAATCTTGGTCAAAAAAGCTCCTTATTGGAGAGTGTAGTGTTTAATGGAGAGACTCATAAGTAGACAGGACATCTGTATTAACACCCCCACACACACACACCACATACAAGACTCAACGAATATCAATGTAGAAGATGTAGAAAAGATAAGCCCAGTTGGCTAGGGAGGAGTGCTGTGAAAGGGTGGCCTCTGGACATGTCATAGATCCTGCACACACAAACCTACAGCAAATGTATATGTGTGTATATATATATATATATATATATATATATATATATATATATATGTATATGTCCTCCACAAAAAATAAGAACACTATACATCCTAGAATAGAGAGGTGAGGGTTTCCTGATACAACTCTGCCCAACTATGGAGCTAATGGCAGTTGATAGCAGCTGAGGAAGTGACAGTCACTTGTTTGCCGGGGTATCATTGATAGGTTGTCCATGCCCAATGGATGATTTTTCTAGAAACATTTGGGGGTCAATAATTTGACTTAGTGGGTTACAAAAATGCAAAAAGGAAGTATAGAGTTAGGATATGGAGAGATGTTGGAGGGTAGTCAAAGTGCTGGAAGGAGGAAGGACGGATGCAAAATCAAGACACATTTTATATATGCTTGAAGTTTTCAAGAAATGAAAAATTAACACACACAGGGGGAGGGAGGGAGAGAGGAAGGGAGTGGGAGAGAGAAAGAGAGAGAGAGAGAGAGAGAGAGAGAGAGAGAATAATCTGGGACATACAAATGAAAGAAACATGTAATATTTGTCTGAGTCTGGCTTATTACATTTAATATGAAGATTTGATTACATCTTTTTTCAGCAAATAAAGTAATTTCAATTTTTTTTTGGTTTTTTTTGAGACAGAATTTCATTATTTTTATGGTTAAACTATTGTATATGTATACCTTGTTTTCTTTGTTTGTTGATGAATATGAAGTCTGATTCTATAACTTGTCTACTACAAGGTTACAGTAAACAATAATGTGCAAGAATATGAATATCAATTAAATTTCATTAATGTTTATTTTCTTATGGAAATACATACTTTGTTTTGTCACTTTTGCATTTTCCTAAGAGATTACTCACTTTTAAGTCTTCAAAATTATTGCCATAAATGTAATTATATTTTATAACCATTGTAACCTCTGATCTTTTTGGATAACTCTATTCCTTTTGCTTCTTAAAGTGTGTTTTTAACATTGTTGACATTTTCTTACTGTACTTACTCTCCCCCATCCCAAACAACTAAATTTTTATTTTGTCAATCCATGTTAATACAATTTAAAATATTATTTTATATGTGTGGCTATTTTGCCTACCCGTGTATCTGTGTACCACATATGTGCCTGATGCCCACAGAGGCTAGAAAAGGCTCTCAGATTCCCTGGAACCAGAGTTATAGACAGTTGTGAATCACCATGTTGGTCTTGTAAATTGAACTGAGTTCTTCTGGAAGAACAGTAGGTACTCTTATATGCTGGCCATCTATCCAACCCCTAATACATTATTTTAAATGAAAAGATTGACCGATATGTGGCCTTCTAGTTTCTGCTCCTCATCTTTTCTCACCTAATTTTTTTCTTTCCGACTGAGCTTAACATACCTATTCTACAACCTACCTTCTTATAGCCATATCATGTAGGGTTGTAACCCTGGGTAATGTTTTATAACCATTTGCAGGAGCCAAGGTGAAGGACTCTACCCTTTCCCTCTGTTCACTATTGTAAGCATCGAATTCATTCAGATTCCTCTTTGTGTATGGAACAGTTTCACTCCTTTACTCTGAAGAAACTAAATCATTGGCTATCTGTGAACACTACTAGACAAGAAGTTATCAGCACTTACTCCTACTCATACTGAGGCTTATCTCGTCGGGGTCTGCTCTATGGAGCTGCTTGTTTTTACAGGAGACTGTTTCTGTCATTTGTTTATACTCTCATTCAATACTGCTCGCTGAAAGGAAGGAGTTATCAAACTCTCAGTTACCTCAAAGTTTCTGTCATTGTTCTCATTTTTTCATGCAATAACATTTAACCAGTGATTGGATAGACATATCCTTAATTATTGCAGTAAGTTAATTATGGCCTAAAAGCCTTATAAAATATATATGACTTGTAATTTAGGGATTTTAAATATAGCTAATAATATATTACAAGCTTAAGATTTCAAAAAGAGAAGCGACAGAGTTAAATGTGACCAGAGAAGATGGGCTGATAAGAAGCCTTAAACACCACTGAATAGTGAAGTAACTGGAAATAACATGAACTAGCCCTGCTAGAAATTTCTGATTTAGCTTTTAGGATCTGTAATAAATACCTGAGTGTAAGGATTTTTGTCTTTCTTTTATTATGCAAGTGATTCTTGTTTTTGTTTAAAAGTTATAACATTCTTGCATTCAGAGGAGAGAATAGCTGTCCATTTATCCATGCTATATGTAACTTTACTATAAATTTGACTATATGACATATACAATACATTTAACAATTAACTAATAACTCAATCTCGATGTCTTTAGAAAAGACTGGAATTTGACATTTTGAGCCTCTAGAAATATTTTGTTGTATATTGAATAAAGCCCACTCAGTGATTTGAATTTCTGAGCTTACTCTCTCCAGAGCATGATTTATGAATCAAATAGGTAACATGGATTTGTGGTTTCAAAATATGCAGCTTTAGCTACCTAGACAAGTGACTAATTACCCTGGACAGCAATTACATGAATAGACATTACGCTGTAATTAAATATCAGACTTAATATCTATAACACTAATGTCAGTTTAGAAAATATAATAAAATTCTACATCTTTATGCATCATTGAATAAAAGATTATAAATATGAAATATAATGTTTCATTTTAGGACTCATTGTATACATTCTCAAAATTACTTGGTTTATCTCAAAGACTTTCATTTTCATAGTTATGGAATAGGAAGGCTTTGGAAGACATGAAATCAACAGACTGAATGCTTAGATAATAATATAGATATAGTTATTATAAAACAAAAGTATTGACTTTTGTGTCCTAATAAAAGGCCAAGACTCACTCCCAGTACATGATACATGCATCTCACATATAACTGAGGTCTGTACTTAATGACAAATAGTCTGGCGAAGAGTTGTTTTGCCTAAAATCCATATTCAGGGTCTTCCCCACCCCAAGAGGTGGAAGGTGTACCCCTATTGCTGAAGAATCCAAGCAAAGGGCCAAAGGGACCTGAGTTGGAGATAACCTAAACTCTTCCCTCCTGAAGACTCATGATACCAGAGGTGCCATGCAAGCTTCCAAAGTACAGAAATGACCAACAGTCCTACAAAGCCATGACAATCAATGATAAAGCTGTATTATAATATTAAAATAATTTTAAAATGTTATGCGCTCAACAAATGTGCTTGAATACTATGTCTCAAAAAAGTTTAAATTAAATTAAACCACCTTAAAATATAACAAAATTCTACCAAAGGAAAAATAAATTCATAATGGAAAAGGACAAAGACTGCAAAATTAAGCTACTTCACTTCAAGGATCATCTTTTCCTCTATGCTGTCTAATCTTGAGAAAAGTACCTTTTCCAGGCTTAGTGTCTTTGTCTATAAAATGCTCATGATAATAGTCATTACAGACCCTTTCTTATATGAGTGTTTTGAGCTTAGAAGTTACTAAAATAGTCTCACACATTGTAGTTTTGTGATATTTTCATGTAATTCATGGTCAATGCTGTGAAAATTTTAATAACACTATATCACAATAGATGTAGATATAAACGGGAATGATGTTTCAATACCTTTATACTTTGTTGTTAGCCATAGCATATTAATAAATACATGGTCATCAAGGAAGAGATAGCAAAATAAGCCTTCTTTTGTCACTATGCCTTTTTCAAGAAAATCATTTGCCCTTCCTCATTTCCCAGTAAGAAGATCACACACAGCAGTGATCTGATACTTAGAATAGCACTCTTCTCTACTACAGAGATGTGAATGATTCCAGCTTTCTCAGAAATATTGCTTTCATACTGGAGGACTGACAAGCATGTCTTATGGTCTGCATAAGACTGCAAATTTCTAAGCTTACCTAAAACATCATGAGATTGTTTTACAATTTCAATTACAACCTGATTTACAATTCTTAAACTCACTTTGTAGCTGACAATGATGTCATGCTGCAGTGTCAAAAATTTGTGCATACCTGGAAAGTCTTGCATTTACTTGTTCATAGAGGAATCAAGTTAGATTCTGCATACTATATTTTTACTGGTAAGGAGAATACTGTGCCAGGAAGCTATTAAATTCTTCCAGGCAAAATGACCTATCATTTCCAAACATGGGCCCAATAATGCTCCTTAGAAAATGATAATTCTGTTACTAGAGCACTGCTTCTTCCAGAAGGGAAATTGCCCATTCATATAGTCAGGCAAAGATGAATAAAACATGCAGGATGTGAAATACACGAGGCATGATGTCCCATTTAATTCCCTTCTACTATGTCAGCACATTCTGCAGGGATAACTTTCCTAGACTGCTGGAGGCTTTTGCTATTAAACACTTAAAATAGTGGGGATTAGGAAGTTTATTGCTTCAAAGCATGTTGAATCAGACATATCCAAGAATAGTGTTTTTGTAAAAGTAGAAGTTCCCCCCTGCTTATCAAAAAATCTGTAAGTTTGATTCAGTGAAGACAATTTAGAAACCTTTGGAGATTGGACACAAACCAGAAAATCTCAGAATTGAACCAACTTCCCTCAGCATATCAGCTACTTTCTGAGAGGCCAGCACTGATTAGTTTTTGTTGTTATTCTTTCTCTTGTTTTGTCAACTTGGAGTAAACTAGTGACATCTTGGAAGAGGAACTATATCTGAGGGATTGTCTCCATCAGATTGACTAGAAGTATGCTAATGTGGCATTTTCTTGATTAATGTTTGATGTGTTAGGCTACTGTGAGAACTGCCATGCTGGGCAGGTGGTCCTGAGTGGCATAAGAAAGTAAGGTGAGCAAACCGTGGGAAGAAAGTAAAGAAACAGCCTTACTCCAAGGCCTCTATTTCAGGTACTACTTACAAATTCAGGCTAAGAATCCCCTTCATTGTAAACTGTAAACTCTCAGATGAAACGAACTCTTCTGCAAGTAGACTTTTGTCATGGTAGGACAGGGGCATTCTTCATGCAAATTATAATCTATATTTACAAACCTCCCAAGTAGTATTTATTTCAGCAAGACAATGAATGACTCCTCTAACAGATTTTATTTGAATACCTAAGGACTGTTAATATAGAGGAATCCATTGCTCTATGATAGCAAAATGATATTATCATTGCTAAGTTTTGTGATTATTTACTGAATTTTATGGCATTGCATGCAACCCACAAAGAGAGTATTGCAACCTCTGTCCACTCCCAAACAAGTCACATTATATCTCAGCTCCTCTAGCCCTTCATTCGTAAAAGTGTGTCTATGAGCGATACTTGACCCCACTAGTTCAAACACACACACACACACACACACACACACACACACACACACACACACACACACACGGTAGGAGGGAAAAGGATGAGGCCAATGATTTGCCACTATGTTTTTTTTTGAATGACTCTGAACTGTGTTAGAGACCCCTAACAGTAATAAGTACTTCACATGGAGGCTGAAATTGCCAACTGTCTCCAAATTGGCAAAGTACATCCTTGGAAGAGGAAGGCTTGCTGAACACTGAGACATGATTTCCAATTTGGTTGCATCATCTCTGAAGGGCTTTAAACAAGAGCATTAGCCATTCCAATCACTCTGGATTTTTCCTAACTTGGTTTAAATCTTACTTCTGCCAGGTGTTAAATTTGTGACTTTAAATAACTTGTTTAAAATTGTCATGCCTCTTTGTCTTTATCCATGAAACGTAGCACCTGTTAAACAGCATGTTCTTCCAGAGATTAAGGCAAAAGGTATGCAGAGAGCTTAGCAAAATGACTGTCCCACAGTATGGGTTTAGCAATTTTGCACTGCTGCTATTGTCATATTCTGTTAAATATGGATTAAAGTACTTAATCTTGAGAGAATGTCATGTGGGGAAATTCAATGATAGTTTCAAATGGATAGTCTTTTAAATGCAATGTCTTGGCCAAAAAAAGACTCTAAAAGCCCACTTATCTGTACTTTTCTTCCTTATTCAATGTTCATCCCAAATGTTATCTCTATGTAAAATCCTTACAGTAGACAGAATTCTTGGGGCATCTAAACTGCAAGCTGGTCTTCCGGTTGGCATATACTATTACAGATACCAGCCAGCCTCACTTCACATTCCCTGAGGTCAGGAAGGCCTTTCTAATTTGATAACTTTGAAGCCTATCCCCTTCTTTATTCCTCTGTTTATCCCCGAAACACAGCTTTTATATAAGAAAGAAGATAACATACAAATACTGAAATCTATTTTATATCCAGTAGCCATATAAAGAAAACGACTGTAGTATTGCATAGAATCAATTATAAGGTATATCAAAGTCCATTATGACTAAATAGAAAACATATTTATCAAGAATGTTATGCTTAACAAAGATCTTAAAATGTGCATATGTTTAAATTAATGGCCAATGTTTATTTACTTTTTCTAATAGCAAAAACTAAACAAAACATTTAGTACTTCGGGACTGATTAATACAGCTAAATTCGATATGTAAATATGAAATGTTTTGAAAATATTCTCACAAGAAGAGGCTAAATATTGAACATGCAAGATTCTTTGCCTCCAAACCTGATGATCTGAGTTCAATTTCTGGAACTCATGTGTCAGAAAGAGATAAGAGATAATGTCGACTTGCAATTTGTCTTCTGACATTTACAAGTGTGCTGTGACCCATACAAGCACACACAAACAAATTAATGAATAAAGTTTTTAAAAGGTTAAATCCTAAAAAGAAGTATGCATATCAGTGAATAAACCATTTTAGCTATTAAAATCTACCTTTAATCAGAGGTTAAGGCTTGGAGAAGATACACTAACTATAATGGATATTTAGATGTAAAACAATTCTGTGTTCATTTTATACTTGTTTTCTTTGTTACTCCATTTCCATTTTCAATTTTCCTCTGATGATTGCATATGGAATTTGGTAGTAGCAAAGTCTGCAGAAAACCCATGTTTTAATTCTTGTGCTGTTACCCCCTGGCTTTGACCCTGTATAGGAGAAGAAATTATTTGGACCTCTATTTTCTTTTATGTCAAATGGAAAATAATAGTACCTCTAATATTTTTAAGGACTCTCTAATGAAGGTAAAAGATTGAGCAAGTGCTAGATTTTGAATGGGTTCCAAAGTCAGTGGTTTTTATGTAATATTTTTCATAATCAGAAAGATAACATTATTTTGAAGACAGCTATGCAATACAGCTCTTGGCTAGAGACTCAAGATGCTTTGTTTGTCTTGAAGCCTGCTGAATAGGAAACTATGAACAATTCAAAGAAAATGCTTAGTTAAAGTTTATATTAAAAACACAGCATATAAAACTGTTTGTGAGTGGGAAAAATGTGCTTTAATGTCCATGTGGGGAGAACAAAAGCAGACAAATTCATTCCATTTGAGTAAATAGCTGGCAAAATTAGAAAGTTGTCTAACACTATGGTAAATGATCAGTGATCCTTTCCAGATAAGATGTATCAGATAATATTATGTAACCCTTTCAGCAGTATGAAAATTTGAGGTGTTAAAGAATACTTGGCAAGTGACAGCATGGACTATATAGCAAATAATTCATTAATCACACTCTAAAACTGCAGGAAGTTGCAATTATCACATCATTGTTTATGAACAAATCAGCTCATATAAGAAAGCTCAGCATCCTTCTGAGACAGCAGCATCATAGCATCATGTCAAAACAAGAACCCAGAGATAAATGGAGTCTTTTATTTTCATTTTATTAGATATTTTCTTTATTTACATTTCCAATTTTATTCCCTTTCCACATTTCCCTCACCTGAAGCCTTGAGTCCCTCCTTGTGTACTCTGTTGTTGGTGATTTACTCTCTGGGGGTTCTGGAGGTACTGGTTGGTTCCTATTGCTGTTCCTCCTATGGGGCTGCAAACCCCTTAAGCTCCTTGGGTCCTTTCTCTAGTTCCTGAATTGGGGTCCCTGTGCTCAGTCCAATGGATGGCTGTGAGCATCTAGTTCTGGATTTGTCAGGCACTGGCAGAGCCTCTCAGGAAACAGCTATATCAGGTTCCTGTCAGCAAGCACTTGTTGGCATCCACAATAGTGTCTTGGTTTGGTAACAGTATATGGGATGGATCCCCAGGTGGGATAGTCACTGGATGGTCATTCCTTCAGTCTCTTTTTCAAACATGTTTCTCTATCTCCTCCCATGGGTATTTTGATCCCCTGTCTAAGAAGGACCGAAGTACCCACACCATGGTGTTCCTTCTTCGTGAGTTTCATGTGGTCTGTGAATTATATCTTGGGTATTCTGAACTTCTGGGATAATATCCACTTATCAGTGAGTTCATACCATGTGTGTTCTTTTGTGATTGTGTTACCTCACTCAGGAAGATATTTTCTAGCTCCATCCATTTGCCAAAGAACTTCATGAATTTACCATTTTAAATAACTGAATAGTACACCATTCTGTAAATGTACCACATTTTTGGTATTCATTCCTATGTTGAAGGACATCTGGGTTCTTTCCAGCTTCTGGCTATTATAAATAAGGCTGCTATGAACATAGTGGAGCATGTGTCCTTATTACATGTTGGAGCACCTTCTGTGTATATGCCCAGGAGTGGTATAGCTGGGACTTCAGGTAGTAATATGTGCAATTTTCTGAGTGATTGTACCAGCTTGCAACCCCACCAGCAATGGAGGAGTGTTTCTCTTTCTCTACATCCTTGCCAGCATCTGCTGTCACATGAGTTTTTTATTTTAGCCATTCTGACTGGTGTGAGGTGGAATCTCAGGGTTATTTTGATTTGCATATCCCTGATGACTAAGGATATTGAACATTTATTTATGTGCTTCTCAGCCATTCGGTATTCCTCAGTTGAAAATTCTTTCTTTAGCTCTGCACTCCATTTTAAATAGGGATATTTAGTTCTCTGAAGTCTAACTTCTTGAGTACTTTGTATATTTTAGATAATAGCCCTCTATCAGAGGTAGGGTTGGTAAAGAACTTTTCCCAATCTGTTGGTTGCTGTTTTTTTCTTTTTTTCTTTTCTTTTCTATTGACAGTATCTTTTGCCTTAAAAAAGCTTTGCAATTTTATGAGTTCCCATTTGTCAATTCTATATTTTAGAGCATAAGCTACTGGTGTTCTGTTCAAAAAAATTTCCCCTGGACCCATGTGCTTGACACTACTCCTCACTTTCTTTTCTATCAGTTTCAGTGTATCTAGTTTTATGTGGAGGTCCTTGATTGATTTGGCCTTGAGCTTTGTCCAAGGAGATAAGAATGAATCAATCTGCATTCTTCTACATGCTAACTACCAATTGAACCAGCAACATTTGTAGAAAATGCTGTTTTTTAAAAAAAAAAAAAACACTGCATGGTTTTAGCTCTTTTGTCAAAGAAAAGTGTCCATAGGTGCGTGGATCCATTTCTGGGTCTTCAATTCTATTCCATTGATCTACCTGCTTAACCTGCTTGCCACTGTACAAATACCATGAAGTTTTTTTTTTTGTTTTTTTGTTTTTTTTGTTTTTTGTTTTTTGTTTTTATCATGATTGCTCTGTAGTACAGCTTGAGGTCAGGAAGGTGATTCACCCAGAAGTTCTTTATTGTTGAGAATAGTTTTCACAATCCTGGGTTTTGATATTTCAAATGATCTTGAGAATTGCTCTTTCTACCTTTGTGAAGAATTGAGTTGGAATTTTGGTGGGGATTGCATTGACTCTGCAGGTTGTTCTTGGTAAGATGGTCATTTTTACTATATTAATCCTGCCAGTTCTTGAGCATAGGAGATCTTTCCATCTTCTGAGATCTTTTTGACTTCTTTCCTCAGAGACTTGAAGTTCTTACCATACAGATCTTCCACTTCCTTAGATAGAGTTACACCAAGGTATTTCTATTATTTGTGACTTTTGTGAAAGATGTCGTTCTTCTAATTTCTTTCTCAGCCTTTTTATCCTTTGGGAATAGAAAGGCCACTGTTTTGTCTGAAATAATTTTATGGCGGAGTCAGCAGACACCCGCAAGGTCCCCGAGAGGACTCTCCACGGGATCTTAGTACCACTCGTGAGTGGAATACAACTTCTGTTCCAATCCAATCGTGAGGGACCTGAGACAGCATTAGAGAAGCAGGAAACCCAGACTGACCAGGGTCACAAATCCCTTCCAGTCGGTGCTAGCACTTGGTCACCTGGGCATAGAGTCGGTGGAAACCCCCAAGGTCCCTAGAGGACAGCTTCTGAGACAGATCCCGTTTCAGGTTCCAGACATCCGGGCACCTTCCCTGCCAGAGGACAGGTGTCCACCCTGCCCAGGACAGTTTGCTGGAGCACCTGGAGGAGCCATCTTGGTTTCCGGATCCCTCTGAGACTAGTCTGTGCAGGTGAGAGTGTGGACTACAGAAGCTACGAGCTTCTGTGACAGTCCGAAGCAAAACAGCTTCTGGGACAGTTCCTGTTTCAGGCCTTCATCTTCTGCCAGGAGGGAGGTCCGAACGCCAGATATCTGTGCACCTTCCCTATGAGAAGAGACCTTGCCTGCAGAGTGTGCTCTGACCACTGAAACTCAGAGGAGAGAGCTAATCACCCAGGTCTGCTGATAGAGGGTAACAAAATGACGAGAGGAACAATCTCTAACCAGAGACAACTATAACAACTAACTACAGAGATTACCAGATGGTGAAAGGTAAACGTAAGAATCTTACTAACAGAAACCAAGAACATTCACCATCATCAGAACCCAGCACTCCCACCTTGCCCAGTCCTGGGCAACGCAACACACCCAAAAAGCTAGACCCGGATTTAAGAGCATATCTCATGATGATGGTAGAGGACATCAAGAAGGTTTTTAATAATTCACTTAAAGAAATACAGGAGAACCCTGTTATAGAGTTACAAGACCTTAAAGAAAAACAGGAAAACACATCCAAACAGGTGATGGAAATGAACAAAACCATACTAGACCTAAAAAGGGAAGTGGACACAATAAAGAAAACCCAAAGTGAGGCAAAGTTAGAGATAGAAATCTTAGGAAAGAAATCTGAAACCATAGATGCAAGCATCAGCAACAGAATACAAGAGAAGGAAGAGAGAATCTCAGGTGCAGATGATTCCATAGAAAACATCGGCACAACAATGAAAGAAAATGCAAAATGAAAACAGATCCTAACTCAAAACATCCAGGAAATCCAAGACACAATTAGAAGATCAAACCTACAGATAATAGGAGTAGATGAGAATGAAGATTTTCAACTTAAAGGGCCAGCAAATATCTTCAACAAAATTATAGAAGAAAACGTCCCAAACCTAAAGAAAGACATGCCCATGAACATACAAGAAGCCTACAGAACTACAAATAGATTGGACCAGAAAAGAAATTCCTCCCGACATATAATAGTCAGAACAGCAAATGCATTAAATAAAGAGAGAATATTAAAAGCAGTAAGGGAAAAAGGTCAAGTAACATATGAAGGCAGGCCTATGAGAATTACACCAGACTTTTCACCAGAGAGTATGAAAGCCAGAACATCCTGGACAGATGTAATACAGACACTAAGAAAACACAAATGCCCGCCCAGGCTACTATACCCAGCCAAACTTTCAATTACCATAGAAGGATAAACCAAAGTATTCCACTACAAAACCAAATTTACACATTATCTCTCCACGAATCCAGCCCTTCAAAGGATAATAACAGAAAAAAAACAATAAAAGGACAGAAACCATGCCCTAGAAAAAGCAAGAAAGTAATCCTTCAACAAACCTAAAAGAAGAAAACCACAAGAACAGAATGCCAACTCTAACAACAAAAATAATAGGAAGCAACAATTACTTTTCCTTAATATCTCTTAATATCAATGGACTCAACTCCCCAATAAAAAGACATAGACTAACAGACTGGCTACACAAACAGGACCCAACATTTTGCTGCTTACAGGAAACCCATATCAGGGAAAGAGACAGATACCACCTCAGAATGAAAGACTGGAAAACAATTTTCCAAGCAAATGGTCTGAAGAAACAAGCTGGAGTAGCCATTCTAATATCGAATAAAATCGAATTCCAACCCAAAGTTATCAAAAAAGAGAAGGAGGGACACTTCATATTCATCAAAGGTAAAATCTTCCAAGAGGAACTGTCAATTCTGAATATCTATGCTCCAAATGCAAGGGCAGCCACATTCATTAAAGAAACTTTAGCAAAAATCAAAACACACATTACACCTCACACAATAATAGTGGGAGACTTCAACACACCACTTTCATCAATGGACAGATCGTGGAAACAGAAATTAAACAGGGACACAGTGAAACTAACAGAAGTTATGAAACAAATGGATTTAACAGATATCTAAAGAACATTTTATCCTAAAACAAAAAGATACACCTTCTTCTCAGCACCTCATGGTACCTTCTCCAAAATGGACCACGTAATTGGTCACAAAACAGGCCTCAACAGATACAAAAATATTGAAATTGTCCCATGCATCCTATAAGATCACCATGGACTAAGGCTGAACTTCAATAACAAAATAAATAATAGAAAGCCAACATTTACATGGAAACTGAACAACACTCTTCTCAATGATACCTTGGTCAAGGAAGGGATAAAGAAAGAAATTAAAGACTTGTTAGAGTTTAATGAAAATGAAGCCACAACATACCCAAACACATGGGACACAATGAAAGCATTTCTAAGAGGAAAACTCATAGTACAGAGTGTCTCCAAAAAGAAACAAGAGAGAGCACATATTAGCACCTTGAAAACACATCTAAAAGCACTAGAACAAAAGGAAGCAAATTCCCTGAAGTTGAGTAGAGGGCAGGAAATAATCAAACTCAGGGGTGAGATAAAGCAAGTGAAAATATGAAGAACTATTCAAAGAATCAACCAAAGGAGGAGCTGGATCTTTGAGAAAAACAACAAGAAACATAAACCCTTAGCCAGACTCACTAGAGGACACAGGGACAGCATCATAATTAACAAAATCAGAAATGGAAAGGGAGACATAACAACAGATCCTGAAGAAATACAAAACACCATCAGATCCTTCTACAAAAGGCTATACTCAAAAAAACTGGAAAACCTGGATTAAATGGACAAATATCTAGAAATATACCAGGTACTAAAGTAAAATAAGGATCAGCTTAATGATCTGAACAGTACTATATCCCCTAAAGAAATAGAAGCAGTCATTAATTGTCTCCCAACCAAAAAAAGTCCAGCACCAGATGGGTTTAGTGCAGAGTTCTATCAGACATTCACAGAAGATCTAATTCCAGTTCTTCACAAATTATTTGTGATAAAAACTGCATGGTATTGGTATAGTGACAGACAAGTAGACCAATGGAACAAAATTGAAGACCCAGGGATGAACTCACACACCTATGGTCACTTGATCTATGACAAGGGAGCTAAAACCATCCAGTGGAAAAAAGACAGCATTTTCAACAAATGGTGATGGCACAACTGGTGGTTATCATGTAGAAAAATGTGAATTGATCCATTTCTATCTCCTTGTACTAAGGTCAAATCTAAGTGGGTTAAGGAACTCCAAATAAAACCAGAGACACTGAAACTTATAGAGGAGAAAGTAGGGAAAAGCCTCGAAGATATGGGTACAGGGGGAAAATTCTTGAATAGAACAGCAATGGCTTGTGCTGTATGATCGAGAATCGATAAATGGGACCTCATAAAGTCTCAAAGCTTCTGCAAGGCAAAAGACACCATCAATAAGACAAAAAGGCCACGAACAGATTGGGAAAGAATCTTTACCTATCCCAAATCGGATAGGGGACTAATATCCAATATATATGAAGAACTCAAGAAGGTGGACTCCAGAAAATCAAATAACCCCATTAAAAAATGGGGCCCAGAACTGAACAAAGAATTATCACCTGAGGAATACCGAATGGCTGAGAATAACCTGAAAAAATGTTCAACATCCTTAATCATCAGGGAAATGCAAATCAAAACAACCCTGAGATTCCACTTCACTCCAGTCAGAATGGCTAAGATCAAAAATTCAGGTGACAGCACATGCTGGCGAGGATGTGGATAAAGAGGAATACTCCTCCATTGTTGGTGGGATTGCAAGCTTGTACAACCACACTGGAAATCAGTCTGGCGGTTCCTCAGAAAATTAGACATAGTACTACCAGAGGATCCCGCAATACCTCTCCTGGGCATATATCCAGAAGATGTCCCAACCGGTAAGAAGGACACATGCTCCACTATGTTCATAGCAGCCTTATTTATAATAGCCAGAAGCTGGAAAGTACCCAGATGCCCCTCAACAGAGGAATGGATACAGAAAATGTGGTACATTTACATAATGGAGTACTACTCAGCTATTAAAAACAAGGAATTTATGAAATTCCTAGGCAAATGAATGGACCTGGAGGGCATCATCCTGAGTGAGGTAACCCAATCACAAAGGAACTCGCACAATACATACTCAATGATAAGTGGATTTTTAGCCCAGAAACTTAGGATACCCAACATATAAGATACACTATTTGCTAAACGCATGAAATTTAAGAAGAACGAAGACCAAAGTGTGGACACTTTGCCCCTTCTTAGAAATGGGAACAAAACACCCATGGAAGGAGTTACAGAGACAAAATTTGGAACTGTGACGAAAGGATTGACCATCTAGTGATTGCCATATGCAGGGATCCATCCCATAATCAGCTTCCAAACGCTGACACCATTGCATACCCTAGCAAGATTTTGCTGAAAGGACCCAGATATAGCTGTCTCTTGTGAGACTATACAGGTGCCTAGCAAGCACATAAGTGGATGATCACAGTCAGCTATTGGATGGATCACACGGTCCCCAATGGAAGAGCTAGAGAAATTACCCAAGGAGCTAAAGGGAACTGCAACCCTATAGGTGGAACAACAAAATGAACTAACCAGTACCCCGGAGCTCTTGTCTCTAGCTGCATATGTATTAAAAGATGGCCTAGTCGGCTATCACTGCAAAGAGAGGCCCATTGGACTTGCAAACTTTATATGCCCCAGTACAGGGGAACCCCAGGGCCAAAAAGGGGGAGTAGGTGGGTAGGGGATTGGGAGGGTGGGTATGGGGTCTTTTGAGATAGCATTGAAAATGTAAACGAGGAAAATACCTAATAAAAAAATAAATTATAAAAAAAAACAAATTATTCCACAAAATAGAAGCAGAAGGTACTCTAGCCAATTAATTTTATTAAGCCACAATTACTCTGATACCTAAACCACAGAAAGACCCAACAAAGTTAGAGAACTTCAGACCAATTTCCCTGATGAATATCGATGCAAAAATCCTCAAAACAATTCTCGCTAACTGAATCCAAGAATACATCAAAAAATTCATCCATCCTGACCAAGTAGGTTTCATTCCAGGGATGCAGGGATGGTTTAATATATGGAAATCCATCAACATAATCCAGTATATAAACAAACTCAAAGAAAAAAACCACATGATCATCTCATTAGATGAGGAGAAAGAAAGCATTTGACAAAATCCAACACCCATTCATGATAAAAGACTTGGAAGGTTCCAGAATTCAAGGCCCATAAGTAAACATGATAAAAGCAATCTACATCAGGCCAGTAGCCAACATCAAAGTAAAAGGCAAGAAGATGGAAGCATTCCCACTAAAATCAGGACCTAGATGTGTCTGCCCACTTTCTTCCTACCTATTCAACATTGTACTTGAAGTCCTAGCCAGAGCAATTCAACAACAAAAGGAGATCAAAGGAATACAAATTGGAAAGGAGGAAGTCAAAATATCACTTTTTGCAGAAGATATGTTAATATATATAAGTGACCCTAAAAATTCCACCAGAGAACTACTAAACCTTATAAAGAGCTTCGGTGAAGTAGCAGGATATAAAAGTAACTTAAACAAGTAAATGGCCTTTCTCTACATAAAGGATAAATAGGCTGAGAAAGAAATTAGGGAAACAACAGCCTTCTCAATACTCACAAATAATATAAAATTCCTTGACATGACTCTAACTAAGGAAGTGAAAGATCTGTATGATAAAAACTTCAAGTCTCTGAAGAAAGAAATTAAAGAAGATCTCAGAAGATGGAAAGATCTCCCATGCTCATGGATTGGCAGGATCAACATTGTAAAAATGCCTATCTTGCCAAAAGCAATCTACAGATTCAATGCAATCCCCATCAAAATTTCTTTTCTCGTCCAATCTATTTGGGGTTCTGTAGGCTTCTTTTATGTTCGTGGGCATCTCTTTCATTAAGTTAGGGAAGTTTTCTTCTATAATTTTGTTGAAGATATTCACTGGCCCTCTAAGTTGGGAATATTCACTCTCTTCTATACCTATTATCCTTAGGTTTTGTCTTATCATTTTGTCCTGAATTTCCTGGAATTTTTGGGTTAGGAGATTTTTGAATTTTGCATTTTCTTGGACTTTTGTGTCAATGTTTTCTATGGTATCTTCTGCCCCTGAGATTCTCTTTTCTATCTCTTGTATTCTCTTGGTGATGCTTGCATCTGTAACTCCTGACCTCTTTCCTAGGTTTCTACCTCCAGAGTAGTCTCCCTTTGTGATCTCTTTATTGTTTCTACTTCTGTTTCTAGATCCTGGATGGTTTTCTTTGGTTCCTTCACATTTTTGCTTGTGTTTTCCTTTAATTCTTTCAGGGATTTTTGTGTTTCCTCTTTAAGTTCTTCTGCCTCTTTTCCTGTGTTCTCCTGTATTTCTATAAGTGGTTGTTTATGTCCTTCTTAAAGTCCTCTATCATCATCATAAGATATGCTTTTAAATCCAAATCTTGCTTTTCCAGCGTGTTGGGGTATCCAGGACTTGCTGTTTGGGGAGGACTGGGTTCTGATGATGCCATGTAGCCTTGGTTTCTGTTGATAAGGTTTTTTGCTTGCCTTTCACCATTTCATTATCTCTGGTGTTAATTGGTCTTGCTGTCTCTAGCTTGAGCATGTCCCTCCTGTGGGCCTGTAATCCTGCATCAGTACTTCCTGGAGACGAGCTCTCCCCTGGCAGGGACCCATGCACACAGGGCTGTGGAACAGCCCCAGCTCCTGGTTACAGATAAAGGCAGGAAGGACCCTGTTCCTGCTGTTCCACCACTTCTGCAGCCTGTGCACTCCTGTCTGGTCCCACCTTAGACAGTCACCAGAGAGAAAAAGTGATAGATGGAGTCTTAAACATATGAAGAAATTGAAACAATTGCTCAGAGTGTATGCAAAGAAAACGGTATTCAACATCGACCATGGGCATATTTTGATAAATCATAGAAGAAACCCAGCTATAATAGAAGAACAATGTAGACTAAGAATCTGATGATTTGACAAAATATTAACAGTGGCCCAGTACATAAAGACTACATTGTGCAAACATACCAGAAATTTTGTGTATAGTCATGGGTATTGTGAAGGCCTGGAGATATGGTTTAGTGATTAAGAACACTGACTGTTCTTCCAGAGGACTGAGATTCAAATTTCTGCATCCATATGGCAGCTCTCAACTGTGTGTACCTCTGCTTCCAGGGAATCTGACACCCTTGCATAGACATACATGCACATAAAATAAAAATAATAATAAATTAAGTTTAGAAACAAACATAAGAGAACTATCAACTATTCAAGAGGACTCAAATTTGATACTTAGCACTCACATAGAGGCTCATAACCATCTGTAACACCAGTCCTAGGGGATCTTATGCCTTCTTCTGGCCTCTGTGTGTACTGAGCATTCATGAAGTTCACAGGCACATATTCAGACAAAATATTCATATGCATAAATATATGAATAAATATTTTAAAAAATGAATCATGAGTATGGAGGTAATATTCCTTCTAGTTTGATTAGTCAGGGACAATCTGAATATTCTCAACAATTTCAAAGATGATCTTGCAGTACAGCAGGGTGATGCACATCTAGAAGCAGAAATAGGGGAATATTTGTGAGTTCAAAATCAGCCTGGTATACATAGCAAGTTTCACTACAGCTAGGGATATGTAAACTGTCTCAATTTTTAAGTCGTTGAGAAGATAACCATTGCTCTCCACCTCTCCCCACAAAACCTCACTACACACCCAGATACAGAGGTAGAGGATATTTCCTAGACATCTTTTCAGCTCAGTGTTATCATGTGACTGATCACTAACAAATGGAATTCGAGAGAAGTCACTATACCCTTCCATTCTTGTCCTACAAAACCTACAGCAATCAATAGCTCTAATTAGCCTTTAGCATCAGTTACATTATAAAGTGGAAGTAAAATTGTTTCTTGTTTAGCAACCAAATATTTGAAGAGCAGCTCATTATATCCCTTAGCCTAGACTGATTATGTAACTGAGTATACATCTTTCTTTCATGCCTTCATGGGTACCACTATTACCTTCCCAATTTATGCCTCTTTAAAAAATATTCTATTTGTTATTTATGAGTATTATGTTTGCATATATATATATGTGTACTACATGCAGTTATGGTACCTACAGAGGACAGGAGACCTGGAGCTAAAGATGGTTGTGAGCCACCTTGTTGAGTGCTGGGAACCAAAGCCATGTCTTCTGCAAGAGCAACAAGTGCTCTTATCACTACGTTGTCTCTCTAGCCCAGAAGTTAATTGCCAGAAATATGCTATCGACTCAATTTTATATATTATTTCTTCTTGGCATACTAGTAGAAATCTTCAGTGCTAGCAATAGTGAAAAAAGAAACTGAAAAACACACGGAACACAATAAAGATCATTTCACAATCATTAGCCACCATTCCAGGGAAACCAAGGTTGACATTTTTGATACAAATCCTATGAATAACTTTTAGTGTGTGTATAGCCATATATTTAAAAAACTGAAAGTAGAGTACATATCAAGTAACATATATGGATGTTGGCAATGGATATTGGCAAATGCTTACCACCAACAGTGAGTGTTGGGGAGTTTTCTCAGTTGCACTAGTATATTTGTATAATTTTATATGGTAGTTATTTGCACTTCATGTCCATCTTCTCAAGGACTTTTATAAATGAGACATGAGAAAAATATATATACATAGTACTTGTTTTAACATACATGATATATATGATATATATATCATGTATGTTAAAATTTATATATATATATATATATATATATATATATATATATATATAAAGACAACTTGAGGTAGTGAGCTATCCCCTTCTAAATATGGGTCCTGAAGTTTGAACTCTGATATTAAGGGTTGATAACAACCACTTTTATCCATTGTTCCACCTCATCAAGCCCAAATATGTTTTTAAAGTTGATTTCTTGTGAATGAAGCATGTCAAATCAATGGGAATAATTGGATTACACAATAAATTTTGTAGGCTTTATTTATTTATTATAATAAATTAGACTGGTCTTTAGGGGAAAATGTGATTATATACCTGTCTTATTACCCGTAGCAAAATAAAATGCCAGATGGACAAAACAATAATAAGCAATTTCTTTAATGATACAAAACCACAACAGAAGTAAACAGGAGAGACTTATGTCCTACATTCTCAGAAATAAGCCTGACACATTGCCACAAAGTCTTAACAAGAAACAATAATGAGTAGCTAGAGTGAATGTTAAAGTGTTCAATGTACTAATATACTGTGAATGGCATGGACAAAGTAAGATAAAATATTTTCTAAATACATGGAGAAGAATCTAAATTATTAGTAGCCAAGCACTGCCCCCACCACTTGCCTAATGCCCAGGGACAGCCAGAAGAGAGATAATGATTAGTAGCTAGGGTGAATATCAAAGTTCTTCTTGTACCAATATACTACAAATGACACAAACAAAATCAGATAAAATATTTTCAAAATATATGACAAAGACTCTAAATTCCTTACAGCCAAGTGCCACCCCTGGCCCCTGCGATGGCACTACATGAACAATATTCATAAGATGGAGAAATAGGGAAGAGGAAGTCTGTGGCAGAGAAGTGGGAGAGAAAGTGAAGCTGATTGGTTAGTGCACTGTGAAGAGAAGTGAAACTGGAGATGGAATAGTGGTGAGAAGCATGTAGATATGAGGAACATGAGCAAACATGTGGTGACTTGAAGGCCCAGATGATCAGCAAGGGCCATGTCGGGTTGGTAGCCCTAACATAGTTGGTGTCTGTGCTGATAGTTGTGGCCTGTGTTGACACTGAAGGACATCTGGATGTCAGAGGTCCAGGCTTATGCCTGAGATCATGTTGATGTCCAGGGGCTATACTGACATGGAGGGTGTGGGGGTCAAACAGTTATCAGTGGCCTGTGCTGCCACTTGAGTCCATGGTGACATCTGGCTCCAGGTTTCCCCTAGGGCCATGTCTGGTTTTATAGTCTTATTTCAGCTGGGGGCTGTGTGGATGTTCTTGGTCTCAGTTACCACCAAAGGCCATGGGATGTTATTGATATGGGCTGCCATCTGAAACCATATAGATGTTTGAGGACCATGCTGTCACAAGGGGGCATTCTAATATGAGTAGACTTTGCTTCCACCTAAGGCTATGGTGATATCTGGGCCCATGCTGCCACGGGGGCCATGTCTGGGTCTATGGCCTTATCACAGCCAGGGTCTATGTTGACTTCCTGTGTTACTTACTACCAAAGGCCATACAGGTGTTTGTGATCTGGGTTGCTGCCTAAGGCCATGTTAGCATACAAGCATCATGCTGAGCTGACCATGCCCTTCACCTCGTCAGCATGGGAGAGCTAGCTCCAATGGAGTGTGGGAAAAATGGCTTCATCCATCACCTGCTCTAGTGTTCAGGAGAGTAGCTCAGCAATTTGCCTGGTCAGCACAGTAGAGCTTGCTCTGGAGGTGAGGGCATAAGAGAGATGGTGGGGCTGATCAACTTACAGTTTCCACCCAGGACCAGATCCAGGGCTCTGAATTGGCCCACCTCAACATGTACTCTATCTATGAACTGTTGGGGTGTGTGAAGGGGCCAGTCCTACAAATCCAAAGTGGCAAGATCTTCATGACACAGGACAACAAGAGGATATCTGAAAGGAGCCCCACTGAGGATCCAGTATTGATAGTGTAGCAGAAGCCAGAGGCCATGAACCACAATGACTCTTTACGATAAATATTTGTGAGTAAATATGATTGAGCAACATGGATTGGTAGGATTAACACAGTAAAAATGCAAATCTGACCAAAAGCAATCTATAGATTCAACACAATCCCCATCAAGATTCCAAAACAGTTCTTAACAGACATAGAACAGGGGGGAGGAGGAATGGGGTAAGAAACTTGGGGGGGGGACCAGGAGTAGGGCAATGGCTGGATTTTAAATTAAATTAAAAAATAAAAAAAGATGTTTGATCTAGAGTATCTTTTGTGATACACCATGATACACTGAAACTTCCATGTTTGAGATTTATTTTTTCTCTTAGAGGACAAGTTGTAATGGCAGAGGGCAGATGTAGAGGAATGGGGAGATGAGTGAGATTGGAGTTCATGATGTGAAATTCACAAACAACCAGTAAAAATTTTTTTTTAATGAGAGTCTCAACATATAAAGAAATTTTACACACAAAACCAAATAACTTGAATTATCTGTAAGATATGTAGACAATAAATATATATAACAAAACACTAATTACTTTTATTGGGAAAGATACATTAATTCAAAGGAAAAAGCTACAATCATCAAATTAGCATTTTTCAAAACATATTTGAAAGTGGTAAAACTACAAAGTATTAGTCCAGTTTATAAAGAGGCATCTCCTTGTTCATTATTGCTAACTAAACTAATACACTTTGGTCATTCATCAACCTTGAACATGTCCAAATGTGTGAGTGGGATCTGATGAGTCTAGTAACAGTCACATATCATGTTGACTACATATATGTGAACAGTGATGTATGTATTTGTACACTGCTATAATTGACTTTGAGATCATTTGTATAAATTATGGGACATTCATATGTTTCAATATGCCAAAGTCATTAAAAATGATGACAAGGCATGGGGGCACATGCTTATAGTCCTAGCACTTGAGAGTCAGAGGCCTATAGACCATGAATTTGAGGCCAGCCCCATGCTATGTAGTGAAACCCTTTCTCAAAACTAACAAACAAAAATAATGAGAGGAAAAATACCTATTCATACATAAATGTAAAATGTCCAAGATTCACTATTAAATTATTTTTAAAAACAATCAAGACATTGAAAAACAGCAGGATAATAAACATTATGCAAACATGCTTGAATAGAATATTCCTTGAGAGACACCAGAAATAATTGCTATGGTTACTTTTGAAGTTAGTAAGTTGATCATTAAGGATGGTAGAAAACAAAAGACTATTGTTCACTGTATAACCTTTAATAGTTCCGTGCCCCCCACCTTGGGAACATGTTATTAAAAGTAAAGGGTTAAAAAAAGGCAAATTTTGAAACTTCTGAGATGTACTAATTCTTTGAAGGGTTTGAATTTCCATATAAACAGCCAGATAACAGAGTACATGAATTTTTCAAAAGAAAAAAACTTGAGTACAAAATTGCTCCAGCTTAGTTTCCCAATTTATCCAAATTCTGATGTAGCAAGAATTGCACATTACTAAATTTCAGTAATGATTACTGCAATGCCAGAACTGCCAGCTATCTAAAGAAAGGCAGGATCCGTAACTATGTGAAGGGAAAGAATAGTTAATAGATGCTAGACTACATACTATGCAATCACTCTCTCATTTAATCTTCATGGCAAATGTATGACACAGAAGGTATCTGCTGAACAAATGAGGAAACGGACTTGTGGGGAAGAACGAATTTACCCAGAGTGACAAGGCTGATGCCTCTGAGAAAGCAAACAGATAACAATCTGTGTTACTTCTCAAAGGTCCTTTCCTTGCTTGCCAGGTTACAAAGTATCCAATGAAATCCAGTAATATACTGCCCTTGTACTCTCCAGCTCTAATCTGAGTTACACCATTCTTCTCTACCTCAAATGACATGAAGATACAATTAGGAGATGGATTCTAATTTCTATTCATATCAGATTGCTTATCCATAAAAGGAGACCCACAAATGCAGCAGAGCTGTTACAAAGATTCAAAAAAATTATATAAATTGCCTGGCACATCATGGATGCTCAACAAATTTTGGCCACTAGCACTATTAATCAACTAAAATTAAACTTACATGGGCAACAGTGGGATTCTGTTCTGAGTCATGGAAATTGTTGGAAGTAGAATAATGAAGGATGTAAGAATGTGAATTTTTGAACTAAACTCTCTTCTGCCAGAATCCTGAAACCACGTTGTCCTGAATATATGACCCTTTAAAAGTTATCTAACATTTGGCTTTAATTTCCCCCTGTCTTGGTTTGCATTTCTATTGTTGTGGTATGTACTAAAATCCAAATGAACTAGAGGAGGGAGGAAATGGCTTATCTGGTTGAAGTCAAGGCTCAAATCAGCAACCAGGATTTGGGGACTGAAGCTAGGAAATGAAGGGATACTACTTATTGGCTTATTCCAGGCTCATATTCTTCCACCTTCATTATACAATCTAAGCCTATATGCCTACTGACAGCACCACCTACAATAGACTGAGCTCTCCTGCATAAACTGGCAATGAAGAAAACATCCCCACAAATATGCCTATAATGATGAAATCAATCTGATGAAAACTATTTATTATTTTGCTTTCTCCAGGTATGTTAAGTTGATAACTGAAACTGTGACATTTCCCATGTATAAAGGGTATAATTTGAAGATTTATCTACCATCATATCTGTAAGGATACAATGAAACTATTTACATGGATTGTAAATATTATCTTTTATTGTTATTTATATATTCTTCTGCATTTAAATATGCATAAACCTACAGACTGTGATTTTGGATACTCAAGTATAGATAAACTTATAAGAAAGAAAGAATAAAATCTTATCAGTAATTGTCATTATTTCCCTCATAAATCCTCTTTGGTATTAATTAAATTCTACCTCTTCTATTATCTTTTTCACCTATCGACCATGTGGTTACTTGATACCATTACCAAGGCTGGTTATAAAGTAAAGCATTTAATCAGAGGACTTCCTTACAATTTTAGAAGATCCAGCCATGGTCATCCCAGTATGAAGCATGACAGCAGGAAGGTAGGCAAAGTACTGGTGCAGTAGCTGAAAGCTCATATCTGATCTAGAAGCAGAAGCCACAGAGAGAGCTAGTCTGGGCCTGGTTAGGGATCTTTAAATATCAAAGCCCACCCATAGTGGCACACCTCCTCCAATAAAGCTATACCTCTAGTCCCTCTGAAACAGTTCCACCAATGGGAAATCAAACATTCATAGATATGGGCATATGGGGGCCACTCCCATTCAAACCACCACACACACCAAGAACACACTAATTGTTTCTTACCTAGATTTTGCACAATACCCTCTTTATACTCCTATAACACCATATTTGAGGATTCAGTTAGGCTGAATTCCTCAGTTAGGCTGGCTGTATGAGTTATTTTTTAAACTGAGTCACTTTGAGAGTGAAAAACAAAAATATTAGTTCTCTGAAACAACACTAATAAACCAGGAGTTTCCTAGAGAAAGCAAGAACTGTATATAACCCCCATGCTTAGCAATATGAGAAGGAACATTAGCAGAAGCCTAGCTCTACTTGACACTAGTTCTGTGATCAGGGATAATGCCTCCATAAAGTAGGCATTTATCAACTGATATCTATTAGTTATACACTTTTACTACCTAATAAATGTGAGCCTCTTGAAGTAGGTAGGCCAAATTTAAATTGATTTTATAATTCCCCAGTTCCTTGCATACATGATGCCTGGAAACTATTAAGAGCTTAGCCAACTGCTGAGGAAGTGACACCTGGTATCATCTCCAAGGAAAGTGTCCTGCTGCACAGAGCAAATAACATAGCAATGCCTGACCCAGTGCAGCCAATCAACCCACTTTAGGATCTCAACACACTCTGGAGTTTCCAAGAAAGGGATGACTTACACAGGCAGTAGATGGAAAGATTAACTTCCATGGAAGAGATAGAACAAGATCAGGTTTCACTGGAGATCAGCATCTATGCCTCTCATGTAGCAAGCAAAGAGCTATACCCCTACTGTCTATAACAGATATAATAGTGCCATTGGCCAGGTGCTACATGACGGAGCAGAATTATAGGCTAAAACAAGAGAAACAATCCATCCATGAAACAGTCAGCTGGACACAGGCTGTGAAGAAACTATTGTCCAAATAGGAAATGATACAAACCCAAGGCTAATTCCTGTACAGCTTAGCAGGGGTTCAAAAGACTGAATACCTGAGACTGACTTTCCAAAGATCATTTACTGAATATAGATGGAAAGAATTGATGTAAATGACATATACTTTTGTATGACATCTATTTAGCTATCTAGATCTAGGGCTATTTGAAAGGGAGGAACCACTGCCACCAAGTACACACAGAAAATGAGCTCAGCTCAACAGAACTCTTGGTAATCTACTGATAAATTTAAATTTTTGAATATTTATCAAGTGCTGAGTATTAGGCACTAGATATAATAGTAATCAAAACTCAGCCATTGTCCTAGTGAAGTTCAATGGGTTTTTAAAGTTACATTCTTTTTAGCACACACATATGAGTGTGTGTGCCTACATGCATGCATGCATGTGTGCATGTGTGCATGCATGCTTTCGTCAAATAAAATGAAAAATACACCCAAAAAAGAAACAAAACCACATGAAAGCATAAAGAAAAACCCACAAAATAAGAAATCATAGTATATAAGCAAAAGACCAGTAAGACCAAAAGTAAAGAGTGCAAACAAAACAATATAAGACAGTCTACAAAAATAGCATCAAATTCATTTTTTTTTTTTGCTATCTAGTGCTAGACATGGATCCTACCCTTAAGAGACTATAAGAGACTTATTGGAATAAACTAATTTTTTTTCTCTGAAATCTGGGTCAATTTCATAGACCTATTTGGTTAGGGACAAAATCCTATATGTCCAGGCATGCATGTGATCTTTTGGAGTGGGCTTTAGAGATAATCAGAGAATGGTTGGTTACTCCCACAATGTTTGTACCACTATTGCATCAGTGTATCTTGCAGAAAGATTACCAATATAGATTTTTTTTTTGTACCTAGCTTGATGGTTATCTTTCTCTCTGGTAGTGTTCAGAGTGTCTTCCAGTACCATGAACACTAATCTGTAGGAATGAAGGCTCCAATTAGGCATTCATGTTCAATATGATATATAAGGGTTGTCTTCAACAATATAGCCTTACCATTACTTCATGGAGAATAACCAATAGCCTTGGCAATAGCCTGAATTGTTTATGAGTTTCCACATGGCCCCTTTGGCCAACAATTCATTTACATAAAGCCTATTCCTGGCACTTGAGGTTTCACTTGGTGGCAAAAGATGTTTAGTCTGTGCATTCTCTCCTGCATTATTAGGTGATTTCATTTATATTTATTTCATATATGTACATATTTTTAAAAATGTGTACACTAACATATTTCCATATGGCTACTCAAATAGAACTTAATGTTATTGTCCATCCCTTACTCCCTTTCTTTCATATTCCTCCCCACTTAATCTTCACCCTCCAGTCTTCCATCTGTCGCTCCATAACTATATATTCTATTTCCCATGTACTGAGAGACCCTCTCCTCCCTGTAGCCAATTAATTGTTACCTAACATATACATTGGTTGCAGCACACCTATCAAATGCTTAAAAACTAACATCTATACATAAGAGAAAGCATACAATGTTTAGGAGGATCTGTGTTACCTCATTGGGGATGATTTTTTCCTAGCTCCATCAATTTACCTGAAAACATCATAATTTCCTTTTTTCTTAATTGATGAAAATATGCAATTTTGTAAATGCACCACATTTTCATTATCCATTCTTCAGTGATTGATATTTAGGCTATTTCCAATTTCTGGCTCTCATGAATAGAGAAGCAATGAAAATAGTTGGGTAAGTATCTCTATGGTAGGTTGAAGCATCCTTTGGCTACATATTCAAGAGTTGTATAGCTGGATCTTGAGGTAAGTCAACTCCCACCTTCCCAAGGAACAATCACACTGATTTCCATAGTGACTGTACAAGTTTACACTCACACCAACAACAAATTTCCCCACATCTTTACTAGAATGAGCTGACATTTGTTTTATTGATTTTTGCCAATTTGACTGGCATAAGATGAAATCTGAAAATAGTGATGATTTGCATCTCCCTGATGAATAAGGGTATTGAACATTTCTTTACACAAAGGAATGGAGATGGGCTAGAAGGGAAGTCTCTGAGGACCCACAGGAAAAAGCCAAAGTCATATAAATAAGAAGGCTTTACCTAACCATATCCACTTGTATGAGAAAGCTTGGACCATTTTTCAATAGAGTATAAAATGACTTTCAGCTTTGCATCTCAGAGTCTTAATCAGTGCAGCGATAATGAACACCAGTTAGTTCTGAACTTCAAAATTCATTATCAGGGCTGAAATCCTGTTCCACAATTTAAAATTCTGGCCAGTTTCTCTGGTGTGTGTGTGTGTGTGTGTGTGTGTGTGTGTGTGTACTCATGCTCATGTGTGTGTTCCTGTTTAAAGCCAGAGAAGCTATGCCTTCAGATAAAACATCATCATTGAGGACCCTGGAAAATTGGCCCGTTTCCCACCCTCAGGAATCACCTCTGATTTGGATCAGAGGTCTACAGGCTTTACCATGTCAACAGTATCTGTTTCCATGATTTCTTCAGGAGAAATCACCAATGACCTCATGAGAACAAGAGTTATTTTTATTGGACTCCTTCCATTTTATCCCGAGAGCTGGAACTATTTTTTTCTGATAACCTGGAAGCCAGAAGAGAGGTAAAATACCTACCCAAGAAACACCAGGGACATTCTTTCATCTCTAAAGGGGTTTCCTTACTGATGGAAGCCAGCTCTATTACAACAAAAACTTGGGGATACTTTTTCAGGTGGGAATGTAGATAGAGACAACTCAGAGAACATCTGCATGGCTCTTTGAGTAATTGGTGGGCTCTCCAAATCAATTTTTACAGAGAACATTCAGTATGGTTCCAGAAAAAAAAAAAAAAAAAAAAAAAAACAGTTGCTCACACTTGGGCCTCAGAAGAGCTAGAAGACATGACTGGCACTCCACTAATTAGCTGGTTTTCTAAGTTTGGTTAGCTGATTTTCACATGTCTTTTAGTTAGTTTTAATGTCTTTGTGATACACAAAGTTGGAAAAGTACTTGGAGTGACACAGAAAATTAATATAGAATCTGCTCTGTCACCACTTGAATCACTGGACCTTAGTTTTCCTATCTGTTAAATACAGACTAATTATGATTATTTTGGTAGTCAGCTGTAGAGAGTTGATGAATACATAGAAAAATAAGACTCCTTTGGTTCTGGGTTCCATCACTCAGGATGATATTTTCTAGTTCCATACTATTAGCCAAAAAGCTCAGAATACACATGATACAACACACAGACCACAGGAAGCTTAACAAGAAGGAAGTCCCAAGTGTGGATAGCTGAAACCCACTTAGAAGGGTGAACAAAATAATCATGTGAGGCAGGTAGAGGGAGGAAACTGGGTAGGAGAGGGGATGGGAAGGATCAGGTATGGGGAGAGTCAAGAGGGACACACAGAAGTCCAGGAGAATGAATCAAAATATGCAGCAGTGAGGATTAGGGGTTAGGGTAAACTTCTACAATGTCCCAGAGACCTGGGATGTGAGATGCTACCAGGACTCAGTGGGGATGACATTATTCTAAATGCCCAGCACTGGGGAGAAGGAACCAGAAGATAGAAGAAGATAGATACCACCTCTAGCAGATATAAGTGGCCCCCCAGTTGAAGGAGGGGAACATCCACCCACCTTCAAAATCTTTACCCCAAAATTATTCATATCTAAAGGAAATGCAGGGACAAAAATGGAGCAGAGACTGAAAGAAAGGTCACCCAGTAACCATCCCATCATGGGATCCATCCCATGCATGCACACCAAATCCAGACACAGTTAGAGGGGCCATATTGTGTATATGCAGACAGCAGCCAGGCATGGCTGTCCTTGGAAAGGATCTACCAGAAACCTACTGAGACAAATATAGATACTTAATGGACATTGTGCCCAGATCGAGAAACTCCCAAAGAGACCATCAGGAACCACAACTCTGATGCAAGCACATGAGTGCCTTTATTTGAGCTGGAGCTCACACTGCAAATTTTCCTGAAATCAGCAGGATAGGAGAATGGTCCCAAGGTCTAGGGGAAAGAGGTTTATAAAGGGAAAAATCACAAGCAAGGATTTTCAAGCCTTGGTATTACATGATTGGGTAAGAGGGTAAAGGCATGTTCAACAACATGGGGCTCAGAGCTAAACAAAGAATTCTCACCTGAGGAATACCAAATGGCTAAGAAGCACCTGAAAAAGTCTTCAACATCCTTAATCATCAGGGAAATGCAAATCAAAACAACCCTGAGATTCTACCTCACACCAGTCAGAATGGCTAAGATCAAAAATTCAGGTGACAGCAGTTGCTGGCGAGGATGTGGAGAAAGAGGAACTCTCCTTCATTGCTGGTGGGATTGCTAGCTTGTACAGCCACTCTGGAAATCAGTCTGCCAGTTCCTCAGAAAATTGGACATAGTACTACCGGAGGATCCCGCAATACCTCTCCTGGGCATATATCCAGAAGATTTTCCAACCGGTAAGAAGGACACATGCTCCACTATGTTCATAGCAGCCTTATTTATAATAGCCAGAAGCTGGAAAGTACCCAGATGTCCCTCAACAGAGGAATGGATACAGAAAATGTGGTACCTTTACACAATGGAGTACTACTCAGCTATTAAAAACAATGAATTTTTGAAATTCCTAGGCAAATGGATGGATCTGGAGGGCATCATCCTGAGTGAGGTAACCCAATCACAAAAGAACTCACATGATATATACTCACTGATAAGTGGATATTAGCCCAGAAACTTAGAATACCCAAGATATAAGATACAATTTGCTAAACACATGAAACTCAAGAAGAATGAAGACCAAAGTGTGGACACTTTGCCCCTTCTTAGAATTGGGAACAAACACCCATGGAATGAGTTACAGAGACAAAGTTTGGAGCTGAGACGAAAGGATGGACCATCTAGAAACTGCCAAGCCCGGGGATCCATCCCATAATCAGCTACCAAAGGCTGACACCATTGCATACACTAGCAAGATTTTGCTGAAAGGACCCAGATATAGCTGTCTCTTGTGTGGCTATGCTGGGGCCTAGCAAACACAGAAGTGGATGCTCACAGTTAGCTATTGGATGGATCACAGTGCCCCCAATGGAGGAGCTAGAGAAAGTACCCAAAGAGCTAAAGGGATCTGCAATCCTATAAGTGGGTTAACAATATGAACTAACCAGTACCCCTCCACCCCCCCCCCGCCCCCAGAGCTCATGTCTCTAGCTGCATATGAATCAGAAGATGGCCTTGTCAGCCATCAGTGGAAAGAGAAGCCCATTGGTCGTGCAAACTTTATATGCCTCAGTACAGGGGAACAACAAGGCCAAGAAGTGGGAGTGGGTGGGTGGGGTAGTGGGTGGCGGAGCATGTGGGGGACTTTTGGGATAGCATTGGAAATGTAAATGAAATAAATACCCAATAAAAAAAAATTATCTGGCCAAACCACAAGGCAGGATCATATATCTAAAAGTTACATCTTGACCTGGGCATGACTTATGTTTTCTTAGCCCACCCTGTTATTACCAACTAGTTGCAGCTGCTGTGTATATTTTGCAACTACAAGAGACACTTCATGTTTTTTCTCAAAACTCAAGGTGGGGGGGCAAGGCTCTCGGAGAGCAAGTTAAAATGGAGTCTGAAAAACAAAATGAAGTTTATTCTGCTATGATAATCCCTTCATATCCAACCCTTGGATTGAGGTCAAGGGCCAATAAGGAAGAATTATAGGAAGGACTGGAAGAGCTGAAGGAGATTGTCACCCCATAGAAAGAACAAGAGTGATAACTAACCAGGACCCCCCCCCCAGATCTCCCAGAGACTAAGCCAAGAATCAAGGAGCATACATGGGCTGGTTCGTGGCCCCTGGCACACATGTAGCAGAGGACTGCCATGTCTGGCCTTAGTGGGAGAAGATATGCCTAACCCTGTAGAGACTTGATGCTCCTTGGAAGATGGATTCTGGTAGGAGTGAGGTGGGGTGGGTGGGCTGTGGCAGAGCACCCTCTCAGAGGTGGGGGTTGTGGGGCTGGGATGAAGAACTCAGGGAGGGTGGAGTGGAAAGGGGGCAACTTTTTGAATGTAAATAAATAAAGTAATTTAATAAAGATTTAAAAAGAAGAAAGAAAAGAAAAGTAAATAAAAATATGACTCAGGAAAGTCTTCAGAAATGAATAAGTGAAGTGGGCATGAGCAACATAAGAGTCGTGCTGAATCTTCTCAAAAGCATCCTGTGGCTTTCTTCTAAGAGTTCACATCATCACAGCATGCTATTATTCTTTTTTAACTTGAACAGCTGAAGTCATGATTGAAGGTGACTATTCTTTAACAACCATCTCAAAGCATAATCTTCACCTTGTCTAATCTAATGTTTTATTATTAAGTGTATATTAGACTGAAATAGAATTTCTCAAATTTATTCACAGTAAACACAGCTTTGCAAATTACCCATGTCATCTCTTCCAGATGGTGGTTAGAGATGCTATCCAAATGCAAGTATTTACTCAGTGCATTTATTTAGGTGCCAATTTGGGATTGACATTCTGCCCCCATTACTTGTGTGCAAATAAAAGGAAGCTTATTCTGAGAATTTGAAAGCAAAATTTTTAACACTGATTGGTGTATAAACAATCAGTAGAGAAGTTTTTCTTACTGAGCTGCAATTTTGCTGGCTTTTAGGATATAAGATGAGATAGATGGACTCCATGGGTAATGAGCACCAAGGTCATTACTTCCTGCACCATGGACAGTTCATTGAAGTGGTCTTGCCTGAAGGTTAAAACACACACATATCCTCATTGGTGTGTAAAATACAGTTTGCATCAGTGATGATGTGCTGGGATTTGCCATACTCCAAACCAAAATAACTTCGTTGTGAAAGTTAGGGCAACACTAGATTATTATATGAATAAATCAGGAACAACACAAATCCAAATGATTGACTCAGTTTTCTGGTAACCAAAAAATGTCAAATTCTGTTCCACATCATATATGTGGAACAAGGACATCAACATTTAATAAAAAATGGGAGCCTCACAGTCAATCCAGCCTGAATTGTAAAAGTAACATTATAGCCTCCTTCAGTAATAGCCTCCTTCAGCCTCTCAACTATATACCAAAAAAAAAAAAAAAAAAAAAAAAAAAGCACCACTAGGTCATGATGTAATATCATTTGGTTTGATATACTTTGGTATTTAAGAAAATATTTTGATGGCTTTTACCTAGGTTTATATAAATTTTCTGTAATATTTCAGAAGAGTTTTATAGCAAAGCTTTGTAGATTCGTAGAAATAGTCTTCCTTACTACTTCTATTTTTTAAAATAAAATGGACTGTGTATGATTAGAAGTACCTCTGATTTAAATATTTGGTAAATTTTATTATAAAAAATGGGCCTATAGCTTTTATTATATGAAACAAACAAAAATAAAAACACAATTTACCAGAATCTTTGAGACTCCACATAGAGAATTTTAAGAGGTAATATTTCTGCTTTGTTCTCTTTTGCTTTTTTAGGACAAAGTTTCTCTGTGTAGCTCTGGCTGTCCTGGAACTCACTCCATAGAACAGATCGGTCTTGAACTGGGAAATAAATGCTCTGCCTCTGTCTCCTATATGCTAGGATTATAGGGATGTGCTACCAAGCTCAGCTTAAGAAGTAATTGTATAGCTATGAGTGTGTACATTAGAACACAGGTATCTCAAATAACTATCTCAATTTTGTACTTCAGGGTCTTGAAAAAACTAGAACGAGACAAAATCAAAGTTAATAGAATAATACAAAGGATCAACAAAAAAAAATTGTTTCTCTAAAATGACAAACAGGACAGATAAATCCCTAGTCAAACTATTCACAATACAGGTAACATTCAAATTAAAATTATAAAGTAGATCTCTTACCAACGAAATGAAATAGCAGACCCAGAAATATCCGTACACTTGGCTATCTAATTTTTGACAACATTAAATTATAAAAATATGACAGAAAAAAGACAGTTTCTTAAAAACAGTGCTTTGAAAGTTGAATACCCACATGTAGAAGAGTGAACTGTATTTCACCCTATATAAAAATCAGTTCAAGATTAATAAAAACTAAATGGCCTGAAATTTTGAAACTACAAAAAGAAAAGAAAAGAAAAGAAAAGAAAAGAAAAGAAAAGAAAAGAAAAGAAAAGGAAAGGAAAGGAAAGGAAAGGAAAGGAAAGGAAAGGAAAGGAAAGGAAAGGAAAGGAAAGGAAAGGAAAGGAAAGGAAAGGAAAGGAAAGGAAAGGACTTCAAATTATAACCATAGGCATAGACAAAAGTTTCAGATTAGAACTCTGTGCTAATTAAGTTTTGTCACCTTGACATAAACTAGCATCACCTGAGCAAACAGAACCTCAATTGAGGAATTGCCTCCACCAAGCCTGCAAGGAGATGAGGCATTTTTATGTTTACTGATTGATATGGGAATATTCAGTCCAGTGTAGGCAGTGCCTTCCTTGGGCAGTTGTTATAAGCATGCAAGCTGAGTGAGCCACCAGCAAACCTATAAGCAACACTCCACCATGATCTCTGCTTCAGTTTCTGCCCTCTGGCTCCTCTTGAGCTCCTGCACTGACTTCCTTTCATGATGCACAGTAACCCACAAAATGAAATAAATCCTTTCCTCCCAAAGTTCATTTTGCTCAGCATTTTATTTTTTTTCACTTCTTTTTATTAGATATTTTCTTCATTTACATTTCAAATGTTATCCTCAAAATCCCCTATACCCTCCCCCTACCCTGCTCCTCAACCCACTCACTCCCACTTCCTGGCCCTGGCATTCCCCTGTATTGGGCCATATGATCTTCACAAGACCAAGGTGCTCAGCATTTTATAACAGCAATAGAGCATCAAATTAAAACAGGTTCAAATAGTTCAAAATATAACTACGAAATTATATTGCATGAAATTAAAAAAAATTCTACAAAGCAAACAATTCATTGAAGAAAAGAGCCCATAGAATGGAATAAAAGTTTGCTACATAGGATTGGTATCTACAATAAATAAAGAACCTAAAATAAACAAAGAGCAAATTATCCAATCAATAAATATGCAATAATTACTTGAAAAAAGTGGCCAAATGAATCAAAATAACACTGCTATTTCATCTCCCCTCATTCAGAATGATTATCAGAAAGAAAACATACAACAGGAAATGCTTATAAGGATGCAGGAGAAAAGAGGGGCCCTTATAACTTAGTGGGGACATAACTTAGTCCATATGTTATGGAAATCATTGCAGAGGTTCATTTTATAAACTAACTACTATACAGTACTAACACTCTGGTGTCCAAAAAAATCAAAGCCAGCATACTATTTATATAACTGTACACTCACACATATAATAGTATTACTCACAATGACCAAGAAATGAAATCAGACTAGATGGCATAAAGAAAATCTGATATATATGTGACACTGAACTACTATTCAGTCATAAAATACTACATTATTTTAGAGGTTAATAATGGAACTGGAGATTATCATATTAAGAACCATAAATTAGACTCAGAAAATCAAGTATCATATTTTCTCTCATATGCAGAATAATTTTTAATAGACACAAAAGAGAATAAACACTATTCCTTAATAAAAAGTATATCAGAGGAAAGCATGACAAAACAAGGTTGTGAGGTTGAATGTTATTAGTATACATTATTGCATATATGAATATGACACAATGAAATTCATTGTTTTACATAGTATGCACTAACAACATACTTAAAACGTAAACCACTCAATATGCTGGTAAGTGGGTTTCCTTCCCTTTTCTTTTCTTTTGTTTGTTTGTTTTTGTTTTTGATTGTGTTTCTCAGTGTAGCCTTGGCCGCCCTGTCCTAGAACTCATTCAGTAGACTATACTGGTAGACTCTGCTATCTTTGCCTCCCAAGTGTTGAGATTAAAGGCATGTGCTGCTAACACCACCACCCAGCTTCAATGCATTTCTTATTGTCAGTGAACTTCATTAATCGTTAATCATTCCATCATTAATAATTTGTCACAATTAATAATTTGTCATAATCTTTTTGTGCTTGATTTATCCTTACCCTCCAATTGAGCATATTTGATCTCTTATTTAGTAACAGATTTCTACTTTTTACACTGGAAGAAAATAATTCAGAAAACCAAATCCAAACCATCTCTATCTGTGGACTCTTGAGGTACTGGACACCCCTGGTAAATATATAACAGACATAAACCTCAGTCTTCATGTGGGTCCCCCCAATAACTGGGGTGGAGGGAGCCAGGGCTTTCCTGTCTGTAATACCCATTCCTCAACAGGGCTGCTTTGTCTGGCCTCAGTGGGAGAAGATGAACTCAACCATGCAAAGACTTGAAATGCCTAGGGGGATGGGGACAATATGGGGGAGGGCACCCTCTCAGAAGAGAAAGGGAGGAGGAATGGGGAGAAGGGACTCTGTGAGGGTGGGTCAGGTAGGGAGGCAGCAATTGGGACGTAAAAAATATGTAAGATTTTTAAAAGAAATAATTAAATTTTCAAAAGAAAAAGAAAAAACTCAGCTCTGGAACTCAGAGGTAGTGCAACTGAATTTACCAGTGCATTTGCACATAAAGCAGTGACCACAAATACTATTAGGCTGTGCTGAAGAAACAGAACATTGCCTTCACTTTAGCCAACAAAAGTTACAGCAGGGTTCTACATCTTCTTAAATCCGAAATTCTAGTGAGATCTGTAGATTGGAAAGTGCCATTTAAATTGACTGATTGACTACAAATCTTATCAAAATAAGAACTGAAGAAAATTTAGTGTAGGTAAGGAATTGGGCACATTGCTCTCAGAGCATCACTTTAGTAACTTGTTTAACTTGCTATTTGCCCCAACTGCTACCTCCCATACCACAGGCTGCTAAGATGCTAAAAAGAGTTTCCCTGTTTGTTTGTTTTCTACAAATGCCAAAATGGAGGCACCTGCAAAGTATATCAATATAATTATTCATGTTATCAGATTATAATAAAAATATAAACTCAAAAATATTTCCTTGGAAATATTTAATGAGTTACAGAAAGTTCATTAACTAAATAAAGAGGACCTTTGTATTAGTTGTTTTCTGTTTCTATTTTAAAATATCATGACCAAATGAACTTTAAAAAGAGTTTATTTTGGCTTACAATTGCAGTAGTATAGAGTCCACACTGCTAGAGAAAGCATAGAAGCAAAAGCAAGAAGCTGGTTGGTCTCATTACATCCACAAAGCCATCAATTGGAGGAGAGGCCCTTGGTCTTGTGAAGATTCTATGCCCCAGTACAGGGGAATGCCAGGGCCAGGAAGTGGGAGTGGGTGGGTTGTTGATCAGCGTCGGGGGGGGGGGGATAGGGGATTTTTGGAGAGGAAACTCGGAAAGGGGATAACATTTGAAATGTAAATGAAGAAAACATCTAATAAAAAGAAAAAGAAAAAAAGGAATATGAGAAAGAGTAGGGGTGGGGTGGAGCAAGGTTACCAACCTCAACTTCAGTAAAGTACTGCCTCCAGCAATGCTCTACCTGCTAAAAGTTCCACAGACTTACCAAACAGCACTACTAACTGTGTTCAAGTGTTGAGATAATGTGAGTCTACATGGGACATTCTTTTTTTCATTTAAAGCATAATCCTCATAAAATCTTATAAAAATGGGACAGCTGCTTCTGGCTATTTTCCAACAACTTGTAGCAAATAAGAATTTACCAAGAAGTAGATGCTCACAATCAGCTATTGGATGGAACACAGGGCCCCCAATGGAGGAGCTAGAGAAGGTACCCAAGGAGCTGAAGGGTTCTGCAACCCTATATAGGTGGAACAACAATACGAACTAACCAGTAACCCCAGAGCTCCTGTCTCTAGCTGCATATGTAGCAGAAGTTGGCCTAGTTGGCCAGCATTGTGAAGAGAGAGAGGACCCTTGGTCTTGCAAACTTTATATGCCTCAGTACAGGGGAACACCAGGACCAAGAAGTGGGAGTGGGTGGGTAGGGGAGTATGGGGGAGGGTATAGGGGACTTTCAGGAAAGCATTTGAAATGTAAATGAAGAAAATACCTAATAAAAATTGGAAAAAAATTTTACCAAGATTAATTTTAAAGTCTTAAAAGTCATATATGACTTTTCAAAATGTCTGTCCAGGAATGGTATATATGGGTCTTGAGGTAGAATGTGATGGTTTGTATATACTAGGCCCAGGGAATGGCACAATTAGGATGTGTGCCCTGTTGGAGTAGGTGTGTCACTTTGAGTGTGGCCCATAAGACTCTCATCCTAGCTACCTGGAAGGCAGTATTCTGCTAGCAACCTTCAGATGAAGATGTAGAACTCTCAGCTCCACCTGTACTATGCCTGCCTGGATGCTGCTATGTTCCCACAGTGATGATAATGGACTGAACCTCTGAACCTGTAAGATAGTCCCAATTAAATGTTGTTCTTGTAAGAGTTGCCTTGGTCATGGTGTCTATTCACAGCAGTAAAACCCTAACAGTAGAACTATTCTCAGGTTTTCTGAGAAACTGCCAAATTGATTTCCAGAGCAGTTGTACAAGTTTGTACTTCTACCAGCAATGGAGAAGTGTTCCCCTTGCTCCACATCCTCACCAGTATGTGCTGTCACTTGAGGTTTTAATCATAGCCATTCTGACTTGTGTGAGGTGGAATGTCAGGGTTGTTTTGGTTTGCAGTTCCATGATGACTAAGGATGTTGAACATTTCTTTAGGTGCTTCTCAGCCATTCAAGAACCCTGTGTTAAAGATTCTCTGTTTAGCTCTGTACCCCATTTTAAATGGGTTATTTGGATTGCTGTTCTCTAACTTCAGTGTATCTATACAATATTCAGCTATTTAAAACATAGACTTCATGAATTTTCAGGCAAATGGCTGCAACTTGAGAATATCATCTTGAGTGAGGTAACCCAGAGCCAGAAAGACACTTATGACAGATATCCAGCATATCTGTCTCCTGATCAGCTTCATCTAGCAGTGAATAAATTCAGACAAAGAGACCCACAGCCAAACTGCAGGCTGAGCTGGAGAGTCTTGTGGAAAAATTGGGAATAGAAATGAGCAAGGGGTCAAGAGTAGCAGAAGAATGCTCACAAGGTCACCTAACCTGGGACCATGGGGGCTCACAGAACCTTAACCACTAACTCAGGAGCACACAGAAATGGACCTAGGCTCCCCTAATCTTCTGTAGCAAATGTGTAGCTTAGTGTTCCTGTGGTTCCCCTAACAAGTGGAGTGGGAGCTGTGCCAGTTTCTATTCCCTGGCACTGGATCACCTTTCCCCATACTTGGACTGCCTGGATGGGTCTCAGTGAGAGAAGATCTAGACCTAGACCTGCTGGGACTAGATGGTACCCAAGGAGTACTCCCCTTCTCTGAGGAGAATAGGTGGGGGCAATGGGGGGGAGTTTCTGTAAGGGTGGGACTGGAATAAGAGGAGGAAGGGGGCTGTGGTCATAATGTAAAATGAACAAAAAAGAAAGAAAACTTTTTGTCTTTTCTAAAATATTAAGCAAAATATGAGAATAAAATTAGAGGAATGAAAAGATTGCCATGAGTTGTAATGTGTCAGATATCTCCCATTAATATGAAATACCAAACATTTCCAAAATTATATTGGTCCTAGGTAACCTATGTGTTACCTACCACATTTGCTATTTGATCAGGCTTACATTTAACTTTAAAAGCCTTAGAAAAGTATCAGTTAATTATCCTGAAAACCTGTTTCCTAGCCTTTTCTCATTTACTCAGAAAAAAAATCAAATCTTTTTAGGAGTTCTTTTGCACATCAAATCACAGCTGGCTGATTTCTAGATTCTGAACATCAGTTTTCTTCCCTACTGGTAGGCTCCAGGAAATGCTACCAAGTGATGTCAATATTATTGATATTTACCATCAAGCAGGAAGAGGTTCTGAACTTTTAAATTATGTTTGCTATTTTTATTAACAGACCTAAAATTGGATGAGCAAAACAGCATAAACGACAAAACACAAGCACAAAGAATGTGTCTTACATACAGTTCAGCATCAAAACTCAAGGCCCTGGGAAGTGTGAATGTCTGTATATATAGGTGTGTGCTTGGTGTCCACATAGGCCAAAAGAACCAGTGATACACCCGGTTGTGAGTTGTCTTGTGAGTGGGGAGAATGGAACAAACTGGTTCTGTGCATGACAGCAAGTGCTTTTAACCCCTCAGCCATTCTTCTAGCTCCACTAATTATCCCTTTAATTCTCAGCTTCAATGATACTTCCACAGTAAAAAAAAAAAAAAAAAAAAAAAAAAAATTCCTTGATTCCTAGGTGTACTTAAGTGCAATACACACACACACACACACACACACACACACACACACACACACACACACACCATTAGTCATGGTCCCCAGTCTAGAGGAATAGGGATATTAAAACAATAGGAATCATTTTTTTTCTTTTTCTTTACTTACTAAATGCTAAGATTGATGTCATATATGTTTTTGATTCACAGAGACTCCATATATGACCACTAGCACAATGTTCTGTTGTAGCATTCCATATTCTATATTCCCTTTACAAAGTAGAATTTTATCTATTAAAGCTGAACAGGCATTTTATACAACACATTCTTGGCAAGGGAACTTGACCAATATTTATCAAACACAGTAGAGAATATATCTCATTTTGGTTATGAACGGAGAACCTTGTATTGACTGTTACAAAAATAAAATATGATAAAATAAATTCACACACCCTTTAAATTATTTTCCTGAACCTATTTTCTCCACTGTCACAGATGCTGCATAGTATCCTCCTGATCAGTCACCTAGAAGCAATTTACCTAAACAGATCAACTTTGCCTCCACTTTTTCTATACTTAGCATTTTACTTCATTGTGTTCTGAATAACTAGGTCCTTTGGTGCTTAGAGAGTGACTCTTGACCTTGGTCCTGCTGGTTGTGAGGTTTTGCATGATGACTTGACTATTGTGTATTTTGGCTGTAATATGTCATATAGATTCCTTCACTGGCACTTTGGATTCCTCCTTATCCACTCTGTCATTCTTACCATCTCCAACATTGAGATCATCATCTTTGTTAGCCTCAAGCTTCCCTTTTTGTTTCCACTGTGGTATCTTGCCATTTGGGGGAACAATTACTTTTCAAATATGCCTAAGAGTTACACATCCTCCTTTTCTTCATCTTCTGAATCTTCTCACTGCACAACTAAATGCTTCTCACTAATCTCCACAGGCCATGAACCACACTAAAGGCCATACGTAGGATAATGTCAACCCCCCAATATAAATCATAGATTATACAGACTTTTACAAAGGAGTCTGTCTTAGTCAGGGTTTCTATTCCTGAACAAACATCATGACCAAGAAGCAAGTTGGGGAGGAAAGGGTTTATTCAGCTTACACTTCTACACTGCTGTTTATTACCAAAGGAGGTCAGGACTGGAACTCAAACAGGTTGGGGAGCAGGAGTTGATGCAGAGGCCATGGAGGGATGTTCCTTACTGGCATGCTTCCCCTAGCTTGCTCAACTTGCTTTCTTTTCTTTCTTTTTTTTTAAGAAGTTTTATTTTCTTTGTGAAATGAAAAGGTGCAAGATATTTCTCGTCTATTCTCCACTCCTCTCCCTCCTTTTAGTCTGATTCTAGAGTCTTTGGGAAAGGAAGACCATGAAGTATATAAACAACCATCCATATTAATGAAATCAAACACAATTTTTAGTTAACCTGGAGTAGTGGAGAAAATTTGAACCTGAGTTCTGATCACAATTTTAGCCTTTCCCAATTCAATTCCCCCCCGAATATTATATCTTTTTTTTTTTATTTTGGAATCAATATTTGGGAATTTCACACAATGCACCCTGAGCACACTCACTTCCCATTTTCCTAGGTCAACTTTCTTAAAGAACTGAAGACCAGGGATGGTACCACCTAGAATGGGCCCTCCCAACTTGATGATTAATTGAGAAAATGCCTTATAGCTGTATCTCATGGAGGCATTTCCTCACCTGAAGGTCCTTTCTCTGTGATAGCTCCTGCCTGTGTCAAGTTGACACGCAGAACCAGCCAGGACAATTGACCCCTTTTCAACTTGACACACGAACACATTACTATTAAGCCTCAACCCTTACTTTTTTATTCATTCCCAAGATCTAAATAACTTTAAAAGTCCCGCAGTTTTTACATATTAAAAGTTCAATCACTTTAAAATATCCAATCTTTTAAAAGTCAAAGTCTTTTAAAAATTCAGTCTCTTAACTGTGGGCTTCATTAAAATACCTTCTTCCGTCTAGAGGGAAAAATATCAGGGCACAGTCACAGTCAAAAGCAAAATCAGACTCCAACCATCCTATGTCTGAGATCCGACTCAAGATCTTCTGGGCTCTTCCAAGGATTTGGGTCACTTCTCCAGCTCTGCCTTTTGTAGCACATACCTTGTCTTCTACGCTCCAGATGCCTGCATTCCACTGCTGCTGTTGTTCTCGGTGGTCATTTCATGGTACTGGCATCTCCAAAACACTACTATCTTCTGCTGTAACTAGGCTTCACCAATAGCCTCTCATAGGCTCTCTTCATGGTGCCAAGCCTCAACTCCTTTGCATGACCCCTTCAGTCCTGGGTCATCAACTGCAACTGAGGCTTTACCTTTACCAATGTCTTAAATGTCCTCTCATGGTGCCAAGCCTGAGCTGCTCTTCATGACCCCTTTATGCCTTTAAAACCAGTACCTAGGTGACCCTTACACATTACCAAGTCCAGCCACAGCACAAGGTACAACCTTGGCTATCTCTGGAACACAGCCTCTGTGCTCTCAGAAAACACTTCCCAGAAGATGTCACCTCAATGATGCTGGTCTCTTCTTAATCACAGCTAATTTCTTAGCTCCAGCTAACCAGCATCAATAGTCTCAGTAATGTAAAGGTTCACTTTAGTAGTTCTGGTATCTTGTTAATCACAGCTGATTCTTCAGCCCCAGCTAACCAAAACCACAGAATCTTCACAATCAGAATATGGTGCTGATAAGTCTTTGATTTTCCCTCTGAAATTTCACAAGCCAGGCCTCCATCTTCTGCACTGTTCTCAACATTATCTTCCAAGGTCCTACACAACATCCCACAGAGCTCTTGAAACCAAATAGATCTAGGCCAAAGTTCCAAAGTCCTTCCACAGTCCTCCCCAAAACATGGTCAGGTTATCACAGGAATACCCCACTATGCTGGTACCAATTTGTCTTAGTCAGAGTTTCTATTCCTGCATAAACATCATGACCAAGAAGCAAGTTGGGAAGGAAAAGGTCTATTCAGGTTACACTTCCACCTTGCTGTTGATCACCAAAGGATGCAGGACTGGAACTCAAGCAGGGCAAGGAGCAGGAGCTGATGCAGAGGCCATGGAGGGATGTTCCTTACTGTCTTGCTTCGCCTGGCTTGCTCAGCTTGCTTTCTTATAGAACCCAAGACTACCAGCCCAGGGATGGGGCCACCCACAAGGGGCCTTTCCGCCTTGATCACTAATTGAGAAAATGCCTTACAGCTGGAACTCATGGAGGCATTTCCTCAACTGAAGCTCCTTTCTCTGTGATAACTCCAGCCTGTGTCAAGTTGACACACAAAACCAGCCAGTACAGTGCCATACTGTTGCTTTCACTGGATCACCTTCCTAATCCATTGCCCCTGCCTCAATGCTATGCAAATGATCATTTTGCTCTATCCCCTAAACTGACCTTCTTACTGGCAGCTGGTGCTCATTTCCAGCATTAGCCAACTTAAAGCAATCATCTTTGTCAGCCTACAGTTCCGAATCCAAAACCCAATTCTGAGGCCTCAGGGAGCTCAGGTTCATGCCCATCTAATCTTTTAATGGCATGCTGGCACACAACTAGGTGTGGGACCACAGATGGAGAAAATTGACTGCTCTTCCTGAGAACAAGCACGCACGAGAGCATCTCCAGGGTGTGAAACATTTTCCAATGAAAATTTCCTCCTTCAAGGAAACTAGAAAGTCTGTGTGAACTCTGCAAGGTGTGTTTATAAGTAAGCTTTGACTTCTTGTGGTAATTACAATAGCATTAAACACAAAATTTTGTGTTTTAAACTCTATATCTTGCCTAAGATACTTGTATGTGGTTTCTGAATACAAATAAAATATGCATGTGATTATTTTTAAAAAGGTGTTAGGAAAGAGCATATTTTTAAAATACCTGCCCCACCCTTGATTTCCCAAAGGTCATCACTTCAATATTTCCTTATATCTCCTTCTAGCAAATTTCCTTGCCAAGATACGATTCTTTACACATGCAGGATCACACTAGGCAAACAACTTTTCCCCATTAAATAGAAAAGAACTTCATTACTGGAAAGTCTAATTTCCTCCTTTTCTACAGATTTCTAGAACAGATTATAAATGTTACCAACTTGTTAAACTTCACAAAATGAAAAAGATCTCTCTGTATTATTTCTTACAAGTGCCTACAAGTTTCTAACTGTCTCTATGAAAATTTCAAGCAGACTATCTTTTTTTTTCACGAGCTTTCTACTATTTTCCTATCTTTGGAGAAATGTCTATCCATGTTCTTTGTCCATGAAAAAATAAAAATGAGGTTACTTCTTTTCCCACTCTAAGTTCTGCAGGGCTTCTTTGTTTCTTTCTTTCTGTAAGTTGCTTGCCTGTGTGTCTACTGCATTTTCATTTTGAGTGATTCCTTTTCTATAGAAAAGTAATCTTTTTAGTTTCATGCAATCTTATTTTCTTTTGTATGAATTTCATACATGAACACGCTGTTTGTTTGTTTTTAACATAAAATCCACTACCATTCTCTCAACTCCTCTCTCATACCCTCCACCAGTCTTTCCTCCCAATTTTATTTGATTTATTTTTGGTTTAGAAACTCAACTTTTAGTATAATAACAGAATTCCCACTTCTAGTTTTACTCTCCTATATATTAAAATCCAATTTTCTGAAGACACTCTCCTTGGGTATCATGTCCTTTTGGTGATATTGATGAAAATTATTCATTGCCTGTATCTCAATGTTGACTATACAACTTGAGATATATATCAGAGTCCATTGAACTCTGTTTCCCCTTTTATGCCACAATCATACTATTTTAATTATGGAATATTTGTAGTATAATTTTAAATGAGAAAGTATGATTCCTCTTATCAACATTTTTACAATATTAAAGGAGGAAACCACATACACCTTCCTAACTTTTAAATATCATTGTCGAGTATTAGATGATCCTATAAATTTTGGTTTTTTTTTAAGATCTGAAAAATGACCAATCATTCTTTTATCCTTTTCTTTAATTTAAAGAACTAGGAACCTGCATGTGATGGTAAGTCTGTTAATGATAAATTCTTTTAAACAAAAGAAGGCTTTGGGGTCTAGCAAGATGGCTCAGTAGTTCAGATCACCAATTTCTCTCCCAGAAGACATCCACATAAAGACACACACCCATTTGTAACTCCAGTCCTGTGACATCTGATGCTCCTCTATGTCCTCCTAGGGCTCTGCACAAACATGGCGCAGTTGGGCAGGGAAATCGCTCATATGCATAAAAAAATTAAAAAGAAAAATTCTGTTTCTCTTAGTTTTTAATAGATATACAAATTTTAGCTAACAGTTTTGGCTCAACAATAGACAATCTGTTACTTTCTAATGTACATTTTCCCTTGGTTTGCTAAATGAAATTTTCAAATTGATTTTATGAATATATGGTAGTGTCATATTTTTCAGTCTGCTTTCAAATTTTTCTTCTTCATTTTCAGTTTTACAGAATTATAATGTGTTTTATGATGCCATTTGTCTTGGGCTCAGATTCTTGGGCCTAAAGGCTTTATACTCCAAATATTGTTTCAGTCAGCCTCCTATACTCAAAGTTCTATCCTTCCGAAAACTGGTTATACAAAAGGTGAAATATTTTGTAATTATCCTATAGGTTACTTATGCTCTATTTCTCTTCAGCTTATTTTCAGACTGTTGTTCAAACTGTATAAGCTTTTATTATTCTGCCCTCAAATTTATGTCCCCTGTCATCTCTACTCTTCTATTAAGCTCATTCAGCAGTCATTTATTTCTGTTGTTATATTTTTCAAATGTGTAATTTTCATTTAGTTCTGTTTGTGACTTGTTTTCCTATACTCTATTTTTTACAATTATTTCAAGAGAATATACAATTGATTGCAGAAGCATCCTTGTGATAAATGCTTTTAAATCCTTGTCAAATAATTTCATCATCAGATTTATTTCAGTGTCAGCATCAATTGAATTTTTTTCTTCATTCAAGTTATAATTTTCTTGATATGATGTCTTTTAAATTTATCTTGGACATTGTGTCCCTATGTTAGGACACTCTGAAGGCTGTATTTTTTCCAACAAGCTTTCACACTCTTTTAGTCTAGCATGTAGATCTTGACCTAATTTTTTTTATCAATAGCCTTATTTTTTCTTTGAGAATTTCATTCAATATCTTTAATCATATTTCACCTCCTCTCCAAATTCAGCTAATCTCCATACACATCCCTAGCTAAGCAAATTCATATACTTGCTCTTTCTTTAAAATAAACAAAACACTCCCTCGAGTCTGCTTTGGTTTGGTCAACTACTCTTGGACAGTGGTTAGTAATATTCAATGTGGCACAACATGACTCACCAGCAGCAATCAATTGTTAATAGCCTCTTGTCTAGTTGTGATACTTAGTGCCTACCTCCCCTCTTCCATGGTAAGATTTTGTCTGACTTTAGCTTGCACAGGTCTTATGGATGCTGTCACAATTGCTATGAGCCCATATGTGTCTTGAAAACTTTTTCCTTGAAGTCATCCTCTCTCTGACTCTTAATATATTCTGTTTCTTATCCACATAGATTCCTGAGCCTTCAGAATAGAGATGTGATATAGATGTGCCATTTTGTGGACTATAGTTGCAAAGCAGTTTGTTTTCGGAGACTTAATGTTGTTACTCTGGCCAGCATCTTTCAGCTGATGCCATGTGCTCCTTTTAATTATTTCTAGCACTAATGGAACTTAGAAATGTCATTGTTAGAATGCAAAGTGTTCTAGTAAGGGGAGGTCATATAGAGATCCCTCTAGAGATGCTTCAAATTGCTCTTGGTAGGAGTAAAGTCTATCTTAACTAGGACAATAAGAGATGTCCAATATCAAGCTGCTTACTTTTGAACAGTTTTTTTTTTTTCAGTTCTACTTGCCCTTTTTGATGTCACTCAGTAAGGGAGGATAGTGTTTTGTTCATGTGGACAAAGATAAAGACTGGGCCTTTGGCAATCCATAAAATATTCATTTTACTATCTTTATTGAAATACAATAGAACTAATAAATAATTCACCCATGTTAGCATTAAAAATGATTCTAGTAAAGGTATGGACTTGTGTAAACATAAAGACAGTCTAGTTTTAGAATATTTCCACACACTTGGTTTATTTTTTCTATTTATTTATTTATTTATTTATTTATTCACTTTACATCCCTATTGCAGCAGCCTTCCTCCAAGTTCTGCTTCTTCATCCCTCTCCCCTTCTACTCTGAGAAGGGGGAGGACCTTGGGTACCAACCCACACTGGCACACCAAGTCACTGAAGAACTCGCCACATCTTCTCACAGTGAGGCCAGACAAGGAGGCCCAGTTAGGAGAACAGGATCCAGACAGACAACAGAGTCATGGACAGTCCCCACCTCCCAGTTGTTGGGGGACCTGAATGAAGACCAAGCTGCACATCTGTTACATATGTGCAAGGAGACCTAGCTCCAGCTCTTTGGTTGGTGGTTCAGTCTCTGGGAACCCCCAAGGGTCAAGTTAATTGACTCTCTGATCTTCCTGTGGAGTCCTTATCCTCTTCAGGTTCCTAAATCCTCCCCCCAACTCTTCCACAAGACTGCTCAAGCTCCATCCAATGTTTGGCTGTGGGTCTCTGCATCTGTTTCCATCTGCTGCTGGGTTCCAGCTTTAACTTTCTACTTGTCCTCATCATGTTCCCCATGCTATGTGCAAGAGTTCTGTAGGCAGCTAAGGCCTTTCTATGTCTCTTCTTAGCATACCGGCAACAACGCACAACCTTGGCCTCCAGAAATATGTAGATATTTATCAAGGCCTATCATAGTCATCTTGTGCTTCAGATTTTCCTAACTTGAGATCTATCTGCCAGGATATTGCTTACCAACAAAGATCACAAAGTCAAACTGTGATGTTTTTCTTTCTCTACTCATTTGTCATCAAGACCAACTCTGTCTCCTATTTTCAGGAATGTGGACTTTGCTGCTGCACTCCTAATCAATTCAGCTACCTCTCATAGTGAAATTGCTGGGTTTATAGCTTGCTTCATCCTACTTGAACTGTTGTACTGATGGAGACAGTGAGAATATGAACCAAGATGAAAAGAGATCTGTTCCCTGATGGTTCTATCTAACACACAATAGTTGCCTTTTTTTTCTAATTGACACATGAAAGCAGTTACCACAGGACAAATGGTGCTTTGTGGGCAGAAAGTTTGAAGAATTAAAAATATTGACGTAATTCATAAAAGCTTATTACTGTTTTCAATATCATTGTTGATCTGCTACATTTCCTTCTTCAAGAAGTGGCCAGATCATATTCCTGCTCTAAAATACACTAAAATAAAATAAAATAAAATAAAATAAAATAAAATCCTAATTCCTAAATGTAACCTGAGGGACTCTCATGACCTGACTTCTGTTAGCCTCTTAAAGTGCACCTCTTCTTACTTTTCTCATTACTATTTCTTGATTGGTCCATTCTGCAGTACCAGGATACCAATCTTCCCACACCTGCAACAAACACACCTGTGCGTCTTAGTTATTTTGTTAACTTGACACAAGCTCAGGTCATTTGGGAAGAAAGAACCTCAACTGAAAAAACGCTCCCCTAAGATTAGCCTGTAGCCTGTGGAGTATTTCCTGATAAATGGTTGATGTGAAAAGTGCCACCTATCTGCAAGTGTTCCTGAGCTGTAGAAGAAATCAAACTGAGAAAGGTGGAAGGCAACATCTCTTCATGACCACTGTTTCAATTTCTACCTTCAGAGTCCTGCCCTGTTTGAGTTCCTGACTTAGTTTCCCTTCACAGTAGAATGTGAACTGTATGATGAAATAAACCCTTTACTCCATGACTTGTTTCTGGCATAGTGTTTTTTCACAGCAGTAGAAAAGCAAACTAGGACAACATGCTGCCCTTAGATATCTTGTATTTGTTCTTCCCTTTGCCAGAAATGCAGAATACAACATTTCTTCTAATCACATAGATCTAACTACCTAAGATACATCTTCTCTGTCTACTGAAAACATCACCATTGATCCTATTGTTCCATTTAATAGTAACATTAATAATAGCAATCAAATTATAACATCTGTGTTAGTTCATTGCTTGCACTGAAGCCTTCTGATACAAATTCCACTGCTGCAGCTGGTATTATGTGTGATCTCAAACCATGCTTTGCATAGCTGTTAATGATCTATGGGTATTTTTGCATGTATAAATAAATAAACTTTTATGTTGGGTATCTTGCCATCCTTTTACAATTCTTTGTGACAGGTGCTTTTCCTTCTGTATAATGTACTACCAGCCATGCCCATCACCATCTTCTCAATTTCCTAACTTGGAATACTTAGTGTCACTGAGAATGCACTACATTACTTGATTCTGTATCTCTCCTTTTGGTCCACCTTCAGCCAAAATGGCCTCACTTAACCCTCTGCTCTTACAGGTCCCTCTTTATATATTTCCTTACCCCCATTTTCTCTAATAACTCAATATTAAACAGCAAAGATAACCGGAGTACTTGTCTTTCCTTTTTCTTTTTCTTTTCCATTCATACCAACAGCAACCTATGTATTCACGCACATAGTACTGTGATTACCCTTTACTTCCTAAGATGGCTGGCACCTGAGGGCAGGTTTTTATTTTATTTTATTTTATTTGACTATTTATTACTGTACTTTAATAAAGTTTCTACCCAGTCATAGCGATGGTTCTAGAAGAATGTATTCTAATTTCAGGAGAGTAGAAAACTGGTGGCCAGGTCACCAATCTAACTGAGAGAAATAACACTTCACCCTACAACATCATAGTCCCGCCTTGAACATTGCTAAACCTCTTTCTGAAAGAATTTCTGTAATCTAAAAATTTTAAATATATTAAGTTCAATAAACAACCAATCTCCAAATGTACAAATCTCATTGTAAAAACCATAAGTAATATGTAAAAAAAAAGGTGTCATAAATGCTCCAATAATGATTAATCTCACACTGTCTCCTTTGGAAGTGAATTAAATGAAATTACAGAAAAAGAACACAAAAGAATGACTATAATTATGTGCAAAGAAACTGAATAAGACACAAATTCTTGAAGAACTACCAAAAGAATATAAAAGACTGAATTGAATAAAATGTCAATGCAGAATATAAAAAAGAAATTCAATAAGGAGATATAAATGGTGAAAAAACAAATGGAAATACTCGAAATGAAGATAACTCAATTCAGAATCTCTGTGAAAAGCCTCACCAACAGAATAAGTCAAGGCTATCAGAGAGGAAAAGCTTAGTAGAGGAACTTCAACACTTAAACAAAGACAAAGATAAACTATAATAAGTGATAATTTCAAGATGTACAGGAGAAAAATGTACCAAAAGTTGTCCAAAATGCCTAAACCTAAGAATCATGGTCATAGAAGGAGAAATTCAAAAATCATACAAAATATTTTCAGTGAAATCATGTTGCTCTATCTATCACCCTGTGAGATCAGTGTGCATGGGAATTCTGCCTGCCCAGTGGATACTGTTGCATCATTTTTTCCTTGTTTTGAATTTTATTTTATGTTTTTAAATTAGGTATTTTCTTCATTTACATTTCCAATGCTATCCCAAAAGCCCTGCCATACCACACCCCCTACTCCCACTTCTTGGCCCTGTCACTCCCCTGTACTGAGGCATATAAAGTTTGCAAGACCAATGGGCCTCTCTTTCCACTGATGGCCGACTAGGTCATCTTCTGATATATATGCAGCTAGAGACACGAGCTCTGGAGGTACTGGTTAGTTCATATTGTTGTTCCACCTATAGGGTTGCAGACCCCTTTGGCTCCTTGGGTACTTTCTCTAGCTCCTCCATTGGGGGCCCTGTGATCCACCCAAAGCTGACTGTGAGCATCCACTTCTATGTTTGCTAGGCCCCGGCATAGTCTCACAAGAGACAACTATATCTGGGTCCTTTCAGCAAAATCTTGCTAGTGTATGCAATGTTGTCTGTGTTTGGAGGCTGATTATGGGATGGATCCCCGAGAATGGCAGTCTCTAGATGGTCCATCCTTTCATCTCAGCTCCAAACTTTGTCTCTGTAACTCCTTCCATGGGCGTTTTGTTCCCAATTCTAAGAAGGGGCAAAGTGTACAACCACTCTGGAAATCAGTCTGGCAGTTCCTCAGAAAATTGGACATAGTTCTACCAGAGGATCCAGCAATACCTCTCCTGGGCATATATCCAGAAGTTCCAACTGGTAAGAAGGACACATGTTCCACTATGTTCATAGCAGCCTCATTTATAATAGACAGAAGCTGGAAAGAACCCAAATGTCCCTCAACAGAGGAATGGATACAGAAAATGTGGTACACTTACACAATGGAGTACTACTCAGCTATTAAAAAGAATGAATTTATGAAATTCCTAGCCAAATGGATGGACCTGGAGGGCATCATCCTGAGTGAGGTAACCCAATCACAAAAGAACTCATATGATATGTACTCATTGATAAGTGGATATTAGCCCAGAAACTTAGAATACCCAAGATACAAGATACAATCTGCATCATTTTTTTTCTAACTTACTCCCTTGCACCTTGAGAAGAGTGGAAGAGGCTCCAGCCTTGCCCTTTCACCAAATGAGATTAGCATCTGTGAATGTACACACAAACACAGACACACACTGGGTTGACAGTTGGAGAAAGAAGGCCCCAGATTTAACCATACCTGTGGCTCACTCCTGCTATTCCATGGAGGAGTCTCCTGGCCCACACATCACCCAGTGAAATTATGTTATTGGAGGTCCCAATCTTGCCTACTTCCCAGTGATATCAGCATATGAGATGCTTCAGTCTAGCCCTTTGTGATCAGCATGTGGATTATACAGGATCGGCTTTAAATAAAATGAGTGTGGTGAGGATGCTGGCAAAGAACTGAAGAGACTGATGACTGGCATCTTTCTCAAGCATTCTGTTTTTTTATCTGAGAGGCCAGGTCATTTGCTGAACCCAGAGCTTGTGATTTGGTTGGTTTAGACCCCTGTTTATTAAATGTGTTCTTTATAAGAGTTGCCATGGTCGTGGTGTCTCCTCACTGCAACAGAAACCCTTACTAAGATAAGGAGTAAATTGTATGGTGAAAATGAGCTGGCTCTCTGGCATCATCTTCTCAAGATATTCTGTGTAAGCTCATTCATTTCACTATACTACCCTAGACCAATTACTCTGGAAGTTTGAGTCTACATTGCTTCTTGTATAAGACAATGGAAATGGCATTGTTTCACATGACACAATGAAGGGTTAGCAAACATACGTAGAAAGGAGGTATGCTTTTCTTCATAATTAGCAATTGCTTTACATACATTAAGATTCTTTCAGTCTCATTTCCTAGAAGCCAAAGTTCCAAGATGATTAGAAAAACATTGTGTATGAGATGTTTAATGGTAGGGAGGACATTTGTGGGCATAGGAACATGATGAGTACTGAAGGAGTAGCATAATTTAGGATATTGTTAAAAACAGAGACTTTTAGGGGGAGATGGGCCCGGAAAAACACAAAGTTACATGAGTAAATGAAAGGAGAACATGACCTCTCCAACATATCTTTTGAGGAGGTTTTTATTGTAGATATGAGGGAGATTACAGCCAGAGGCATCTCGAAGAGTAGGTAGAGAAAGTGGTAGATTAAACATGAACCAGACTATGAGAAGGGAGGGAGGTGAGAATGAGAAGAGAACAAAACGTGTGGGCAAAGGCAACACAGAGAGGGGAGCAAGAGACAGAGAACCAAGAGAGAGGGGACAAACAGATCAAGAAAGCATGTGGACAAAATGCAGCAATAGGAATTAGTAGCTGGGAGAAGGGAAGTCCATGGGCAGACATTTAGGGTAGGGGATCTGGTAAAAAGATCTGAGAGAAGACACGGGTACTGAGTCAGTCTGGAGACCAGAAGACACTTTGGTATGCTTAAGCACAAGAATTAGCCATTTGTGCTGAATTTCTTTTGGACCCAACAATGGGTTTGACCAGACTTCTGATCTTCCATGAATGAGTCCTACAACACACTTTGTCTTGTATCATAGCACTCTTTACTTCTGATTGATAAATACAATGATGCTATGGGTTTTGGGATAGTCTACATTTCTCCCATACTTTCTTCCCACAGGGCTGGTTAACTTTCTGGTGACTTAATTAATTCCATGATCAAAGCAACTAGTTTGATATCAACTTTATTCAAACTAGAGTCATCTGAGAACCCTCCATTGAGAAACTGACTCAATAAGATGTGGCTACAGGCAAGCCTGTATGTCCTTTTCTTAATTAGAGATTGGTGTGGGAGGACCAGTCCATTGTGAGTGGTGTCACCCCTGGGCCAGTGGTCCTGGAATCTATAAGAATGCAGGCTGAGCAAACCATGGGGACTAAGCCAGTAAGCAGCACTCCTCTATGGCCTCTTCATCAGCTTCTGCTTCCAGATTGTGACCCTGTTTTAGTACCTGCCATCGCTGCCTTCAGTGATGAACTGTGATAGGGAGAAATAAGTGACATAAACCCTTTCTTCCCCAAGTTGCTTTTGGTCATTCTGTTTCATCATAGAAAAAACAAAACAAAACAAAACAAAAAAACCCAAAAAACCAAAACAACAACAACAACAACAAAAAATAAAAAAGAAAAAAAAAGAAAAAAAACCTAAGAAATACAGGGAGGAAAATGTTTATTTGGCTTACAGAGCCTTGCTGCATGTTATTTCCCTGGTTTAGACTGGATATCCCTTTCCAATAATGTATACTTTAAATTTGAATCATTAATGACTATTTGAAATTATATGTTACTTGTGTGGTTGTTTAATGTTTACATATACCAGTTAACCTAATTTATTTAGCTCATTGTTGTTCTAACACCTAACACAAAGAGCATCCGCAATAACTACATTTTCAACCTACATGTCGCGCCCCATTTTATTATTCTTTTAAGGCTATGGGTTGATAGAAACCTTCTTGTGGTCCTGTTTTTCTCTCCTAGATATGTTATACATGAAATAGGTCTCCAGAACTGGAAGGGAATTCAAATCACTTCCCGAAATGCTATAATCCACATTCTTTAAAGAAAAAGTAATTATATCCTCTAATTAAATTGTTGCTTCCATGATCTCTAAGTAAGGATTCTCTCTGTTCACAAGCCTATTAAGAGTTGGCAAGTAGGAGTAAAACTATAAGCTTTTATTTTATCCCAGTTGCTATTTTATTTTATAAAAGGAGGTCTGTGTTTTTAAATTTTGTGTGTTCATAGGTTCACAGAAATGCAGGTACCTGCAGAGACCAAATATATCAAATCCCCTTGAAACTGGAGGCACATGCTGTTGTAAACCAACAAACATGGGTGCTAGGATCTGGGACTCGAAGTTGGGTCCTCTGCAGAAGCAGTACATGATCTTAACCACTGATTCATTTCTCTAGCCCCCAGTTGCTATTTTCAATTAAGAGTTTACATATTCTCTGTTTCTCACAAGAAAAGACTAGGACCCCATTATAAACTGGTGATCAATTCTAGTTCATCTATTCAAAATATAATAGAGTTGTTCCAGAAAGAACAGCTGTAGCACTAAGAGAAAATGAGTTCCCAGTTTCAGGAAGTATTCAAAAGACTTGTTAGTCCACTGACAAAATAACAGTCCAACAGATGAAGAAAAAATGAGAAGAATCCTGGGGTTCTTTCCAAAAATTACATTAGGAGATTCTATGATAAATATTCTTGAGCTGTCTCTCCAGTCATAAGGCTTGATGGATTTACACTGAGTCAGCTCCATTCTCTCTTGTTTATTGCTTTGACTTCAATAATCTTCTTGCTGGGATTAGGAGAAAGTCTTTAACCACAGAATGTGACTAAGTTAATGTCCATACAGAAACTGGACCCACGACATTGTCCTCATTAGCTCTGTCCTCTAATCCCCAAGTACACACACACACACACACACACAAAAAAAAAAAAAAAAAAAAAAAAAAAAAACCAAAAAAAACTTCTGGTATGCAACAGTGAAATTAACCCTAAGGGAAGAGTTTCACACCAGGCAAAGTGATATAATCTGGTGACATCCTATTTCGACATGATAACATTGTGCTCTACTTAAAAATGAAATTTTCAGGGTGATAAAAATTAAAATGGTGGTTTTTGAACTATTTAATAGAGGAATTTTCTATCAAAGTGAGAAAAAATGTTATGCAAAAGGATTTGCAGTTTCAACCATGCAGAGACATAAATATCACATATTAATAGATTTGACCTAGTTGCAATCATAGATAGTTCCATTCTCATTTTGTCTCCCTCACATGTTTGTTCTCTATTTGGGTAACTTTTCTGAAAGATCATGGGACAACTGGTTATGCAAGAACAATAAATGGATGAGTAGTACAATAATAACACTGACATCAGATTGTTCTTAAAGAAGTATTTCTAACCTGACACAAAATTATTCAGGCTTGTTGATTGCTGGTCTGTATTACTATTGCTGTGAGTAACTTAAAATTGCCCATTAACTTATTACATTCCATAGCTAAATTTTAAATTACATTTCATAGTTGCAAATAAAATAAAGCCATCACTGGAATACCTGTTGAGTTCTCTACCTGTCAAACAAGGAAAGGCTATTGTAATACTTGCAAATCATTGTGGAACTTTGGAGTTATGTGGAAATTTCAAATTCACACAAAATGAATATTTTCATTTTTAGTGGCTACATGAACATTTGAGTATCTCATAAAAACAATACACTTTTTCTTCAGAACAAATCACATTTATATTTATACACATAATTTTACATAGCTTCCAAGGGATTAAATGTTTTTGAAGACTGTGCTGGCTAGATTTATGTCACTTTGACACAAACTAGAATCATTTTAGAAGAGGGAACCTCAAGAAAAAAATTTTTCCTACCAGACTGGCCTGTGGGCAATTCTATGTTGCATCTTCTTGAGTGATGATTAATGTTGGAGAGTGAAGTTCACTCTGAGGATGCTGCCCCTGGCCTGGTGATTCTAGGTATTGTAAGAAAGAAAATAACAAACACCATGAAGATGAAGCTAGTGGACCGCACTCATCCATGGCCTCTGCATCAGTTCCAACTTCCACTGGTCTGCTTTGAATTTTTACCCTGACTTCCTTCAATGGTGGACTGTGGACTGTGACAGAGAACTATGAACTGAAATAATCCTTTCCTCTACAAGCTGCTTTTGTTAAAAGTGTGTTTTATCACAGCAATAGAGACCTTAAGACAAAACCCACCCACAAAGCACCGATTAAGATGCTGTATTCTTACACAGCCTTTTCCATTTAAAGACAAGGAAGCTGCTAAAGGTAGGACTGTTGGTACTTATCCGTAATCCCAGTACATAGGAGGCAGAGACAGAATGATCACTCTGAATTCAAGGTCTACATAGTCAGTTTGAGGCCAGCCAGGGCTATCTATAGGAGAATGCCATGTCACCATTGCATACACTAGCAAGATTTTGCTGAAAGGACCCAGATATAGCTGTCTCTTGTGAGACTATGCCGGGGCCTAGCAAACACATAAGTGTATGCTCACAGTCAGCTATTGGATGGATCACAGGGCCCCCAATGGAGGAGCTTGAGAAAGTACCCAAGGAGCTAAAGGGATCTGCAACCCTATAGGTGGAACAACATTATGAACTAACCAGTACCCCGGAGCTCTTGACTCTAGCTACATATGTATCAAAAGATGGCCTAGTCAGCCATCACTGGAAAGAGAGGCCCATTGGACTTGCAAACTTTATATGCCCCAGTACAGGGGAACACCAGGGCCAAAAAGTGGGAGTGGGTGAGTAGGGGAGTGGGGGGGGGAGTGTATTGGGGACTTTTTGGATAGCATTGGAAATGTAAATGAGGAAAATACCTAATTCAAAAAAAGAAAAAAAAAGAGGCAGCAAAAAAAAAAAAAAACACACAACAAACAAACAAATATAAGGACGTTGAGCAAAAAAACCTATCTAAATTTACCTCCTGGAAGATTTCCAATTGCAACTTGGTTAAAACACAGAAAACTTGTTTGGGGTGGGAAGAGGTAGTAGGTTACAGAGAATGTGTAAACACATGTGTGTGGTGCACATGTTTATTATATAGAGATCAAAGGTGAATGTCAGATAGTTTCCTCCACCATATCTTTAGAGACGGAATCTCTTACTGAACCTAGTGCTCGCTAATTAGATAGTGATTCACTAATGAAATCCAGTGATCACTTGTCTTCAGCAAATGCACACACAGATTGAGAGACAGAGACAGAGTTATAGATGCATAAACTCATGCCTGGATTCTTAAAATATGAGTTCGGGATACCTAACCCCAGGTAATCATGTTTGCATGGGAGGAAACTTACTGACAGAATTTTCTCTCTAGCCCCTAAAGCATAGGAAACTTAAAACTGGAATTGAAGACATAGTTTAAGAAAAGATATCACCTGATTTAAAACATAAAAACTTCTATAAATAAACTTTGAGAATCTGGAGTCATTTAGTAAAATGTAGGGCTTGGATACATAAATGGAACATTATGTTTTGTTTAAACGGGGCATCACTGTGCAGATCAGGCTTGCTTGGCACCTGCTATATAGCCCAGGCTAGCCTTAAACGCCCGAGCTTCCAGCTACAACCTTCTGAATACCCCTTCTCACCCTCTTCACACAGCAATTGCCTTCTTTTTCTCAACTAGTCCACCTCCTAACCTAACACCCACCCCTGCTTTCTTTTTCTTTTCAGGTCTCATGCAAGCAGTCATAAATATTGTACATCCATGATGAACATAACCATATCATATTCAGGAGACAGAACCCCATGGTACTTTTTGCTCCCCCTGGTTCACATTCTTTCTGCTCCCTCTCCTGTAATATCCTGAACATTGGAAGGAGTGATATAGATGCCATGTTTACTGTTGAGGATTCAATAAGCACTCAGAATTTTGACCACTCTGTTTTAAGCTGTTGCCTACTACCACAAGACGCTTCTCTTATGAAATCCAACAACACTACTTTTTGCATATAAACATAAATTTGTACATAGCAGCTTAACTCCGTGTTCATTTGACAAAATGTCAGGAATAGAATAGAATAGAATAGAATAGAATAGAATAGAATAGAATAGAATAGAATAGAATACTCCACAGAGCCTGTGCCCTTGCCACTATTGTACCATTGGCTATATTTTGTCAGGCAGTTCAGTGATGTAGTATGAAGTATCTACAGATGGGTGTTATTATTGATGACTCTTCTTACCAGCAGTGTGCATGATATCTTATGGTTCTGTGAACACTAGCCAGAAAGAAGAAAGGTTGCAGCGCAGTTTCAGCTTGTTTTTTCCATGTCCTGAATCCAGACTATCTGCTTTCACAAACAATGGGATCTTGCTGTCTAGTTATGGTAGTATGTTAATTTCTATGAACAAAATGTTCATATCCATGTAATTATATTTTATTTTAAATCTAGGGAAGACCTACAAGGGTATATAGTTTGCTTGTTTGTCTATCCATACGAAAATTTAGAATGCAGCTAGAGTCAAGAGCTCCGGGGTACTGGTTAGTTCATAATGTTGTTCCACCTATAGGGTTGCAGATCCCTTTAGTTCCTTGGGTACTTTCTCTAGCTCCTCCATTGGGAGCCCTGTGATCCATCCAATAGCTGACTGTGAGCATCCACTTCTGTGTTTGCTAGGCCCCGGCATAGTCTCACAAGAGACAGCTATATCTGGGTCCTTTCAGCAAAATCTCGCTAGTGTATGCAATGGTGTCAGTGTTTGGAAGCTGATTATGGGATGGATCCCTGGATATGGCAGTCTCTAGATGGTCCATCCTTTCGTCACAGCTCGGCCATCACTGGAAAGAGAGGCCCATTGGACACACAAACTTTATATGCCCCAGTACAGGGGAATGCCAGGGCCAAAAAATTGGGAATGGGTGGGTAGGGAAGTGGGTGGGGAGGGTATGGAGGACTTTTGGGATAGCATTGGAAATGTAATTGAGGAAAATACGTAATAAAAAATATTAAAAATTTTAAAAAAAGAAAATTTAGAATGGACTCACTTACACCTGAAAAGACCCATGAGTTTTCCAGATGCTGCCAGAAGTACAAATTGGAGGTTCTGAATTGTGCAAACTGTTTCTACATTTTTTACCTTAGCATAGCTTTACCAGGTGATATTTTTTGAGGGTCAGCCTATTAGTGTTATCTGCAGTGACTGCTTTAGAATACATAGCTAGAGATGAATGTCTGTACCAAGCCCCAGTTAGCTACAAAGTCATGAAAAGGCTATGACAACACACTGAATCGAAAAATCAAATCAGCATCACTGATGAGGTTCCACAAATTCTTGCTTTTCTTGAGCATATGAAGTTTATTGAGTTCTGCTACGCCCTATAAACCTTAAAGCAAATGTTGCCATCCTAAAGGCTGACTGTAGCTCCTGGCTAGAATGTTGGTGCTAACAGATTGGATGCCATGGAAACCGAGAAAGACCTAATTTAAGCAGAAACCGCTGCAATTTATTTATTTAATTTATTTTGATCACCCTTCTAAACTAAGAATGAATAAGAGTTTGGGTGCCTCTAAAAATAACAGATTTGTAATATTTAAATCCACTTCTGAACCTTTTCCTTATAATGTAGGGAAACAAAAATTTCTTAGCCACCTGCTTTTCCTTTGCAGTGAAATTTCAGCTTGAAGAGTATAAAATTCTTGGGGTTGCATTGAAATCATTCTATCAGTTGGTATGAATATATAGAATCCTGGATCTTATCCTACAGGTTCATATACTTTTGCACATTTACATTACCTTGAAACTGGCTCAGAAAGCATTTCATTATACTAAACGTATACTACTGGCAAATAAGCCTGTTCTCATTTTTTAAAATTGATTTGTTATTTATTTACAACCCAAATGCTACACTGTCCTGGTTCCCCTGTCACAGAGTCCCTCCACCATTCTCCTTCTCTTCTCCTCTAAGAAGGTGGGGACGCCCTAGTTATCCCCCTACCCTAGCACATCAAATCACTGAAGAATTAGATGAATCCTCTTCCACTCAGGCCAAACAAGGCAGCTCTGTTGGGGAATAGATACCAAAGTCAGGTTATAGGTCAGCTTTAGTTGTTAGGAGACCCATATTGAGACTGAGCTGCCCATATGTGCCAGGAACCTTGATCCAGTCCACATATGCTCTTGGTTGGTGGCTCAATCTCTGGGAGCTCCCAGAGGTCCAGGTTAGTTGACTCTGTTGGTCTTCTTGTGGAGTTCCTACCCTCATAGAACCTGAAAAAGTCACGCTGTAGCCAGACAGACCCCAGTAAAGGGATAAAGACACCAACCCACACACACACAAAAACTTTTGATTTAAAAATTGTCCTGTCTAAAAGAAATGTAGGGACAAAGAAAGAACAAAGACTGAAGGAATGGCCAACCAATACCTGTCCAAACTTGAGACCCATCCCATGGGCAAGCACCAATCCCTGACACTATTAATGATACTCTGTCATACTTGCAGACGGAAGCCTAGCATAACAGTCCTCTGAAAGGCTCTATCCAGAAACTGACTGAGACAGAGGGAGATACCCACGGCCAAATATTGGATGGAAGTCAGGGACTCTTCTTAGGAAGGCCTGTTCACATCCTTTAAATAATATGGCATAAGTCAAGTGCTGTGTTTGCTTTCTTTAATTTAAACAAATGGGTTACATGATCCATACAAGAATCAACAAGAGAAGAAACATTTGACTACAAACATGATCAATTTTAAATTTTGCAAGAGAAAAGTCACAAATCAAAAATAGTTCTTTTCTGCATTTTCAACATTCTTGCTCTTGATACCTCTGGGATGCAGGTGTGTTGAGGTTACAAGGTGCAATACTAGCAGATAAACAGACAACCTCACATATAGCATAAAGTTCATATACTACACTCCAGTCTTTCAAGTGTAGTAACCAGGTTAAAGTACAGCTAGTCTGTCCTAAGAAGATTCTACAGGCTCACAATTTGGCAACCAACCCAGCTACTCTCTGAGGTCAAATGTTCTTCTGAGTTATGTGCTATACCCATAGTGCTCAGATTCCTATGGCTAAATTTGCAACTTCCTAATTGTGTGATCTGAGAAAGTTGCATTGTTGGTCTGGGGCTGTCTCTAAATGTATAAAATGGGAATCATGACAATAAAAATATGCCTACGACTCTCAAGATCGTTGTAATAATTCAGCAACATGATGGTTAGACGAAGCACTTGCAACAGCTCCAAACAAATATCCAGTGGAAAATGCCCAGGATAAGATACATATAGTAAGGATGCATAAAGTCTTTTCTCCTCTCTTCTTTTACCTCGTTAAAAGAGTGAATCCTAGATAGTATGAATAAGAATCAGGATCCTAGATAGTATGAATAAGAATCAAAGCTTCACACCACTGAGGTTTTATTCCACCTCTACACTCCTACCCACAGTCCCTCAAAGGCCCCGTGCATGCTACAGGTTTTGCCATTAATGAGCCAGCCATCTGTCCAAGATTTGCCTACACTCATTTTGGAATTAAATGAAAATGCAAATCAACTGCTTCTCTTTTTTTGAATTGCAACAGTTCCTCAGAAACCAAATGCATAAAATTTCCAGTACCTTTGTGTGAAGGCATTACAGTACAGAGGATTTATAAGGCAATTTCATCAGACTCCCTACTAACTGATGACCTGAGGGGAAATTGTGAGTTACTACAGGACAATAGGCTTGAAAAGGCAGGCTGCAGTTGATGTAAGAACCAAACCTCCTGCCACTTCACTGAATCTACAGCAAATTCTGATTGCCAGCCAAAGAATTGTTCTTGGTTGCTACTAACCAAATCTCCCAAAGAAAATAGGCAAACAGCAATCAAAATTCTGAAGAGACAAGTCTAACTAAATTTCTTAGATCTTCTGAGAGTCATACTGTGGCCAAGTAGCATGTACAAAATATTTCAGTGTTTGATAAATGAACTGTATGGGAAAACAAAGCTAGGACATGTGAGCTGGTTCTACAATACTTGCTAGGTGACTCCAGGCAAATTATATACCTCTTTATCTCATTTTACTCATCTTTAAAATAATTTAGTGTGTCATACAGAGTTCTCTAAAGGAACAGAATTGATAGAATGAATGACTATATCAAAAAGGTGTTTATTAGATTGACTTACAGGATGTAAGTGGTTCAGGTAATCCAACAAAGGCTACCTCGCACTGTAAATGCTGAGAATCTGATAATTATTATTCAGCCCATCAGGCTGTATTTCTTAGGAGTTCCAACCTGGCACTGAAGACCTGGGGGATTCCTGAAGAACATCTGGTCTTCAGTTTATGTTGGAATTCTGAAGATAGTAATTCTATCTTTTAAGGAATACTGCAGCTACAGAATAGGTGGATTTGCTAGCAAAGGTGAGAGCAAGCAAGCAAAAATCTCTGCACTCAATGATTACTGTGAAATAAATTGAAATAATATAATTCTAATAAGTAGATATTAGCCCAAAAGTACAGAATACCCAAGATAAAGTCCACAGAACTCAAAAAGGTCAACAAGCTGAAGTGCCCAAGTGAGGATGCCTCAGTCCCACTTGGGAGGGAGAAGAAAGCAATCACAAGTGGGGAGGGAGGGAGGGACCTGGGAGGGAAAGTGGATGGGGCAGGGGAGTGTGTGTGTGTGGAAACCTGATCTGGTATTGGGTGATGGAAAAGGACTTGGGCCAGCAGAAAGAATGGAAACAGGCAACCTAGGGAGATAGGAGGGGTTTTTTTTTGGGGGGGGGCTCCAGAATGCGCCAGATACCTGGGAGGTAAGAGACTATCAGGACTAAAAGGGAGGGGGACCTTAGATGAAATGCCTGACAGTAGGGAAAGGCAACTTATAGAACCCACCTCCAGCAGGAAGACAGGACATCAAATGAGTTGCCATCCCACAGTCACACCTCTGACCCATAATTTTTCCTGTCTGAAAGAATTACAGGGATGGAAATGGAGAGGAGCCTAAGGAAAAGAAGGTCCAGCAACAGGCCCAAAGTGGGAACCAGCTCAAGCAGAGGTCCCAAGGCCTGACACTATTACTGAGGCTATGAAGGGAGCGCTCACAAAAAGGGACCTGTCATGACTGACCTCTGAAAGACCCAACAAGCGGCTGAAAGAGTTAGGTGCAGATATTTACACCCAACCAATGAACAGAAGCAGCTGACCCCTGTTGTTGAATTAGGGGAGGCTGAAAGAAGCTGAGGAGAAGGGCAATCCTGTAGGAGGACCAGCAGTCTCAATTAATCTGAACCCATGAGATCTCTCAAACACTGGACCGCCAAACAGACAGCATATAACAGCTGATATGAGGCCCCCAACACACATACAGTAGAGGACTTCTGGGTCTGTGTTCATTCAGAGATGATGCACCTAATCCTCAAGGGACTGGAGGCCCCAGGGAGTTTAGAGATCAGGTCACGTGTGGGGTGGGGGCATCCACGTGGAGATGAGGTGTGGGATATGGAACAGTCACAGGGTGGATGGGGGGCAAGGAATGGAATATGGAGTGTAAAAAAATTAATTAAAAAGTAAAATAATGAGTTCTGATAATTAACCCTTGTTTTCCACAAAGCTGGAGCCTATAAGAACATGGGAGAGCTAGAATAGGTTTATGTATGGTTTTCATGCCAGTCCAGAACACTCATTAAGTTACATGAACCTTTGAACATAAATCTTCTAACTTTTTAAATGTCTTCTACACACACACACACACACACACACACACCAGCATTTAGCTCAGGTAGATGAAGCTCACTGTCACATACTTTACTTGGACACAGGCTGAATCTCAATGGTAGTTTTAGTAACCTTCACACTCAAGCACACATCTTTCAAACATTCATTCTCTGCTATGCCTTTCCATCTTCTTATTTGAATATGATGAAAGAAAGATCATGTTAAGAGTTTAGAAGCTCTGGTATCCTAGGTTCATGTGAGTTTATATTTATATAATTATGCAGAAACAGCATGTTTCTTGGAGTTTAATGATGTGATAGGAAGATGGGAAAAAGAATGCTCCAATCCTGGACGTAATTGATGTGATGAGAAGTTTAACCTGGAGGACAAAAATGTGGAGGAAAAGAGTTGAATTGCCACAGGAACTCATAAGCAAAGAATAAGGAAGTAGTTATAGAAAAGTGAATCATTCAATGAAGACAATAAATTATCTATGATAGTGAGATATTTGCCTCTGTCTCATCCTCTCACCCATAGACATGCTATGCCCCTGACAACTCACTGAGTATCGCCACATTTGCCTACAGGGCTTTCAGACTAGGAGGGACTGTGAACTAACAAGAGCTGTCCACAGCCAAGGGTTTGTCACAAAAGAAATGATGTTCTATGCACCAAGGCCAATTTGAATGCAAGTTTACCCACTCAGCTCTTGGCATGAAGAGAGAAACAGATTTGTTTGAACAGAACAGTCTTTCTATTTGCAATCATACCACTGTGTGTTATGATCCTATTAGTTCTCACAAGGAATGCAGTTCTGCAGGGCTTGCTGCCTCCATCCATGCACACACACACACACACACACACACACACACACACACACAAACACATACCTCAAAATGGAGTCATGCAGTACTTGACTTCCTAACTCACAAGAAATTAGATGTGTGAAGCTGTGTCCTTATGGAAGCAAAAGCATTGTCCTAAGTTATTGTGAATGGCAAGAAATTTCTCTTTTGAGTCTGATGGATATATAAAAAAGTGTAGGGGAGAAATCCTAGTTGATTCATTAAAGAGAGGCAGTGTGGTAGAGATGAAAGCATGGACTTACTTCTGTCCTTTCACAGACTACCTCCGAGACCTTGGGCAAGCTTAAGCTTTCTGTGCCTTGGTTTCTGCCTATGTAAAGTGGGGACAATAATAGAGTCTTAGTCCTGATATTGTGGAGAAAACTGAATAATTTCATACTTATAAATCAGCTATCACAATGCCTAATAGAATAAATGCTATATACTAATTTATTAAGCAAAATAAATCATTTATATACTTAGCACTGCCTATATTTTCTCTATTTTAGTGAAGCATATTAAGCATTTGCACAAATTTATGGTACAAAATATCTATGTTTGACTAAGGCCATATCCTTTAGGCTAGGAGAGTCTCTCAAGGACAGATGCATAAGCATAGGAACTTGTCAGGTTATAATGCACATCTTAAAAACAAAGACAGATGTCAGCAGACTCATTCATGACTAATCACAAGCAAGAAGTCAGTCAAAGTTAACTCCAGAAGTGCTCACCACATATGCATATGTCTCTATTTATATACATGAATATATGTGCTTCTTGCATATGTCTCTATGTGTTTATATGTTTCCATAGCTGGGAATATATGTATGTATTGTAAGCACATGTATTTTTATAATTAGTGCATTATCATATCACATATTTATATCCATAAATCTACATGTTTTCATGTGCAAATGTGCATGTGTATATGTATTATGTATATGCATGTGCATGAGATATATGAGCATATATATACACAGAAATACATGAGACTGATTTGGTGGAACAATATTTACACTTATAATATTCAAAGCACTCATATTTCTCATTACTTGGAGTCTAAACAAAATGTTTAGGTCATAAATGGCTTTTGCTGTCTATTAATTAATTTTACTGTCTTATTGATCACATATATCCAGTATCTGCATCAGGAGCCATAGCTGCCAGCTCCCCTATTATTGGCTACAATTACTCAAAAGAACCTGGCACTGTTCACTGAGCTGATGGGCACAGATGTAATTGTATCAGATGCAGCTGTAAGATGTAGACATTATTCTTTATGAAGTTTCATTATTCTATTTTTCCCAGTAATAATGTCCCCAAGTCTTGTGCTCCAGTTAGTCAGAGGATTGGGGAGATAGGCCCAGTAAATCAAGGTGACTGAATCTTTCTGGTATTTCTGATTGCATTATGGACATAAATCCATGACCTTCATAATCTTTATGTGTCTTGTTTTAACATCTACTTAATGGACATAATGAGAACTGCAAACATTATTAAGATTTCTTTGCAAATCTCTGTTAGTTTTCATACATAGTAGCTGAACTTTTCTCTTTGTCTTTTGAGTAATAAAAGGTAAGCCTTAAAATACAGAAGAACTCAGATCAAGTGCAAGAAATACAGGTTTTATTTTGTATGTAGTATTTGGAGCAAGAGAGTGTCATGGGCTCCTTTCACTTTGGTAGAAAGCAAGAGTGACCACATAAACTGAGGAGAGGAGTCTAGTAGCTAGAATTACAGTCCACTTGTGGATTAGATATACAAAACAATCTGTGGATATATAAGTATATTCATATACATAATCATATTCAAGATTTGTCTGCAAGATAAAGGCAATTAGATCTGTGGTGACTATTATATAAACACATATTTTCGTGAGAGTCAAAATTGAAGAAAGTAGTCATACACTATACCTAAAGAACACATTAGCAATTATTTCTATTGAATGATGGAAGTTAACCACCAGCATGGACAATTCTGAACTAGTCTAGCTCATGTATGTAATGATCTTGGAGTTGGCTATGATGGTGCCAATGATGGATCATTGCACTGATTAGTGCTATTACCTTGACAGAATATAGAACCTAGAACGTTCTGGAAGATGGGCCTTTGGGCATGCCTGTGGGAAGTTTTTCTTGATTGCATCAATTAAGGTAGCAAGGTGTGCCCACTGAGGGTAGCACTGTTCATTGTCTGCCTCTTGGAAAAAGGAAGCTTAGGCCCAGTATTTGTCATTTGTAAGGAGCCGCCCTCACATTGGCCATTACAAGATGGCGCTGATGGCACTGGCACCTGTGTTCTAAGTAGTAAACAAACAAGCTGCGCATGTGCCGGGGTAGTTTCCCACCCCATATGCTCTGCCTTCCCCGTGACGACAACTCCGGCCGATGGGCTGCAGCCAATCAGGGAGCGACACGTCCGAGGCGGAGGACAGTCCTCCATAAAAGGGATGGGTTTCCCCCAGATATCTCTCTCTCTCTCTCTGGCTCTCTTCTCCACTGGCTCCTGAAGGGGTAAGCAATAAAGCTTGTGCCGCAGAAGATTCCGGTTGCCCTGAGCGTGTTCTTACCAGGGGGGACAAAAGCGCGGGCAATAGTCATTCTTTTCTTCCTTGCTAATTCTAGCATATAGCCATCTGCTTTAAGCTTCTGATGCTATGACTTCCCATCATGATGGAATGTACCCTTGAACTGTGACCCATAATAAGCTCCTTTCCCCCATAAGCTACTTTTATCATAGTATTTTATCACAATAACAAGAAACAAGGACAGTCAGGTAATAATCCAATATTGGCTGGGTAGAAAAAAATTATCATTTGTGAGAAAATGAAGAGCCTGTTGAGTACTCCCAAGGATTCCCAGGTCATAATTACTCACTCTTAAAATCAATCTTGTTCTCATTATTTCTTAAATAGTGTGCTATATAACTGACAGGGCTCCTTTTGGTGCCAGAAAACTAAAATTAAAATTGCCTATTTTTGAAGCTTCCCCACACTTTCCAAGCATGCGTGCTATTACACTGCTGCTCATTCAAGAATCTTGATACTTGGTTATTTTAGCCTTGAGGTGTGAAAGATTCATTTTCCAGTCAAGGTTTAAGCACTCAAGATCCTGATGATGCAGGTTGAGATGGTGGTCTGAGGCTGGCTGTGTATCCAAGAATCCAGAGCAAAGCTAACCATAGCCTAATTTTACCTTGTCAAGAAGAGAAACATTCTTGGAGGTTTATTCTTAAAAGGACACAAGGGCAATAAAAAACAAAGTGCACCCAACTGGCTCTTTAGGTATCTTGAAATGAATGGGTATCTTAAAAGGCATTTAATGAACTTGAGCTTCATGAATGGAGTGTACTGACAGATCTAAGATGATTTTATTTGAAATAGTCATGCTCAAGTTCATCAGCACATTTCATTCAAGATACCAATAAACATTAGTAGAAGATGATGGAAAAGCAGGTAGAAGACACAGCAGCAGAGGAAAGTGTCCCTTTAAAAATAGGTTGTATGGTACTGATTTTAGCATTGTCTTACCGATAGTATCAAACCTTCATAAGTGGATGAATCTCCTTTCTCAGCTCTTTGATGCATATTCCATTGACAAAAGTCTCTGTGAAGGAAAATGTTGAGAGAGTAGATAGAGTATTAGACCCAGAACATCTATTTTTACACAGACTATTAATAAATATCAAATTGTCACCATTCTCAGCTATAGAAAATGAGAATGCCTTATTCTCAAGAGGTTGGCCTGGCAGAAATCTACTACCTGGTCAATACACAGTATGGTTCCACAGAAAGCAGGAAAAGCAAGTGGCACAGGAGAAAAACAAAGCTCTGTGCTCTCGTTCCAGTTCATCTGATTATAGGCAATATGATCTTACCAGTTCCTCATTTGAAAGTTACAAAGCCACAGTAATCATAGGGACATTTCAAATATTACATATGCTAATATATGAAAACCTCCTAGTGCATTTTTATTTTTAAAAAAACAAGAGTTTATAGAATACCACATTTATTGATTTATTCACACATACATTCATTTCAATATCTGAATGTTATCCATGAGCCAGATGTCCTTGGGAATGGGTATGAAGCAATGACCAAGTGTTCCATGATTATATTATTTCATTCTTAGAAAAAGCAGATGTAGTAAATATTTATGATTATTATTTCATAAGTGAAAGAGACCATAATAGCTTTATTTGCATAATATGAGTTTTAAATAAGAAAATTCCATGTTGAGGATGTAGATCATGTGCTAGATCCTTCTCAAAGTGAGATAGTCCCAGGGCACTTTATGCTAGAGTCTTGGAGTCAACACTGAATTCTGCTTTGGACTGTTCAATTGTTAGATGTTTGCTAACTATATTCACGAAGTCTTCCAGAATGTAGGCAGAGAGTATGGTTGACACATTTCCTCTGGCTGTCACCCTCTTTCAAGTTCCTCACCTGAAAAGAGGTACCTGATCTGAGATCACCATTATAGGGAACAATTCCAAAAGATTGTTCTTCCCAAGGCTGCCATCAAGTGGTGATTGAGCAAACTCATTGAGAGGGTAAAAGATCCTGGCTATTTCAGCTCAGTTGGGGCAACTATGGAAAGAAACCCTTGTTCCTGAGTTCTCCACAAGGTTGCCCAAGGCCCTACAATCTACATTGCTCCTTTAGAGTTGTTTGTTTGTTTGTTTGTTTGCAGGGTGATAAGTATGAATCTATAAGGCCAAAAACACTGAATCTGATAGAAGAGAAAGTGAGGAAAGGTCTTGAAGTTACTGACAAAGGAAAAGACGTTCTGAACAGAACGCTGATAGAACAAGCACTAAGATCAACAATTAATAAATAAGACCTCATGAAACAAAAAAGCTTGTGTATACCAAAGGACACTGCAATTCAGACAAAGTAGTAGTCTGAAGAATAGGGAAGATTATTACAAACTACACATTTGATACAGAGCTAATATTCAAAATATATATAGAACACACACAATAAACAAGATATCAAGAAAGCAAATAACCTAATTTAAAAATGGAGTATTGGGTTGCCTTTTTATGAGGGTTTGTGCCTAGTCTTATTGTAACTTGTCATGCCATCCATGTTCAGTTGATATCCCTGGGAGGACTGCTTTTCTCTAAAGGGAAATGAAAGCTGAGTGGATCTAGAAGAGAGGGTAGGCAGGGCCAGAGGGGACTGACTGGAAGGAATGGAAAGGGGACACTGTAATCAGGATGTAATGTATGAGAGAAGGGTAATAAATTATATATATATATATATATATATATATATATATATATATATATATATACACACACACATATATATATATGTACTATATATATATATCTCTGTACTATATATATATAGTACAGAGATAGATAGATAGATAGATAGATAGATAGATAGATAGATAGATAGTACAGGTCTAAACAGAGAATTCTCCAAAGATGAAACCCAAATGGCTGAGAAGCTCTTAGAGAAATGGTAACATCCTTAGTCATCAGGCAAATGCAAATCAAAACTACCCTGAGATTTCATCTTACACCAGTCAGAGTGGCCCAGATCAATAAAACAAATGACAGCTCATGCTGGCAAGGATATAGAGTAAGAGAAACAGATATTCATTGCTGGTAGGAGTGCAAACAAGTACAACCACTGTAGAAATCGGTGTGGTGCTTCCTCAGGAAGATGGCAATTGATCCAGCTATAGCACTCTTGGGCATATACCCTAAGGGTGCCTCATCCACTCACAAGGACACTTGGTTAATTGTGTTCATAGCTGCTCTATTCACAATAGCCAGAAATGGAAAAGAACTTAAATATCCGCAAACAGATGAATGGAGGAAAAAATGTGGTACATTTACACAATGAAATTTTACTCAGCTGTTCAAAAAGATTGTGAAATTCACAGGCACATGGATAGAACTAGAAAAAAATCATCTTGAGTGAGGTTAACTGAAGCTCAGAAAGACAAATATGGTGTGTATATATGTATTATATATATAATATATTATATATGATTATATGTGGATGTTAACTGTTAAGTCAACCAAGCTAATTACAGAAATTAGGTGTAGAGCAAGGGACTAGAGGAGAGGGATGGATATCCCTAGGAAGGGGAAGTAGAAGAGATAGTTTGGATGGATGAGGAATGGGGACTGGAATAGGAAAATCAAATGAGGCCAGAAGGGAAGAGATAAGTAAGGGAGAGGATGTAGGGAGAGAAGGAAAGACCATTTGAGTAGTAATATAGTAATCTAAAACAGTGGATACTTCCTAAAATATATACATTTGAGAAAGTGATCTAAATGAAATCTTCAAATAATGGGGAGAGAGCACCCCAAATGGGCATCTATGATCACCAAATGAAGTTTAATTCTGGTGATAGGTTACATTTAATCAAGTCATTAGTGAAAAGGGTCCCATGGGAACCCTCAAACAACCCGGGCTGTTGCCAAGGCTATTGCTTGCTCTCCACAAACTGACAGTAAGGCCTTGGTGTTCATAGTACTGGAAATCATTTTGCATGCTACCTAAAGAGAAAAGTAAACACCAACTCAGCTACAAAACCTTAGATCCTACGGCGGTGACTTCCCCATAAGATACACTGCTGTCATCGTGGCACCACGCTTGAAGGAATAACCAACAAAGGTCTGTTTTGATTTAAAGCCTACTCCATGAGATGAAACCCATACTTAAGCTTCCTGTGTGGCCAAGAACCTGAGACTAGATAGGCCAGGGATCTAGAGTAGGACCAAATGCTACTGTTACCCTAAAAGAATATGACAGTGACTCCAATTCCAAGGGATCTGACATCCTCACACAAATGCATATAAAATTAAATTAAATTATTTATTTTTTCTCTTTTTTATTAGATATTTTCTTCATTTACATTTCAAATGCTATCCCCAAAGCCCTCTATACTCTCCCCCTGCTCTGCTCCCCAACCCACCCACTCCCGCTTCCTGACCCTGGCATTCCTCTGTACAGGAGCATATGATCTTCGCAATTCCAAGGGCCTCTCCTCCCATTGATGACCGACTAGGCCATCCTTTGCTACACAATTATTTATTTTTTAAAAAAAAGAGTTAATGGTGATACTCAAATACCTCTGAATCCTGCAAGTTTATTGAAGTGTTCCATCAACCTGGTAAGAATTAGTTCTCTATCCATAAACACTTCTTCTGACAAAAAAAAGCCTGTCACTCAGATTACAATGAAGCATAACCCTGACTTTTAAAAATTGCTGAATCTGATAAGGAAAGAAAGGAATTCTTCTGCAAAGCAGCCACAGGAATGATTCAGTATTTACCAGTAACAGCTCAGAGACTAACACATAGAACTGACTTATACTGGTGACTTACAAAGGCAAGGCAAATTGAATGCGGAAGAATCTATTGATTTACAAGTGTTATCTAAATTTGGAAGATTTTACACCATGAGGAGGAACCCAGAAAATGGTATGAATTATAGGACACATGCTCCACTATGTTCATAGCAGCCTTATTTATAATAGCCAGAATCTGGAAAGAACCCAGATGCCCCTCAACAGAGGAATGGATACAGAAAATGTGGTACATTTACACAATGGAGTACTACTCAGCTATTAAAAAGAATGAATTTATGAAATTCCTAGGCAAATGGATGGACCTGGAGGGCATCATCCTGAGTGAGGTAATCCAATCACAAAAGAACTCGCACAATATGTAATCACTGTTAAGTGGATATTAGCCCAGAAATTTAGAATACCCAAGATATAAGATACAATTTGTTAAATGCATGAAACTCAAGAAGAACGAAGACCAAAGTGTGGACACTTTGCCCCTTCTTAGAATTGGGAACAAAACACCCATGGAAGGAGTTACAGAGACAAAGTTTGGGGCTGAGACGAAAGGATGTACCATCTAGAAACTGCCATATCTGAGGATCCATCCCATAATCAGCTTCCAAACGCTGATACCATTGCATACACTAGCAAGATTTTGCTAAAAGGACCCAGATATGGCTGTCTTTTGTAAGACTATGCCGGGGCCTGGCAAACACAGAAGTGGATGCTCACAGCTATTGGATGGATCACAGGGCCCCCAATGGAGGAGCTAGGGAAAGTACTCAAGGAGCTGAAGTGATCTGAAATCCTATAGGTGGAACAACAATATGAACTAACCAATATCCCCCACCCCCTGCCCCAGAGCTCATGTCTCTAGCTACATATGAATCAGAAGATGGCCTAGTCGGCCATCAGTGGAAAGAGAAGTCGTGCAAACTTTATCTGCCTCAGTACAGGGGAACGCCAGGGCCAAGAAGTGGGAGTGGGTGGGTAGGGCAGTGGGTGGGGGAGCATGTGGGGGACTTTTGGGATAGCATTGGAAATGTAAATGAAATAAATATCCAATAAAAATATGAAAAAAAGAAGAAAAGATAATGGCCCATACTGAATGAGAGGAAATGCTAATGTAGATGGTGGAAGAAATACTTAAAGGCTCAGAAAAATAGTCATTGTAGGTTAGATCTACTTTATAACGTAGGAAAAAAATCATTATGTGATTATGATCCAAGGAATGGACCTGGAGGTACATTATGTGTCAATACTAAGGGAAGGGTTCTGATAAGAGAAGTAGCAACATCCCCAGAATCTTAAGAGGTCTATCTACTGTGCATGTTAGGGCTGATGTAAGAGAATCAGTCACCAAATCTAGCTGAGTGGTGTCAAAATGTCAAAACTATAGAAACAAAACCGTGGAGCTTAATGACTAGCAAGGTCAGCATGACAGTCAATAGGTTCTGATCCATAAGGGTGTTAGGAAGATGGTTACTAGAATGTAAAATTGTTAGTAAAATCTTTACAGGCAAAAGAGACTGGTAGTGAAGAAGGGTGCTACTTGGTTTTGTACAAATAAAAAGTGACATCTAATTACTTTGAGACTAATGCAAGTTACCTCAATAAAAGTGGTATAATTCCTGGACCTATTCATAAACCTGTTATTTTTATGACCTAAATCCATTGAATAAAAGAGAATGAGGCACAGAAAAAAGGTCTGCAAAAATCAATTGTGCATCACAACGATTTCCCTAAATCCTTTCCCAAAGATGCTTATAACCATTCATAAATAATGGTGCAGTTGAAAAAGGAAAAATGCAGACCCTTGAAAACTCCAGGACTATGTTGTAAAACTGACATTATCATCCAGAAATCTGAACTATTTCTATAATTGTGCAAAAAGACCATGGCTGAAAGCAACTTAGGGAAGAAATGGTCTATTTCTTACAGCTCTCAGTACACTCCATCACTAAGGGAAATTAGGAAAGGAACTCAAGGCAGGAACAGTGGAGTCAGGGACTAAAGCAGAGGCCATGGAGGACTACTGCTCACTGGCTTGCTCAGTCTTCATTTTTAAAAGGCCCAGGACCACCATCCCAGGAATTGCATCACTCAAAATGGACTGAGTTCTCCCACATCAATCACCAATCATGAAAATACCCTACAGGTTTGCCTACAGGCCAATCATATGGAGTCATTTTTCTCAATTGAGATCCCCTCCTCTCAGACACCTCTAGCTTGTGTCAAGTTGACACAAAACCAGCAAGCCAATACAATCCACCCACCCTATTGAGGTACTTTGAACATCCTATCCCTGAAATACTGGGCTTTGTTAACTCAGAGGGCATGATTGTCCAAGTGGGAAAACATACCTCAAGAGACAAAGAGGAGCCAGAGTGGAGGCGCATGCCTTTAATACCAGCACTTGGGAGGCAGAGGCAGGCAGATTTCTGAGTTCAAGGCCAGCCTGGTCTACAAAGTGTGTTCCAGGAAAGCCAGGACTATACAGAGAAACCCTGGAGAGAGAGAGAGAGAGAGAGAGAGAGAGAGAGAGAGAGAGAGAGAGAGAGAGAGAGAGAGAGAGAGAGAGAGAGATCATAGCTGCAACTTGGGTACTGAGAGCTTCTTATTTCTCATGATGATCAAGAAAAGTTTCATCTGGAAAAAAAATCAACTTGAGGCAAAAATAGAACTACCATTACGCAATGGTGTGGAATTTAAGTAATGTATTGGAACATCTCTTTGCAGTCCTTTACCCACGTATGACTATAAATAAAGGACTGGTTGCCTGAAGAGATGTCAAGCCTTCAGAGATGAGGATCACGGAGGAAATAACTGGCAGTGGGATTTTATAGCAGACAGGGAAAGAGGGAGAAGGTATCAATTGAGATTCTGAAGGAAGCTGTTGTAACAGAGCTGAAATTCATCCAATCAACATCTCTCACCTGCCTTTTCTATGTTGGAAGAAACAGAGGGCCAGTGACTGCTTTCTAGAAGAACTATGTGCAGAATGCGTGTGAAACTTCCTGGTACAGTGAACAGTAGACAAAAAGGTACACATATGGATGTCTTCACTAAAGTCTGTCTCAAATGAAGTATGTGGTGCCTAGATGAAGCAGTAAACAGAAAGACTCAACTATAGACTTCTGCCTCACCCAATGTAGACATATTTCTCTACACCTGGTTGTAGACAGAGGCTGGGTGTGATGGATGGTCACTTCAGCCTACCAATGAGCAGCATTCATAGGAAATACTTTCTTTAGAGTTAATTAGCTGAGATTTATGTAAAACTTGAATCTTCCTTTTCCAACCCCTACTTTCACCTCCCATTCCCTTACAAGTACTGATAAATAATAAATATCTTATACATCAAAGGTCCTTTCAACGTCAACTTCTATAGAACACAATCTGTGACAGTAGGAAGAAACTATGAATACTGAAACATTTGGGGAGTCTCAAAAAAAGATGTAATCTCAAAATGACATGATATCTCTTTTTTAAATATATAAAAACTTGTGATAAGGCATCGGATACAGTAGAATCCAATAAGCTTACTGTGGGTGACTCTATGAAAGAAATTAAGCAGTCCCAACAGAAAGGCATCATAAGCAGCCAGATTTGGGCTCGACATACAAAGAAAAAAATTGTAATTTGAATGCATGAAAAACAAAATAGCCCAAATATGAAATTCTGCCCTGGAAAATATGTAAAGAAACTTGAAGAGCCCTCATAGTGAGATGGTAACATTGTTATCTTAGAGTAATTGGGAACGATTTGGGGGCCTCTGAACCTATTGCCTACTTGGACACTAAATAGGACCATACCATAGCAATTGACTTCCTTTACCTTTTGTGCCTTTTGGTGCTTACAAACACTATCAAAGTAAGGTATGAATTTTAATTTTAATTTAATTTAATTTTAATTTTTTAAATTTTAATGAATTTTATTTATTTTTTTATAACATATTTTCCTCAATTACATTTCCAATGCAATCCCCAAAGTCCCCCATACCCCCCCCCACTTCCCTACACACCCATTCCCATTCCTTTGGCCCTGGCATTCCCCTATATTGGGGCATATAAAGTTTGAAAGTCCAATGGGCCTCTCTTTCCAGTGATGGCCGACTAGGCCATCTTTCGATACATATGCAGCTAGAGACAAGAGCTCCAGGGGGCTGGTTAGTTCATCATGTTGTTGCCCCTATAGGGTTGCAGATCCCTTTAACTCCTTGGGTACTTTCTCTAGCTTCTCCATTGGGAGCCCTGTGATACATCCAATAGATGACTGTGAGCATCCACTTCTGTGTTTGCTAGGCCCCAGCATAGTCTCAAAAGAGACAGCTATATTTGGGTCCTTTCAGCAAAATCTTGCTAGTGTATGCAATGGTGTCAGCGTTTGGAAGATGATTATGGAATGGATCCCTGGACATGGCAGTCTCCAGATGGTCCATCCTTTCATCACAGCTCGAAACTTTGTCTCTGTAACTCTTTCCATGGGTGTTTTGTTTCCAATTCTAAGAAGGGGCATATTGTCCACACTTTGGTCTTCATTCTTCTTGAGTTTCATGTGTTTAGCAAATTATATCTTATATCTTGGGTATCCTAAGTTTTGGGCTAATATCCACTTATCAGTGAATACATACTGTGAGAGTTCTTTTGTGATTGTGTTACTTCACTCAAGATGATGCCCTCCAGGTCCATCCATTTGGCTAGGAATTTCATAAATTCATTCTTTTTAATAGCTGAGTAGTACTCCATTGTGTAAATGTACCATAATTTCTGTATCCATTCCTCTGTTGAGGGGCATCTGGGTTCTTTCCAGCTTCTGGCTATTATAAATAGGGCTGCTATGAACATAGTGGAGCATGTGTCCTTCTTACCGGTTGGGACATCTTCTGGATATATGCCCAGGAGAGGTATTGCTGGATCCTCCGGTAGTACTATATCCAATTTTCTGAGGAAATGCCAGACTGATTTCCAGAGTGGTTGTACAAGCTTGCAATCCCACCAACAATGGAGGAGTGTTCCTCTTTCTCCACATCCTCGCCAGCATCTGCTGTCACCTGAATTTTTGATCTTAGCCATTCTGACTAGTGTGAGGTGGAATCTCAGGGTTGTTTTGATTTGCATTTCCCTGATGATTAAGAATGTTGAACATTTTTTCAGGTGCTTCTCTGCCATTCGGTATTCCTCAGGTGAGAATTCTTTTTTCAGTTCTGAGCCCCATTTTTAATGGGGTTATTTGATTTTCTGGAGTCCACCTTCTTGAGTACTTTATATATATTGGATATTAGTCCCTTATCTGATTTAGGATAGGTAAAGATCCTTTCCCACTCTGTTGGTGGTTTTTTTTGTCTTATTGATGGTGTCTTTTGCCTTGCAGAAGCTTTTTAGTTTCATGAGGTCCCACTTGTCAATTCTCAATCTTACAGCACAAGCCATTGCCATTCTATTAAATAATTTTTCCCCTGTGCCCATATCTTCAAGGCTTTTCCCCACTTTCTCCTCTATAAGTTTCAGTGTCTCTGGTTTTATGTGAAGTTCCTTGATCCACTTAGACTTGACCTTAGTACAAGGAGATAGGAATGGATCGATTCGCACACTTCTACATGATAACAACCAGTTGTGCCAGCACCATTTGTTGAAAATGCTGTCTTTCTTCCATTGGATGGTTTTAGTTCCCTTGTCGAAGATCAAGTGACCATAGGTGTGTGGGTTCATTTCTGGGTCTTCAATTCTATTCCATTGGTCTACGTGTCTGTCACTATACCAGTACCATGCAGTTTTTATCACAATTGCTCTATAGTAAAGCTTTAGGTCCGGCATGGTGATTCCACCAAAGGTTCTTTTATCCTTGAGAAGAGTTTTTGCTATCCTAGGTTTTTTTGTTATTCCAGATGAATTTGCAGATGGCACTTTCTCATTCGTTGAAGAATTGAGTTGGAATTTTGATGGGGATTGCATTGAATCTGTAGATTGCTTTTGGCAAGATAGCCATTTTTACAATGTTGATCCTGCCAATCCATGAGCATGGGAGATCTTTCCATCTTCTGAGATCTTTTTTAATTTCTTTCTTCAGAGACTTGAAGTTTTTATCATACAGATCTTTCACTTCCTTAGTTAGAGTCACGCCAAGATATTTTATATTATTTGTGACTATTGAGAAGGGTGTTGTTTCCCTAATTTCTTTCTCAGCCTGTTTATTCTTTGTGTAGAGAAAGGCCATTGATTTGTTTGAGTTAATTTTATATCCAGCTACTTCACTGAAGCTGTTTATCAGGTTTAGGATTTCTCTGGTGGAATTTTTAGGGTCACTTATATATACTATCATATCATCTGCAAAAAGTGATATTTTGACTTCATCTTTTCCAATTTGTATCCCTTTAATCTCATTTTGTTGTCGAATTGCTCTGGCTAGGACTTCAAGTACAATGTTGAGTAGGTATGGAGAAAGTGGACAGCCTTGTCTAGTCCCTGATTTTAGAGGGATTGCTTCAAGCTTCTCACCATTAACTTTGATGCTGGCTACTGGTTTGCTGTAGATTGTTTTTATCATGTTTAGGTATGGGTCTTGAAGTCCTGATCTTTCCAAGACTTTTATCATGAATGGGTGTTGGATCTTGTCAAATGCTTTTTCCCCATCTAACGAGATGATCATCTGGTTTTTGTCTTTGAGTTTCTTTGTATACTGGATTACATTGATGGATTTCCGTATATTGAAACATCCCTGCATCCCTGGGATGAAACCTACTTGGTCAGGATGGATGATTGTTTTGATGTGTTCTTGGATTCAGTTAGCAAGAACTTTATTGAGGATTTTTGCATCAATATTCATAAGGGATATTGGTCTGAAGTTTTCTATCTTTGTTGGATCTTTTTGTGGTTAGGTATCAGAGTAATTGTGGCTTCATAGAATGAGTTGGGTAGAGTACCTTCTGTTTCTATTTTGTGGAATCGTTTGTGAAGAACTAGGATTAGATCTTCTTTGAAGGTCTGATAGAACTCTGCACTAAACCCATCTGCTCCTGGGCCTTTTTTGATTGAGAAACTATTAATGACTGCTTCTATTTCTTTGGGGGATATAGGGCTGTTTAGATCATTAACCTGATCTTGATTCAACTTTGGTACCTGGTATCTGTCTAGGAACTTCTCCATTTCATCCAGGTTCTCCAGTTTTGTTGAGTATAGCCTTTGGTAGAAGGATCTGATGGTGTTTTGGATGTCTTCAGGATCTGTTGTTATGTCTCCTTTTTCATTTCTGATATTGTTAATTAGAATGCTTTCCCTGTGCCCTCTAGTGAGTCTGGCTAAGGGTTTATCTATCTTGTTGACTTTCTCAAAGAACCAGCTCCTTGATTGGGTGATTCTTTGAATTGTTCTTCTTTTTTCCACTTGGTTGATTTCACCCCTGAGATTGATTATTTCCTGCCCTCTACTCCTCTTGGGTGAATTTGCTTCCTTTTGTTCTAGTGCTTTTAGGTGTGTTGTCAAGCTGCTAATGTGTGCTCTCTCTAGTTTCCTTTTGGAGGCACTCATAGCTATGAGTTTTCCTCTTAGAAATGCTTTCATTGCGTCCCATAAGTTTGGGTATGTTGTGGCTTCATTTTCATTGAACTCTAAAAAGTCCTTAATTTCTTTCTTTATTCCTTCCTTGACCAAGGTATCATTCAGAAGAGTGTTGTTCAGTTTCCAAGTGAATGTTGGCTTTCTATTATTTATTTTGTTATTGAAGATAAGACTTAGTCCATGGTGATCTGATAGGATGCATGGGACAATTTCAATATTTTTGTATCTGTTGAGGTCTGTTTTGTGACCAATTATGTGGTCAATTTTGGAGAAGGTACCATGAGGTGCTGAGAAGAAGGTATATCCTTTCGTTTTAGGATAGATTGTTCTGTAGATATCTGCCAAATCCATTTGATTTATAACTTCTGTTAGTTTCACTGTGTCCCTGTTTAGTTTCTGTTTCCATGATCTGTCCATTGGTGAAAGTGGTGTGTTGAAGTCTCCCACTATTATTGTATGAGGTGCAATGTGTGCTTTGAGCTTTACTAAAGTTTCTTTAATGAATGTGGCTGCCTTTGTATTTGAGCATAGATATTCAGAATTGATAGTTCCTCTTGGAGTATTTTACCTTTGATGCATATGAAGTGCCCCTCCCTGTCTTTTTTGATGACTTTGGGTTGGAAGTCAATCTTATCAGATATTAGAATGGCTACTCCAGCTTGTTTCTTCATACCATTTGCTTGGAAAATTGTTTTCCAGCCTTTCATTCTTAGGTAGTGTCTATCTTTTTCTCTGAGATGAGTTTCCTGTAAGCAGCAAAATGTTGGGTCTTGTTTGTGTAGCCAGTTTGTTAGTCTATGTCTTTTTATCGGGGAGTTGAGTCCATTGATATTAAGAGATATTAAGGAAAAGTAATTGTTGTTTCCTGTTATTTTTGTTGTTAAAGTTGGCATTCTGTTCTTGTGGCTGTCTTCTTTTAGGTTTGTTGAGGGATTACCTTCTTGTTGTTTCTAGGGTGTGGTTCCTGTCCTTGTATTGTTTTTTTTCTGTTATTATCCTTTGAAGGGTTGGATTCGTGGAGAGATAATGTGTGAATTTGGTTTTGTCGTGGAATACTTTGGTTTCTCCATCTATGTTAATTGAGAGTTTGGCTGGGTATAGTAGCCTGGGCTGGAATTTGTGTTCTTTTAGTGTCTGTATAACATCTGTCCAGGATCTTCTGGCTTTCATAGTCTCTGGTGAAAAATCTGGTGTAATTCTGATAGGCTTGCCTTTATGTGTTACTTGGCCTTTTTCTCTTACTGCTTTTAGTATTCCATCTTTATTTAGTGCATTTGTTGTTCTGATTATTATATTTTGGGAGGTATTTCTTTTCTGGTCCAGTCTATTTGGAGTTCTGTAGGCTTCTTGTATGTTCATGGGCATCTCTTTCTTTAGATTTGGGAAGTTTTCTTCTATAATTTTGTTGAAGATGTTTGCTGGTCCTTTGAGTTGAAAATCTTTATTCTCATCCACTCCTATTATCTGTAGGTTTGGTCTTCTCATTGTGTCCTGGATTTCCTGTATGTTTTGAGTTAGGATCTTTTTGCATTTTCCATTTTCCTTGATTGTTGTGCCGATGTTCTCTATGGAATCTTCTGCACCTGAGGTTCTCTCTTCCATCTCTTGTATTCTGTTGCTGATGCTCGCATCTATGGTTCCAGATTTCTTTCCTAGGGTTTCTATCTCCAGTGTTGCCTCATTTTGGGTTTTCTTTATTGCGTCTACTTCCCTTTTTAGGTCTAGTATGGTTTTGTTCATTTCCATCATCTGTTTGGATGTATTTTCCTGTTTTTCTTTAAGGACATCTACCTGTATGATTGTGTTATCCTGTTTTTCTTTAAGGACTTGTAACTCTTTAGCAATGTTCTCCTGTAATTCTTTAAGTGAGTTATTAAAGTCCTTCTTGATGTCCTCTACCATCATCATGAGATATGCTTTTAAATCCAGGTGTAGCTCTTCAGGTGTGTTGGGGTGCCCTGGACTGGGCGAAGTGGGAGTGCTGGGTTCTGATGATGGTGAGTGGTCTTGGTTTCTGTTAGTAAGATTCTTACTTTTACCTTTCGCCATCTGGTAATTTCTGGAGTTGTTATAGTTGTCTCTGTTTAGAGATTGTTCTTCTGGTGATTCTGATTACCGTCTATCAGCAGACCTGGGAGACAGGCTCTCTCCTCTGAGTTTCAGTGGTTAGAGCACTCTCTGCTGACAAGCTCTCCTCTTAAAGGGAAGGTGTACAGATATCTGGTGTTTGGACCTCCTCCTGGCCGAAGAAGAAGGCCCCAAACAGGGCCTATCCCAGATGCTGTGTTGCTTTGGCAGGTCACAGAAGCTGTCAGCTCCTGTTGTGCACACTCTCACTTGTGCAGACTAAGTTCCTAAGTTCGGCGGAGTCCCAGATCCAAGATGGAGCTCCCGTGCAGGGCAGACTACTGTCCTCCGGCTGGGAGGGTGCTGGATGTCTGTGGCCCCAAAAGGGTGCTGCCTCAGCAGCTCTGTGGCTCCCGCCTGCCCCAGAAGCTGTCTGCCTCTGTGGTGTACACTCTCACCTGTGCAGACTAAGTTCCTAAGTTCAGGGGAGTCCCATATCCAAGATGGAGCTCCCGTGCAGGGCGGACCACTGCCCTCAGGCTGGGAGGGTGCTGGATGGATGTCTGCGGCCCCAAAAGGGTGCTGCCTCAGCAGCTCTGTGGCTCCTGCCTGCCCCAGAAGCTGTCTGCCTCTGTGGTGCACACTCTCACCTGTGCAGACTAAGTTCCTAAGTTCGGCGGAGTCCCGGATCCAATATGGCGCTCCTGTGCAGGGCGGACCACTGTCCTCAGGCTGGGAGTTTAATGAATTTTAAATCAACATTATGTAGTAAAATGAAACATAAAAGTCTTCCATCTCCTCCAACATCACAAACTTCACTGCCAAGAGGCAGGGAGGGCATTCACATGTACAACCTCTAGATATCTATCTGGTCACTCACTATGTCTTAAACAATATGCTATGCTTCAGTGTGTTTAATGACTTTTCTCCCACTCTTACCAATACTGTGAACTATGTGTTATTATGCCCAATTAACAGATAACGAAACTAAGGTTTAAAGTATAAATGTCACGTGACTGGGACATCTGATTTTAGTAAAGCCACAAGTCAAACCCACTGTATCTGGATTCACTGCCTTTTTAGTTTTCTTCTTCTGCTACAGTCTAGAGCTCTGAACACTCCTCAGGTCCTTGCTTTCCTACTATAAAATTCTTGCATAAAACCTCAGATAGGTTAGACACCAAGATCCAGTCTTTGTATGAGCACAGTGCATTTGCAACATGGCAAACACTAGAGGAGCTTCTAGCATCTGTCAAAAACCAAATGGGTCATTTAAGATTCTATCCGTGACCTTGGCATAATTTGAGCTTGTTCCTAGACAACAGAGAGCTGATTATTCTAGTGTGGATTTGCTATAAATAATACCCTTGAGGCACTTCTATATTAGAGGTAAGAAAATGTCCTATAAAATTGATGTTACCAAGTCCATCGGTATCTATGTTGCATATAAAATAAATAAGGAACAGCTACTACTTTAGAGCTACTTTCCATCTACAGAATGATGTTTTGTAGAAACCATTTCATGTTCTGGGCAATAATTTTTTCTCCTAAAGGCCTATGTGTGGGAAATTTAGTTTCCAAGCAGGTGATATGGAAAGGGAGTCCATTTTTAAGAGTTGGTGTCCACCAAGGAACTGAAGTGGTTTGCAGCCTCATAGGAGGAACAACAATATCAACCAAGACCCCCCCAGAGCACCCAGGGACTAAACCACCAACCAAAGAGTGCACATGGAGGGATCCATGGCTTCAGCTGCATATGTAGCAGAGGATGGCCTTGTGGGATATCAATGGGAGGAGATACCCTTGGTTCTGTGAAGTCTCGATAGATACCCCAGTGTAGGGGAATTCCAGGATAGGCAAGCAGGAGTGGGTGGGTTGGTGAGAAGGGGCAGGGGGTGATAGGGGAAACCAGGAAAGGTGATAACATTTGAAATGTAAATAAAGAAAATAGCTAATAAAAAGAAATAACTAAAAAAAAAAAAGAATTGGTGTCCAGTGAAATATATTCAGATCATAGGCTATGAGACCCCAGTCTCTTCCTCTTTTTCTTCTTTAATTTCTGGTCATAAGGAGTTTCACTTGGCCACGTGCTCCTTACAATTGCCTTCCAGAACTGTCACATTCCAGATGAAATGAAACCACTTGAACATGAACTAGAACCTGTAAAACTGTGGTCCCCAAATACAATTATCTTTCTAAGTTTCTTGCCTCAGGTACCTAATAAAACTAATGGAAATCTAAAAACTTATACAATTTATTTATTAATAAAAATAAAATTGGTACTGAGAAGTGGAATCTTTGGCATTACTAGATACCCGTCAAGGTGGAGGTGCCTTGCAACTGCTTTATGGAAGTTACGAGCAGAGCTCAGTGCAATATTCTAAGAAGACCTGACTGATGATAAAATGTGGAAAGACCATGCTAATGAGGGTTCCAATGCAACTGAAGGTTATATGGGGAAGTGTATTATTAGACTTATACAATGGCAAAGAATATGAAGGTAGCCCCTAAGACTTTATGGGAGGTCAAGGTTAAAATACTTGACTAATTTACTTGGCAGAGGACATTTCAAGGTAGCAAAACAGTTCTGGAAACAACATGTACATCACTAGCTGCTTCTAGCCAAACTTATTGTGAGAATCAGCTACAAAGACTGCCAGAGTAGAAATATTTTAAAAATCTATAGTATGGACAAAAAAGGAGCACTGTAGTAGTTGGCCAGAGACAATAATATTGTTAGTAGCCTATTAAAATAAGTCAAGCCCTTTACACAAGGCCAGTGTTGTCCTTGGTGGCCTCTAAGGAATATACAATGACTATGGCAGAAATGAGAAATGAAGTCTACATTTGTTTAAAAGGTGTCCCAGAGCATCTGAGTTTCTGAAGAAAGCCAGGGTGGCCCTGGGTACCAAAAATTGCCTAGGAATTCTTTTAATTATGATCATCTTCCAAGACAATCAGAATCTACAACAGCCATGGTTCAAGTGAGCTGAGGAATGGTGGGTTCCTGCTGGCAGTGGACCCTGGCATTACCCATGGAATTTACCTGCAATATACAGGATTTATGAGGTATAGAGATTCCAATTAATATTCCAAATGAAAACCTGAGTGGCTACATAGTATATTACAGGATCCAAGGCCATGTAAATGTTTCCCAACAGGGTGATATATGGAACTGAGAAAAGTAAGCCAAAATATCAGTGGAGATCACAAGAAGGTCTGGGAACCTACAATGAACAATGCTTGCTAACTGACTCTTTGCCAGTGATCAGAGCTAGACATGGGGTATGGCTAGAATCGCTGTACTCCTTTGCAAGTATACACCTTGCCACTGGGTACTAGATGCTGTGTATGGAGACTTAGGATTTAATGCTTCCTTGCCTGGTATTAGTCTTGCTTTGCACTGACCTGCTATTATTTCCCTATTCCTTTCTGTGAAATGAGAATGTTTACTCTGTGCTCATATCACCATTATATCTTTCCATTTAATTGTGGCTCACATTTCATGAACCTTATATCTCAGAAAATAATTTGGACTTAGAATTTTTAGCAGTGCTTGAGTTAAGACTATGGGTCTTCTTGGGTATGAATTGAAGGTTCTTTGCATTTTGAGATGGATATAAACTTTTGGGTCCATGAAGTTGAAGGCTGTACTATGAAATGCATCACCCATAGACCAATATTTTAGAAGCTTTGATCCTCAGGAAGTAAAGTAGTTAAACCTTTCAGAGGTAGGATTTAGTGAGAAGACTTAAGGGTATATCATGAAGGAGATTATGGGACCCTGTCCTGGTCCTCATTGTCTTCTGATTTTTCTGCCCTGTGTCTGTGGACTTTTTCTTTGTGATACACTCTTGCCATGATGTGCTTTCTTCCCACAGGCCCAAATGAGAAATTAGAGAATCAAGAAATGAGAGCAATTAAACATGGACCAAAAGTTGCAAAACTATGAACCAAAATAACTCCTAAGCTTTTATAAGTTAGTTATGTTGAGTATTTATTATAGTAAGAGAAAGTTGACTAACAGGCCAATATAAACAAGTCCAATGTAATCAAGCTGAGTATAGTCATTAAAAAGCCTCAGGACTCCAGAGGGTGTATTTCCTGCACACTTCATCTCTGGGTATTAAATAAACAGAACATCTTATAACTATCAATATAATGATTAGCATCTTGAAAGCATTTTAGGTTTTCCAATTTCAGGGAACAAAAGCTATTTCAAGAAGTGATTTTTAAATATTCCTAGACTTGGGCTAACTAAAAATAAACATTGAAAATAAATACAAAATTGAAAGGCAAAACATAATTTAGCCTTTGCTGTTATACAACTAGGCCTAGAACCTAGGGGCCACCTCCCTTCAGCTGTGTTGAAGTAAGCACTTGTCTCTGAAGACTCATTCAGCAATCCAAGACAGTGGAAAGTATCTGCTTCTTTGCTGGCAATAAGGTCTTGGAAAGACCATGTATGTCAACTTTCCCTTAACAAGCCCTCATTTACAATGTGTGAATACCTTCACTGTTCCATACAAATTCTCAGCCTTTTATAAGCCTCTAAGAAATAAACATAAGAAACCCTGGAAATCATCAAAGGACAAACCCTTAGCATTATACACTAGAAAGAAAAATTGTGGCGTCCAAAAGATCTGCTGGTGCTGGATTATGGTGACAAGAAACTGAGAGGAGGAGTAAGACCATGCCAAACACATGGTCATTCGGTTCATCTGGCTGAGCCAGAACTAAGACTGCATGAAACACTCCACTGTTCCTAGGAGTGGTTACCATTTTCACCGGAAGCCTCCTTCCTTAAATTGCCTCAGAGTCCAAATTTGAAAGCTCAGCAATGATAGCTATAAAGTTTTGGCCTTGTGCCTACCCAGTGAGTCCTCAGATAGGTCAAGTTAAACACGCGCGCGCACACACACACACACACACACACACACACACAATCTGTGTGTTTGTTCACTGTCTCAAACAGCCCCTATTTTCCAGGTTGCGTTGTAATGTTACAACTTTGAGTCTATATATATATATATATATATATATATATATATATATATATATATATATATATTGTGTCAAGTTCTGCCCTGATTTTCAAGAAGGAAGTAAACATCTAGAAAGGACTAAAAAAGAGCAGCAAGATTTTTCTCACAACATCAGGATCTATTTCCTCATGCTTGAAATTCTAAGCTTTTCCTCCTTATTTGGCAAAAATACTAACTGGGTCAAATATAGAATCTCACCAATGCTCCCTTTTATTTACTTCTCCATCTGTGTACAGGCTTCATCAATGATGACAGCAGGAAATGACTTGGCTTTGGAGCTCTGGGTTGTTAGCTATTTGATGTGAGAAAGCAGCTGGGAGAGCATCTACACATGCTATGTTTGGGCCATACTCCAGAGGGACCTGCCATTGGGCTTTCCCCCATTTGCCAAGTTAGTGATTGTTCTGGAAGCTGCTTACAGATTCCTTGGACAGGATGCCTTCCTGATTTTGTCTTTTTAGAAAAATCATACCTGAGGGAACATTTAATCATATTTACTATATCATATCATTCTCTAAATACAAAGGTTATAAATCCCAACTCCCGATCACTTGGAAAATAGGGGGAAAGTAAGAATAAATAACCCCACTACCCATAAATTAACCATCTTTGTTTTTATTTATGTCTATTTCTATGCATACTAAAACAAATTTTTAGTGATATATAATCCTCCCATCTATGTCAATGTTTTCTAAGTAAATCTTGAAAAGACATCACTAAACCATCCCTGCCCCAATACATCTTGAATCTAACAATGCAAAGGTAAAAAATTAAAACAGACCTAGTTTTCACTTAGAGCTATTTTGTCCAATTTTGTGATCACAAACCACATGTAAGTAATTTGATATATGTTGTTGACAAATAAATACAATTTAAAAAATAAATTTCCTAAACCACACAAATATCCAACAAAGAAAGAGAACTTCAGACCAATTTCCCTTATGAATATCAATGCAAAAATACTCAATAAAATCCTTGCAAACTGAATCCAAGCACACATCAAAACGATCATCCATCATGACCAAGTAGCCTTCATCCAAGGGATGCAGGGATGGTTTAATGTACAGAAATCCATCAACGTAATCCACTATATAAACAAATTCAAAGAAAAAAATCACATGATCATCTCATTCGATGCTGAGAAAGCATTTGACAAAATCCAACACCCCTTTATGACAAAAGACTTGGAAAGTTCAGGAATTCAAGGCCCATAACTAAACATAATAAAAGCAATATAAAGCAAACCAGTATCCAACATTAAACTAAATGGAGAGAAACTTGAAGCAATCCCACTAAAATCAGGGACTAGACAAGGCTGCCCACTTTCTTCCTACCTATTCAATGTTGTACTTGAAGTCCTAACTAAAGCAATTAGACAACAAAAAGAGATCAAGGGGATACAAATTGGAAAGGAAGAGGTCAAAATATCACTATTTGCAGATGATATGATAGTATATATAAGTGACCCTTAAAATTCCACCAGAGAACTCCTAAACTTGGTAAACAGCTTCCGTGCAGTAGCTGGATATAAAATTAACTCAAACAAATCAGTGGTCTTTTTCTACACAAAGGATAAACAGGCTGAGAAAGAAATTAGGGAACCAACACCCCTCACAGTAGTCACTAATAATATAAAATACCTTGGTGTGACTCTAACTAAGGAAGTGAAAGACCTGTATAATAAGAATTTCAAGTCTCTGAAGAAAGAAATTGAAGAAGATCTCAGAAGATGGAAAGATCTCCCATGCTCATGGATTGGCAGGATTAGGATAGTAAAAATGGCTATTTTGCCAAAAGCAATCTACAGATTCAATGCAATCCCCATTAAAATTCTAAATCAATTCTTCACTGAGTTAGAAAGGGAAATTTGCAAATTCATCTGGAATAAATAAAATCCTAAGATAGCAAAAACTATTCTTAACAATAAAAGAACCTCTGGGGGAATCACCATGCCTGACCTGAAGTTGCACTACAGAGCAATTGTGATAAAAAAAAAAAAAATGTGTGGTACTGGTACAGCAACAGACAGGTAGATCAATGGAATAGAATTGAAGACCCAGAAATAAACCCACACACCTATGGCTACTTGGTCTTTGATAAGGGAGCTAAAACCATCAAGTGGATAAAAGATAACATTTTCAACAAATGATGCTGACACAACTAGCAGTTATGTAGAAGAATGCAAATTGATCCATTCTTATCTCCTTGTACAAAGCTCAAGTCTAAGTGGATCAAAGAACTCCACATAAAACCAGAGAAACTGAAACTTATAGAGGAGAAAATGGGGGAAGCCTCAAAGTTATGGGCACAGGGGGGAAATTCCTAAACAGAACAGCAATGGCCTGTGCTGTAAGATAAAGAATTGACAAATGGGACCTCATAAAATTGCAAAGCTTTTGTAGGTCAAAAGATACTGTCAATAAGACAAAAAGGCCACCAACAGATTGGGAAAGAATTTTTATCAATCCTAAATCTGATAGGGGACTAATATCCAATACATACAAAGAGCTCAAGAAGCTGAACTCCAGAAATTCAAATAACACCATTAAAAAATGGGGCACAGAGCTAAACAAAGAATTCTCAACTGAGGAATACCGAAGGGCTGAGAAGCGCTTGAAAAAAATAATATGTTCAACATCCTTAATCATCAGGGAAATGCAAATCAAAACAACCCTGAGATTCCACCTCACACCAGTTAGAATGTCTAGGATCAAAAATTCAGGTGACAGCAAATGCTAACAAGGATGTGGAGAAAGAGGAACACTCCTCCAATGTTGGTGGTATTGCAAGCTGGTACAAAGACTTTGGAAATCAGTCTGGTGGTTCCTCAGAAAACTGGACTTAGTACTACTGGCAGATCCAGCAATACCTCTCCTGGGCATATATCCAGAAGATGTTCCAACTGGTCATAATGTTCATTATCAGCCCTATTTATAATAGCCAGAAGCCAGAAAGAACCCAGATGTCCCTCAACAGAGGAATGGATACAGAAAATGTGCTACATTTACACAATGGAGTGCTACTCAGCTATTAAAAACAACGAATTTATGAAATACTTAGGCAAATGGATGTAACTGGAAGATATCATCCTGAGTGTGGTAACCCAATCACAAAAGAATCACTCGATATGCACTCACTGATAAGTGGATATTAGCTCAGAAACCTAGAACACCCAAGATACAATTTCCAAAACACAAGAAAATCAAGAAGATGGAAGACCAATGCGTGGATACTTCATTCCTCCGTAGAATAGGAATTAAAATACCCATGGAAAGAGTTGCAGAGACAAAGTGTGGAGCTAAGACAAAAGAATGGACCATCCAGAGACTGCCCCACCCGGGGATCCATCCCATAATCAGCCACCAAACCCAGACACTATTGCATATGCCAGCCAGATTTTACTGGAAGGACCCTGATATAGCTGTCTCTTGTGAGGCTATGCCAGTGCCTGGCAAACACAGGAGTGACTGCTCACAGTCATCTAGAGGATGAAACACAGGGCCCCCAGTGTAGGAGCTAGAGAAAGTACTCAAGAGCCGAAGGGCTCTGCAACCCTATAGGTGGAACAACAATATGAACTAACAAGTACCCCCAGAGCTCCTGTCTCTAGCTGCATATGTAGCAGAACATGGCCTAGTTGTCCATCATTTGGAAGAGGGGCCCCTGGGTCTTACAAACTTTATATGCCCCAGTACAGGGGAACTCCAGGGCCAAGAAGTGGGAGTGGGTGGGTTGGGGAGCAGGGCGGGGGGGGGGAGGTATAGGGGACTTTTGGGATAGCATTTGAAATGTAATGAAGAAAATATCTAATAAAAAATTTTAAAAAATAAATTTCATTAATACTGTCACTTCTGTATTTGCCAGGCACTAGCATAGGGAAATTTGTGGTCAGCTTGAGACTGATTGCTTGTGTTCTGAAACAAGTGTACAGTGTCTTTGGCAATAGGTTCTAACCACTTAGTTCTGAAAGGTAACCAAGAGCTGTAGTAGCAGCTTGTTTGAGGAAGTTCTTCATCCTCTTTATCAATAACTTGTAGGGAGGTACCCCATGACTGGTAGTATGATTTTTGTTTAATATTTTATGTCTTCTGTGAGCAACATTGAAATTAGTTTACCAACTAGTGGGCTTTCATATATCCTTAACAATGGTTAACTTTTTTTTTCTTTTTTGATTTTTAATATTTTTATTACATATTTTCCTCAATTACATTTCCAATGCTATCCCAAAAGTCCCCCATAGCGCCCCCCACTTCCCTACCCACCCATTCCCATTCTTTTGGCCCTGGCATTCCCCTATATATAAAGTTTGCAAGTCCAATGGGCCTCTCTTTCCATTAATGGCCGACTAGGCCATCTTTCGATACATATGCAGCTAGAGACAAGAGCTCCGGGGTTCTGGTTAGTACATCATGTTGTTCCAAAAATAGGGTTGCAGATCCCTTTAGCTCCTAGGGTACTTTCTCTAGCTTCTCCATTGGGAGCCCTGTGATACATCCAATAGCTGACTGTGAACATCCACTCCTGTGTTTGCTAGGCCCCGGCATCGTCTCACAAGAGACAGCTATATTTGGGTCCTTTCAGCAAAATCTTGCTAGTGTATGCAATGGTGTCAGCGTTTGGAAGCTGATTATGGGATGGATCCCTGGATACGGCAGTCTCTAAATGGTCCATCCTTTCATCACAGCTACGAACTTTGTCTCTGTAACTCCTTCCCTGGGTGTTTTGTTCCCAATTCTAAGAAGGTGCACAGTGTCCACACTTTGGTCTTCATTCTTCTTGAGTTTCATGCGTTTATCAAATTGTATCTTATATCTTGGGTATCCTAAGTTTTGGGCTAATATCCACTTATCAGTGAATACATATTGTGTGAGTTCTTTTGTGATTGTGTTATTTCACTCAAGATGATGCCCTCCAGGTCCATCCATTTGGCTAGGAATTTCATAAATTCATTTTATTAATAGCTGAGTAGTACACCATTGTGTAAATGTACCATAATTTCTGTATCCATTCCTCTGTTGAGGGACATCTGGGTCCTTTCCAGCTTCTGGCTATTATAAATAGGGCTGCTATGAACATAGTGGAGCATGTGTCCTTTTTACCGGTTGGGACATCTTCTGGATATATGCCCAGGAGAGGTATTGCTGGATCCTCCGGTAGTACTATGTCCAATTTTCTGAGGAACCGCCAGACTGATTTCCAGAGTGGTTGTACAAGCTTGCAATCCCACCAACAATGGAGGAGTGTTCCTCTTTCTCCACATCCTCGCCAGCATCTGCTGTCACCTGAATTTTTGATCTTAGCCATTCTGACTGGTGTGAGGTGGAATCTCAGGGTTGTTTTGATTTGCATTTCCCTGATGATTAAGGATGTTGACCATTTTTTCAGGTGTTTCTCTGCCATTCGGTATTCCTCAGGTGAGAATTCTTTGTTCAGTTCTGAGCCCCATTTTTTAATGGGGTTATTTGACTTTCTGGAGTCCACCTTCTTGAGTTCTTTATATATATTGGATATTAGTCCCTTATCTGATTTAGGATAGGTGAAGATCCTTTCCCAATCTGTTGGTGGTTTTTTTGTCTTATTGATGGTGTCTTTAGCCTTGCAGAAGCTTTGTAGTTTCATGAGGTCCCACTTGTTCTCGATCTTACAGCACAAGCCATTACTGTTCTATTCAGGAATTTTTCCCCTGTGCCCATATCTTCAAGTCTTTTCCCCACTTTCTCCTCTATAAGTTTCAGTGTCTCTGGTTTTATGTGAAGTTCCTTGATCCACTTAGACTTGATCTTAGTACAAAGAGATAGGAATGGATTGATTCGCATTCTTCTACATGTTAACAACCAGTTGTGCCAGCACCATTTGTTGAAAATGCTGTCTTTCTTCCACTGGATGTTTTTAGCTCCCTTGTCGAAGATCAAATGACCATAGGTATGTGGGTTCATTTCTGGGTCTTCAATTCTATTCCATTGGTCTATTTGTCTGTCACTATACCAGTACCATGCAGTTTTTATCACAATTGCTCTGTAGTAGAGCTTTAGGTCCGGCATGGTGATTCCACCAGAGGTTCTTTTATCCTTGAGAAGAGTTTTTGCTATCCTAGGTTTTTTGTTATTCCAGATGAATTTGCAGATTGCACTTTCTAATTCGTTGAAGAATTGATTTGGAATTTTGATGGGGATTGCATTGAATCTGTAGATTGCTTTTGGCAAGATAGCCATTTTTACAATGTTGATCCTGCCAATCCATGAGCATGGGAGATCTTTCCATCTTCTGAGATCTTCTATAATTTCTTTCTTCAGAGACTTGAAGTTTTTATTATACAGATCTTTCACTTCCTTACACCAAATTTTTCACCAGAGACTATGAAAGCCAGAAGATCCTGGACGGATGTTATACAGACACTAAAAGAACACAAATTCCAGCCCAGGCTACTATACCCAGCCAAACTCTCAATTAACATAGATGGAGAAACCAAAGTATTCCACGACAAAACCAAATTCACACATTATCTCTCCAGGAATCCAGCTCTTCAAAGGATAATAACAGAAAAAAACCAATACAAGGAAAGGAACCACGCCCTAGAAACAACAAGAAGGTAATCCTCAACAAACCTAAAAGAAGACAGCCACAAGAACAAAATGCCAACTTTAACAACAAAAATAACAGGAAACAACAATTACTTTTCCTTAATATCTCTTAATATCAATGGACTCAACTCCCCGATAAAAAGACATAGACTAACAAACTGGCTACACAAACAAGACCCAACATTTTGCTGCTTACAGGAAACTCATCTCAGAGAAAAGGATAGACACTACCTCAGAATGAAAGGCTGGAAAACAATTTTCCAAGCAAATGGCATGGAGAAACAAGCTGGAGTAGCCATTCTAATATCTGATAAGATTGACTTCCAACCCAAAGTCATTAAAAAAGACAGGGAGGGACACTTCATACTCATCAAAGGTAAAATCCTCCAAGAGGATCTATCAATCCTGAATATCTATGCTCCAAATACAAAGGCAGCCACATTCATTAAAGAAACTTTAGTAAATCTCAAAGCACACATTGCACCTCATACAATAATAGTGGGAGACTTCAACACACCACTTTCACCAATGGACAGATCATGGAAACAGAAACTAAACAGGGACACAGAGAAACTAAGAGAAATTATGAATCAAATGGATCTGGCAGATATCTACAGAACATTCTATCCTAAAACAAAAGGATATACCTTCTTCTCAGCACCTCATGGTACCTTCTCCAAAATTGACCACATAATTGGTCACAAAACAGGCCTCAACAGATACAAAAATATTGAAATTGTCCCATGCATCCTATCAGATCACCATGGACTAAGGCTGATCTTCCATAACAAAATAAATAATAGAAAGCCAACCTTCACGTGGAAACTGAACAACACTCTTCTCAATGATACCTTGGTCAAGGAAGGAATAAAGAAAGAAATTAAGGACTTTTTAGAGTTCAATGAAAATGAAGCCACAACATACCCAAACTTATGGGACGCAATGAAAGCATTTCTAAAAGGAAAACTCATAGCTCTGAGTGCCTCCAAAAGGAAACTAGAGAGAGCACACATTAGCAGCTTGACAACACACCTAAAAGCACTAGAACAAAAGGAAGCAAATTCACCCAAGAGGAGTAGAGGGCAGGAAATAATCAAACTCAGGGGCGAAATCAACCAAGTGGAAACAAGAAAAACTATTCAAAGAATCAACCAATCAAGGAGCTGGTTCTTTGAGAAAATCAACAAGATAGATAAACCCTTAGCCAGACTCACTAGAGGGCACAGGGAAAGCATCCTAATTAACAAAATCAGAAATGAAAAAGGAGACATAACAACAGATCCGGAAGACATCCAAAACACCATCAGATCCTTCTACCAAAGGCTATACTCAACAAAACTGGAGAACCTGGATGAAATGGAGAAGTTCCTAGACAGATACCAGGTACCAAAGTTGAATCAAGATCAGGTTAATGATCTAAACAGCCCTATATCCCCAAAGAAATAGAAGCAGTCATTAATAGTCTCCCAACTAAAAAAAGCCCAGGACCAGATGGGTTTAGTGCAGAGTTCTATCAGACCTTCAAAGAAGATCTAATCCCAGTTCTTCACAAACTATTCCACAAAATAGAAACAGAAGGTACTCTACCCAACTCATTCTATGAAGCCACAATTACTCTGATACCTAAACCACAAAAAGACCCAACAAAGATAGAAAACTTCAGACCAATATCCCTTATGAATATTGATGCAAAAATCCTCAATAAAGTTCTTGCTAACCGAATCCAAGAACACATCAAAACAATCATCCATCCTGACCAAGTAGGTTTCATCCCAGGGATGCAGGGATGGTTCAATATATGGAAATCCATCAACGTAATCCAGTATATAAACAAACTCAAAGACAAAAACCACATGGTCATCTCCTTAGATGCGGAAAAAGCATTTGACAAGATCCAACACCCATTCATGATAAAAGTCTTGGAAAGATCAGGAATTCAAGGCCCATACCTAAACATGATAAAAGCAATCTACAGCAAACCAGTAGCCAACATCAAAGTAAATGGTCAGAAGCTGGAAGCAATCCCTCTAAAATCAGGGACTAGACAAGGCTGTCCACTTTCTCCATACCTATTCAACATTGTACTTGAAGTCCTAGCCAGAGCAATTCGACAACAAAAGGAGATCAAAGGGATACAAATTGGAAAAGATGAAGTCAAAATATCACTTTTTGCAGATGATATGATAGTATATATAAGTGACCCTAAAAATTCCACCAGAGAACTCCTAAGCCTGATAAACAGCTTCGGTGAAGTAGCTGGATATAAAATTAACTCAAACAAATCAATGGCCTTTCTCTACACAAAGAATAAACAGGCTGAGAAAGAAATTAGGGAAACAACACCCTTCTCAATAGTCACAAATAACAATGGTTAACTTTTAATTACCCCCACTTTTCCCATATCCCCTGCCCTCATCCTTAATTAAACCTTTAAACCCCAGTAATTCCCTGTTCTTTTATTTTATATATGTTTTAATAACCCCTCTAATATTATTTTTTCACTTGAGTTGTGAGACCATAGGTTTCCATATATCCTTTTGTTAGACACATCATTTTGGTTAACTCATCACCTATGCCTCCAGCCTCCTCCATGCTTGAACTTTTCCACCTGCAGTAGCCTCCCTCTCTCCTTTCATTTTACTTATATTTTATTATCCCTTAGCTCATAATACACAATCTGTGATGGCCTATTTCCAGAGTTCATGGTTTCTACATATACTGCAAGTTAAATACATAAAACAAAAAACTCAAAACTATAATCCTTTTATGGGAAAACACGTGGCATTTGTCTTTCTGAGCCTGAATTACCTCACTCAGTATAATATTTTTTTCAATTCCATCCATTTTCTTGCAAATTTTATGATATCAGTTTTCTTCAAAGTGGAACAAAATTCCATTATTTGCATGCATCACTTCTTCTTATTCAACCATGTCATTAGATTTCTAGGATGCGTCTATTCCTTAGCTAATGTGTGTGTGTCTATTCCTTAGCTAGTGTGTGTGTGTGTGTGTGTGTGTGTGTGTGTGTGTGTGTGTGTGTGTGTGTGTGTAATAGAGTACTACTAAACATACATTTACAAGTATGTGGTATGGAATATAATGTCCTTTGAGTATGTACCTAGGAGTTGAATAGCAGGGTCATATGAATGTTCTTTTACTAGTATTTCAAGTAACCTCCAAACAGACTTCCAAAGTGGCTTCATTATTTTACATTCTAACCAGTGGTGAAAAAAATTCCTTTTTCCTCACATCCATACAGGCTTCTAGATCAAAAAAGGGATTAATGTCTGAGTGTTATTATACTAACCTGCCATTCAAGCTATATCCTCTCTTGTAATAATGGCATGACTATTATGGAGGTAATTAATCACATTCATGTACTTGGATTTCAGGCCTGTTCCACTGAAATAAATTCATGATTGATCAGAAACACGGGGTTATGTAGGTCAAAGGTGTACTGTGGTTTCACTAAATGATCAGTTTGATAATTATCTTCTAAATATTTATATTTAAATCCATGGATTTCTGTTGCTTGCAATCTTCATAAAGAACCTTATTTTTCTTTTTTTTATACATTTTATTGGATATTTTATTTATTTACATTTCCAATATTATCCCCTTTCCCTGTTTCCACTCTGGAAAGACCCTATCACTTCCCCACCCCACCCCCTGCTTCTATGAGAGTGTTTGCTCACCCACCCACCCACTCCTACTTCTCCACCCTGGCATTCCCCTACACAAGGGCATCAAACCTTCACAGGACCAAGGCCCTCTTCTCCCATTGATGTCCAAGAAGACCATCCTCTGCTATATATGTGGATGGAGCCATGGGTCCCTCCATGTGTACTTTTTGGATGGTGGGTTAGTCACTGGGCACTCAGGGGGTCTGGTTGGTTGATATTGTTGCTCTTCCTATGGGTTGCAAACCCATTTAGCTCCTTCAGTCCTTTCTCTTAATTATTCCATTGGGGATCATGTGCTCAGTCCAATGGTTGGATGCAAACATCCGCCTCTGTATTTGTTGGACTCTGGCAGAGCCTCTCAGGAGACAGCAATACCAGGCTCCTGTCAGCAAGCACTTCTTGGCATACACAATAATGCCTGGGTTTGGGATGAATCCCCAGGAGAGGCAGTCTCTAGATAGCCTTTCCTTCAGTCTCTGCTCCAAACTTTCTCTCTGTATTTCCTCCCTTGAGTATTTGGTCCCCCTTCTAAGAAGGACTGAAGCATCCACACTTCAGTCTTCCTTTTTCTTGAGCTTCATGTGGTCTGTGAATTGAATCTCAGATATTCCAAGCTTTGGAGCTAATATCCACTTATCAGTAACTGCATACCATATGTGCTCTTTTGTGACTAGGTTACCTCACTCAGGATGATGTTTCCTAATACCATTCATTGCCTAAGAATTTCATAAATTCATTGTTGCCTTTAATAGCTAATTAATACTCCATTGTGTAAATGTACAACAATTTCTGTATCCATTTCTGTGTTGAATGACATCTGGGTTCTTTCCAGCTTCTGACTATTATTATAAATAACACTGCTCTAGATGGTCCACCCTTTTGTCTCAGCTTCAAACTTTGTCTCTGTAACTCCTTCCATAGGTGTTTTGTTCCCAATTCTAAGAAGGGGCAAAGGGTCCATACTTTGGTCTTCGTTCTTCTTGAGTTTCATGTGTTTCGCAAATTGTATCTTATATCTTGAGTATTCTAAGTTTCTGGGTTAATATCCACTTATCAGTTAGTACATATTGTGTGAGTTCTTTTGTGATTGGGTTACTTCACTCAGGATGATGCCCTCCAGATCCATCCATTTGCCTAGAAATTTCATAAATTCATTCTTTAGAGACTGCCATATCCGGGGATCCATCCCATAATCAGCTTCCAAACACTGACACCATTGCATATACTGGCAAGATTTTGCTGAAAGGACACAGATATAGCTGTCTCTTGTGAGACAATGCCGGGGCCTAACAAACACAGAAGTGGATGCTCACAGTCAGCTATTGGATGGATCACAGGGCCCCCAGTGGAGGAGCTAGAGAAAGTACCCAGGAACTGGGGGGATCTGCAACCCTATAGGTTAAACAACAATATGAACCAACCAGTACCCCCCAGAGCTGGTGTCTCTAGCTGCATATGTATCAGAAGATGGCCTAGTGGGCCATCAGTGGAAAGAGAGGCCCATTAGTCATGCAAACTTTATATGCCTCAGTACAGGGGAATGCCAGAGCCAAGAAGTTAGAGTAGGTGGGTGGGGGAGTGGGTAGGGGAGTGAGTGGGGGACTTTTGGGATAGCATTGGAAATGTAAATGAAATAAATACCTAATAAAAATAAATAAGTAACACTGCTATGACCATAGTGGAGCATGTGTCCTTATTACATTTTGGAACATCTTTTGGGTATATGCCCAGGAGTGGTATAGCTGGGTCCTCAGTTAGTACTATGTCCAGTTTTCTGAGGAACTGCCAAACTGATTTCCAGAGTTGTTGTACCAGCTTGCAATCACATCAACAATGGAGGAGTTTTCCTCTTTCTCCACATCCTCGACAGCATCTGCTGTCACCTGAATTTTTGATCTTATCCATTTTGACTGGTGTGAGGTAGAATCTCAGAGTTGTTTTGATTTGCATTTCCCTGATGACTAAGGATGTTGAACATTTTTTTTATGTGCTTCTTAGCCATTAGGAATTCTTCAGTTGAGAATTCTTTGTTTAGCTCTGTAAGTACCCAATTTTTAATAGGGTTATTTGGTTCTCTGGAGTATAACTTCTTGAGTTCTTTGTATATATTTGATGTTAGCCCTCTATTGGATGTAGGGTTGGTAGATCCTTTCTCAATATGTTGGTTGCCATTTTGTCCTATTGACAGTGTCCTTTGCTTTACAGAAGCTTTGCAGTTTTATGAGTTTCCATTTGTCAATTCATGATCGTAGAGCATAAGCCATTGGTGTTCTATTCAGGAAAATTTCCCCTGTGCCCATGTGCTTGAGGTTCTTTTCCACTTTCTCTTCTAATAGGTTCAGTTTCTCTGGTTTTATGTGGAAGTCCTTGATCCATTTGGACTTGAGCTTTGTACAAGGAGATAAACATGGGTCAATTTGCATTCTTCTACATGCTGACCTCCAGGTGAACTGCACCATTTGTTGAAAATCCTGTCTTTTTTCCACTGGATGGTTTTAGCTCCTTTGTCAAAGATCAAGTGGCGATACATGTATGGGTTCATTTCTGGATCTTCAATTATGTTCCAATGATTGACTTGCCTTTCTCTGTACCAATACCATTCAGGATTTTTATCACTATTGATATGTGATACAGCTTGAGGTCAGGGATGGTTATTCCCCTATAAGTTTTTTTATTGTTGAGAATAGTTTTTATTATCCTGGGTTTTTTGTTATTCCAAATGAATTTGCAAATTGCTCTTTCTAACTCTATGAAGAATTGAGTTGGAATTTTGATGGGGATTGCATTGAATCTGTAGATTCCTTTTGGCAAGATGGCCATTTTTACTAAATTTATCCTGACAATGCATGAGCATGGGAGATCTTTCGATCTTCTAAGATCTTCATTGATTTCTTTCTTCAGAGACTTGAAGTTGTTGTCATACAGAGTTTTCACTTGCTGATTAGAGTCACACCAAGGTATTTTATATTATTTGTGACTATTGTGAAGAGTGTCATTCCCCCAATTTCTTTCTCAGCCTGTTTATTCTTTAAGAATAGGGAAGCTACCAATTTGTTTGAGTTAATTTTATAACCAATCACAGAGTTGTTTCTCAGATTTAGGAGTAATCTGGTGAAATTGTTGAAGTCACTTAAGTATACAATCATATCATCTGCAAATAGTGATATTTTGACTTCTTTTCCAGATTGAGAAAGGATCTATCAACCCTACATCAAATAGAGGGCTAACATCCAATATATACAAAAAACTCAAGAAGTTATACTCCAGAAAACCAAATAACCCTATTTTAAAATGGGGTACAGAGCTAAACAAAAGAATTCTCAACTGAGGAATACCAAATGGCTGGGAAGCACCTTAAAAAATGTTCAACATCCTTAGTCATCAGGGAAATTCAAATCAAATCAACCCTGAGATTCCACCTCACACCAGTCAGAATGGGTAAGATGAAAAACTCAGGTGACAGCAGATGCTTTCAAGGATATGGAGAAAGAAGAACACTCCTCCATTGCTGGTGGGATTGCAAACAGGTACAACTACTCTGGAAATCAGTCTGGTGGTTCCTCAGAAAATTGGACATAGTATTACCTGAGGACCCACTAATACCACTCCTGGACATATACCCAGAAGGTGCTCCAACATGTAATAAGGACACATGCTCCACTATGTTCATACCAGCCTTGTTTATAATAGTCAGAAGCTGGAAAGAACCCAGATGTCCCTCAACAGAGGAATGGATACAGAAAATGTGCTACATTTACACAATGGAGTACTTCTCAGCTATTAAAAACAATGAGTTCATGAAATTCTTAGGCAAATGCATGGATCTGGAGGATATCATCCTAAGTGAGGTAACCCAATCACAAAAGAACACACATGATATGCACTCACTGATAAGTGAATATTAGGCCAGAAACTTAGAATACCCAAGATACAATTAGCAAAACTCATGAAAATCAAGAAGAAGGAAGACCAAAGTGTGGATATTTTGTTCCTTCTTAGAATGGAGAACAAAATACCCATGGAAGTAGTTACAGAGACAAAGTTCGGAGCTGAGATGGAAGGAAGGACTGTCCAGAGACTGCCCCTCCTGGGGATCCATCCCATAATCAGCCACCAAACCCAAACTCTATTGCATTTGCCAGCAAGGTTTTGCTGACAGGACCCTGATATAGCTATCTCTTGTGAGGCTATGCCAGTACCTGGCAAATACAGAATTGGATGCTCACATGTGGGGAATTGCAGGCTGGTCTCCAGTCGAGCTAAGGTCTGAACCCCGATGGTTATAATTCACCTACATGACACGGTAGGCATTACCTCATGCTCCTGGAACTCTGGCCCCTGCCTAAGGTACCACCTCCCACAGCCCCCACAAGAAAAGCATGGTCAGTAGTCACGTAAGCAATGACCCAAGCTTCTGACCTTCAGGCTAAACACCTCCTCAGTTACCTAGCAACAGTGAAGACCATTAAAAGGGGTGCTCAGCCCACACCTCGCTTTCTTATTCCTTTGTCCTCTCACCTCTCTCTTCTCTAACTTCTCTCTCCTCTTTCCTTTCTCTTTGTCTTCTTCTTTCCTCTCTCTCTCTCTCTCTCTCTCTCTCTCTCTCTCTCTCTCTCTCTCTCTCTCTCTCTCTCTCTCTCTGTCTTCCTCCTTTCTACCTTCTCTCTTTCCCCTGCACTTCAATAATAAAGCTCTAAAACCATAGATTCTCTGCTCTGCTCCTTCAAGTTCCGCTGTGCACTCAGGTCAGTGTTGGGAACTTCTTCCCTCTTCCCTGTCTCCCACAACCCTGGTGGCTTTAGCAAAGTAGCTGGGGGGGGGGTCCCCAGACAGGTCCCCTTTGACCACCCCCTGAAGAGTGGAATAGAGGAATGCCCACCCAGGGGTGAGTGGATAGGGTAGATAGCAGCCTTCCCACGCCTGACTGACCAGAAAATAGGGAAACTCTGGTGGGGTGTGGGCATATTTTTCCTTCAGTTCTTCCCCAGGGCCCCCAGGGCCCCCAGGGTCCCCTGGGCCCCCTTCCCCTTTTATTTTGTTCCCAACGCTCATAGCCATCTACTGGATGGAACACAGAGCCCCCAATGAAGGAGCTAGAGAAAGTATCCAAGGAGCTAAAGGGGTCTGCAACCCTATAGGAGGAACAACAATTTGAACTAATCTTACCCCCCAGAGATTGTGTCTCTAGTTCATATGTAGCAGAGGATGGCCTAGTCAGCTCTCAGTGGGAGGAGAGGTCCTTGGTCTTGCAAAGATTATATGACCCAGTACAGAGGAATGCCAGGGCCAGAAAGCAGTAGTGGGTGGGTTGGGGAGCGGGGTGGGGGGAGGGTATAGGGGACTTTCAAAGAAGAAACTAGGCAAGGGGATGGCATTTGAAATGTAAATGAAGAAAATATCTAATATTTTTTTTAAAAAGCCATGTGAGGGATGTAGAAGCCTGATGATTGGGAAAAGTGATGTGAAATTCTGTCTTCTGTACATGGCATGACCATTACATACATAAATTTACAGTAACTATGGTTACCTTCACAAAACCTGCACGAAGATCAAAATAAATAAGAAATTCCACCATCAATAGTTAAATATCTAGAGGCCTTCAGTGGTGAACCTATATGCAGTGGATGCCTGCTGAAAGGAGAATCACATTTCTTTAGGGGTATAGTGCTGCTGTGTTGCCTATGTTCTAGTAGATGCCCCCACACCTGTGATTATATGGGCAGAATCAATTAGCTTCAAAGAGTTTTATTTTGTCAGTGTAGGCATAGGGGTTGTAAATGTGGCTCAGAAGTTAAGAGCATGTGTTAATATTTTGGAGAATGAGACTTCAATCCCCAGGACCCACATGGTGTCTCATAAACATCTGTAACTCCAGTTTCAGGAGTTCCAGAACTGTAGTCTGACTTATGTGGTGCACAGACATATGTGTATGCAAAACTTTGGAAAGAGTTGGGGAGAAAGAGAGTTTGTATGATCAAAATGCATTCTATACATTTATAACATTTCAAATAAATAAGTAAAAATACTAAAGCATATATTTCATTGATTGTACTAGCTGTATTTCAGTCATTCAATAGAATATAGGTCTAGTCAAAAATAGGTTATTCAGTCCCAAGTGGTTAGCCCTAAATACATACATACATACATATATACATACATACATACAACCAAAAATAGGTTATTCAGTCCCAAGTGGTTATCCCTAAATACCTACATACATACATATATACATACATACAACCAAAACTATAATGGACTCAAGGTTATATTTACATAAATGAGCACATTTGTGTGTATGTGTTTTCTCTCTCTCTCTCTCTCTCTCTCTCTCTCTCTCTCTCTCTCTCTCTCTCTCTCTCTCTCTCTGTGTGTGTGTGTGCGTGTGTGTGTGTGTGTGTGTGTGTGTGTGTGTGTAACTAACAATTATAGGAAAATAGGTTATGAAGAAAGGATGTTATTTGAGGTAGCAGACATGAAAGAAATTGAAGGGAAGAGACGAGATGAAATGACATAAATGCAGTATTTATGTATGAAGTTCTCAAACTTCTTTGGCATAACAAGATTGTATCAAACTAAGAGCCTTTTTTTGCACAGAAAACAATTGATGCTACAAAAGAGCTGAAAAATCAACCCCAGCCAACATATTTTTCCTGTTTTCAAGAGGTCTACTCCATAGCCTGAGTTTTGAAATGTAGTTTCTGCTTTAATCAACATTTAAAATTAGTCTTGTTTCTTAAGAGATGAAGCAATGCAATTTTTTTCTATTGGAAATATTTTACACATCCAGTTTAGAGATGATCTTCATCATAGAAAAGGTTAGTAAATGATGACATGTTACTTATGAAAGAAAATGTGAAGCTCAGCTGAAAACATTGATAATCATTTTTATGAGCTTAAGTTATATAAAGTTGTAGGTTTTATTGTGATACTTTTACAGACCAATATAATTTACTTTCATTATACTCTGTCCCCAGTTTCTTATTTTATAAGTCCCACCGAGGTCCTTTCCTGTTTTCCTGGTAGTTCCCCCCTCTGCTTCCATGTCCCTACCACACCTTAGATTCTATGCATGAAAGAAAACATACAATACTTGTCTTAATATAATGATCTCTAGCTCCATTCATTTTTCTTACAAACTGCATGAGCTCATAATGTATATGTGTGTACATTTTTTCCTCCCCTCATTCACAGATGGGCACAGAGGCAACTACGAATAATGCTTCAACAGACATGGGTGTGTGAGTAGCTTTGATATGAACACTGACTTGAGTTCCTTTGGCTATTCCTTTGGTTGGTATAGCTGGGTTGTATGCTCATCCTATTTTCAGATTTTTTGTTTTGTTTTAGTTTGGTTTAGGTTTTGGTTTTATTTTATTTTACTTTCATTATTTTTATTTATTCACTTTACATCCCAATTGCTGTCCCCCTTCCTGGTCCCCCTCACCCTCCATCTTTCCTCTGAAAGCATGGAGGAGCCCCTGGGTAGCACCCCACCCCCCAAAAAAGAACCTAGCACAAAAAGTTTCTGCAGGGCTAGGCACTTCTTTTCCCACTGAAGCCAGGCAAGACAGCCCAGTTAAGGTACTGTATTCCACAGACAGTCAACAACTTTTGGGATGGCTCCTGCTCCAGTTGTCAGAGACACACATGAAAACCAAGCTGCACATCTGTTAAATATATGTGGGGAGGCCTAGGTCCAGCCTGTGTATACTCTTTGGTTGGTGGGTCAGTCTCTGAGAGCTCCAAGTGTCCAGGTTAATTAACTCTATTGGTTTTCCTATGGAGTCCTTACCCCAAGCTCTTCCATAAGAGTCTCCAAGATCCATCGACTCATTGACTGTGGGTCTGTGGATCTGTTTCAGTCAGCTTTTGGGTGGAGCGTCTCAGAAGACAGCCATGCTAGACTCCTATCTGCAAGCATAACAGAGTATCAGTAATACTATCAGGGATTGGTGCTTTCCCATGGGAAGGTCCCTCCATATTAGCTACCATAGTGGCTGGGTTAATTTATATTCATTTCATCAACACAATACAGTTCTCTCCACCACCCAAAAAATAATAATAAGCCAAATCAATACACACACTTTTTCATTTCTATATTCTAAAAATAAACTTGATTAAACCACAAAAGTAAATGCAATCAAAAGTACATTTTCCCAGTTGAACCAACTATTCTATAATCAATAGCCACATGTGGTTAATGGCTGCTAGATTGGACAGAGCAGTTTACCAAATATCTTAATCATTATAGAAAATTCTATTGTATACACTAGGCTAAGAATATAAAAAGGCTTTATGATGGCATTGACAGAGAAGGAAGAAGGGTAGATTATATCAACTTGAGAAAGTGGATAAGGGTTGCAGAGAAGGGGGTATACAACAGAAGAATATCAAGCCAGTGAAAGAGAAAGAAATGACTTTAACATATTTTGATGTTTGCTGTCTACTATATGAGATAAATTAATTGATTCCTATTCTGCTTTTTATCACCTTTATAAGCAAACTCAAATCATTTGTATGGTTTTAGACTTTGATTGTGAGCATGTTCTGCCATGTATCTTTGTTTCACTGCTGGGAATGAAATCCCAAACCATGTGCACTCTAAGCATGAGCTCTACCATACAGTTAGCACCCCCAGTATGGCATGTATATTTTAATGTGCTATTTGTTCCAGACTTCAAGGCTTAATCTCTAGTAAGATAAAGATGAGCATACACTTGGCTCAGGAATGGTATAAAATAAGATTTTAGCAGGACACATTGTCTTGCCCATTGCTTTTTCCCTCTTAGTCATATAAAAGGTCCTTCTTATGTTCAGTGTTTACACACACAGTATCCAAACAGATGCTCCTTTAAGAAATATTTCTATAAGTCAGATACATTGGTTCACAAATGTACACATGCTTTTTTCAAAATCTCCATATTGGTAAATATTTTCTCCAAATGAGATATACAAACATAATTATCAGCAGGGATATATGCATATTTCTATTTTCTGCCTCCTTAACCCAAGTAACATATTGCTTTTTCATGTTATAAGAGGCAAAATATAGCATTTGTTGAGAATTTTGTGTGTTTTTATGGTTTCTGTTTTTAAAAAAGAAGAAACAACGCCAAGGCTAAGGCTTTAACATAATATTAACATTTTCAAAGCATCACCGGAGCCTCTCCATGAAACCCAGAAGAGACACTAAAATCGATAATTTGCTCCAGACACATCTATTCCCAATTTATAAATAATTTGGTATCTCTATAAAATGCTTAGCAGTCCGATCATACTGAAAATATCTGCATACTTATAAACTCACTTCCCACAAGGTCAAGATTCTATTTCCTTTCCCTGTGAAATATTTCTGGGGGATCAACACAATGTTTTATATACAAAGAAACTGAAAGATAGATATTCTGAATTGAGCGGTTGCTGCAAATCACTGAAATTTCAAGTTGATACTGGGAGACACATACTTAAGAGTTCGTGCTGACAGCCAGATTGTCGTACTGGCAGTTCTGTGGATAACCTTTCTCTCAACCTTAGCATTCACATTTAAAAAATGAGGAACTTGGTCAAGATCACATCTCTATACTGTTCCATATCTAAGACAATTACATTCTCAGACCCAGAATATGTGAATGGATTGCATGAGATGGATGAGAGAGCTATGTTGCATGTGACCAGGTATGTGCAATTGTGTTTAGAGACAAGGGTAGAGTGACTGGTAAGTACTCTTTTCCTCTCTGCAAGAATCTAAAAGGTAAGGGAGGAAAGAGGTAGTAAGAGGTTTGAACACCAATTAGATAAGACTGAAAGACACATAAACCAGTATAACAAACGATTTGACACTGGGTGCTTTGAGGACAAAGTTCATATGATGTGTTTTGAAGCTGAAGATCCTATTAAAGTTGTAACATTTGTACTCCTCATTCTGTGCTGAATAGATAGTCTGCATTGTCTAGATCTTGATTAAAAGCAGTAAGAGTATTCCTACTATTAGTTAGTAGCCCCCTGAGGCTGACACTGAACAGTTGTAATATTTAGGAGCCTCTTCTATTCTAATTACCACTTAGAACAAGCTGTATGCCAAGGACAGAACACTCCATTGATGCAATCTCTCAATGCCATGGCCTCTTGAGTAAATGCCTGTCAATCTTGTGGCTGAGATGTTGTGTGGTAATAAGGAGTTTTCAGGAGGTCATGCTTTTATTCTTAATAAAGACATAACTGCCATTCAAATGCAGGACAACAAAATTCACAAAGGCTTTTAGAAGTATAAATATTACTCCATGTCCGTGTATTGTCAGTCTGAGAAAGTATGGTTCTCCTCCCTCCTTTTTTTGTCAAATATGAGGCTAATTGAATTATAAAAACTTCCATAGAGTCATTATAATGAACCACACTTCTTGCTATTAGATGCACGAACTGAAGACACAAGAACTTCAAAAATCTCTTTTTTCCAATGAGCTGACTAAGGTCCTGAAAACAGAAAAAATATTCCTAAGACTTCAGGGATTGTAAAGTGACAAATCAGGACTCAAAGCCAAACAATGTAGTCTCATTTCAGTAGTGAATATGGATGAATACTCCTAGCCCTGTTTCAGTTACACACTGTTGGGAACTTACAGTGTGGCTAGGCACAGGAGAAAACACACATGACTAAGGCAAATCTGTTATTTGGATATTTTTCACCATGGCTGCCACAGACCCTCTGGGTCCCTGTGTCTGTGTGGAACGTGGTCTCTTGACTCGGGTGGGCAAAGCATGGATGAATGACAGACAGATGCACACAGGAGAGGTTTTGTGTAGAATCTGAATGTAATTTTACAACTCGAGCATCAGACCTTTTATACAGAAGACAATAAAGAAGTTGGGTGACATACCCGCAAGGTACAAATGAGGTAACCAGATGCTTAATGATTCTTACACAGAACAGAGGAATGAAAACGCAAAGACTGGCAGGAACTGGGCAATAAAATAACTGAGACAAAGTCAGCCCTATCTAAGGTCAGCTATAGTCTTAGAAGCCAGGTGTGAGAACTTTTCACTCCTAGGGTAAGGGCTTTCACACCCAAGTCATGGTTCTAACTAGGGAGTTCCGTTCTAGCTAACCATCTCATGAATAATGCAATACTCTAAAACCACAGTCCGATCTGCTTCCTAAACCATAGTAAATTCCTGTAAATAGGTGTAACTCAGCTATAATTCTAAGCATCTATTCTGGTTTCCCCTACGGTCAGAAACATCTTTCTTACTAGGTGATGGTAGATTCCTGTGAAGGGCAGTGACCTAACTTTTACTCAAAGAGATAGTGTAATACCAGGGGCAGTACTGAATTCCAAGCCCAAGTTCTTGCTAAGGACGAACTAGGACTGTTGGAACACTGGCAGATGGCTTTAGCTATGTCAGAATTCAATCTTAAAAGGCACTTATGATAGGAAAATATTGAAGGAGGGCACATGGATCCATATACTAGACTAATGCGGGAATGGAACGCGGGAGTGAAAAATTACTGTATGAGTAGGGAATGCTAGACTCCAGGAGAGGAGCTTCCTTGAAACTCTTTTGCCTCATGAGTGACTTTTAAGCCTCTCAACTTGTCCAGCTGACTCGACCATAAAGCGTAGCACATGGCTACTTACTGACTGACTAAACGTCACTTGCCTAAAATCCATATCTGCATTTGAAGATCATTTGCCCAAATTATCATTGTTCTGTTACTGTTAAGACAACCAAGATCAATCCTCCTTTTGGTGACTGAAAGACTTGCCAGTGTCCCTTATTTGTCACATCCTCTCAATAATAAGTAAAGGATAAGAGACATTTAAATTATTTTTCTGAGAAATTTCAAATGAGTGTAATGTATTAATTACAATCTGTCAATTACATTTTGTAGATGCTCAATAGAAGTTGCATTCAGGGAAACAGTGCCTGCCATGAATGTTACTAAATCTTCGGTGCCTTTGATGCTGTTTTTGGTTGTTCTTTAAAAATATTATCTATTCCAAAATGAAGGAAAGAAAATCAAACATTTCATCAAGTCAAGCAGTTCTGTTTTCATTTTTTTAAAAGATATTCCCTTTATTTACATTTCAAGTGTTGTCCCCTTTCCTAGTTTCCCCTCCAAAATTCCCCTACACCCTCCTATCCCCCGGCTCCCCAAACCACCTACTCCCATTCCTGGTCCTGGCATTCCACTATACTGGGGAATAGAGCCTTCACAGGACCAAGGGCCTCTCCTCCCATTGATGACAGACTGGGCCATCCTCTGCTACATATGCAGCTAGAGCCACAAGTTCCACCATGTGTTTCTTTGATTGGTGGTATAGTTCCAATGACCTCTAGGGGTACTGGTTAGTTCATATTGATGTTCCTCCTATGGGGCTTCAGACCCATTCAGCTCCCTGGGTACTTTCTCTGGCTCCTTCATTGGGAACCTTGTGCTCTGTCCAATGGATGATTATGAGCATCCACTTCTGTATTTGCCAGTCACTGGCAGAGCATCACAAGAGACAGCTATATCAGGCTCCTGTCATCAGGTTCTTGTTGGTATCTGCCTAGTGTCTGGGTTTGGTGGTTGTTTATGGGATGGATTCCCAAGTCCGGCAGTCTCTGGATGGTCATTCCTTCCTTCTCAGCTCTGAACTTTGTCTCTGTAACTACTTCCATGGGTATTTTGTTCTCCATTCTAAGAAGGAACAAAATATCCACACTTTGGTCTTCCTTCTTGAGTTTCATGTGTTTTGCTAATTGTATCTTGGGTATTCTAAGTTTCTGGGCTAATATCCACTTATCAGTGAGTGCATACCATATGTGTTTTTTTGTGATTGGGTTACCTCACTCAGGATGATATCCTCCAGATCCATGCATTTGCCTAAGAATTTCATGAATTCATTGTTTTTAATAGCTGAGTAGTGTAAATGTGCCACATTTTCTGTATCCATTCCTCTGTAGAGGAACATCTGGGTTCTTTTCAGCTCCTGGCTATTATAAATAAGGCTGCTATGAACATAGTGGAGCATGTGTCATTATTACAAGTTGGAACATCTTCTGGGTATATGACCAGGAGAGGTATTGCTGGATCTTCTGGTAGTACTATGTCCAAGTTTCAGTTCTAAGTGATGTTGCTAGGACCAAATTTAAAGCATATTGTTAGATTCCTAAAAATTTACATGAGAATTAATTTTGGTACAATTTAGACAGTGACTGTAAGAAGATAGACAATTCCAAGGCTGAATTATCAGACCTAATGCTCATTAAACTATGGCTTTCTCTAGTTTTATATATGTACTCCAGAACTTCCCAAATGAATGACTTCCAAGTGTTTGTTCCCTTTTTACCAACCATCCTTCATTCTGTTTCTTCATACAGATCCTGACACTCATCTATCCTTACTTTTATTTACTGTATTGTATGTATAATACTATTCATATTAAAATAGATGCTTTTAGTTCCTTGACGGCAAGGATCATATCACACACATCACTCATCCACATTTTCATCACTCAGTTTATTAATTTCCACTCACTAAGTGAACAATAAATATTTTAAACACCAAAAAAAAATCTACCACAAAAGTGGTAGGTTAATAACAGAAAGGCCACAGGCCATGGACTTTCATTAGAGCAGTTTCCCCACTCTTCCAAGTAGATCACATCCAAAATGTAACTCATCATTTTCTTTTTTTTTCTTCTGTATATTTTTATTAGATATTTTCTTTATTTACATTTCAAATGTTATTCCCTTTCCTAGTTTCCCCTCCAAAAATCTCCTACCCTCTCTCCCCTTCCCCTGGTCCCCAACCCATCCATTTCTGCTTCCTGACCCAGGCATTCTCCTATACTGGGGCAAAGAACCTTCACAGGACCAAGGGCCTCTCCTCCCATTGTTGAGCGAATAGACCATCCTCTGCTACATATGCAGCTAGAGCCATGAGTCCCACCATCTGTTTTCTTTGATTGGTGGTTTCCTCCCAGGCAGCTCTGGGTTTACTGGTTAGTTCAAATTGTTGTTCCTCCTAGAGGGCTGCAAACTCCTTAACTCATCATTTTCTTAAACCAACATCTCCCTTATATCTATCTCCAGTGTCAGTGGCCATGCAAAAGAATCTTCCAAACTCCTGGATTAACTTAGGATTCATCTGTGTCAATGAAGCAAAGCTGGGCTGCCCAGCAGACTATGGAAATGGCCACAGAGATAAAGGGCTAGGTTTAAGAGAGGCAGCAGGTCCTGTTCTTTCTCAGACTGCAGGGAAAAAATGAAGCAATATATACCAAAGCGAGATAAGTAGAGGCAAGAAGACAATTAAAAGGGGATCCCGTCTGAGAAAAGTATGAAAAAGCATATGCTAAGTCACGGTTGAGTAAAGAGCTTATCAGAGAGCTAAAAGAACTGTGGTCATAGGCTAGGAAGATGGATCAATGGGGAAAGGCACATGTGCCAAGCTGGATGACCCAAGTTCAATCCTTAGGACTCCAGTGGTGAAAAGAGAGAGCTAGCATTAGTGTTCCCTGTATACTACACACACACACACACACACACACACACACACAAATTAAATTAAACATTGTTTATAAGAGCTGACATCAGGAACTCCCTTGAGTTTTAAAATGGTTGAAATCCTGCATCAAGGATCCTGAATGGCATTTTCAAATAAAAGTCCCATTGTTTATGGTTTTTGAAAAATGACTATAGGCCGTGACTCAAATAAATATTTTTAGACAGTTATTCAATGGCTACAAGATAGATATCCTTGGTGTACAGTGGCCCACTTAAAGAAGTCCATTGAAATACTACATTCTAGATAGAGTGTGAAATGATTTCTTTAAGGATTCTTCCCTTATGGGATGGAAAATAAGGTCCAAATCATTATCCTTTCTCACCATTTTTACTGTTTCTTGAAGTAATGTGTTTATGGACTCTATTTTTTGTTTTGTTTTGTTTTCTTTTGTTTTTTGTTTTTTATTAGATTTTTATATATATACATTTCAAATGCTATCCCGAAAGTTCCCTATACCCTCCCGCCGCCTTGCTCCCCTACCCACCCACTCCCGATTCTTGGCCCTGACATTCCCCTGATGGCCGCTATTTTTATTATGATTCTTTCCAACTATTAGCATTATCTGGGCCAGTTTTAAACCTTCTTTAAAGATTTAAGACAGAGAAAAAGGATAGCCATACAAAATATAAAGCCTAGTAAATTATTATACAAATAGTAATCTTGAATGCTATACTGAATTAAGATTGCTCATTCACCTCAAATATGTTTTCAAATGCTTAATCTCAAATATAGCTCCCCCTTCTTTCTCTCTTCATACATGATTACTATCCTGAACTTCATAGTAATCATTTTCTGCCATTCTTATGATGTTATTATCTAAAAGTGAATTGTTAGGCAATATAAAATTTGGCATCAATCATTTTTCTTAAAGATTCACTATGGGGATAGAGAGTTGGCTCAGTGGTTAAAAGAACTTGCTGCTCTTCCACTGGATAGGTTTTCAATTCCTAGAACCTATACAGAGTCTCACAACACCTGTAACTCCACTGTTATCAGACATGCATAGGGAGCATATACAAATATGTAGACAAATGCATAAAATAAGTATAAATAAATATTTAAAAGAAAAAACTGAGTTTCTTTTGTAAATATATATTAATCTTCAGGTGTTCTAGTTCTGTTCCTTACACTCTGTGTGCTAAAGTGTTCATGATATATTCTCCATGATATGCATGTTGCTGATTGCATAGTCATGGTACAATTCAACATAAAGGTCGGTATTTCCTGGTGGAACAATGTCCTGCTCAAGTTCAGGTTTTCACTTTTATATTACTATTCCAGCTAGTTATCAATAATAAAATAACCATGTTTGATCATTTTACTTTCACTTGTTGGATGAAATTTTATTTTTTAAGATAGTTTGTATGCTATATAATAAACAAGTATAATGTGTGTGATTCTGTGATTTTTAGTGTACTTACAGAATCTTACAGTTATCAACATTGTTTACCTTTTTTTTTTCTTTCCTTCTTCAGGTAATGCTGAATTCTTATTGCACTAAAGTTTCTTGAGTTGTCAATTAATTATTAGAAGTTATATTAATAAAATAAGTTTCAGTCTTTCTCAAGTGTATATGTGTGCATGTGTATGTGTCTGGGGGCAGGGCATGTTAAGGCATTCTTTGAACACTTAGCAGTAATAACTATGCCTTAGCCTTCACTTCCTTTTAGCACAGAGAATGAGTGCCACCTGAAAGTAAACAGTATAGCACTTTTTTATGTTTATGTTGGGTAAAACCAAAATATGTATATTGTATATTATCAGGAATAAGTTCAAACTTTGGAAATTTCTAATACATGTCTCTTCATCATATCTTTTCCCTTAATATTCCTGGGCAGCCAACTAATTACCCCATCTGTTATCTATTATTTCAGAAAAAATTTTAAAACAACAATGTCAAAGAAAAAGTCTTTTTTTAAAAATTATTTTAACTTCTTTATTGTTTGGTTATTAATCATACATTCTCAAACAGAAACTCTGTCATGAATAAAGCAAAAATTAAGGCAATATTACAGTGCCTGGCATATACAGAAGTGGATGCTCACAGTCAGCTATTGGATGGATCACAGGGCACCTAAAGAAGGAGCTAGAGAAAGTAACCAAGGACCTAAAGGGGTCTGCAACCCTATAGGAGGATCAACAATATGAACTAACCAGTACCCCCACAGAACTGTGTCTCTAGTTGCATATGTAGTCGGCCATCAATGGGAGGAGAGGCACTTGGTCTTGAGAAGATATGCCCCAGTACAGGGGAATGCCTGGGCCAGGAGGTTGGTGTGGGTGGGTTGGGGAGCAGGATGGGGGGGAGGATATAGGGGACTTTCAGGATAACATTTGAAATGTAAATAAAGAAAATATCTAATAAAAATGGAAAAAATAAGACAATATTGCAATATGTGCTTTAATACAAACATTTGTGTCCACAATATCAATATTAAACTTAAAAGAACCATCTTCATTGATTAAATGTTTAATGTTTCAAAAGCAAAAGTAAATGTTAATTTTTAGGAACTCTCTACATGCCACGCACACCCCAGTGAAGTCTGCTTGGCAGGCCGAGAGGCCAGGAAGCACTCACGAGGCAAAGAGTTTCACGGAAACTCACCTCCTGGAGCTTTGGCATTCTCATTAACCAGTATACTCATACCCTATTCCTGGGTTAGTCTGGTGTATGGATCCACATACTCTATTTTATTATCTTATTATAAGTGCCTTTTAAGATTGAATTCTGACATAGCTAAGCCTTCGGCAATGTTCCAATGTCCTAGAAAGTCCTTGAGTTGACTATGGGCTTGGAATTCAGTAAGAATGTTGCCTATTCAGTGACATTCAGAATTGCCTCTGGTATTACACTGTCACTTAGAATAAAAGCCAAGATGCTCCCATATTCAGGATTTACAATGGTTTAGGAAGTAGATTGGGCTGTGGTTTTAGAGTATTGCATTATTCATGAGATGGTTAGCTAGAACTGAACTCCCTAATTAGAACCATGACTTGGATGTGAAAGTCCTTGCACTAGGAGTGTAAAGACCTCACACCTGGCTCCTAAGTCTATAGCCAACCTTAGATAGGGCTGACTTTGTCTCAGTTGTTTTCTTGCCCAGTTCCTGCCAGCCTTTGTGTTTACATTCCTCTGTTTTGTGTAAGAGTCATTAAGCATCCAGTAACCTCATTTGTACCTTGCTGATGTGTCACCTAACTTCCCTATTTTCTTCTCTATAAAAAGTTTGATGCTCAATTTGACAAATTACATTCAGATTCTACACAATCTCGTGTGTTGGTCTGTCTGTCATTTGCCGACTCTTTACCCACCTGTGACCAGAGACCCATTCCATGCAGAAAAAAAGGGACTCAGAGGGTCTGAGGCATCTACACAGGGTCTGAAAAAATAAGTAGGTTTTTTATGACAATATCACATTTTTATTAAATTATTTTATGTATTTATATTCCAAAAGTTTCCCCCTTCCAGATCCCTCTTCCCTGAGTTCTTCACTACAACCCACACCCCACTGCCTCTGAGAGGGAAATGGAGAAAAACTTGAAGCAGTCCCACTAAAATCAGGGAAAAGAAAAGAAGTAAGGTTTTTTGTTTTTTTTTTTCCCTCTGGGTATGAACAAAATAGCCAACAACAACAATTGAAAATTGCCACATACCCACATATATAAAACCATTATAGTAGCCTTGCACTTTACAAGCTTAAGAAGTCAGCAGAAGAAATAAATATACCTCATGCAACAGAGATGCAAAGTTAACTCTACACATGTGTTACAAATTTCAAATCCTTCCTTCTAAGACAATTATAGCACATCGAATAAGTATATAAGGTCATTTAGAAAATCAAAAACAAAAAGATAAACCTTCTCAGCACTTCATGGTACCTTCTACAAAACTGACCATATAATCGTCACAAAACAGCCCTCAACAGATATGAAAATATTGAAATAATCCAGTGAAGCCTATCAGATCACCACAGACAAAGGCTGATCTTCAATAACAACATAAATGATAGGAAGCCCACATACACATGGAAGCTGAACAACACTCTACTCAATGAGAATGTGGTCAAGGAAGAAATAAAGAAAGAAATTAAAAACTTTTAAGAGTTTAATGAAAATGAAACCACAATATACCCAAACTTATGGGACACAGTGAAAGCAGTCTTAAGAGGAAACCTCATAGCTTTGAGTGCCTCCAAAAAGATACTGGAGAGAGCATACAGGAACAGCTTGACAGCACACCTAAAAGCTCTAGAACAAAAGAAGAAAATACACCCAAGAGGAGTAGATGGCAGGAAATAATGAAACTTAGGGCTTAAATCAACCAAGTGGAAACAAAAAGAGCTATACAAAGAATCAACCAAACCAGGAGCTGGTTCTTTGAGAAAACCAACAAAATAGATAAACCATTAGCCAGACCAACTAGAGGACATAGGGACAGTGGACATAGGGACAGTATCCTAATTAACAAAATCAGAAATGAAAAGGAACACATTACAACAGGATCTGAGGAAATGTAAAAAGAATCATCATATCCTACTACAGAAGTATATACCCAACAAAACTGTAAAACCTGGATGAAATGGACAATTTTCTAGGCAGATACCTGGTAGCAAAGTTAAATCAGGATCATATTAAGGTCTAAACAATCCCATATCCCCTAAACAAATAGAAAGAGTCATTAATAGTCTCCCAACCAAAGCAAGCCCAGGAAAAGATGGGTTTAGTGCAGAGTATTATGATACCTTCAAACAAGATCTACGTCCAATACTCCTCAAACTATTCCATAAAAGAGAAACAGAAGGTACTCTACCCAATTCATTCTATGTAGCCACAATTACTCTGATATCTAAACCACACAAAGACCAACAAATAAAGAATACTTCAGACCAATTTCCCTTATGAATATCGATGCAAAAATACTCAATACAATTATCTCAAAGTGAAATCCAAGAACACATCAAAACAATCATTCTTCATGATCAAGTAGGTTTCATCGCAAGAACACAGGGATGGTTCAATATACAGAAATCCATCAATGTAATCCACTATATAGACAAACTCAACGACAGAAACCACATGATCATCTCATTAGATGCTGAGAAAGTATTTGACAAAATCCAACACCCATTCATGATGAAAGTCTTGGAAAGATCAGGAATTCAAGGCCCATACCTAAACATAATAAAAGCAATATACAGCAAACCAGTAGCCAACATCAAAGTAAATGGTGAGAAGCTGGAAGCAATCCCACTAAAATCAGGGACTAGACAAGGCTGCCCACTTTCTCCCTACCTATTCAACATTGTACTTGAAGTCCTAGCTAAAGCAATTAGACAACAAAAGGAGATCAAGAGGATACAAATTGGAAAGGAAGAAGTCAAAATATCACTATTTGCAGATGATATGATAATATGTACATATATATATATATATGCATATATCCCCAAAAATTCCACCAGAGAACTCCTAAACCTTATAAACAACTTCAGCGAAATAGCTCCATAAAAAAAAGCCTCAAACAAATCAATGCCCTTTCTCTAAACAAAGGATAAACAGACTGAGAAAGAAATTAGGGAAACAAAACCCTTCACAATAGTCACATATAATATAAAATACCTTGGTGTGACTCTAAGTGAAAAATCTGTATGATAAGAATTTCAAGTCTTTGAAGAAGGAAATCAAAGACAATCTCAGAAGATGGGAAGAACTCCCATGCTCATGGATTGGTAGGGTTAATATAGAAAAAATGGCCATCTTACTGAAATAAATCTACAGATTCAATGCAATCCCCATCAAAATTCCAACTCAATTCTTCAACGAATTAGAAAGAGCAATCTGCAAATTCATCTGGAATAACAAAAAAACTAGGATAGCAAAAATTCTTCTCAAGAATAAAAGAACCTCTGGTGGAATCACCATCCCTGACCTTAAGCTGTACTACAGAGCAATTGTAATAATAACTGCATGGTACTGGTACATCGACAGACAGGTAAATGAATGGAATAGAACTGAAGACCCAGAAATGAACCCACACACCTATGGTCACTTGATCTTTGACAAAGGAGCTAAAATCATCCAGTGAGAAAAAGACAGCATTTTCAACAAATGGTGCTGGCACAACTGGTTGTTATCATGTAGAAGGATGCGAATTGATCCATTCTTATTTCCTTGTACAAAGCTCAAGTCTAAGTGGATCAAGGAACTCCACATAAAACCTGAGACACTGAAACTTATAGAAGAGAAAGTGGGGGAAAGCCTCGAAGATATGGGCACAGGGGAAAAATTCCTGAACAGAAGAGCAATGGTTTGTACTGTAAGATCAAGAATGGACAAATGGGAACTCATAAAATTGCAAAGCTTCTGTAAGGCAAAGGACACTGTCAATAAGACCAAAGGCCACCAACAGATTGGTAAAAAGATCTTTACAAATCCTAAATCTGATAGGGGGGCTAATATCCACTATATACAAAGAACTCAAGAAGTTGTACTCCAGAAAACCAAATAACTCTATTTAAAAATGGGGTACAGAGATAAACAAAAGAATTCTCAACTGAGGAATTCCAAATGGCTGGGAAGCACCTGAAAAAATTTTCAACATCCTTAGTCATCAGGGAAATTCAAATCAAATCAACCCTGAGATTCCACCTCACACCAGTCAGAATGGGTAAGATGAAAAACTCAGGTGACAGCAGATGCTTTCAAGGATATGGAGAAAGAAGAACACTCCTCCATTGCTGGTGGGATTGCAAACAGGTACAACTACTCTGGAAATCAGTCTGGTGGTTCCTCAGAAAATTGGACATAGTACTACCTGAGGACCCACTAATACTACTCCTGGACATATACCCAGAAGATGCTCCAACATATAATAATGACACATGCTCCACTATGTTCATAGCAGCCTTGTTTATAATAGTCAGAAGCTGGAAAGAACCCAGATGTCCCTCAACAGAGGAATGGATACAGAAAATGTGCTACATTTACACAATGGAGTACTTCTCAGCTATTAAAAACAATGAGTTCATGAAATTCTTAGGCAAATGCATGGATCTGGAGGATATCATCCTAAGTGAGGTAACCCAATCACAAAAGAACACACATGATATGCAATCACTGATAAGTGGATAATAGCCCAGAAGCTCAGAATGTCCAAGATATGATTTTCAAAACACATGTAATTCAAGAAGAAGGAAGACCAAAGTGTGGACACTCTGATCCTTCTTAGAAGGCAAACAAAATACCCATGGAAGGAGTTACAGAGACAAAGTTCAGAGCAGAGACTGAAGGAATGACCATCCAGAAACTGCTCCACCTGGGGTATCATCCCCATAAGCAACCACCAAATCCAGACACTATTGCAGATGCCAACAAGAGCTTGGTAACAGAAGCCTGATATAGCTGTCTCCTGAGAGGTTCTGCCAGTGCCTGACTAATACAGAAGTGGATGCTCACAGTCATCTATTAGATGGAGCACAGGGACCCCAATAAAGGAGGTAGAGAAAGGACCCAAGGAGCTGAAGGAGTTTGCAGCCCCCTAGGAGGAACAACAATATGAACCAGCCAGTTCCCCCAGAGCTCCCTGGGACTAAACCACCAACTAAAGAGTACACATAAAGGGATACATCGCTCCAGCTGCATATGTAGCAGAGGATGGCCTAGTCTGTCATCAATGGGAGGAGAAGCTCTTGGTCTTGTGTAGGTTCTATGTCCCATTACTAGATAATGCCAGAGCCGGAAAGCAGGAGTGAGTGGGTTGGTGAACAGGAGGAGGGGGATGGGATAGGGGATTTTCAGGGGGGAAATTGGGAAATGGGATAATATTTGAAATGTAAATAAAGAAAATATCTAATAAAAAAACACAAACCAAACCAGAAAATATTTTAAATCTTTAAAAAGAAGCAAACCAAAACCAAATTATATTCTCAGTCTTTGCAATTCAAAAATGTTTAGCATGAACAATATTTGAGATGTAAAGTTTAGATTATTTCTAAATATGATTTATGCAATCAAGGTTTTCTTAAACAATTCAGTTCACAGGAATATAATGTGTACCATCAGACAGTAGGGTATATTCCATATACATTCTTCCTATATTATGATATGACATAAATGTTCCTGAATGAAGTTTTATGTTAATGTTTAAGATGTAAATTCTTTAGAGGGCAACTTAGTGAAATTATGTTCACTTAAAAATAAGCATCATGGGGTATGAGTGAGAGGGAGCGCTTTGCCTGAGCATCTGCAGCAGACATCCTGGTTCCAGGACACCGCCGAGTGTATTCTGCACAGGTGAGAGTACGGAATACAGAAACTAAAAGCTTCTGGGACAGGGGAAGCCACAGAGCTTCTAAGGCAGCCCCCTTTTCGGGCCCCAGACAGCTGGCCACTTTCCTGGCCAGAGGTTAGGGATCCGACCGGCCCGGGAACGCTTTGCCTGAGCATCGGCAGCAGACATCTTGGTACCAGGACCCCACCAAGTGTATTATGCACAGGCCACAGACATCTGCCCACCTTCCCAGCCAGAGGAAAGGGATCCAAGCTGAGAGGGAGCACTTTACCTGAGCATCCGCAGCAGACATCTTGGTTCCTCAGGGTACCGCCAAGTGTATTCTGCACAGGCCCCAGACAGCTGGCCACTTTCCCAGCCAGAGGATAGGAATCCGGCCAGAGGATAGGGATCCGACCAGCCCAGGAGCGCTTTACCTGAGCATCTGCAGCAGACATCTTGGTTCCGGGACCCCACCGAGTGTATTCTGCACAACCCCAGAGATTACCAGATAGCATAAGGCAAATGCAAGAATCCTACTAACAGAAATCAAGACCACTCACCATCATCCGAATGCAGCACTCCCACCCCACCTAGTCCTGGGCATCCCAACTCAACCGAAAAGCTAGACCCGGATTTAAAAGCATATCTCATGATGATGGTAGAGGACATCAAGAAGGACTTTAATAACTCACTTAAAGAAATACAGGAGAACATTGCTAAAGAGTTACAAGTTCTCAAAGAAAAACAGGAAAACACAACCAAACAGGTAGAAGTCCTCAAAGAAAAACAGGAAAACACATCCAAACAGGTGATGGAAATGAACAAAACTATACTAGACCTAAAAAGGGAAGTAGACACAATAAAGAAAACCCAACGTGAGGCAATGCTGGAGATAGAAACCCTAGGAAAGAAATCTGGAACCATAGACGTGAGCATCAGCAACAGAATACAAGAGATGGAAGAGAGAATCTAGGGGCAGAAGATTCCATAGAGAACTTGGGCACAACAATCAAAGAAAATACAAAATGCAAAAGGATCATAACTCAAAACATCCAGGAAATACAGGACACAATGAGAAGACCAAACCTACGAATAATAGGAGTTGATGAGAATGAAAATTTTCAACTTAAAGGGCCAGCAAATATCTTCAACAAAATAATAGAAGAAAACTTCCCAAACCTAAAGAAAGAGATGCCCATGAACATACAAGAAGCCTACAGAACTCCAAATGGACTGGACCAGAAAAGAAATTCCTCCTGAAACATGATAATCAGAACAACAAAGGCACTAAATAAAGACAGAATATTAAAAGCAGTAAGGGAGAAAGGTCAAGAAACATATAAAGGCAGGCCAATCAAAATTACACCAGACGTTTCACCAGAGACTATGAAAGCCAGAAGAGCCTGGACAGATGTTATACAGACATTAAGAGAACACAAATGCCAGCCCAGGCTACTATACCCGGCCAAACTCTCAATTACCATAGATGGAGAAACCAAAGTATTCCACGACAAAACCAAATTCACCCATTATCTGTCCACGAATACAGCCCTTCAAAGGAAAATAACAGAAAAAAACAATACAAGGATGGCAATCACGACCTAGAAAAAGCAAGAACGTAATTCCTCAACAAAACAAATACAAGACAGCCACAAGAACAGAATGGCAACTCTAACAACAAAAATAAAAGGAAGCAACAATTACTTTTCCTTAATATCTCTTAATATCAGTAGACTCAATTCCCCAATAAAAAGACATAGACAAACAGACTGGCTACACAAACAGGACCCAACATTCTGCTGCTTACAGGAAACCCATCTCAGAGAAAAAGACAGACACTACCTCAGAGTGAAAGGCTGGAAAACAATTTTCCAAGCAAATGGCCTGAAGAAACAAGCTGGAGTAGCCATTCTAACATCGAATAAGATCGACTTCCAACCCAAAGTTATCAAAAAAGACAAGGAGGGACACTTCATACTCATCAAAGGTAAAATCCTCCAAAAGGAACTCTCAATTCTGAATATCTATGCTCCAAATGCAAGGGCAGCCACATTCATTAAAGACAATTTAGTAAAGCTCAAAGCACACATTGCACCTCACACAATAATAGTGGGAGACTTCAACACACCACTTTCATCAATGTACAGATCATGGAAACAGAAACTAAACAGGGACACAGTGAAACTAACAGAAGTTATGAAACAAATGGACTTAATAGATATCTACAGAACATTTTATCCTAAAACAAAAAGATATACCTTCTTCTCAGCACCTCAAGGGACCTTTTCCAAAATTGAGCATATAATTGGTCACAAAACAGGCCTCAACAGATACAAAAATATTGAAATTGTCCCATGCATACTATCAGACCACCATGGACTAAGGGTGATCTTCAATAACAACATAAATAATGGAAAGCCAACATTCACATGGAAACTGAACAACACACTTATCAATGATACCTTGGTCAAGGAAGGAATAAAGAAAGAAATTAAAGACTTTTTAGAGTTTAATGAAAATGTAGCCACAACATACCCAAACCTATGGGACCCAATGAAAGCATTTCTAAGAGGAAAACTCATAGCTCTGAGTGCCTCCAAAAAGAAACTAGAGAGAGCACACACTAGCAGCCTGACAACACACCTAAAAGCCCTAGAAAAAAGGGAAGACAATTCACCCAAGAGGAGTAGATGGCAGGAAATAATCAAAATCAGGGGTGAAATCAACCACGTGGAAACAAGAAGAACTATTCAAAGAATTAACCAAACTCGGAGTTGGTTCTATGAGAAAATCAACAAGATAGATAAACCCTTAGCTAGACTCACTAGAGGGCACAGGGAAAACATCCTAATTAACAAAATCATAAATGAAAAGGAAGACATAACAACAGATCCTGAAGAAATCCAAAACACCATCAGATCCTTCTGCAAAAGGCTATACTCAACAAAACTCGAAAACTTGGACGAAATGGGCAAATTTCTAGACAGATACCAGGTACCAAAGTTAAATCAGGATCAAGTTAACGATCTAAACAGTCCCATATCCCCTAAAGAAATAGAAGCAGTCATTAATAGTCTCCCAGCCAAAAAAAGCACAGGACCAGATGGTTTTAGTGCAGAGTTCTACCAGACATTCAAAGAAGATCTAATTCCAGTTCTGCACAAAATATTCCACAAAATAGAAGTAGAAGGAACTCTACCCAACTCATTCTATGAAGCCACAATTACTCTGATACCTAAACGACAGAAAGATCCAACAAAGATAGAGAACTTCAGGCCAATTTCGCTTATGAATATAGATGCAAAAATCCTCAATAAAATTCTCGCTAACCGAATCCAAGAAAACATTTAAGCAATCATCCATCCTGACCAAGTAGGTTTTATTCCAGGGATGCAGGGATGGTTTAATATAGGGAAATCCATCAACGTAATCCATTGTATAAACGAACTGAAAGACAAAAACCACATGATCATCTCGTTAGATGTGGAAAAAGCATTCAACAAGATCCAACACCCATTCATGATAAAAGTCTTGTAAAGATCAGGAATTCAAGGCCCATACCTAACCATGATAAAAGCAATCTATAGCAAACCAGTAGCCAACATCAAAGTAAATGGTGAGAAGCTGGAAGCAATCCCACTAAAATCAGGGACTAGACAAGGCTGTGCACTCTCTCCATACCTATTCAACATTGTACCTGAAGTCCTAACCAGAGCAATTAGACAACAAAAGGAGATCAAGGGGATACAAATTGGAAAAGATGAAGTCAAACTATCACTTTTTGCGATGATATGATAGTAAATATAAGTGACCCTAAAAATTCCACCAGAGAACTCCTAAGCCTGATAAACAGCTTCAATGAAATAGCTGGATATAAAATTAACTCAAACAAGTAAATGGCCTTTCTCTACATAAAAGATAAACAGGCTGAGAAAGAAATTAGGTAAACAACACCCTTCTCAATAGTCACAAATAATATAAAATCCCTTGGTGTGACTCTAACTAAGGAAGTGAAAGATCTGTATGATAAAAACTTCAAATCTCTGAAGAAAGAAATTAAAGAAGATCTCAGAAGATGGAAAGATCTCCCATGCTCATGGATTGTGTAAAAATGGCTATCTTGCCAAAAGCAATCTACAGATTCAATGCAATCCCCATCAAAATTCCAAATCAATTCTTCAACGAATTAGAAAGAGCAATCTGCAAATTCATATGGAATAACAAAAAAAAAATGGATAGCAAAAACTCTTCTCAAGGATAAAAGAACCTCTGGTGGAATCACCATGCCTGACCGAAAGCTTTACTACAGAGCAATTGTGATAAAAACTGCATGGTATTGGTATAGTGACAGACAAGTAGACCAATGGAATAAAATTGAAGACGCAGAAATGAACCCAAACACCTATGGTCACTTGATCTTCAACAAGGGAGATAAAACCATCCAGTGGAAGAAAGACAGCATTTTCAACAAATGGTGCTGGCACAACTGGTTGTTATCATGTAGAAGAATGCGAATTGATCCATTCCTATCTCCTTGTACTAAGGTCAAATCTAAGTGGATCAAGGAGCTTCACATAAAACCAGAGACACTGAAACTTATAGAGGATAAAGTGGGGAAAAGTCTTGAAGATATGGGCACAGGGGGAAAATTCCTGAATAAAACAGCAATGGCTTCCACAGTAAGATTGAGAATTGACAAATGGGACCTCATGAAACTGCAAAGCTTCTGCAAGGCAAAAGACTATCAATAAGACAAAAAGACCACCAACAGATTGGGAAAGGATTTTTACCTATCTTAAATCACATAGGGGACTAATATCCAATATATATAAAGAACTCAAGAAGGTGGACTCCAGAAAATCAAATAACCCCATTAAAAAATGGGGCTCAGAACTGAACAAAGAATTCTCACCTGAGGAATATCGAATGGCAGAGAAGCACCTGAAAAAATGTTCAACATCCTCAATCATCAGGGAAATGCAAATCAAAACAACCCTGAGATTCCACCTCACACCAGTCAGAATGGCTAAGATCAAAAATTCAGGTGACAGCAGATGCTGGCAAGGATGTGGAGAAAGAGGAACACTCCTCCATTGTTGGTGGGATTGCAAGCTTGTACAACCACTCTGGAATTCAGTCTGGCGGTTCCTTAGAAATTTGGACATAGTACTACTAGAGGATCCAGCAATACCTCTCCTGGGCATATATCGAGAAGATGTCCCAACAGGTAAGAAGGACACATGTTCCACTATGTTCATAGCAGCCTTATTTATAATAGCCAGAAGCTGGAAAGAACCCAGATGTCCCTCAACAGAGTAATGGATACAGAAAATGTGGTACATTTACACAATGGAGTACTACTCAGCTATTAAAAACAATGAATTTATGAAATTCCTAGGCAAATGTATGGACCTGGAGGGCATCATCTTGAGTGAGGTAACACAATCACAAAGGAACTCACACAATATGTACTCACTGATAAGTGGATATTAGCCCAAAACTTTGGATACCCAAAATATAAGATACAATTTGCTAAACGCAGGAAACTCAAGAAGAATGAAGACCAAAGTGTGGACACTGTGCCTCTTCTTAGAATTGGGAATAAAACACCTATGGAAGGAGTTACAGATACAAAGTTTGGAGCTGTGACGAAAGAGTGGACCATCTAGAGACTGCCATATCCAGTGATCCACCCCATAATCAGCTTCCAAACTCTGACACCAGTGCATACACTAGCAAGATTTTGCTGAAAGGACCTGATATAGCTGTGTCTTGTGAGACTATGCAGAGGCCTAGCAAACACAGAAGTGGATGCTCACAGTCAGCTATTGGATGGATCACAGGGCTCCCAATGGAGGAGCTAGAGAAAGTACCCAAGGAGCTAAAGGGATCTGCAACCCTATAGGTGCAACCACATTATGAACTAACCAGTACCCCGGAGCTCTTGGCTATAGCTGCATATGTATCAAAAGATGGCCTAGTTGGCCATCACTGGAAAGAGAGGCCCATTGGACACACAAATTTTATATGCCCCAGTACAGGGGAATGCCAGGGCCAAAAAGTTGGAATGGGTGGATAGGGAAGTGGGGGGGGGGGGAGAGTATGTGGGACTTTTGGGATAGCATTGGAAATGTAATTGAGGAAAATACATAATGAATAAATATTTAAAAAATAAGCATCATAACAGGCTCCTGCTTTTCAAAGGTACACGTAAAAATACATTTACATCTTAAATTTCTAGACAAAGCTCATTTATGCAAAAAGGCAGCAATTTTTTATATGCACCAATTTGCTGAAAAGGCCATTACTTTTTATTAGGAACAATAATGTTTCTCAAGATGTTGGCAACAAGATATAGTATAGGAAACATTTCATACAGAGTATTTCTCCCTTTAATTATATCCCAGAATTGAGTGGTACACCTTCTTGGCTGTGGGAAGTTGGCATATTTGATGGACTATGTAAGAAGGTCTCTTTGTACACAAACCAAGCATTTCATCCCCATAGTATCATATTCCAAAAGGCAAAGACCACAGATACTTTTAGGAATCCAATACTCGTCACAATGACAAATAGACATGACATTCCTGAGTTACAAGGCTCAAGTTCCTTAACAATATTGTACCTGGTAGCTATTTTAATATCTGTAAGAGCTTTAGCCAACCACAGAAAAGTAGCAACAAGAGTAATAGTAAAGCCAGTCTTGGGGAGTTTATAACTATCCCTGTAAAGTTTTGTTTAACCAACGTAGGACAGCAGTATGGTACAAGAACACCAAGACTGCGATTGTAACTTTGAACTGTACAGGAGAGTAATTATCTATAAGGCCATGGTTTTTCCAGGTCACCTCACACACATTGACACTTAGAGGTACATGAAATGATGCCTGATTCAACCTGAATGAATAACCAATAGAAGCCGTAAACATCTTTTTTTAATTTATTTACATTTCAAATGTTATCTCCTTTCCCAATTTGTCCCCTGGAAATCCCTTATCCTGTCCCTCCTCCCAGAGCTTCTATGAAGGTGTTCCCCCATCTATCCTCACATTCCCATCTCTTCACCCTCATATTCCCGTACACTGGGGCATTGAACCTTCACAGGAACCAAAGCCCTCCTTTCCCGTTGATGCCAGATAAGGCCATCTTCTGCTACATGTGCAGCTGGATCCATGAGTCCCTCCACGCATATTCTTTGGTCAGTGGTTTAGTTTCTGGGAGTTCTGGGGTGTGGAGGGGTCTGATTGATTGATATCATTGTTCCTCCTATGGGATTGCAAACCCCTTCAGCTCCTTGGGTCCTTTCTCTAACTCCTCCATTGGTGACTGTGGTCTCCCTTAACCCATCTGCTTGAACCTGCTTGCTCAAGGGTGGAGCTTCCTGCTCATTCGTCCTGCCACGCCTACTGCTGGACCCTGCCTTTGCTGCTTGGAGGAGGCACACACGTGTTTGTCCTGCTACTGGACCCTGAGTTACTTGGCGGGAAATCGGGTTCCCTCCCCCTTCCTTTATAACTGAGTGTCTGGAAATAGTAAAATTGAGCTTTGATCAGAATCTTGTCTTAGCTTCATTCTTTTCTCTCGCTGCCTAGCCCCTCTTCTCTTCCAGGTTTCCAAAATGCCTTTCCAGGCTAGAACCCAGGCTGTGATCTGCTGGCCGGACACAACAGGTGACAATTCACTTGAGTTTCTATTTTGCCCTTAAATCCACCACAGGCAGCAAAAGCAAAGACAGAAGCAAATCACCCATGGACCTTGATGAGGTGGAGCGGACCTTGAGTGGGTTGAGGTTAATCTGGAAGGCAGACAATCCTCTGTGGGAAAGGAGGAAAAAGAGCAGGAAAAGTCTTTTTATACCAGCTCATCTATGTGCTAGATGCAATCAAGACAGCCTGCAAAACCTAGATCCTTCCAGGAAACCATCAGACATATCAAATCACCACAGTTCTTTGGAAATAAGGTTTAAAATGATCTTCCATACTATCTGAACTTATGAGGTGGCTGCTAAGATGCTGAGGTGCTTTAATGAGGATTCGAGTTGTTTGTTTCCAAGACTGGCTGCCATGGAGATAAAGAGATAGGGAGTGGAAATGATAGGAAAATGCTTCAAAGCTTACAAGTCTTATTGGGATAGAGAGAGCTATTTTCCTAAATAAAATCTTACCAATATTCTACTAGCCTATTGTCAATTTCCAGATTCCTAAAATATTTTATTCTTCCCCCCCTCTATCCCTCCATTTATCTTAGTACATTTTTAGATGAAGAAATTATCAGAGATATAATAAGGGAAATTATTTTCTTTTTAAAATTCTTTCATATTATACAGTAAAATAGAAAGCTGCTAGAGTAAAAGGACTTCTATATTTCTATACCCTACCATCCTTGGAAAGTCATCAGTTATTTTAAAATATTATTTTAATATGTTTCTATTGAAATAGAATTGTATCAAATTTTTCTCTCCCCTTCCTCCTCAATCCCCTCATAGATAGATAGATAGATAGATAGATAGATAGATAGATAGATAGATAGATAGATAGATAGATAGATAGATAGATAGATACCTTGATAAGTCTGCTTTTGTTCTTGTGTATATAGTTTCACAACTGAGCTGTCTGCATTGGACAATCAACAAGCGTGGCTCATCCTTGGAAAAGGCTAATTCTCCTTCTTCCAGCAGTCAATAGTTACGTACAGCTCTTTGTCTAGAGGTGGTACCCTCTGAGATTTCCACAAAACTTTTAAAAATGCTCACTGATATGTATGTTCTTCTGATCATGTTTATACAGCTGTTTCTAGGAGAGACCGGTTCACAGTGCACTTCCAGGTATTCTGGAACTTACAGTCTTTTCATCCCATCTCCTGTAATGTTCCCTGCAGTAACTGTGGTCTAGATGTAGCCATTAGGACTGGGCTACCCACAATCTCTTGATCTTTGCATTGTGCCCAGTTGTGGTTTTCTGTGCTGGTCTCCATTTGCTATAAAGAAAGGTTTCTGAGATGACAAATGGTAACTACACTTACCCAGGACAAGTGCCTCACACAGAGAGGGCTCATGAGCCTTCATTCCTCAACTAGGCTTGTGGGTTTGTAGATAGAGGAGTGTTAGGAACTGAGTTATTTTTAAAAGGCATTGCAAAGTTATTAATTGAATCATATAATGCATTTCAATCTATTGATTTTTTTATAATTATTATACTTAAATGTATACTTTCTTCCAGTGGCTTTTCTTTAAGTTGACTCCTGAGTCATTTTGACAGAAATCAAATGACTAGGAGAATCCCAACATGTAGGATATTAAGATGTTTCAGATGCATCTTGTTCATTTCTTGCCTTCAACCATGAACCAACCATTTTTCCAAGAGCCTTGGTTTCTTTTTATGAAATATTACAAAGCTAAAATCAGAGTACTAAGGCTGCTCACTGCTAATAGATTCAGTGTTGCCTCTGGGCTGTCTCAGTAGACCAATGAAGAGAAAATACATGTAAAGATAAAATAACTCGTTTTCATAGTGATATTTTTTTATTTTAGGTTCAGGACTATACAGTTTAATCTCTTCAGTATCCCATTCGTATCTCATTTCTTTAACACTGAGAATGTTGTCTTTTTCACTGAAAGGGAAATAACAATATTTCTCAAGAATCTTGTTTTGCCCTTTTATAGGTGATAGCCCCAGTTAGAGCACATGACCTGGAAGAATCGGCAATTACTCACTTGCTTTTTCCATATAAAAAGAATTAATGTCAGGCATGGTAGTACATGACTTTAATACCAGAATTAGGGAGAGAGAAAGAGAGACAGATGAATCTCTGTAGGTTCAAAACCAGTTTGGTCTACAATAATAAAAACCAGTCTCAAAAAGGAAAAAAAAAAAACTTTTACAAGGTCCTACCCCTTAATGAAGAGCTACAGGTAATTAACAGCTGCTATGAGAGAAGCAATCTTCTCCAGGGACAAGACTCCTCGTTGGTTATCCATTCCCAAGTGGTCAGCACTTAACCACTAAACACTTATGCCTAGGAACAACATTAAATGGACTCAGAAATATATATGTACATATATGTATATATGTGTATATATATGTATGTATATATGTGTATATATATATGCAACAATATTAAAGAAAAAGGAAGTCATGAATTTAAGAGGGAGTGGAAAGGACACAAAAAAGGGTTGAAGAAAAGACAGGAAAGTATAGGGTGCACTTATATAAGTACAGTACTTGTATATAAATTTCTCAAAAAAATGAAATGGAAAAATAAGACACAATAATACTTACAAAGCAGTACTACTCCAACCTCTATCAGTATATGTAGGTTCTGCAGCCTCTGGGTGTGGCCTAATGGCCTGTGAGGAAGTCTTCCACATCTCCCTAGTGGTACGAGTGCCACATCCTTAGGCATACTGCATGACACAAGATAAGAGTATCACTAGTTAGGCTCAGATTGGATCCAGACCATGGCAGTGGCTGCTTTACCTGTCTTTATGGAAGTGCCCTCATGTGCTGGCACCCTGAAACCTCTCCATAGTGACAGTGGGATGGTTGGCTAACCCAGAGTTCATTTACATTTCCCCATTGATCCAAAGGCTGAAAAAAAAATGTTTGCTGCTGCACACATAGTACAGGAGATACACACCTCCATGCTGGTCCAGAGTCAGTTTCCCTGGTTCCTGACTCTGCCTAGTTAACCCTTTCCTGGATCCTGGTTCCCTCAAGTATGTTTCTTGAAAACAGTTTAAATACTTCCTGTAAACTAACCTCAGCTTCTCCCATGTGATCTGGTTGTAGTATACCAAAAGGCCCTAGTCATATATCCATACTATATTCTTTTTTATTCACTCTCACTTTGGACTTAATGTTAAGAGTAACTAACCAGTACCCCCCAGAGCTTGTGTCTCTAGCTGCATAAGTAGCAGAGGATGGCCCAGTTGGCCATCAATGGGAGGAGAGGCCCTTAGTCTTTCAAAGATTATATGACCCAGTTCAGGGGAATGCCAGGGCCAGAAAGCAGGAGTGGGTGGGTTGGGGAGCAGGGCGGGGAGAGGGTATAGGGGGCTTTGGGGATAGCATATGAAATGTAAATGAAGAAAATATCTAATAAAAATATGAGATTAAAATAAATAAATAATAAAAAACAGAAAAAAAGAGTAAGTACATACTTGATGTTGACCACAGCCATTTTTATGTTTATATTTGTCAAGAAGCATTTAACAATTTTGGATTGTGTATAATTCGTTTTCCTTTAAGTACCTTGCTAAAGTGATGCAAATAATAGTCTTGCCCCTAAGTAGTGCTTACAATTAGTACTTTTACATATAAACAAACTTGAGTTCTCTGTAAGAGCACCAACTGCTATTAACTATTGAGCTATGTCTCTGCATCAAGCCTCTATATTTTACTTTTAGCCAGATATGTGATTCTCATGGCTATTCCAACTTCACAGATCCCCTTCTGTTACCTTTGTGAAATGTTAACATGAAAACATGCATCAGAGATTATATATGTGTATATTTCTTTAACTCTAAATCTGTCTTTTTTCATTACATTTGGTTTATTATTTCTAACATTTTTAATCCTACTCAACTGACAAGAATTCTTTTCAATATGGGACTTCATAATAGAGGTATCTTGGTGAACTGTATCTCCTAGGGATTCATAGTCTCTCTCTCTCTCTCTCTCTCTCTCTCTCTCTCCCTCTCTCTCTCTCTCTCTCTCTCTCTCTCTCTCTCTCTCTCTCTCTCTCTCTCAATGTGTGTTTGTGTGTGTGTCCCCCTCCTTCCCTCCCTTCCTTGTGTGTGTGTGCATGTTGCTGAGGATGGAACCTAGGACCTTGTGCACACTATTCAAATACTCTACCACTTAACTACATCTGCATCCTCATATTAGATCTTCTTACATAAACTCATATAATCTATTTAATTTAATATTTTGAATACACTTTCTTATATATCACATTATTTTTATATTAATCATTTCTATTGGTTTCATGTAATTCTATTAATTTTTAAATGCCCTAAGTTTATAGCATCCCTATATCCCCTATTGCGGTTATATCCAGATTTCCATTATAAGATTTCCATTATAATAAACAGCACATATTGCTTTCCTTCTCCTGAGTTATAGCTTTAAAACAAGTGCCAAAGTATGAGATTATTTAGTGAAAAGGTATGAACATTTTTATGGCTCTTTCTAAAACCTGCCAGAGTGTTCATCAAATTGGCTGAAATCATTTACAATGCCACTAGAAATGTATAAATGTTTCAATTTTCCCAAAAGTCTCATCACTGGTTTTAATATTGCTCCTTTATTGTCACTACTTTTAGAGGTATAATGTAACATGGCATCAACATTTTAATTTGCACTTCACTTATTGTTGGCAAGAATGCACCATTTCCCGTGTTAATATTCTGATGGTGCTTCAGCTTATGCAGTGATTCTCCATATTCTTCAATCACCACCTAGGAAACTTATGGAAACTTCTAAAAACCCTCAATGTGTCTTAAAATGCATCTAGGAATCCAAGGTATGAAATAAAATTCTCTATATTGTCAATTAACTGGTTTCCTGAGTTTTTAATGCACTTTAGATATATTGATTTATTACATAATGCTGCCTGTTTTTTCCTTTGTAATGGAACTTCGACCTTTAATTAAATATTACTATCATGGATTGAATAAGTTTTCTATTTTCTCCTTTTTTAACATCTAGCATTAATTTTTAATAGTTTTTCATTTCACATACATAAATAGAGTGTATGCTAAGTGTGTGCAAATGTCAGTGGAAGAAAGAGGAGATTATTCGGTCTTCTGAAGCTAGAGTTAAAGGCAGTTGCGAGCCACCAATGTGGTTGCTAGAAAGTCAGATCCTCTGCTTTTCATTCCTCAGCCATTCTTCTGGTCTCAAGCCTCAATTTTAATACTTTAGAGTTTTGTGTTATTTAACTTTATAATTACTTATGTGTATTGTTTATGTGCAGGGGAGTTATGTACACATTCATAGGGGTTCCCATAGAGAACAAAGGATCCCCTAAAGATAGAGTGACAGAAGGTGTGAATCACAGCCTCTTGTACTAGGAATAGAACTCAGGTTAGTTTGGGCTATTGATGGTATAGTGCACGGATATAAACATATTAATTTTAACAGTAATGTTAAACTATTCCGATATCATTTATGGAAATTATCTCATTTTGTGTTACCTTATTTAATTCACCTGGATATATAATGGACTGTCATACACATTGAGAAGAGACTGAGCTTGTCTTTTTCTGGGGGAACTCAAGCAGGCTATATTATTTGGTTGCTTTTTTGAGAAACAGGCAAAATCACTGCTATCTTATCTAGTGTCCAGATAGCCAGCCATCTCTTAAGAAGTACTCAAGAAGCCTTTCCTCCTTCTCTCCCTTTTTAAAATAAACTGCCCTTGGATTTAATTTTATGGAGACAATGAGGTAACAAAAATCCACTGGCTCTTTTGTGGTTTGGATAAAAACTTGGTCGAGGTAGAGAGAGCCAACATGTGTATCCACAGGCCTTTTCTTAGCAATGTCGCTTGTTTGTGCATTCATTGGTCTCTGGGATCTAACTCTTCTCTGACAAAGGCAAGTAAATGACATTGACTAGAAAAACAAAACCTTTGGAGAGATTGGAATGACCATGATATTCCCATTCATCCTTTGTATTAGGCAAGATATGTGTGGCTGAGTGCATATGAGTCACTGGAAAGGGAGTTGTTTCTTCCCAGTGGGCAGAACAATTATTTTCCCTGTGGTAGCACTTTTAAGTGATTCTATAAACCAAAGTTTGATAAAGCATATACATCAGGCATTTTCAAGATCACTTGTGTGTGTTTTTTTTAAATTTATTCTTTAATCTTTTGTTTCCAGTCCAGACTTTATCCTCATCCAGATCCACCCTCTGACTGTTCCATATCCTACTCCTCCCCCCCAGCCCTGCCCCCAAGAGGATGTCCCCAGACCCCCACTCCACCAGACCTCCCCATTCCCTGGAGCCTCAAGTCTCTTGAGGGTTAGGTGCATCTTCTCTCACTGAGTCCAGACCCAGAAGCCCTCTGTATATGTGCTGGGGGCTTCAGGGGGCTTCATATCAGCTGGTGTATGCTGTCTGGTTGGTATCTGAGAGATCCTGAGGGTCAGGTCGGGGAGAGGTTAGTTGAGACTGCTGGTCTTCCTATAATGTCACCCTTCTCTTCAGCTTCTTCCAGCTTTTCCCTAATTCAAGCACAGGGTTCACCAGCTACTGTCCAATTGTTTCGTGTAAATATCTGGATCTTACTCTTTCAGCTTCTTGTTGGACCTTCTGGAGGGCAGTCATGCTATGGTGTAAACATGCCATAGCATCAGTAACAGTGTCTGTCAGGCCTTGAGGCCTCCCCTAGAGATGGATCCCAATTTGGGCCTGTTACTGAACCTCCTTTCCCTCAGTCTTTTCTCTAGTTTTGTTCCTGCAGTTCTTTCAGACAGGAATAATTCTGCGTCAGAGTTTTTGACTATAGTATGACAACCAAATCCCTCCACTTGATGTCCTGCCTTTCTACTGGAGGTGGACTCTACAAGATCTCCCCACTGTAGGGCATTTCATCTAATGCCCTCCCCTTTGAGCCCTGAGAGTCTCTTACCTCTCAGGTCTCTGGTACATTCTAGAGGGTCCCCCACCTTTTACCTCCCAAGGTTGTATGAATGCTTCTCCCTGAGATTCTACATGTCTTAGTAGCTGAATATTTAAGGAGTAAGTAAAAGAGGAAAGAATGGGAGAATGCTTGAGGTTTTACAAGGTACCCAAAGATAATCTTGGACTTTCATGTAATCCCACAATACTATAATTCCCCAAAGAGGTGCATGCTATTCTCTGATTTGTTTTTTATACTTTCAGAGGGTTCTTACTTCTTTCATTAGGTTTTCTTAAAGTAAAGCCCATCTGTGAAGTACAGAGCTTGCCAGATCCTCTGGTATGCCAAAGAATGTAGACAGATATAAAGAGGGCTATCAATAATTTTTGAATTAAATTAAGTCTTCATGGAATAAATTTGCACAAGAAGGGCTTTGTGCATTTGCCAGTCTTTGCTGTAGTTTAACTAAGCTGGCACCCTTCTGCGCTTAGGTAGCAATAAAATGAATGATCCAAAAACTGCTTAGGTGGCAAATTTCAATCTTTAGCTATCCAGGCTGGGACTCTGAAGACAAACTTTTTTACTAGTCATTGGACCTGTGATTAAAGCAAAGAATGGCCGTGTAGTACAACCAAGTTAAGATTATCCCTGACTTACAAGCCAGGGACTGGCTTACAAATAAATGAGACTCAGACTATGGTTATTTTACTTGGCTTTGACAATTACTAGGGTGTAAACCCTAATCTACTCTTCTCTAACTGCTTGTATGGCTACCTCCACAGTGATGTACAGCAGATAGTGGCTGTTTCTCCTGACCCTGTGTTCATTGTCCATCTCCCCTCATGATGGCTTGGGCACCAAAATGTAGTACAGCCAATTTAAGTTATCCCAGATTATTTTACAAATAAATGAGACTCAGATTATGGTTATTTTATATGGTTACAATCAATTACTGGAGGGATTAGAGGTAGGTGAGATTGCAATGACCTAGTTGGAGAAGAAGAGTTAAGAGAAGAAAAAGGAAGAAGCTGGAGGAGGAAGGGGAAGCCAACATGGGTGGGGTGAGTCATGAAAATGTGGCCCTGAGGACTGGCCAATTGAAGTTAAGAGCAGCCCAGATGAAACATAGGAAGTAGTAAATAATAATTTGGGGTTATTGATAAAAAAAAATAGATTCTAATAGCAAAGAGGGTAGATAACAGCCCAGCTCTAGTGCTGACTAAGGCTTATTCTAAATAAGAAAAAAAAAATGTGTCTTTTATCTGGGAACTGAATGATCAAAGGCAGGGTAGAAACTCCAGATTGGGATTAAAGATTTCTACAAGAAGCTGTGTGAACACAGTGTCTCACCTTATGAAACAAGTATGCAGAGAAATTTCCAGCAGGAGAATCCGTATTTCCTGAACTCTTACTGTGAGTCAGACACCATTTTAGATACTTTGAGATACACCTTCTATTGTTCACAAAACCTTGGGGTGTTGACAGATTACAAAACTGAAGTTTTGAGGGGTTGGAGAACTATCCAGGTTCATATAAACAGTAGATGATGCATTTAGAACTGGGAGCAGGGCCTTACCCAAAGCCTCTGATTTCAACCAACCAAACCTCAAAAGGAGCACAAGCAATTTAGCAATGGTAAACTGGGTATAGAACGAAGATTATTAGTACTGGAGACCAGGGATGGTGGTAGGGATGCCGGTTCTCAGTCCAGTTTTTACTTCTCTGTTTACCAGTAGCAGTAACATAGAGGAATATGGGAGGCAGGGAGACCAAAAGAAAGACAGCAAAGTGGAGAGCAATTATAAGCTTTCTGGTGGTCGTTTTCATGACCTGAAAAGCAAGAATCCTCTTATCTTTTGGTGCTATGTGACGGCCAATTCTCTTAAGGGGAATTAGAGTAGTATAAAAGAAAAACTGAACACACATGAGCCTTCTAGGAAACAACTGTTAAAATATTCCATTTGCTCTAGAAACCAAGCCCCATGTGTTTCAGTCTTCTATTGTGAGGGAGGAATCATTTTTTATTGATTATTTTATTTTATTTACATTTCAAATGTTATCCTCCTTCCCTATTTTCCCTCTGCAAATCCCCTACCCCATTCCCCTTCCTCCTGCTTCTATGAGGGTGCTCACCCACCCACTCCTGCCTCCCTGCCCTAGCATCTCCCTGTTGCTGGTACATCAAGTGTCCACAGGACCAAGGGCCTCTCCTCCCATTGATGCTAGATAAGGCAGTTCTCTGCTACAAATGCAGCTGGAGCCATGGGTCCCTTCATGTGTACTCTATGGTTGATAGTTTAGTGAGAGAGGCAGTTTTATCATCCTGTCTTTTTTGATACCTTCTCTTTAATCTGAGTTCTATTCTCCTGACAGTCCTTTCTCAACTTCCTCCTAACAGCACACAACATGGTTAGGTACTTTATTCAGGAGTTACCAGCAAGTTTATTTCATGACAACATTTAAATGCTTTTCAATGTTTTTGAAATTATGTGTGTGTGTAAGTATTTATGCAATTGTATAGGGCTATGTACCCATAAGTACAGTTGCCCATGGAGGCCAGAAGAGGGTACTGGATCCCTTGAAGCTGTAGTTACAGGCAGTTGTGATCCAGGCACAAGTCCTAGGGACCAGTTACCCAACCTGGGTCTTCTGCAAGATCACTAAGGTCTCTTAAATACTGGAGCATCTCCCCAGTCCTAGATGTTTTTTAGTTTTGATTGTGATTAAATATGCATAACAAAATTTCTGTTCTAACCACTTATGTGCATAATTATGTATTGTATATTGTTGTGGAGCAGCTTTCTAAAAACCTTACATATATTGAAACAAAAGCTCCAGATCCACTTAAAAACTGTCCTTGCCCCTATCTGTCCATCCCCTGCCTCCCACCATTCTACTGTCTTTGTCTATGACTGTAAGTATTCTCCATACATTATATAAATGAACTCATACATTGCCTTTGTGCTATTGGGTTATTACATTTACCATACTGTCCTCTGGGTTCACTCATAATTTAGGTCAAAATTTCCTTATTTTCAAAATATGACTACTATTTCATGGTGTGTATCTATCATATTTCTCAGTTCAACTGCCTTTGAATATATGCTTATTTCTATTCTTTGGCTGTATTGATAAATCCTATGAAGATGGATGTACATGCATATACCACAGACCCTGCTTTCAGTTCTTCTAGTATAATGACTAGATTATATAATAGTTTGATTTTGAATTTTCATACTGAACCATGTTGCATTTCACCAACAGTGCACATAATTCCAACTTCTCCATCTTCCTGCAAACACTTAAAAACCTCCAGGACCTTTTTCTTTGTATAGACACCACCTCAGTATGTATGAAATGCTAGCTCACTGCACTTGCCATTTACATTTCCCCAATGATCAAGGATGCTAGTCATTTTGTCATCTGCTTCTTGGCCAATCACACATCTTTGAAGAGATATCTATTTAAGTTCTTTTGCCTGGATTTTATGTAAAATATCTCGTCCTTCTGTTATATGTCTTTTATACATAATATTATTATTATTTGCAAATATTTTCTCCAATCCATATTTTTCCTTTTCACTCTATTGAATTCTTTATGTCATGGGTTTAATATTTATGTATTTTATTTTTGATACTATAATTACATCATTTCCCCTTAACTTTCCTCCCTCCATACACTCCCCTGTACCCATCTTTGCTTCAAATTCCTTTCTAAAATTCTTTTTAGCAAAGTCACTCTATGGACTATATATCTCAGATTTCCCAACTTGTGATTACCCTGCAGCAGCTCCAAAAATGCTGGGATTGCAAATGTTTCCCAAAACTCCTGGTATAGGTTTTCAGCTTGATGGAATACAATGTAACTATTTTTTATCTTTATTGTTTTGGTTTTCAATGTTTCATCTGAGAAAACAAATCAAATGTCATGAGATAGTTTCTCTGTGCTTTCTTCTACAAGTTTTGTGTTTTAGATCATAGATTTAGGTCTATTTTGAGATAATATTTTCACATTATATCACGTTCAATTTTATTCTTTTTTTCAGAGGGCCATTCCAACACCATCTTTTGAACAGAGAAATTTTTTTCCAACACCATCTTTTGAACAGAGAAAATTTTGTATATATTCTTTGCAACTGTGTGCCAGAATCAAGAATGCTTGGTTTGTCTTATACAATGTTGGTAGGAATGTACACTAGTCCAGCCACTATAGAAACTGATATTAAGAAAAAATAAAACTCCACAAAACTAAGGACAGATCTACCATTTGACCCAGCTCTATCACTCATTCCTGAGCATTTACTTTAATGACTTCAAGTAAACATATCACAGAGATACTTGCACAACAATGCTCATTACACTGATATTCACTTAACTACATTATGAAAATAAGTACCCATCAACATAGGAATGGGTGCCAAAAATGTTATATATACAAACAAAAGAATTTTTAGTGATAAAAATGAAGTAATGTCACTTTCAGGAAAATGGATGCAACCAGAGACAATTATAGTAAGTGAATATGTTAGTCTCAAATAATCAAAGATCATGTGTTTTCTATCATTTGTTGATATTTTGTACATACATAAAATCATATAGAAGTAGAAGTAAAACTATCTAGGGTAGCAAGGGGACTAATGTGAGAAACTGAAGAGGAAATAATAAGTACCAGGGTTGGGGAGATAGGTTCAAAGTACATTATATATTTGTGTAAAAATGGTCTCATGTAATTCGGTATATTTAAAGAATTAAAAAGAATGCTGGTTTCCCATATACCAGAAAGATTTTGCTGACAGGACCCTGATATAGCTCTCTCTTGTGAGGCTATGCCAGTGCCTGGCAAATGCAGAAGTGGATTCTCACAGTCATCTATTAGATAGAACACAGGGTCCTAGTGAAGGAGCTAGTGAGAGTACCCAAGGAGCTAAAGGGATCTGCAACCCTATAGGTGGAACAACAATTGAACTAACCAGTACCCCCTAGAATTGTGTCTCTAGTTGTATATGTAGCAGAGGATGGCCTACTCAGCCATCAATGGGAAGAGAGGTCCTTACACTTGTGAAGATCATATGCCCCAGTACAGGAGAATGCCAGGGCCAGGAAGCAGGAGTGGGTGGGTTGGGGAGCAGGATGGGGAGGGTATAGGGGACTTTGGGGATAGCATTTGAAGTGTAAATGAAGAAAATATCTAATAAAAAATAAATTTAAAAAAAAAGAATGCTGGTTTCCAGGCAAGGCCTCTAGTGGAGGGATTGAGACACCAACCCAGCCACAAAAATTTCTGACTTACAGTTTGTCATGTCTTCATAATGGGCTGGGAATGACTGGAACCTAACATAATCATCATCAGAGAGACTTCATCCAGCAACTAATGGGGACAGATAAAGAGAGTCACAATAAAATATTAGGAAGAGTTCAGGGAATTCTTCAGATTGTAGAAGCCAGAGAGGTCGAGGATACCACAAGAACACAGTCCACAAATCAATTATCCTGGGCTCATAGGGGTTCACAGAGACTGAACTAAGAATCAGGGAGCCTGTATTGGGTTTGATATAGGGCTTCTGCATATTGTTATGGTTGTATAGATTGGTCTTCTTATGAGATGCCTAACAGTGGGAACACGGGCTGTTCCTGCCTCTTCAGCCTACTCATGGGACCCTATTCCTCCTACTGGGTTGCCTTCTCCAACCTTGATTTGATACTATGTCCCTGGTCTTATTGTAGCTTGTTATATCATATTAAGTTAATACCCTTGGAAGGTCTACTCTTTTCTGAGGCAAGGTAAAGGGGTTGGGCTGGAGCTTTAGGAAGGCAAGGTGGGGGAGGAGAGACTTGGGGAAGAAGTATGTAATATGTAAGAGAATAATAAAAATGAGAGAGAGAGAGAGAGAGAGAGAGAGAGAGAGAGAGAGAGAGAGAGCCTATACCTTATACATACTAAAGCACATAAAACGTCTGTGGAAAAGAAACTTGCAGATGCTACAGGGGTAGTAACAAGAGTGTTCATTGTTATCAGTGTAGTGGAAATAAGTCATGATTGTTTTATCTATCTTTCCTTCTATTAATATTAAAAACAAATCATCCAAAGCAGGTATCTATTCAAGAAGCTGTCAGTATACCCCCAACAACACTGCCACCCACCTCATTTTATCTCCTGTGGGTTTAAATCATTGAGTATAATATCTTGAAACTCTTAATTCCTTTCAGATGATGTTTTAGATAAGGTATACACACATGTTTTAGTATTCAGGTCATGAAGGCCATTCCACATGAGTCAGCATATCTGAAGGAATCATTATAAGTTAATGTATGAAATACTTAGGCTCACTTTAGTTATGATCTCATCTCTATATATTTGAAACTAATACCTGAAGCCAAGAAAATTGCCCTTAGACTTTTACCTTGTGAATTACTGGGCACCTTCTACAATTTCTGTTTTTCTTCGCCAGGATTTTTAAAGCTTTTTAAAAGCATAATTCTTTTTCATTGAGGTCTCAAGAAGAATCTCCAAAGATGATTAGATAAAATCATAGCAGCTCTGATATAGCAGGTGCAAGGGATCTGACCGTTTTTTTTCTCCCACTTCTCTGCCATCTGTGTTATTCTCAGAGGTCTGTTTTCAAAGTCATAAAGCTCCATATGACACAATTTGCTTCATCCTGTTTTCCATAGTAGAACCAAAGCTATCCATGGTGTTTTTCTCCCTTGTTTCAGTTTTAGCCTCAAACCCTCTTAATCTAATCAATGAGGTTGAATGTTTACAAAATCTTCACTTAAGCATCCATATGGCTTGGCAGCTGTAGATATCCCTACAGGGTGAAAGAGTGATTTATCAGGTCACCATGGCTGGTTGGAAATACACTTTAGGATTTTCTCAATCTACTTACCATGACTCTGATTTAATCATGCACGTTTCTGCTCTTGAAAATCTCTTTAGCAAACATAATCTTTTCTACTTTCCCCTCTACCAAAAATTTCATTCTGTACTCCTCCAGGCAGGCCCAGCTAGGAGCTGTGTTCATGCACCTTTTTACTGAATCTGATCCAGGATTGAGCTTTCCCTGTGGTTCCACTTCTCCACTCTCACCCTCTCCCTCTGAGCCCAGACCCAGGCAGAAATCACATCTATGATTTCTCTTTCCTGGTCTGACACAGGATCCTCACCCCATGTAGCCTACACAGGTGCACATCCAAACCCAGGCCAGACACACAAACTTGAGTTCTCTTGACACAGACCAGCAGAGATCCATACCTGCCTGTTTTCTTGTTAAATCAGACCCAGGACCGATGTTTCCCTATGCCTCAACCCTTTCTTTCACTTTTTCTCCCTCTGAGCCCCGACCCAGGCAGGGCTGTTCTGCATAACAGGCTCAGACCTAGCTGGAAGCCATATCCACATGCATGCCAAAAAAATATCTTCCTAGTCCCTTGCCCCCTTGCCTTTCCATTACCAACATCAACTGGTAGAAATACCTGGGGACATCCTTGTATTTCACCCAAGCATCTCTCTTAACTTACAAGACCAAATCATTTACTGCTTAATTGAGATCATCCCAATCTCCTTTGAACAATAAATAATTAATGGTTAGCAACTGGAAAACTCCACATACCAAATATGAAATCAACCAAGGTCTGGCAAAAGACGAAACAGAGGCAAACTTTACTCTATATTGGCAAGGTAGATTTTCTTGTTTCTTTTTTTTATTAGGTATTTATTTCATTTACATTTCCAATGCTATCCCAAAAGTCCCCCACACACTACCCGAAACACTCCCCCACCCACCCACTCCAACTTCTTGGCCCTGGCATTCCCCTGTACTGAGGCATATAAAGTTTACAAGACCAATGGGCCTCTTTCCACTGATGGCTGACTAGGCCATCTTCTGATACATATGCAGCTAGAGACATGAGCTCCAGTGGGTACAGGTTAGTTCATATTGTTGTTCCACCTATAGGGTTGCAGGTCCCCCAGTTCCCTGGGTACTTTCTCAAGCTCCTCCATTGGGGGCCCTGTGATCCATCCAATATCTGACTGTGAGCATTGACTTCTGTGTTTGCTAGGCCTCGGCATAGTTTCACAAGAGACTGGGTCCTTTATATCTGGGTCCTTTCAGCAAAATCTTGCTAGTGTATGCAAAGGTGTCAGCGTTTAGAAGCTGATTATGGGATGGATCCCCAGATATGTCAGTCTCTAGATGGTCCATCCTTTAATCTCAACTCCAAACGTTGTCTCTGTAACTCCTTCCATGGGTGTTTTGTTCCCAGTTCTAAGAAAGAACAAAGTGTCCACACATTGGTCTTCGTTCTTCTTGAGTTTCATGTGTTTCACAAATTGTATCTTATATCTTGGGTATTCTAAGTTTCTGGGATAATATCCACTTATCAGTGAGTACATATTGCGTGAGTTCTTTTGTGATTGGGTAACCTCACTCAGGATGATGCCCTCCAGGTTCATCCATTTGCCTAGGAATTTCTTAAATTCATTATTTTTAATAGCTGAGTAGTAGTCCATTGTGTAAATGTACCACATTTTCTGTATCCATTCCTCTGTTGAGGGACATCTGGGTTCTTTCCAGCTTCTGGCTATTATAAATAAGGCTGCTATGAACATAGTGGAGCATGTGTCCTTCTTACCGGTTGGAACATCTTCTGGATATATGCCCAGGAGAGGTATTGCGGGATCCTCCGGTAGTACTTTATCCAATTTTCTGAGGAACCGCCAGACTGATTTCCAGAGTGGTTGTATAAGCTTGTAATTCCACCAACAATGGAGAAGTGTTCCACTTTCTGCACATCCTCACCAGCATCTGCTGTCACCTGAATTTTTGATCTTAGCCATTATGAATGGTGTGAGGTAGAAACTCAGGGTTGTTTTGATTTGCATTTCCCTGATAATTAAGGATGTTGAACATTTTTTCAGGTGCTTCTCAGCCATTTGGTATTCCTCAGGTGAGAATTCTTTGTTTAGCTCTCAGCCCCATTTTTTTTAACTTTATTTTTTTTTAATTTTTAATATTTTTATTACATATTTTCCTTAATTACATTTCCAATGTTATCCCAAAAGTCCCCCATAGCGCCCCCCACTTCCCTACCCACCCATTCCCATTCTTTTGGCCCTGGCATTCCCCTATATTGGGGCATATAAAGTTTGCAAGTCCAATGGGCCTCTCTTTCCATTGATGGCCGACTAGACCATCTTTCGATACATATGCAGCTAGAGACAAGAGCTCCGGGGTTCTGGTTAGTACATCATGTTGTTCCAACAATAGGGTTGCAGATCCCTTTAGCTCCTTGGGTACTTTCTCTAGCTTCTCCATTGGGAGCCCTGTGATACATCCAATAGCTGACTGTGAACATCCACTCCTGTGTTTGCTAGGCTCCGGCATCGTATCACAAGAGACAGCTATATTTGGGTCCTTTCAGCAAAATCTTGCTAGTGTATGCAATGGTGTCAGCGTTTAGAAGCTGATTATGGGATGGATCCCTGGATACGGCAGTCTCTAAATGGTCCATCCTTTCATCACAGCTACGAACTTTGTCTCTGTAACTCCTTCCCTGGGTGTTTTGTTCCCAATTCTAAGAAGGGGCACAGTGTCCACACTTTGGTCTTCATTCTTCTTGAGTTTCATGCGTTTAGCAAATTGTATCTCATATCTTAGGTATCCTAAGTTTTGGGCTAATATCCACTTATCAGTGAATACATATTGTGTGAGTTCTTTTGTGATTGTGTTACTTCACTCAAGATGATGCCCTCCAGGTCCATCCATTTGGCTAGGAATTTCATAAATTCATTCTTTTTAATAGCTGAGTAGTATTCCATTGTGTAAATGTACCATAATTTCTGTATCCATTCCTCTGTTGAGGGACATCTGGGTTCTTTCCAGCTTCTGGCTATTATAAATAGGGCTGCTATGAACATAGTGGAGCATGTGTCCTTTTTACCGGTTGGGACATCTTCTGGATATATGCCCAGGAGAGGTATTGCTGGATCCTCCGGTAGTACTATGTCCAATTTTCTGAGGTACCGCCAAACTGATTTCCAGAGTGGTTGTATAAGCTTGCAATCCCACCACCAATGGAGGAGTGTTCCTCTTTCTCCACATCCTTGCCAGCATCTGCTGTCACCTGAATTTTTGATCTTAGCCATTCTGACTGGTGTGAGGTGGAATCTCAGGGTCGTTTTGATTTGCATTTCCCTGATGATTAAGGATGTTGAACATTTTTTCAGGTGCTTCTCTGCCATTCGGTATTCCTCATGGATTGGCAGGATCAACATTGTAAAAATGGCTATCTTGCCAAAAGCAATCTACAGATTCAATGCAATCCCCATCAAAATTCCAACTCAATTCTTCAACGAATTAGAAAGTGCAATCTGCAAATTCATCTGGAATAACAAAAAACCTAGGATAGCAAAAACTCTTCTCAAGGATAAAAGAACCTCTGGTGGAATCACCATGCTGGACCTAAAGCTTTACTACAGAGCAATTGTGATAAAAACTGCATGGTACTGGTATAGTGACAGACAAATAGACCAATGGAATAGAATTGAAGACCCAGAAATGAACCCACACACCTACGGTCACTTGATCTTCGACAAGGGAGCTAAAAACATCCAGTGGAAGAAAGACAGCATTTTCAACAAATGGTGCTGGCACATTTGGTTGTTAACATGTAGAAGAATGTGAATCGATCCATTCCTATCTCCTTGTACTAAGGTCAAGTCTAAGTGGATCAAGGAACTTCACATAAAACCAGAGACACTGAAACTTATAGAGGAGAAAGTGGGGAAAAGCCTTGAAGATATGGGCACAGGGGAAAAATTCCTGAATAGAACAGTAATGGCTTGTGCTGTAAGATCGAGAATTGACAAGTGGGACCTCACGAAACTGCAAAGCTTCTGCAAGGCTAAAGACACCATCAATACGACAAAAAGGCCACCAACAAATTGGGAAAGGATCTTTACCTATCCTAAATCAGATAGGTGACTAATATCCAATATATATAAAGAACTCAAGAAGGTGGACTCCAGAAAATCAAATAATCCCATTAAAAATGGGGCTCAGATCAGTTCATTTTTTAATGGGGTTATTTGACTTTCTGGAGTCCACCTTCTTGAGTTCTATATATATATTGGATATTAGTCCCTTATCTGATTTAGGATAGGTGAAGATCCTTTCCCAATCTGTTGGTGGTTTTTTTGTCTTATTGATGGTGTCTTTTGACAAACAGAAGCTTTGCAATTTTGTGAGGTCCCATTTGTCGATTCTCCATCTTACAGCAAAGCCATTGCTGTTCTATTCAGGAATTTTTCCCCTGTACCCATATCTTCAAGGCTTTTCCCTACTTTCTCCTCTATAAGTTTCAGTATCTCTGGTTTTAAGTGGAGTTCCTTGATCCACTTAGATTTCACCTTAGTACAAGGAGATAGGAAATGATCAATTCGCATTCTTCTACATGATAACCACCATTGTGCCAACACCATTTGTTGAAAATGCTTCCTTTGGTCCACTGGATGGTTAGCTCCCTTGTCAAAGATCAAGTGACCATAGGTGTGTGGGTTCATTTCTGGTTCTTCAATTCTATTCCATTGGTCTACTTGTGTGTCCTATACCAGTACCATGCAGTTTTTATCACCATTGCTCTGTATTACAGCTTTAGATCAGGCATGGTGATTCCACCAGAGGTTTTTTATCCTTGAGAAGAGGTTTTGCTATCCTAGGTTTTTTGTTATTCCAGATGAATTTGCAGATTGCTCTTTCTAATTCGTTGAAGAGTTGAGTTGGAATTTTGATGGGGATTGAATTGAATCTGTAGATAGTTCTTGGCAAGATAGTCATTTTTACTATATTGATCCTGCCAATCCATGAGTATAGGAGATCTTTCCATCTTCTTAGATCTTCTTTAATTTCTTCCTTCAGAGACTTGAACTTCTTATCATACAGATCTTTCACTTCCTTAGTTAGAGTCACACCAAGGAATTTTATATTATTTGTGACTATTGAGAAGGGTGTTGTTTGCCTAATTTCTTTCTCAGCCTGTTTAACCTTTGTGTACAGAAAGGCCATTGACTTGTTTGAGTTAATTTTATATCCAGATACTTCATTGAAACTATTTATTAGGTTTAGGAGTTCTCTGGTGGATTTTTTAGAGTCACTTATATGTACTATCATATCATCTGGAAAAAGTGATATTGTGACTTCTTCCTTTGCAATTTGTATTCCCTTGATCTCCTTTTGTTGTCGAATTGCTTTGCCTAGGACTTCAAGTACAATTTTGAATAGGTAGGGAGAAAGTGGGCAACCTTGTCTAGTCCCTGATTTTTGTGAGATTGCTTCCAGCTTCTCACCATTTACTTTGATGTTGGCTACTGGTTTGCTGTATATTGCTTTTATCATGATTAGGTATGGGCCTTGAATTCCTGATCTTTCCAAGACTTTTATCATGAAAGGGTGTTAGATTTTGTCAAATGATTTCTCCACATCTAAGGAGATGATCATGTAGATTTTGTCTTTGAGTTTGTTCATATAGTGGATTACACTGACGGATTTCCTTATATTAAACCATCCCTGCATCCCTGGAATGAAACCTACTTAGTCAGGATGGATGATTGTTTTGATGTGTTCTTGGATTCGATTGGCGAGAACTATATTGAGGATTTTTGAATTGATATTCATAAGGGAAATTGGACTGAAGTTCTCTATTTTGTTGGGTCTTTGTGTGGTTTAGATGTCAAAGTAATTGTGGCTTTATAGAATGAGTTGGGTAGAGTACCTTCTGCTTCTATTTTGTGGAATAGTTTGTGAAGAACTGGAATTAGATCTTCTTTGAAGGTCTGAAAGAACTCTGCACTAAACCCATCTGGTCTTGGGCTTTTTTTTTTTGTTTGGGAGACTATTAATGACTGCTTCTATTTCTTTAGGGGATATAGTACTGTTTAGATCATTAACCTGATCCTGATTTAACTTTGGTACCTGGTATCTGTCTAGAAACTTGTCCATTACATCCAGGTTCTCCAGTTTTGTTGAGTACAGCCTTTTGTAGAAGGATCTGATGCTGATTTGGATTTCTTCAGGATCTGTTGTTATGTCTCCCTTTTCATTTCTGATTTTGTTAATTAGGATACTGTACCTGTGCCCTCTAGTGAGTGTGGCTAAAGGTTTATCTATCTTGTTGATTTTCTCAAAGAACCAGCTCCTTGATTGGTTAATTCTTTGAATAGTTCTTCTTGTTTCCACTTGGTTGATTTCGCCCCTGAGTTTGATTATTTCCCGCCTTCTACTCCTCTTGGGTGAATTTGCTTCCTTTTGTTCTAGAGCTTTTAGGTGTGTTGTCAAGCTGCTAGTGTGTGCTCTCTCCAGTTTCTTTTTGGAGGCACTCAGAGCTATGAGATTTCCTCTTAGAAATGCTTTCATTGTGTCCCATAAGTTTGGGTGTGTTGTGGCTTCATTTTCATTAAACTCTATAAAGTCCTTAATTTCTTTCTTTATTCCTTCCTTGACCAAGTTATCATTGAGAAGAGTGTTGTTTAGTTTCCATGTGAATGTTGGCTTTCCATTATTTATGTTGTTATTGAAGATAAGTCTTAGTCCATGGTGATCTGATAGGATGCATGGGAAAATTTCAATAGTTTTGTATATGTTGAGACCTGTTTTGTGGCCAATTATATGGTCAGTTTTGGAGCAGGTACCATGAGGTGCTGAGAAGAAGGTATATCCTTTTGTTTTAGGATAAAACGTTTTGTAGATATCTGTTAGATCCATTTGTTTCATATCTTCTGTTAGTTTTACCGTTTTCCTGTTTAGTTTCTGTTTCCATGATCTGTCCATTGATGAAACTTGTGTGTTGAGGTCTCCCATTATTATTGTGTGAGGTGTAATGTATGCTTTGAGCTTTACTAAAATTTCTTTAATGATGTGGCTGCCCTTTTATTTGGAGCATAGATATTCATAATTGAGAGTTCCTCTTGGAAGATTTTACCTTTGATGAGTATGAAGTGCCCCTCCTTGTCTTTTTTGATGACTTTGGGTTGGAAGTATATTGATTAGATATTAGAATGGCTACTCCAGCTTGTCTCTTCAGGCCATTTGCTTGGAAAATTGTTTTCCAGCCTTTCATTCTGAGGTAGTGTCTGCCTTTTTCTCTGAGATATGTTTCCTGTAAGCAGGAAAATGTTGGGTTTTGTTTGTGTAGCCAGTCTGTTAGTCTATGTCTTTTTATTGGGGCAGTTGAGTCCATTGATATCAAGAGATATTAAGGAAAAGTAATTGTTGCTTCCTATTATTTTTGTTGCTAAAGTTGGCATTCTGTTCTTGTGGTTGTCTTCTTTTAGGTTTTTTGAAGGGTTACTTCTTGCTTTTTCTAGGACGTGGTTTCCGTCCTTGTATTGGTTTTTTTCTGTTATTATCCTTTGAAGCGATGGATTTGTGGAAAGATAATGTGTGAATTTGCTTTTGTCATGCAATACTTTGGTTTCTCCATCTATGGTAATTGAAAGTTTGGCTGGGTATAGTAGTCTGGGCTGGCATTTGTGTTCTCTTAGCGTCTGTATAACATCTGTCCAGGATCTTTTGGCTTTCATAGTCTTTGGTGAAAAATCTGGTGTAATTCCGATAGGTCTGCCTTTATATATTACTTGACCTTTTTCCCATACTGCTTTTAATATTCTATCTTTATTTAGTGCCTTTGTTGTTCTGATTATTATGTGTCGGGAGGAACTTTTTCTGGTCCAGTCTATTTGGAGTTCTGTAGGCTTCTTGTATGTTAATGGGAATCTCTTTCTTTAGGTTTGGAAAGTTTTCTTCTATTATTTTGTTGAAGATATTTGCTGGCCCTTTAGGTTGAAAATCTTCATTCTCATCTACTCCTATTATCTGTAGGTTTGGTCCTCTCATTGTGTCCTGGATTTCCTGGATATTTTGAGTTAAGCTCTTTTTGCATTTTGCATTTTCTTTGATTGTTGTGCCGATGTTCTCTATGGAATCTCTGCACCTGAGATTCTCTCTTCCATCTCTTGTATTCTGTTGCTGATGCTCGTATCTATGGTTCCAGATTTCTTTCCTAGGGTTTCTATCTCCAGGGTTGCCTCACTTTGATTTTCTTTATTGTGTCCACTTCCCTTTTTAGGTCTAGTATGGTTTTGTTCATTTCCATCATCTGTTTGGATGTGTTTTCCTGTTTTTCTTTAAGTACTTGCAGCTCTTTAGCAGTGTTCTCCCTCTTTTCTTTAAGTGAGTTATTAAAGTCCTTCTTAATGTCTTCTACCATCATCATGAAATATGCCTTTAAATCCAGGTCTATGTTTTTGGATGTGTTGGAGTGCCCAGGACTGGCTGAGTTGGGAGTGTTGGGTTCTGATGATGGTGAGTGGTCTTGGTTTCTGTTAGTAAGATTCTTATGGTAATCTCTGTAGTCAGTTGTTATAGTTGTCTCTGGTTAGAGCTTGTTCCTCTCATGATTCTGTTATTCTCTACCAGCAGACCTGGGTGACTTGCTCTCTCCTGAGTTTCAGTGGTCAGAGCACTCTGTGCAGGCTGGCTCTCCTCTTTCAGGGAAGGTGCACAGATATCTGGCATTCGGACTTGCCTCCTGGCAGAAGATGAAGGCCCAAAACAGGACTTGTCCCAGAAGCTGTTAGCTTCTATAGTCCACACTCACACCTGTGCAGACTAGTCTCAGCGGGATCCAGGGTCCAAGATGGCTCCCTCAGTTACTCTGTCAAAGCCCTCCCAGGCATGGTGGACACCTCTCCTCTGGCAGGGAAGGTGCCTGGATGTCTGGAGCCTGAAACAGGAACTGTCTCAGAAGCTCTGTGGCTCCAGCCTGTCCCTGAAACTGTTAGCTTCTCTAGTCCGCAAACTCACCTGTGCAGACTAGTCTCGGTGGAGTCTGGGAACCAAGATGTCTCCCGCAGATGCCATAGATTTTCATTATAAACACATGAATGAAATAAATCCACATGTCTAGGACCTGTTGAAAAAACATGACAATATATCCCTCCCAAAGATTACTGGTCATATAGAAATGTACATCAATAGGAAAATGAAACTTGGGGTGCTGAATTTAAAAATAAAATTATGAACATGATCAAGGAATAGGAATTCAAGACAGATACAAGCAAACATATAAACAAACCTATGGAGGAAATAAATAAATGTCTAATAGACGTCTAAGAACACACAACGGGCTAAAAGACACTACGAAAATAGTACAAGATTTGAAGACGAATTCAATAAAGAGGTAGAAATAATAAAGAAAACTCAAAACTAAGTGGAAAAAGAACTGAAATATTCAAAGACCCAATTAGAAGACTTGGGGGAAACCCTTTGTAATAGAATGTATCAATAGAAGACAGGATATCAAAACTTGAAGATAAAATGCAGGAACTGCACCTTCAAATCAAAGAAAATTCTACTTTTAAAAAACGAATGTTTTCCTTTTGAGATGCTGTGAAAAGACCAAATCTATGCATTGTAGGAATAGAAAATGAAGACTCCTAGGTCAATAGCATAGACCAGTCTTCAAGAAGATCATAAATAAAATATCTACAAAGTAAGAAAATACATGCCCATAGAAATACAAAAAGAAAAAAGAAAAAAAAACACAAAACAAAAACAAAAAGAAAAGAAAAAACAAAAAACAACACAGAACAACAAATACACAGGACAAGAAAATATTGTTAAAGGCCTATTTTACTGGCTGGTTTTGTGTGTTGTTTTGGCACATGCTGGAGTTATCACTGAGAATGGAGCCTCCCTTGAGGAAATGCCTCCATGAGATTGAGCTGTAAGGCATTTTCTCAATTAGTGACCAAGGGTGGGAGGGTAGTGCCATCCCTGGACTGGTAGTCCTGGGTTCTATAAGAAAGCAAACTGAGCAAGCCAGGGGAAGCAAGTCAGTAAGTAACATCCCTCCATGGCCTCTGCATCAGCTCCAGCTTCCAGGTTCCTGCCCTGTGTGAGCTATAGTCCTGACTTCCTTTGGTGAACAGCAATGTAGAAGTATAAGCTGAATAAACCCTTTCCTCCCCAACTTGTTTCTTGGTCATGATGTTTGTGCAGGAATCGAAACTCTGCCTAAGACACCTATTCTAGTTAAAATACTAAACACAAATAACAAAGGATAACAAAATCCTCAAAAGACCTCAAGTCACATATAAAAGAAAACACATCAGAATACCAACCGACTTCTCAATAGGAATTTTAAGTTCTAGAAAAGCCTGGATTGATGTACTCCAAGTTGTTAAGGACAGCAGATGCCAAGCCAGTCTATTTTATCTGAAAAAATTTTCATGATCTAAACTGGTATAAAGAATTAACGTTGACCATGTCAGATTTACAGAGAATACTAGAAGTAATGTTTGGAGTACAGAGAGGCATAAATGTAGCCGCATGTAATATGAATGGTAATTATGTTCCCCAAAGAACTGATTACATGTGAAGGTCTGCACATAGCTTCTGGGAACCTGCCCCCTTTTGGTTCTGAATGGTAAACAAAGATGACAGCAGTCAATAGCTGGGGGGAACAGACAAAAGAGGGATTTTACAATTCCCAGGGTTCGGAGCAGGAGGAAGGAGAGAAAGAAGAGATCCACCATGCTTTATGAGAGTGTGGAGAGAGGAGAGACACAGAGGTCACCATGGGGTAGAGAAGCAAGAAGAGCACCCTGGGCTCTGAGCCAAGAAAACGCTGCTCACAGGACTGCATGAATGGGTCCAGAGAAGTCAATATGGAACATAGAAATTAGTAAGTACTAACTCAGAATTATCAGTGGGAAATAGGTACTAGCAGCACAGATATTAGACAGTCACCCAACTATTGTGCTGCTTAGGGCATATTAAAATATAAAGGTTGTGTGTGTATGTGTTTCATTCAGGAATGTAAGCCATTGAGGCAGGAAGCAACCCTGTGCCAGACATAACTAATAGTTAATACTACACATAAGCATAACTAAGAGGTTGTAGGAACAAAAAAATGAAGCTATAATTACTAAAACAGAAAATGGGACTAAGAAAACAAATATTAAAGAAGCCAAACTGACAGCAATCAATATATAACTTTCAATATTAACTTTAAATATTAATGGCATCAACTCCACAATCAAAAGAAATAAGTTAGTTGAATGGATTAAAGTAAAAGCAAACAAAAAATAAGGGAAAAGATGGGGGAAAACTATTTCAAGAAAATGGGACAGAAAAAAGGTAGAAAGCGCTATTCTAATATTTGAAAAAAATAGAATTCAAGGTGAAATTTATGAGAAGCGATAAAGACATTTCATTCTGATCAAGAAAACAATTAACAAAGAAGACATTATAGTCCTAAGCATATACTCACCAAATCCAACACAATTCATTTTTATAAAGCAACTGCTGGAGTTCAAGGCACAGAATAATCCCCAGCTCAATATAATAGTGATTTCAATACTACTTTCTTCAATAGACAGGTCATCTAGACAAAAGTAGAGAAATGTTGGAATTAAATAATATCATATATCAAATGGTCCTAACAGAAGCCTGCAGAATATTCTGCCCAAACACCAAAAATATACAGCAGCCCATGGAAGTTTCTCTGAAATACATCACATACAGGGACATAAAATGAATCTTAACAAAAAAAAAAGAAAAATTTAAGATAACTCTATATAGCCTACCTTCCCATGATGTAATAAAGCTCAAAAACAATAGCAAAAGAATCACTAAATAATTATAAGAACTAATGGAGATTTTAAAAAAACACTACTGCTTTACAAAGTAGTGTTTGAAGTACTAACTAGAACAATAAGACAGGAGTTAAATGCCATTAAACAGATGCAAATAGGAATCAAACCATTCCTGTCTACAGATGATATATTATGCATAAAAAATCTAAACTTGGCATTGGTGGAACACACCTTTTATCTCAGCATGCAGGAGAAGGAAACAGGCAGATCTCTGAGTTCCTGTAGAATGAGTTCTGGGACTGCCAGGGCTAAACAAAGAAACCCTGTCTAAAAAAAAAAAAAAAAAAGAAAGAAAGAAAGAAAGAAAGAAAGAAACAAACAAACAAACAAACAAACAAAAACAAAAAAACAAAAACCGTGAGAACTAAAAAACAAAAATCTCACCACAAAACATCTAGAAATTATCAATACTTTCAGCAAAGTAGCAGGATATAAAATTAACTTACAAAGATAAGCAGCCTTTGTACATATCACTAACAAAAATGCTGAGAAAGTTATCATGGAAATATTCACAATAGCCTAAACAAACAAATAAATAAATATAATAGAGTATCTAGGACTGAACCTAAGGAGATGAAAGGCCTTGCTACATTAAAGATTTTACATCTCTGAAAGAGATGGAAGAATAATACCACAAGATTAAAAGACCTCCCATGCTCATAAATTGGCAAAATTAATACTGTGGAATTAATGTCATGTATAAGTACTGTGCACTAAATATAATTGAGAGGCCTACCCCTTTGTGGACAGAAATGTAACAAGAGTGGATCTGGGGGAGAGGGGAGGTGGAAGGGGAAACTAGGAATACGGGAGGGAAGGAAGGCTACAGTCAGGATGTATTGTATGAAAGAAAAATAAAATTTTAAAATGAGAAAATGACCATTCTAACAAAAGATTCAAAGCTATCACTATCAAAATCCCCATGACATTGTTAAAACAAATGGGAAAAAGCTTCTACAATTCATGGAAGCACAAATACCCTGGATAGCCAAGGCAATCCTTAGCATAATGAACAATGATGTCTTCTTTTAAATTATATGACTGAGCCATAGTTATGAAAACAGAATGACACTGATACAATATCAGGCATGTAGATCAATAACACAAAACAGAAGACCCAAACATAAATCACATTTTATTATAGCCATCACGTATTTGATGAAGATTCCAAAAGTATACATCAGAGGATGGCATAATAAATGGTGATGAGAAACAAGATCTCCACATGTGAAAGAATATTACACCCATAATTATTACCCTGTACAAAATCAAAGCCAAATGGATCAAAGACCTCAATGTGAAACAATGCAAAACTTTCCTGAAGAGAACAGGTAATACCCTACAAGAGATAGGTACAGGAAATGACTTTATTTACTAGGACTCTATTTACTCAATAATTAACTACAATTGACAAATAGGATCTTGTAAAACTAATAGGTTTCTGTGGAGCAATGCAAACAATCAAATGAGTAAAGAAGAGGCACACAGAGTTGGAAAGCATCTTTGACAGACATTCATCTGAGAGAATAATAATATCCATTAAATAATAATAAAATAATAATAGAAAAGAGCCAAGAAAACAAGTGAACAAAAATGAGCCACGGTTCTGAACAGAGATTTCTTAAAAGAATAAATAATTGTCATTATATACACAGATACGGGCTGCCCACGCTCTCCCTACCTATTAAATATAGTACTTGAAGTTCTAGCCAGAGCAATTCGACAACAAAAGTAGGTCAAAGGGATACAAATTGGAAAGAAAGAAGTCAAAATATCACTATTTGCAGATGATAAGATAGTATATATAAGTGACCCTAAAAATTCCACCAGAGAACTCCTAACCAGATAAACAGCTTCAGTGCAGTAGCTGGATATAAAATTAACTCAAACAAATCAGTGGCCTTTCTCTACACAAAGGATAAACAGGCTGAGAAAGAAATTAGGGAAACAACACCCTTCACAATAGTCACAAATAATATAAAATACCTTGGTGTGGCTCTAAATAAGGAAGTGATAGGTCTGTAAGATAAAAACTTCAAGTCTCTGAAGAAAGAAATCAAAGAAGATCTCAGAAGATGGAAAGATCTCCCATGCTCATGGATTAGTAGGGTTAATATAGAAAAAAATGAGCATCTTGCTGAAAGCAATGTACAGATTCAATGCAATCCCCATCAAAATTCCACCTCAATTCTTTTTTTTAATATTTTTTATTACGTGTTTTCCTCAATTACATTTCCAATGCTTTCCCAAAAGTCCCCCATACCCTCCCCCCCCTACTCCCCTACCCACCCATTCCCACTTTTTGGCCCTGTCATTCCCCTGCACTGGGGCATATAAAGTTTGCATGTCCAATGTGCCTCTCTTTCCAGTGATGGCCATCTAGGCCATCTTTGATACATATGCAGCTAGAGTCAAGAGCTCCAGGGTACTGGTTAGTTCATAATGTTGTTGCACCTACAGCGTTGCAGATCTCTTTAGCTCCTTGGATACGTTCTCTAGCTACTCCATTGGGGGCCCTGTGAACCATCCAATAGCTGACTGTGAGCATCCACTTCGGTGTTTGCTAGGCCCCAGCATAGTCTCACAAGAGACAGCTATATCAGGGTCCTTTCAGCAAACTCTTGCTAGTGTATGCAATGGTGTCATCATTTGGAGGCTGATTATGGGATGGATCCCTGGATATGGCATTCTCTAGATGGTCCATCCTTTTGTCTCGCTCCAAACTTTGTCTCTGTAACTCTTTCCATGGGTCATGGTTCCCAATTCTAAGAAGGAGCAAAGTGTCCACACTTTGGTCTTCGTTATTCTTCAGTTTCATGTGTTTTGCAAATTGTATCTTATATGTCGGGTATACTAAGTTTCTGGGCTAATATCCACTAATCAGTGAGTACATATCATTTGAGTTCTTTTGTGATTGTGTTACCTCACTCAGGATGATGCCCTCCAGGTCCATCCATTTGCCTAGGAATTTCTTTTTTTTTTTTTTTATTATTATTATTTTTATTACATATTTTCCTCAATTACATTTCCAATACTATCCCAAAAGTCCCCCATAGCGCCCCCCACTTCCCTACCCACCCATTCCCATTCTTTTGGCCCTGGCATTCCCCTATATTGGGGCATATAAAGTTTGCAAGTCCAATGGGCCTCTCTTTCCATTGATGGCTGACTAGGCCATCTTTCGATACATATGCAGCTAGAGACAAGAGCTCCAGGGTTCTGGTTAGTACATCATGTTGTTCCAACAATAGGGTTGCAGATCCCTTTAGCTCCTTGGGTACTTTCTCTAGCTTCTCCATTGGGAGCCCTGTGATACATCCAATAGCTGACTGTGAACATCCACTCCTGTGTTTGCTAGGCCCCGGCATCCTCTCACAAGAGACAGCTATATTTGGGTCCTTTCAGCAAGATCTTACTAGTGTATGCAATGGTGTCAGCGTTTAGAAGCTGATTATGGGACGAATCCCTGGATACAGCAGTCTCTAAATGGTCCATCCTTTCATCACAGCTACGAACTTTGTCTCTGTAACTCCTTCCCTGGGTGTTTTGTTCCCAATTCTAAGAAGGTGCACAATGTCCACACTATGGTCTTCATTCTTCTTGAGTTTCATGCGTTTATCAAATTGTATCTTATATCTTGGGTATCCTAAGTTTTGGGCTAATATCCACTTATCAATGAATACATATTGTGTGAGATCTTTTGTGATTGTGTTACTTCACTCAAGATGATGCCCTCCAGGTCCATCCATTTGGCTAGGAATTTCATAAATTCATTCTTTTTAATAGCTGAGTAGTACTCCATTGTGTAAATGTACCATAATTTCTGTATCCATTCCTCTGTTGAGGGACATCTGGGTTCTTTCCAGCTTCTGGCTATTATAAATAGGGCTGCTATGAACATAGTGGAGCATGTGTCCTTTTTACCGGTTGGGACATCTTCTGGATATATGCCCAGGAGAGGTATTGCTGGATCCTCCGGTAGTACTATGTCCAGTTTTCTGAGGAACCGCCAAACTGATTTCCAGAGTGGTTGTACAAGCTTGCAATCCCACCAACAATGGAGGAGTGTTCCTCTTTCTCCACATCCTCGCCAGCATCTGCTGTCACCTGAATTTTTGATCTTAGCCATTCTGACTGGTGTGAGGTGGAATCTCAGGGTTGTTTTGATTTGCATTTCCCTGATGATTAAGGATGTTGAACATTTTTTCAGGTGCTTCTCTGCCATTTGGTATTCCTCAGGTGAGAATTCTTTGTTCAGTTCTGAGCCCCATTTTTTAATGGGGTTATTTGAATTTCTGGAGTCCACCTTCTTGAGTTCTTTATATATATGTTGGATATTAGTCCCTTATCTGATTTAGGATAGGTGAAGATCCTTTCCCAATCTGTTGGTGGTTTTTTTTGTCTTATTGATGGTGTCTTTTGCCTTGCAGAAGCTTTGTAGTTTCATGAGGTCACACTTGTCAATTCTTGATCTTACAGCACAAGCCATTGCTGTTCTATTCAAGAATTTTTCCCCTTTGCCTATATCTTCAAGGCTTTTCCCCCACTTTCTCCTCTATAAGTTTCAGTGTCTCTGGTTTTATGTGAAGTTCCTTGATCCACGTAGACTTGACCTAAGTACAAGGAGATAGGAATGGATCGGTTCGCATTCTTCTACATGATAACAACCAGTTGTGCCAGCACCATTTGTTGAAAATGCTGTCTTTCTTCCACTGGATGTTTTTAGCTCCCTTGTCGAAGATCAAGTGACCGTAGGTGTGTGGGTTCATTTCTGGGTCTTCAATTCTATTCCATTGGTCTATTTGTCTGTCACTATACCAGTACCATGCAGTTTTTATCACAATTGCTCTGTAGTAGAGCTTTAGGTCCAGCATGGTGATTCCACCAGAGGTTCTTTTATCCTTGAGAAGAGTTTTTGCTATCCTAGGTTTTTTGTTATTCCAGATGAATTTGCAGATTGCACTTTCTAATTCGTTGAAGAATTGATTTGGAATTTTGATGGGGATTGCATTGAATCTGTAGATTGCTTTTGGCAAGATAGCCATTTTTACAATGTTGATCCTGCCAATCCATGAGCATGGGAGATCTTTCCATCTTCTGAGATCTTCTATAATTTCTTTCTTCAGAGACTTGAAGTTTTTATCATACAGATCTTTCACTTCCTTAGTTAGAGTCACGCCAAGATATTTTATATTATTTGTGACTATTGAGAAGGGTGTTGTTTCCCTAATTTCTTTCTCAGCCTGTTTATTCTTTGTGTAGAGAAAGGCCATTGATTTGTTTGAGTTAATTTTATATCCAGCTACTTCACTGAAGATGTTTATCAGGCTTAGGAGTTCTCTGGTGGAATTTTTAGGGTCACTTATATATACTATCATATCATCTGCAAAAAGTGATATTTTGACTTCATCTTTTCCAATTTGTATCCCATTGACCTACTATTCAAAGAATCAACCAATCAAGGAGCTGGTTCTTTGAGAAAATCAACAAGATAGATAAACCCTTAGCCAGACTCACTAGAGGGCACAGGGAAAGCATCCTAATTAACAAAATCAGAAATGAAAAAGGAGACATAACAACAGATCCTGAAGACATCCAAAACACCATCAGATCCTTCTACCAAAGGCTATACTCAACAAAACTGGAGAACCTGGATGAAATGGAGAAGTTCCTAGACAGATACCAGGTACCAAAGCTGAATCAAGATCAGGTTAATGATCTAAACAGCCCTATATCCCCCAAAGAAATAGAAGCAGTCATTAATAGTCTCCCAACTAAAAAAAGCCCAGGACCAGATGGGTTTAGTGCAGAGTTCTATCAGACCTTCAAAGAAGAGCTAATCCCAGTTCTTCACAAACTATTCCACAAAATAGAAACAGAAGGTACTCTACCCAACTCATTCTATGAAGCCACAATTACTCTGATACCTAAACCACAAAAAGACCCAACAAAGATAGAAAACTTCAGACCAATATCCCTTATGAATATTGATGCAAAAATCCTCAATAAAGTTCTTGCTAACCGAATCCAAGAACACATCAAAACAATCATCCATCCTGACCAAGTAGGTTTCATCCCAGGGATGCAGGGATGGTTCAATATACGGAAATCCATCAACGTAATCCAGTATATAAACAAACTCAAAGACAAAAACCACATGGTCATCTCCTTAGATGCGGAAAAAGCATTTGACAAGATCCAACACCCATTCATGATAAAAGTCTTGGAAAGATCAGGAATTCAAGGCCCATACCTAAACATGATAAAAGCAATCTACAGCAAACCAGTAGCCAACATCAAAGTAAATGGTCAGAAGCTTGAAGCAATCCCTCTAAAATCAGGGACTAGACAAGGCTGTCCACTTTCTCCATACCTATTCAACATTGTACTTGAAGTCCTAGCCAGAGCAATTCGACAACAAAAGGAGATCAAAGGGATACAAATTGGAAAAGATGAAGTCAAAATATCACTTTTTGCAGATGATATGATAGTATATATAAGTGACCCTAAAAATTCCACCAGAGAACTCCTAAGCCTGATAAACAGCTTCGGTGAAGTAGCTGGATATAAAATTAACTCAAACAAATCAATGGCCTTTCTCTACACAAAGAATAAACAGGCTGAGAAAGAAATTAGGGAAACAACACCCTTCTCAATAGTCACAAATAATATAAAATATCTTGGCGTGACTCTAACTAAGGAAGTGAAAGATCTGTATAATAAAAACTTCAAGTCTCTGAAGAAAGAAATTATAGAAGATCTCAGAAGATGGAAAGATCTCCCATGCTCATGGATTGGCAGGATCAACATTGTAAAAATGGCTATCTTGCCAAAAGCAATCTACAGATTCAATGCAATCCCCATCAAAATTCCAAATCAATTCTTCAACGAATTAGAAAGTGCAATCTGCAAATTCATCTGGAATAACAAAAAACCTAGGATAGCAAAAACTCTTCTCAAGGATAAAAGAACCTCTGGTGGAATCACCATGCCAGACCTAAAGCTCTACTACAGAGCAATTGTGATAAAAACTGCATGGTACTGGTATAGTGACAGACAAATAGACCAATGGAATAGAATTGAAGACCCAGAAATGAATCCACACACCTATGGTCACTTGATCTTCGACAAGGGAGCTAAAAACATCCAGTGGAAGAAAGACAGCATTTTCAACAAATGGTGCTGGCACAACTGGTTGTTAACATGTAGAAGAATGCGAATCGATCCATTCCTATCTCCTTGTACTAAGGTCAAGTCTAAGTGGATCAAGGAACTTCACATAAAACCAGAGACACTGAAACTTATAGAGGAGAAAGTGGGGAAAAGCCTTGAAGATATGGGCACAGGGGAAAAATTCCTGAATCGAACAGTAATGGCTTGTGCTGTAAGATCGAGAATTGACAAGTGGGACCTCATGAAACTACAAAGCTTCTGCAAGGCTAAAGACACCATCAATAAGACAAAAAAACCACCAACAGATTGGGAAAGGATCTTCACCTATCCTAAATCAGATAAGGGACTAATATCCAATATATATAAAGAACTCAAGAAGGTGGACTCCAGAAAGTCAAATAACCCCATTAAAAAATGGGGCTCAGAACTGAACAAAGAATTCTCACCTGAGGAATACCGAATGGCAGAGAAGCACCTGAAAAAATGTTCAACATCCTTAATCATCAGGGAAATGCAAATCAAAACAACCCTGAGATTCCACCTCACACCAGTCAGAATGGCTAAGATCAAAAATTCAGGTGACAGCAGATGCTGGCGAGGATGTGGAGATAGTGGAACACTCCTCCATTGTTGGTGGGATTGCAAGCTTGTACAACCACTCTGGAAATCAATCTGGCGGTTCCTCAGAAAATTGGACATAGTACTACCGGAGGATCCAGCAATACCTCTCCTGGGCATATATCCAGAAGATGTCCCAACCGGTAAAAAGGACACATGCTCCACTATGTTCATAGCAGCCCTATTTATAATAGCCAGAAGCTGGAAAGAACCCAGATGTCCCTCAACAGAGGAATGGATATAGGAATTTCATAAATTCATTCCTTTTAATAGCTGAGTAGTACTCCATTGTGTAAATGTACCACATTTTTTGTATTCATTCCTCTGTTGAGGGGCATCTGGGTTCTTTCCAGCTTCTGGCTATTATAAATAAGGCTGCTATGAACATAGTGGAGCATGTGTCCTTCTTACCATTTGGAACATCTTCTGGATATATGCCCAGATGAGGTATTGTGGGATCCTCCGGTAGTACTATGTCCAATTTTCTGAGGAACCGCCAGACTGATTTCCAGAGTTAGAAAGGGCAATTTGCAAATTCATTTGGAATAATAAAAAACCCAGGATAGAGAAAACTATTCTCAACAATAAAAGAAATTCTGGGGGAATCACGATCCCTGACCTCAGGCTGTATTACAGAGCAATAGCGATAAAAACTGCATGGTACTGTGGTACAGCGACTGACAGGTAGATCAATGGAATAGAATTGAAGACACAGAAATGACACCACACACCTATGGTCACTTGATCTTTGATAAAGGAACTAAAACCATCCAGTGGAAAAAAAGCAGAATTTTTAACAAATGGTGATGGTTCAACTGGAGGTCAGCATGTAGAAAAATGCGAACTGAACCATTCTTGTCTCCTTGCAAAAAGCTCAATTCCAAGTGGATAAAGGACTTCCACATAAAACCAGATACATTAAAACTTATAGAGGAGAAAGTGGGGAAGAGCCTCGAAGATATGGGCACAGGGGAAACTTTCCTGAACAGAACACCAATGGCTTGTGCTATAAGATCAAGAATCAACAAATGGGACCTCATGAAATTGCAAAGCTTCTGTAAGACAAAGGACACTGTCAATAAGACAAAAAGGCAACAAATGCATTGGGAAAAGATCTTTACCAACCCTACATTCGATAGTGGGCTAATATCCAATACATACAAAGAACTCAGAAAGTTAGACTCCAGACCATCAAATAACTCTGTTAAAAATGGGGTACAGAGTTAAACAAAGAATTCTCAACTGAGCAATATCAAATGGCCGAGAAGCACCTAAAGAAATGTTCAACATCTTTAGTCATCAGGGAAACAGAAATCAAAACAACCCTGAGGTTCCACCTCATATTAGTCACAATGGGTAAGATCAAAGACTCAGATGACAGCAGATGCTGGCAAGCTTGTGGAGAAAGAGGAACACTCCTCCATTGCTGGTGGGACTGCAAGCTAGTACAACCACTCTGGAAATCAGTTTGGTTGTTCCTCAGAAAAACGGACATAGTTATACAGGAAGATCCCGCAAGACCACTCCTGGGCATAGACGCAGAAGATGCTCCAAAATGTAATAAGGACACATGCTCCACTATGTTCATAGCAACCTCATTTATAATAGCCAGAAGCTGGAAAGAACCCAGATGCCCATCAACAGAGGAATGGATACAGAAAACATGGTACATTTACACAATGGAGTACAATTCAGCTATTAAAAACAATGAATTCATTAAATTCTTAGACAAATGGATGTATCTGGAGGATACCATCCTAAATGAGGTAAGCCAATCACAAAAGAAGACACATGATATGCATCCACTGATAAGTATCCACTTATCAGCCCAGACACTCAGAATCCTTCTTAGAAGGGGGAACAAAATATCCATGGAAGGAGTTACAGAGACAAAGTTTGCAGCAGAGCCTGAAGGAATGACCATCCAGAGCCTGCCGCACTTGGGACTCCATCCCATAAACAACTACCAAACTCAGACACTGTGGCAGATGCCAACAAGAGCCTGATGACAGGAGCCTGATATAGCTGTCTCCTGAGGGCCTCTGCCAGTGCTTGGCAAATACAGAAATGGATGCTCACAATCATCAATTGGACAGAGCACAAGGTCCCCAGTGAAGGAGCTAGAGAAAGTACCCAAGGAGCTGAAGGGGTTTGCAGCCCCATAGGAGGAACACAATATGAACTAACCAGTACTCCCAGAGCTCCTTGGAACTAAACCACCAATCAAAGAAAACACATGGTGGAACTTGTGGCTCTAGCTGTATCTGTAGCAGAGGAAACCTAGTTGGTCATCAATGGGAGGAGAGGCCCTAACTCCTGTGAAGGTTCTATGCCCCAATATAGGGGACTGCCAGGGCCAGGAATGGGAGTGGCTGGGTTGGGGAGCAGGGCTGGGGGTAGGGTGTAGGGGAAACTAGGAAAGGGGGATAACATTTGAAATGTAAATAAAGAAAATATTTAATAAAAAAAAAGAAAAGAAAAGAAAAGAAGAGAAGAGAAAATTGGAGGATCCATCAATACCACTCCTGGACATATACCCAGAAGATACTACAACATGGTCTAAGGAAACATATTCAATTATGTTCATAGCAGCCTTATTTATAATAGCCAGAAGCTGAAAAGAACCCAGATGTCCCTCAACAGAGGAATGGATACAGAAAATGTGATACATTTACACACCGGAGTACTATTAAAACCAATGAATTAATGAAGTTCTTAGGCAAATGGATGGATCTGGGGGAAATCATCCCCAGTGGAAGAGCTAGAGAAAGGACCCAAGTAGCTGAAGTGATCTGCATAGGAGGAACAACAATATGAACTAACCAGTAACCCCAGAGCTCCCTGGGACTAAACTACCAATCAAAGAAAACACATGGTGGGAACTTCTGGCTCTAGTTATATATGTAGCAGAGGATGGCCTAGTCGGTCACCAGTGGAAGGAGAGGCCCTTGGTCCTGTGAATGTTATATGCTCCAGTATAGGGGACTGTCAGGGCCAGGAAGTGGGAGTAGGTGGGTTGGTGAGCAGGGGGAGGGGAGGAAGAGATAGGGAATTTTCGGAGTGGAAACTATGAAAGGGGATAACATTTGAAATGTACATAAAGAAAATATCTAACAAAAAAGAAAAAGGGAAAAAGTAAATTAAGTTGTATAGAATTCATAGAACAAAAAAATTGGAATGCTATTTTTAAAATGCTTTAGTGATACATAATTTACATAATACAGAATAAATACCTTTAAAGTATACAATTCAACAATATTTAGTATTCACATGTTTGGGGCAATAGTACCACTATCAATGTTAGAATATTTTCATCACCACAGAAAGAAAAGATTCATTCCTTCCCTATGACCCACAGTATGTTCAACACACACCCCAACCATGACAACCATGAATCTTTACTCTTTCTTTTTTTAAAAAAAGAATTTATGTCCATGTGTGTTTTGTCCATGTTTCTCCATGTACATCAATGTACTATCTGTGTTCCTGTGCCTGTGGAAACAAGAAGGAGCCATTGGATTCCCTGGAACTGGAGTTCCAGACGCCTGCAAGCTACCATATGGATGTTAGAAATTAAACCCAGGTCATCTAGAAGAGTAGCCAGTGCTCCTAACCATTTAGCTATCTCTAAAACACCAAAACATCCATCCTTTACAGACTTTTCTATTCCAGACACTTTCTATAAGCAGTATTATAAAACCTGTGGTCTATTCTCACTAGTATCTTTTATGTAGCATGTTTCAAAGTTAACCCAGCCATGAATGAGAATTTTATTTTTTTCAAATCCTCAGAAATAGTTGTAATTACCTTTTTTATATTATAGTCATTATAATAGACATGGTAGATGTCCTGTAATGCTTAACTATTCTTCGTGGACTTTCCTATAAGATTGTTTGGGCTCCTCTGTGTTCCTTGAATTTCCATATAAATTTAGATAGCTTTTAATAGCCTTATTTGAGTCTCCAAAAATACAACTAGAGTATAAACTTTGTCTATTTAAATCATGAAACATTTGGTGGGCACCAACTGTGTTCAACACTCTCTTCTGGCTGCTGAAATGATGCAGAAATGAAAATAATGCAAATTAGTTATGCTTTTCAAATCCTCTATATTCCTATTCATTCCTAGTGTATTTTTTAGTTTGGAGGAAATGTGTACTACTCTCTAAGATTTGTGATTTGTCCCCACTTCCTTCTTACTGAACCAGTTCAATTTTGTTTTACTCATTTAATAGTTTGTGTCTAGTACTTAAACTTTCATAATTGCTACACTGTTTTGACAAGTTACTGCTTTCATTAACATAAAATATAATTTTATCTATATATTGTCTGTTTATTTATTAAAATAATTTCTGCGATAAACAATGGCTTATGCTATTAATGATACTTGCAACATCAACATTTGGTCTTGACTGATACTCGATATGGTATTTATTATTACAGTTTTTTTTCCATTTATTAATGTGTGACAATCATTTAACTTTTATCTGTTCCATTTTTTTTTTCTGGTTGATGAGGCATTTTTAATGATTTTGATTTTGCCAATAATTCTTTTTTTTATTACGTATTTTCCTCAATTACATTTCCAATGCTGTCCCAAAAGTCCCCCATACTCCTCCCCAATTCCCTACCCACCCATTCCCATTCCACTGGCCCTGGCATTCCCTTTTACTGGGGCATATAAAGTTTGCAAGTCCAATGGGCCTCTCTTTACAGTGACGACCGACTAGGCCATCTTTCTATACATATGCAGCTAGAAACTAGAGCTCCGGGGTACTGGTTAGTTCATCATGTTGTTCCCCCTATAGGGTTGCAGATCCCTTTAACTCCTTGGGTACTTTCTCTAGCTTCTCCATTGGGAGCCCTGTGATCCATCCAATAGATGACTGTGAGCATCCACTTCTGTGTTTGCTAGGCCCCCGCATAGTCTCACAAGAGACAGCTATATCTGGGTCCTTTCAGCAAAATCTTGCTAGTGTATGCAATGGTGTCATCGTTTGGAAGCTGATTATGGGATGGATCCCTGGATATGGCAGTCTCTAGATGGTCCATCCTTTCCTCACAGCTCCAAACTTTGTCTCTGTAACTCCTTCCATGGGTGTTTTGTTCCCAATTCTAAGAAGGAGCATAGTGTCCACACTTTGGTCTTCATTCTTCTTGAGTTTCATGCGTTTAGCAAATTGTATCTCATATCTTGGGTATCCTAAGTTTTGGGCTAATATCCACTTATCATTGAATACATATTGTGTGAGTTCCTTGGTGATTGTGTTATCTCACTCAGGATGATGCCCTCCAGGTCCATCCATTTGGCTAGGAATTTCATAAATTCATTCCTTTTAATAGCTGAGTAGTACTCCATTGTGTAAATGTATCATATTTCCTGTATCCATTCCTCTGTTGAGGGGCATCTGGGTTCTTTCCAGCTTCTGGCTATTATAAATAAGGCTGCTATGAACATAGTGGAGCATGTGTCCCTCTTACCATTTGGAACATCTTCTGGATATATGCCCAGGAGAGGTATTGCTGGATCCTCCGGTAGTACTTTATCCAATTTTCTGAGGAACCGCCAGACTGATTTCCAGAGTGGTTGTACAAGCTTGCAATCCCACCAACAATGGAGGAGTGTTCCTCTTTCTCCACATCCTCACCAGCATCTGCTGTCACCTGAATTTTTGATCTTAGCCATTCTGACTGGTGTGAGGTGGAATCTCAGGGTTGTTTTGATTTGCATTTCCCTGATGATTAAGGATGTTGAACATTTTTTCAGGTGCTTCTCTGCCATTTGGTATTCCTCAGGTGAGAATTCTTTGTTCAGTTCTGAGCCCCATTTTTTAATGGGGTTATTTGATTTTCTGGAATCCACCTTCTTGAGTTCTTTATATATATTGGATATTAGTCCCTTATCTGATTTAGGATAGGTAAAGATCCTTTCCCAATCTGTTGGTGGTCTTTTTGTCTTATTGATGGTGTCTTTTGCCTTGCAGAAGCTTTGCAGTTTCATGAGGTCCCACTTGTCAATTCTCGATCTTACAGCACAAGCCATTGCTGTTCTATTCAAGAATTTTTCCCCTGTGTCCATATCTTCAAGGCTTTTCCCCACTTTCTCCTCTATAAGTTTCAGTGTCTCTGGTTTTATGTGAAGCTCCTTGATCCACTTAGATTTGACCTTAGTACAAGGAGATAGGAATGGATTGATTCGCATTCTTCTACATGTTAACAACCAGTTGTGCCAGCACCATTTGTTGAAAATGCTGTCTTTCTTCCACTGGATGGTTTTAGCTCCCTTGTCGAAGATCAAGTGACCATAGATAGGTGTGTGGGTTCATTTCTGGTTTTCAATTCTATTCCATTGGTCTACTTGTCTGTCACTATACCAGTACCACACAGTTTTTATCACAATTGCTCTGTAGTAAAGCTTTAGGTCCGGCATGGTGATTCCACCAGAGGTTCTTTTATCCTTGAGAAGAGTTTTTGCTATCCTAGGTTTTTTGTTATTCCAGATGAATTTGCAGATTGCACTTTCTAATTCGTTGAAGAATTGAGTTGGAATTTTGATGGGGATTGCATTGAATCTGTAGATTGCTTTTGGCTAGATAGCCATTTCTACAATGTTGATCCTGCCAATCCATGAGCATGGGAGATCTTTCCATCTTCTGAGATCTTCTATAATTTCTTTCTTCAGAGACTTGAAGTTTTTATTATACAGATCTTTCACTTCCTTAGTTAGAGGCACACCAATATATTTTATATTATTTGTGACTATTGAGAAGGGTGTTGTTTCCATAATTTCTTTCTCAGCCTTATTATTCTTTGTGTAGAGAAAGGCCATTGATTTGTTTGAGTTAATTTTATACCAGCTACTACACCGAAGCTGTTTATCAGGTTTAGGAGTTCTCTGGTGGAATTTATAGGGTCACTTATAAATACTATCATATCATCTGCAAAAAGTGATATTTTGACTTCATCTTTTCCAATTTGTATCCCTTTGATCTCCTTTTGTTGTCGAATTGCTCTGGCTAGGACTTCAAGTACAATGTTGAATAGGTATGGAGAGAGTGGACAGCCTTGTCTAGTCCCTGATTTAGTGGGACTGCTTCAAGCTTCTCACCATTTACTTTGATGTTGGCTACTGGTTTGCTGTAGATTGCTTTTATCATGTTTAGGTATGGTCCTTGAATTCCTGATCTTTCCAAGTGAGACCCTTTGGATATGCAAACTTTATATGCCCCAGTACAGGGGAACGCCAGGGCCAACAAATGGGGAATGGGTGGGTAGGGAAGTGGGGGGGAGGGTATGGGGGAATTTTGGGATAGCATTGGAAATGTAATTGAGGAAAATATGTAATAAAAATATTTTTTAAAAAAAAGAATAAATAAGGCAAACATATAGTCTCTGTGAGAGGCCAGTTCATCCCAATCCCTGTCTATAAATGGAAAACCATGTGTCTTAGTTAGGGTTACTATTGCTGTAACTATGACCAAAGCAACTCGAGATGGAAAGGGTTTATTTGGCTTACACTTTCACATTGTAATTTGTCTTTGATGGAAGTCAGGACAGGAACTCAAGCAGAGAATGTACATGGAGGCAGGAGCTGATGTAGAGGCCATGGAGGGGTGCTGCTTGCTTTTCATGGCTTGCTCAGCCTGCTTTCTTATAGAACTCAGAATCACCAGCCCAGCAATACCACCACTCAGAATAGGCTGGGCCTTCTCACATCAATCAATAATTAAGAAAATGCACTACAGACTTGCCTACAGACCCATCTTATGGAGGCATTCTCTTAACTGAGGTTCCTTTCTCTCAGATGACTTTAGCTTGTATCAAGTTATCATAAAACTAGCAACACTCCTCCATCACTGGTGGGATTGCAAACTGATGCAACCACTCTGGAAATCATTCTGGCAGTTCCTCAGAAAACTGGAAATAGTTCTATCTGAAGACACAGCTATACCACTCCTGGGCATATACCCAAAAGATGCTCCACCATACTCTAAGGAAACTTGCTCCACCAGGTTCATAGTAGCCTTATTCGCAATAGCCAGAAACTAGAAGCATCCCAGATGTCCCTCAACTGAAGAATGGATACAGAAAGTGTGGTTCATTTACACAATGGAATACTACTTTGCTATTAAAAACAAAAACAGCATGAATTTCAAAGGCAAATGGATTGAACTAGAAATTATCACCCTGAGTGAGGTAACACAGACCCAAAATTACATCCAGGTATGTACTCACTGATAAGTGGATATTACCCCAAAAGCACAGAATACCCATGATACACCCCACAGACCATAAGAAGTTAAATAAGAAGGAAGGCCCAAGTGAGTATGCTTCAATCTCACTTGAGAGAAACAACCAAATAATCACAGAAGGCAGAGGGAGGGAGGGACTTTGGTGGGAGATGGGAGGGGGAAGGGGGCCAGGATCAGATATGGAGGGTGTGATGGATATTCCTAGTTGTCAACTTGACTACATCTGTAATGAGCTACAATCCAGAGATGGAGGGCACACCTGTGATACAGATCTTGAAGCTGGAAGACACAGGCTTCTGACCCAGATGTTGACATGGAGATCTTGAGGCATAGTGGCTATGAAAAGTTTAGCCCCGGGCAAGGTAGTACATGCCTTTAATCCCAGAAGACTGAGGCAAGCAGATCACTGAATTCAAGGTCAGCCTGGAACAAAGCAAGTTCCAGATCCAGGTGTAGTGGTACACACCTACTCCAACAAGGCCACACCTCCTAATAGTGTCACTCCCTGGGAGACAAGCATATACAAACCATCACAGGGGGGAAGACTGGATAGAAGCCCAAGATGCCAGTACAATGAATGAAAATATGCAGCTGCTAGGGGTAGGGGTGGGGTAGGGGACCTCTAGAAAGGTCCAGAGACCTGGAATATGAGAAGTGCCCGGTATTCATTGTGGGTGCCCAACAGTGGGGAGATATAACCTGAAGAACCCATCATCAGTAGTTAGACAGGGCTCCCAGTGGGGGGATGAGGAAATCAACCCACCTTAAAATTTTTGATCTAGAATTGTTCCTGTCTAAAAGAAATTCAGGGACAAAATGTAGCAGAGACTGAAGGAATTGTGGACCAGTAACTGGCCCAATTTAGTTAGGACCCACCTCACTCAGGGGGATGCACCAAAGCAGGACACTATTCCTGATGCTATGTTGTCCTTGCAGACAAGAGCCTAGCATGGCTGTCCTCTGAGAGGCTCTACCAGCAGATGACTGAGACACATGCAGGTACTTATAGTCAACCAACAATTAGATTAAAGTCAGGGACTCCTATGGAAGAGTTTGGGGAAGGACTGAAGCAGCTGAAGTGGGTGGCAACCCCATAGGAAGACCAACAGTCTCAACTAACCCAGACCCCTGGTAGCTCCTAGAGACTAAGCCACCAACCAAAGGGCAGACACTGGCTGGTCTGAGGCCCCTGGCACATATGTAGCAGAGGACTGACTGCCTTGTCTGACCTCAGTGGGAGAGGATGTGTCTAATCCTGTAAAGACTTGATGGCACAGAGAAGGGGGATGGTCAGAGGGGGCACCCTCTCAGAGGATAAGGGGAGGGGGAATTGGGTCAGAAAAACTGCGACAGGGAGACCAGGCAGGGGGACAACATTGGGATGTAAATGATTTAAAAAACTAGCCATCACACCATGTAACCAAAAATGTCAGTTTTGAATGCTAAATTCACCAGGTAGGAAGATATTCATTCATGAATATATTCTCTTTGTTTTCATTTATGGGGTGATTCACATATACAATGATACTTCAATAATTATGGAAGAATGTGGAATTAAATTTGGAAGGTTTAATATGCCAAAATCTAGCTAATTATTAAAAACTAAGGAGGAAACATGACAGAATGAACCACTGAATGGGGGTAGGGGAGTTTCATGAAGAGTTCACAGGTGCAAATCCACGGCCACATGTTCCATCACAACTGAAGATGGGAATATAAAAAAGGGTGGCATGAGTCTCTTGGAGATGTTTGAAAAAAAACCTCCAGTCTGTATCCAGACACTATTGCCTTCATAGGATCTCCCTCAACCAGAGTGCTCTCCACCCTAGTCCCTGCTCCCATCTCGCAGAAAGGTGCTTTGTGATGCCAAGGACCTAGCTGGCCAATCAGGACTCAGGGGTGTGGCCTCCCATTGTTCAGGGTGGGTTCATAAGACAGTGCCTCTGAGAGCTCTGGACCAGACCACCACAAGGCATCAGGATGGCGAAAGCAACTAAGAAGACCCACTATCTGACACAGGATGTTGTGCCATCAACCTCGACATCCAAACCCAAGACAGTGAAGATTTGCCATCGTCAGCCCTGCCCCAAATGTAGCAAGAAGATAAGTAACCTCAAGGTAAGCATAGTCCTTTCTCAGGTGATTTCCCCTTCCCCAGCACTCCTAACCCTTTCTTGGCCTGGCATTTGCTCTCTTCTCAACCCATAGCCCCTCTCCTACAATCCCCTTTGCTTATTCCAGCTTTTCAAAGATTGATGTGCCCTTGTCACCTTACTCTGTTGAACTTGCAGGTGCAAAGGCCTAAGAAGAAGAGCAAGAAAACACTGCCAAGCATGCCTAAAAGAAAGACTTCTAAGAAAACTACACCACCAAAAAAAGGGACCAATAAAGGCAAGGGGAAAGAATTATTCGGTCACTAACATCATTCATTGAAAGAGCTGTCAACAGGTACTGAAAAGGAGCCCGAACATAGCAGCACTGAGAGCTCCAGGATTTCAACAAGTGATTAAGAATGACAGTAGACTCAGCATGCCAACCAAAGACCTGGAAATCTGTGAAAAGGATTGTCAGCTAAGCAATACCAAACTGTGTAGTCTGAAAATATAAGTACTACACAGTGCTTTGACTCTGGTGAAAATAAAATCAATCTGATATGAAAACTATCTGTCTCTGAGAATCTCTGATGGAGCAAAGAAGGAAGGAATGGGAGGAAAGGGGGCTGGGAAACAAGGAGGCGGTGGGGAGGAAGAAGGAAGAAACATGGGTATACAAGAAACAGGAAGTATTGGCTCCTACAGGGGTGGGAGCCAGACAAGAAAATCTAACCTCCAGCAGACAATGAGGGATTATGATTGAGCATAGCGTGGAGTACTGAAGACAGGCCTTCTCCTGATGCTTTTTCTCACAGGCCAAGGATGAAAAGGGACATTTCTTGGGTGGGGAGGTTGTATGTATGGGAATATGCAGGTGCATATGCCCATGTCCATTCATGAAGAGGTCAGAGCCAATTCAGCCAGGCAATCTCTGGGATTCGCCTGTCCCCACTCCACATTGCTAGATTACTGGGATCTGCTTGTGGGTGCTGGGGATTTAAATTCAGGTCCTTATGTGTGTAGAGCAAATGTAGAGCCATTTTCCCAGCCCTCAGGGTTGAGTGTTTCTATGTGTGTTCTGGCAGGATACAGGAATACTGCTTCAGGAAATGGACTGTAGAACCTACAGAATGAATGAAATGGGGTCATCAGTATCACCCCAACAAATAGCACATCACTTATAGGACACCTACCGACTAGGTGTTTCTTATACCCTACCTTATATTAAGCAATTAAAAGACCTTCAGAATGGCCAAATACCCTAATAAAACATATCAGTAGAAGCTCAGCATGTAGCTTGCCTAGCATGCATGAAACCCTAGGTTTGAACCCCAGCACTGTATAAACTGGTTGCATGTCTAGTATCCTAGCAACACACTTGGAAAGTAGAGTCAGTGCGACCAAAGCAAGTTCCAGGGCAGCCTGGATACATGAGAACCTGTCTAAATAAATAAAGTCCTTAATAGCACCCTAAGGAAAATAATATTGTTTAAAGCTCCCCTCCCCCCAAAAAAATGTGGAGCTGATAGCCTAATTCCTACAAAACTTTGGACTTTGGAGGTGAAGTTAGGTTATGGATTGGTCTGCCTGCAATCCTTTCAATAAATCAAGGAGCCTGTGTGGGGAGCCTGTTTCCCCTCTGTGGGGAAATTTAAAATATTATATCTGCCCTTTCAAATGTCTTTGCCCTTTTTTATTATTTTTTTCATCCCTGGAGGTAGTGTCATCTTAGAAAAAGAAAATAACTAAATGCGCATGATTACAAAGTGTGTAGTGTTTGATACATTTTGTCACATGTAGATACTGAGGAAAACATTACCAAAAGAATAAGAGTGAACATTTTCTTTCAAAAGATAAGGGTTTAATTTTGGCAAAATACTTAAATAAATGATGGAAATTCTCAAATATTTATGTATTCTATCCACAGTTTAACTGATTTGGGCTAAAGTATGAATTAGTTGCCTATAAAGTTACAGAATGAGAGAATGTAAAGAAACTAATTTACTCACTTTTTAAAGAAAAAAAAATCAATCAGATTCCCTCTTACTATCCATTGTAAGCAAGGTTACCCCATTCTACAATCCTGGGATTTAGGAAACTCTCGTGTTACTGTACCTGTGGGGTTCTAAAAGTGTTACACAGGGGAACACTTGACTTTGTAACCCAACATCAGTCCTTTCACTCAGTCCAAGTCCTCAGAGACTCACTTAAGACATAGTTGTAGGAAGAGGGTATATGTTTTGTTTTTGATTAGTAGTACTACAAGGTATTGATGTATCACAGTTTAATGACTTGTTTTGTTTGTTTGAGATAGGGTCATGTTATGTGGACCAGGATAGCCATAACTCACAGTCCTCCTGCCTCAGCCTCCTAAGATTGGAAGTATAAGCATGTATCATCACACCCAAGCCCATTATTCATTCAAGGACACTGCATCTCGGTTCTCCAGTGGTGGGAGGAGATAGGATCTATAAGAGCAATTCACTCGTTCTATTTGAGTACCTGAGATAACTTGCAACATTGCTCATTTTGTTTTATTTAAATAAGAATGCACAGCATTAGATTCATATTAGATTATGACATTTTCAACCAAAAGTTGATTTTGTTGCTTTTCCTCCCCCATCTTCTCTCCTGTCTTAGCGTTTCTCTTGCTGTGCTAGAGCACCATGACCAGAAGTAACTTGAGGAGGAAAAGGTTGATTTCAGCTTACAACTTAAAGTTACTCATGAAGGGGAATCATGGCAGGAGCTCAAACAGACCAAGTACCTGGCAGCCAGAAATGCAGCAGAGGCTGTTGAGGAATGCTGCTTAGTACAAGTCCTCTTGTTCATCATGTCTAGCACAGACTGCATTCTTATACCACCCAGGACCACCAGCCCAAGGTGGTACTAACCATCATGAGCTAGCCCTACCCACCCACCCACCCACCCACCCCCACACCCGCCACAAACACAGTAATCATCAATCAAGAAAATACACCCACCACAGGCTTAACTACAAGTAAATTTGGTGGGTCCATTTTCTCAATTGAGATTTCCTCTGCATCATTTCCTGTCTTGAGATCCTGTGCTGACTTCCTCTGATGGTGGACTATGATGTGGGAGTACAAGGGAAGTAAACCCTTCCCTCTCCAAGTTGCTTCTAATCATGGTGTTTTATCACAGCATCCATTAGTGCTGTTGATAATGTAACAAATATCAACTTATGATATTCATTATTTATATATTTGGGTTAAATATCAAACAAATTATAAGCTAAATATTAATTAGCAAATGTTGTTTTTCTCCTCTTACTTTTGTATACAACAATTTTATTTTCTTTATTCTTATGCTTATTCTTATGCCTGTGGCCACAAGAATCATATTTGTGTCTTCTCACAGTGAGATTTGGAATCTACATTCAAGACTGTAAAATCCCAAGAAAAGTGACATATATATGAAGAATAAGGTAAGGACCTTCCAAGCAGTACATTGAGTCAAATGGAAATTTCGAAACGTTATGTTGTTGTTTTTTTCTTTTGTTTTTTGTTGTTTTATTTTTGTTTTTATTTTGTTTTGATCAATAAAATAGAATCAAATTCCCAGAAATAAACCCAAACATCTATGCACACTTGATCTTGAACAAAGTTGCCAAAACCAGTGAAAAAAAGAAAGCATGTTCAACAAATGGCGCTTGTCTAACTGGCAGTCTGCATGTAGAAGAATGCAATTTGATTTGTATTTATCACCTTGCACAAAGCTCTCGTCCAAGTGGATCAGGGACCTCAACATAAACCAGATACACTGAATCTAATGGAGGAAAAAGTAAGAAATAGCCTCAAACTCATTAGCACAGGGGAAATATTCCCAAACAGAACACCAATGGCTCAGGCTCTAAGCTCAACAATTAATAAATGGGACCTCATGAAATGGAAACACTTCTGTAAGGCAAAGGATACTGTCAATAGGACAAAATGGCTACCTACAGATTTACAGGGGAAAGATCTTCAATAACTCTGTAACTAATAGATGGCTAGTATTCAAACTATATAAAGAATTAAAGATGTCAGACTCCAAAAAAAAAAAAAAAAAAAAAAAAAACAAGCCAATTTAAAAGTAGGGTACAGAAGAAAACAGAGAATTCTCAACAGAGAAATCTCAAGTGGTTGGGAAGCACTTAAAGAAATACACTCTTTTCTAATAGTAACCTTTCCAAAGCACATCCACATAAAGGGACAGGTTCCCATGTCTTCTTACGCTTTCACAATTGGCCTTCCTAAATTTACTAGGAGAAGTTGTCCCCAATGTAAAAAGTACAGGATACCAAAAAGGGACATTTTCAAATACAGTGCACACTGGCATTAGTGAATGGAAAATAACAGATCTTCAAGGCACAGTAACACATTGCTTTTCAAGTAAAGTTACTTCAAGTCTTTGCTTTCAGCAAAATTAAATGAGGATCAGAAATGGAGTTGTCAGCTGTTAGATATTTCTTAGTTCCTTTGTTTATTTGCAGTATCCATTATCCTTGTGGATGCCAGGCAAGCACTTTATCACCAAACTGTGTCCTGTTTTTCACTGTTTTAAAAGACAGGGTCTCCAGGGATCCATCCCATAATCAGCCTCCAAACTCTGACACCATTGCATACACTAGCAAGATTTTGCTGAAAGGACCCTGATATAGCTGTCTCTTGTGATGCTATGTCAGTGTCTGGCAAACACAGAAGTGGATGCTCACAGTCAGCTATTGGATGGATCACAGGGCCCCCAATGGAGGAGCTAGAGAAAGTACCCAAGGAACTAAAGGGGTCTGCAACCCTATAGGTGGAACAACAATATGAACTAACCAGTACCCCCCAGAGCTCGTGTTTCTAGCTGCATATGTATCAGAAGATGGCCTAGTTGGCCATCATTGGAAAGAGAGGCCCATCGGTCTTGCAAACTTTATATGCCGTACTACAGGGGAACGCAGGGCCAAGAAGTGGGAGTGGATGGGTAGGGGAGTGGGGAGGAGGGTATGGGGAACTTTTGGGATAGCATTTGAAATGTAAATGAAGAAAATACCTAATTAAAAAATAAAGACAGGGTCTCACAATGTAGCCTTGGCTGTCCTGGAACTTGATATGTAGAGCATGCTGACCAGAGACCCACAGAGTTCCTTCTGCTCGTGCCTCTGGGAGTACTGGGATTAAAGGTTTGCCAGTACTATTTGGTACACCACTAAAGGTAATTTTTATCCCTCCCTCATCAATCATTAATTGCATAGAGGTTCTCAGGGAGAATTATGCATCATGAGCCTCTCCCCTACTAACAGTTAACGGTCTATAAATCTTTAGGAGATGAATGGAGCCATGTAAACTCTTTCCCCACCACACAGGCCCTTACTTTTTACTTGAAATACTATTTCAGTAACTTGCCAAAGCTGGTCTTGAACTAGGAAATCTCTGAATTGTTAATTTTTCTGGCTCAGCCGCCCAAGTAGCTGGAGCTACAGGCCTGTGTCACCAAACCTAATTAATAGTTATAATTTTATGATAAATTATCATAAATTTGTACATCTAACAAGGGGAGAAGTCAGAGAATTAAGTAATATAGTATAAACAATAAAAAAAAATCCCGGTTTTTGTGTGTTTGGTTAGGTTTGTTTTTTGAGACAGGATCTTTGTCCTAGAATTCATGATGCTCTTGCCTGTATGTCCTCAATGTTGAGATTATAAGTTTATATCATCAAGAAAAATGTTCCATCTACAATTGTTCTTTAATTTTTCATATTTTCTCAAGTGTGTGTGTATGAGTGTGCCCAATGTTAAAGAGGTGCTGGCCACTAAAGCTGGTTCATAATAGTTGTGGGCTGCCTGATGTGAGTGCTGAGAATTAAACTCAGGTCCTCAGCAAGAAAATATATGCTGTTAGCCATGGAGACCTCTCTCCAGCTGGCCTCCAATCTCCAATTTTTGTTAGTATGCAACAGTCTACTCAGAGCTCAATTATGTAAGAAATGAAAACAAGTCATATTATAGATGCCAAATTCTGTCTCGCTTTTTAAATATTTTTGTTATTTGATAATTTTATATATTGTATTTTGGTGATATTCACCCCTCCTTATCTCTTCCCATATCTGTCTCATATTTGCAATGAATAATGTTTGTTTTTAAGACAAAAAGTAAAGAGAAAATGTATGATCTTATTGAAATGCTTTCCCAATATGATATTTTAAAAGATTTAGTGCATGTGTCCTGCATGTATGTATCATGTGCATGCCTAGTGCCTATATAGGTCAGAAGAGGGCATCAGTTCTCCTGTAACTACAGTTACAGATAATTAGGCATCATGTGAGTGCTAGAAACTGAACGCGGGTCCTCTCTAAAAGCAACAAGTGCTCTTAAACAGTGAGCCATCTTTCCAGCTCTCACAGTATAATATGGTTTTTAAGTTTATCAAATTTTCAAAATATTTGTTTTTAATTATCTAATTTGACCAACTATGTAACTGCCTGAAATAAACTTGCCAACATGTCTCATGATTACAGGAAAAAATTATTAGCATATATTAGTCATACATAATAATAGGTTTCATCGTGACATTTGCATAAATGTATATAATGTACTTTGGTAGTATTCACCACCTAATACCCTTTCATGTCACCCTAGCATTCATGACACAGCCCTTTCTCATCCTAAATATGTCCTTTTTGTTTTTGTTAATCATGAAATTTAAGGTTACCCATAAAGCCTAGTCAAAGCTAACTATTGGCTACACCACTAATAGAAATTTCTCCCGCTCCCCAGTGATTATTAACTGTTGAGCCCCTCTGATTAACATCAGTTAACTGTCTATAAATATTTAGAGATGAGTGGGGCCACACAAGCTGTTCCCATCCCCCAGCATCAGTTAACAGCTCATAAATCTTCAGGAAGGGTGGAATCTCATGAGCCCCTCTGACTAACAACAGTTAACTGTCTATAAATCTTTAGAGATGGGTGGGGCCATGAAGCTCTTGCCCTTACCAACTATAAACAGATCATTAATCTTCAGGAAGGGTGGAACCTTGTGATCCCTCCTCCACTGGAAAAATGTTTTGAATACTTCAAATAGACACATACACAGTTTGTTGTCAAATTGAGGTCAATATTCATGCATTAGGAAAATATTCTCTTCAAAAAATGAATTATTACTTTGTAGAGAACATGTAATGATGGAAGTACTTTTTAAAATAATGTGCAGTTATTCTTAGTAAAGGATAAGTTACCAAGTAACTATGGAGGTTATATTTCATTACACACTGCTTTAGATTGACACAGAAAGTTTACTCTCAAATTACAATATTTCCAAGATTAGCTTTCGTAACTGATAGAGCTTGTAATTAAAACTTTAAATGTCAGTGTTACAATATGAGAAAATATATTATTTTCCATTTTCCTTTTAGAGGTTTGATAGGTAAATAAATTTGAAGACCAGAGTGTGAGGCTTCACATCTCTGTCAAATCCATTCTAACTGGGACTCAATTATCTGATATTTTGTATGACACTATCAGTGGAAATTTTATCCAACTGAAGTATCCATCTTCACAATAAAAAGATGTTGAACATCTTTGTTCATTGTGTAAATATATTGCATGCTATATGCAAAGTAATAATACTCATCACTGGAAAGAGAGGCCCATTGGACATACAAACTTTATATGCCCCAGTACAGTGGAACGCCAGGGCCAAAAAATGGGAATGGGTGGGTAGGAAAGTGGGGGGGCAGGGTATGGGGGACTTTTGGGATAGCACTGGAAATGTAATTGAGGAAAATACATAATAAAAAAAATGTGCTGGAAAAAAAAAGTTCATGTTCAACAGGTAATATTTGTCAATGTGAGTGATTCACCCACACCTAGTTACTAAATCTATGCTAAGTATCACTGCATAGCCAACACTCCAAATGGAGTGACAGGAAGATCAAAAATTCAAAGTCATCCTCTACTACATAGAGAATATGAAAACCAACATGGGGTACATCAGACTCTGTGTGTGTGTGTGTGTGTGTGTGTGTGTGTGTGTGTGTGTGTGTGTCCAAAACAATGTAATTGCTGTACAAAAACAGGGGAACACTTCAGGACACCAGAATGGACAAGAATTCTTAGGAATATTTGGACAAGACCCTAAATATATGGAAAAGAAAATACAATGCAGACAAGTGGGGTCGAGTGTGGTGATTAACTAGTTATACCTAGCTCACAAAAGGCAGAGGCAGAAGGATTTAAGAGTTCACAGCCGGTAAAAACATCCAGTGGGGAAAAGACAGCATTTTCCTTTTTTTTCTTTTTTTTTAATTGGATATATTCTCCAGTAACATTTTAAATGCTATCCCAAAAGTCCCCTATACCCTCCCCCCTGCCCTGCTCCCCTACCTACTCACTCCCACTTCTTGGCCCTGGCATTCCCCTGTACTGGAGCATATAAAGTTTGCAAGACCAAGGGCCTCTCTTCCCACTGATGGCCGACTAGGCCACCTTCTGCTACATATGCAGCTATAGACCAGAGCTATGAAGGTACTGGTTAGTTCATATTGTTGTTCCACCTATAGGTTTGCAGACCACTTCAGCTTTTGGGTACTTAAAGACAACATTTTCAACAAATGATGCTGGCTTAACTGGCAATTATCATGTAGAAGAATGTGAATTGATCCATACTTATCTTCTCATACAAAGCTCAAGTCTAAGTGGATCAAGGAACTCAACATAAAACCAGAGACTCTGAAACTTATAGAGAGAAAGTGGGGGAAAGCCTTGAAGATATGGGCACAGGGGGAAAATTCCTGAACAGAACAACAATGGCTTGTACTGTAAGATTGAGACTCAACAAATGGGACCTCATAAAATTGAAAAGACAAAAAAAAAAAAAAAAGACAAAAAGGCCACCAACAGATTGGGAAAGGATTTTTACAAATGCTAAATCTGATAGGGGACTAATTTCCAATACATACAAAGAACTCAAGAAGATGGACTCCAGAAAATCAAATAACCCCATTAAAAAATGGGGCACAGAGCTAAACAAAGAATCCTAGCTCTTCCAGTCAGAACAGCACCGGGGTAGCTAGGGCACAGGGTCGGCTGACACTCGCCAGCTACCCACAACACCTGCCACAGGATCTTAAGACTTCTGGTGAGTGGAACACGGCTTCTGCTCCAATCCAATTGTGCACGGGACCTGAGACTGCATTAGTTAGGGAAGCAGAAAACCAGCCTGAGTAGGACCACAGGCCTCTTCCAGCCTGACCAGCACCGGGGTAGCTAGAGCGCAGGATCAGCTGACTCCCGCCAGCTACCCACAACACCCACCACAGGATTTTGAGACTTCGGGTGAGTGGAACACAGAGTCTGCTCCAATATTTAAACAGTGACAAAATAACAACTAACCGCAGAGATTACCAGATGGCGAAAGGTAAACGAAATAATCTTACTAACAGAAACCAAGACCACTCACCATCATCAGAACCCAGCACTCCCACTTCACACAGTCCAGGGCACCCCAACACACTGGAAAAGCTAGACACGGATCTAAAAGCATATCTCATGATGATGGTAGAGGACATCAAGAAGGACTTTAATAACTCACTTAAAGAATTACAGGAGAACATGGCTAAAGAGTTACAAGTCCTTAAAGAAAAACAGGATAACACAATCAAACAGGTAGAAGTCCTTAAAGAAAAACAGGATAACAAAATCAAACAGGTAGAAGTCCTTAAAGAAAAACAGGAAAACACATCCAAACAGATGATGGAAATGAACAAAACCATACTAGACCTAAAAAGGGAAGTAGACACAATAAAGAAAACCCAAAATTAGGCAACACTGGAGATAGAAACCCTAGGAAAGAAATCTGGAACCATAGATACGAGCATTAGCAACAGAATACAAGAGATGGAAGAGAGAATCTCAGGTGCAGAAGATTCCATAGAGAACATCGGCACAACAATCAAAGAAAATGTAAAACGCAAAAAGATCCTAACTCAAAACATCCAAGAAATACAGGACACAATGAGAAGACCAAACCTACGGATAATAGGAGTGGATGAGAATGAAGATTTTCAACTCAAAGGACCAGCAAACATCTTCAACAAAATTATAGAAGAAAACTTCCCAAATCTAAAGAAAGAGAGGCCCATGAACATACAAGAAGCCTACAGAACTCCAAATAGACTGGACCAGAAAAGAAATACCTCCCTACACATAATATTCAGAACAACAAATGCACTAAATGAAGATAGAATACTAAAAGCAGTAAGAGAAAAAGGCCAAGTAACATATAAAGGCAAGCATATCAGAATTACTCCAGATTTTTCACCAGAGACTATGAAAGCCAGAAGATCCTGGACAGATGTTATACAGACACTAAAAGAACACAAATTTCAGCCCAGGCTACTATACCCAGCCAAACTCTCAAGTAACATAGATGGAGAAACCAAAGTATTCCACAACACAACCAAATTCACACATTATCTCTCCACGAATCTAGCCCTTCAAAGGATAATAACAGGAAAAAACCAATACAAGGACAGGAACCACGCTCTAGAAACAACAACAAGGTAATCCCTCAACAAACCTAAAAGAAGACAGCCACAAGAACAGAATGCCAACTTTAACAACAAAAATAACAGGAAACAACAATTATTTTCCTTAATATCTCTTAATATCAATGGACTCAACTCCCCAATAAAAAGGCATAGACTAACAAACTGGCTACACAAACAAGACCCAACATTTTGCTGCTTACAGGAAACTCATCTCAGAGAAAAAGATAAGCACTACCTCAGAATGAAAGGCTGGAAAACAATTTTCCAAGCAAATGGTAGGAAGAAACAAGCTGGAGTAGCCATTCTAATATCTGATAAGATTGACTTCCAACCCAAAGTCATCAAAAAAGACAGGGAGGGGCACTTCATACACATCAAAGGTAAAGTCCTCCAAGAGGAACTATCAATTCTGAATATCTATGCTCCAAATACAAAGGCAGCCACATTCATTAAAGAACCTTTAGTAAAGCTCAAAGCACACATTGCACCTCAAACAATAATAGTGGGAGACTTCAACACACCACTTTCACCAATGGACAGATCATGGAAACAGAAACTAAACAGGGACACAGTGAAACTAACAGAAATTATGAATCAAAGGGATCTGGCAGATATCTACAGAACATTCTATCCTAAAACAAAAGGATATACCTTCTTCTCAGCACCTCATGGTAGCTTCTCCAAAATTGACCACATAATTGGTCACAAAACAGGCCTCAACAGATACAAAAATATTGAAATTGTCCCATGCATCCTATCAGATCAACATGGTCTAAGGCTGATCTTCAATAACAAAATAAATAATAGAAAGCCAACATTCACGTGGAAACTGAACAACACTCTTCTCAATGATAACTTGGTCAAGGAAGGAATAAAGAAAGAAATTAAGGACTTTATAGAGTTCAATGAAAATGAAGCCACAACATACCCAAACGTATGGGATGCAATGAAAGCATTTCTAAGAGGAAAACTCATAGCTCTGAGTGCCTCCAAAAAGAAACTAGAGAGAGCACACATTAGCAGCTTGACAACACACCTAAAAGCACTAGAAAAAAAGGAAGCAACTTCACCCAAGAGGAATAGACAGCAAGAAATAATCAAACTCAGGGGCGAAATCAACCAAGTGGAAACAAGAAGAACTATTCAAAGAATCAACCAATCAAGGAGCTGGTTCTTTGAGAAAATCAACAAGATAGATAAACACTTAGCCAGACTCACTAGAGGGCACAGGGAAAGCATTCTAATTAACAAAATCAGAAATGAAAAAGGAGACATAACAACAGATCCTGAAGACATCCAAAACACCATCACATCCTTCTACAAAAAGCTATACTCAACAAAACTGGAGAACCTGGATGAAATGGAGAAGTTTCTAGAGAGATACCAGGTACCAAAGTTGAATCAAGATAAGGTTAATGATCTAAACAGCCCTATATCCCCTAAAGAAATAGAAGCAGTCATTAATAGTTTCCCAACCAAAAATATCCCAGGACCAGATGGGTTTAGTGCAGAGTTCTATCAGACCTTCAAAGAAGATCTAATCACAGTTCTTCACAAACTATTCCACAAAATAGAAACAGAAGGTACTCTACCCAACTCATCCTATGAAGCCACAATTACTCTGATACCTAAACCACAATAAGACCCAACAAAGATAGAAAACTTCAGACCAATATCCCTTATGAATATTGATGTAAAAATCCTCAATAAAGTTCTTGCTAAACGAATCCAAGAACACATCAAAACTATCATTGATCCTGACCAAGTAGGTTTCATTCCAGGGATGCAGGGATGGATCAATATACGGAAATCATCAACGAAATCCAGTATATAAACAAACTCAAAGACAAAAACCACATGATCATCTCGTTAGATGCAGAAAAAGCATTTGACAAGATCCAACACCCATTCATGATAAAAGTCTTGGAAAGATCAGGAATTCAAGGCCCATACCTAAACATGATAAAAGCAATCTACAGCACACCAGTAGCCAACATCAAAGTAAATGGTGAGAAGCTTGAAGCAATCCCTATAAAATCAGGGACTAGACAAGGCTGTTCACTTTCTCCATACCTATTCAACATCGTACTTGAAGTCCTAGCCAGTGCAATTCGACAACAAAAGGAGATCAAAGGGCTACAAATTGGAAAAGATGAAGTCAAAATATCACTTTTTGCAGATGATATGATAGTATTTATAAGTGACCCTAAAAATTCCACCAGAGAACTCCTAAACCTGATAAGAGCTTTGGTGAAGTAGCTGGATATAAAATTAACTCAAACAGATCAATGGCCTTTCTCTACACAAAGAATAAAGAGGCTGAGAAAGAAATTAGGGAAACAACACCCTTCTCAATAGTCACAAATAATATAAAATATCTTGGCATGACTCTTAACTAAGGAAGTGAAAGATCTGTATAATAAAAACTTCAAGTCTCTGAAGAAAGAAATTATAGAAGATCTCAGAAGATGGAAAGATCTCCCATGCTCATGGATTGGCAGGATCAACATTATAAAAATGGCTATCTTGCCAAAAGCAATCTACAGATTCAATGCAATCCCCATCAAAATTCCAACTCAATTCTTCAACGAATTAAAAAGTGCCATCTGCAAATTCATCTGGAATAACAAAAAACCTAGGATAGCAAAAACTCTTCTCAAGGATAAAAGAACCTCTGGTGGAATCACCATGCCGGACCTAAAGCTTTACTACAGAGCAATTGTGATAAAAAACTGCGTGGTACTGGTATAGTGACAGACAAATAGACCAATGGAATAGAATTGAAGACCCAGAAATGAACCCACACACCTACGGTCACTTGATCTTCGACAAGGGAGCTAAAAACATCCAGTGGAAGAAAGACAGCATTTTCAACAAATGGTGCTGGCACAACTGGTTGTTATCATGTAGAAGAATGTGAACCGATCCATTCCTATCTCCTTGTACTTAGGTCAAGTCTACGTGGATCAAGGAACTTCACATAAAACCAGAGACACTGAAACTTATAGAGGAGAAAGTGGGGGAAAAGCCTTGAAGATATAGGCAAAGGGGAAAAATTCTTGAATAGAACAGCAATGGCTTGTGCTGTAAGATCAAGAATTGACAAGTGTGACCTCATGAAACTACAAAGCTTCTGCAAGGCAAAAGACACCATCAATAAGACAAAAAAAACCACCAACAGATTGGGAAAGGATCTTCACCTATCCTAAATCAGATAAGGGACTAATATCCAACATATATATAAAGAACTCAAGAAGGTGGACTCCAGAAATTCAAATAACCCCATTAAAAAATGGGGCTCAGAACTGAACAAAGAATTCTCACCTGAGGAATACCAAATGGCAGAGAAGCACCTGAAAAAATGTTCAACATCCTTAATCATCAGGGAAATGCAAATCAAAACAACCCTGAGATTCCACCTCACACCAGTCAGAATGGCTAAGATCAAAAATTCAGGTGACAGCAGATGCTGGCGAGTATGTGGAGAAAGAGGAACACTCCTCCATTGTTGGTGGGATTGCAAGCTTGTACAACCACTTTGGAAATCAGTCTGGCGGTTCCTCAGAAAATTGGACATAGTACTACCGGAGGATCCAGCAATACCACTCCTGGGCATATATCCAGATGATGTCCCAACCGGTAAGAAGGACACATGCTCCACTATGTTCATAGCAGCCCTATTTATAATAGCCAGAAGCTGGAAAGAACCCAGATGCCCCTCAACAGAGGAATGGATACAGAAAATATGGTACATTTACACAATGGAGTACTACTCAGCTATTAAAAAGAATGAAATTATGAAATTCCTAGGCAAATGGATGGACTTGGAGGGCATCATCTTGAGTGAGGTAACACAATCACAAAGGAACTCACACAATATGTATTCACTGATAAGTGGATATTAGCCCAAAACTTAGGATACCCAAGATACAAGATACAATTTGCTAAACGCATGAATCTCAAGAAGAATGAAGACCAAAGTGTGGACACTGTGCCCCTTCTTAGAATTGGGAACAAAACACCCATGGAAGGAGTTACAGAGACAAAGTTTGGAGCTGTGACATAAGGATGGACCATCTAGGGACTGCTATATCCAGGGATCCATCCCATAATCAGCTTCCAAACGCTGACACCATTGCATACACTAGCAAGATTTTGCTGAAAGGACCCAGATATAGTTGTCTCTTGTGAGTCTATGCCAGGACCTAGCAAACACAGAAGTGGATACTCACTGTCAGCTATTGGATGGATCACAGGGCTCCCAATGGAGAACCTAGAGAAAGTACCCAAGGAGTTAAAGGGATATGCAACCCTATAGGGGCAACAACATGATGAACTAACCAGTACCCCGGAGCTCCTGTCTCTAGCTGCATATGTATCGAAAGATGGCCTAGTCGGCCATCACTGGAAAGAGAGGCCCATTGGACTTGCAAACTTTATATGCCCCAATACAGGGGAATGCCAGGGCCAAAAGTATGGGAATGGGTGGGTAGGGAATTGGGGGGGTATGGGGGACTTTGGGATAACATTGGAAATGTAATTGAGGAAAATACATAATAAAAAAATATTAAAAATTTTTAAAAAAGAAATATACAAGGTGTGTCTCGATCTTTCGATTATACTTGGGAGCAAGGGCACTACTGTCATGATATTGTTGTGCCCAAAGAACTAGGAAGCCAAGTTACAGAGGCTCCCTCCCATTGACCAAAGAAGAGATTGTATATCAATAAGAATGGCAAAGGAGGGACTAAGGCTGTAGCTGCATCAGGACAGTACTTGTGTAGTATCCACAAGGCTCTGGTAATCCCAGCCTTATAAATGAATACAATTCTGATCCATGCTACAATGTGAATGGACCTTGAATACACTATGCTATGTGAAACTGTATTTGAACTGGGAGTATCTCTCAGTGGTAGGTCAGATACTAAAAGTACAAAAATTGTGTATGTCAACTTATATGAGGTGGCTAGAACAGTCAAATATATAGACAGAAAATGGTGGGTAACAGAGGCTAGAGAACAAGGAGGCAGTATGAATGCTTAAAGGGTACAGAGTCTTTGGGAGGATAATGTAAACATTTTGGAGTTAGATGATGTTGATAACAACACAACCTAGCAATGTACAATTTGACATGTTTGTTTTTGTGCTTGTTCAGCTCAATTTAGGCAGCCATGTGAGACTTTATGAGTGTAGCTTCTCACATAGACATATGAGGAACATTATACAGATGGAGCAAATTGTGTTTATGTATTCATTTGGTGATAATTAATGAAAAATAGACCATAAATCTGAAAGAGAGCAAGGAGGAGTATATGGGATATTAGAGAGCGTCTGGAGGGAGGAATAGGAAGGGAGAAATATCAAAAAAAATAAAAGAAATAATGGACAAGTTTACATTTCACTCTAGTTTTAAAAAATCAGTATTTTTGTTTCTAGAAATGTGTGACTAGTGTGTTGAGGTTTGTTTCAAAATATTCAGGGTGGGAGAGTGAATGAGGATAAGAGGATAAACATGAATTGATAATGGATAAGTTCAGAAAAGTATATTATGCTGGTGTCTCTACCTTTAGATGTATTTGAAATTTTTTCACTAAATAAGAAAGGGACGATGCTCACACCTGTAGTCCCAGCACTTGGGAGATAGAAGCAAGATGATCAGAAGTTCAAGGCCAGCCTTGCTTACAGCAAGTTTGAATTATATTAAATTTAAACTATGTGATAACTTGTCTTAAAAAAGGGGAAAGGGACATTCTGCTATACAAGTTCCGTTTTATGGATGCCTTTTGTTTTAAAGAAACTCAGCCATTCTTGGTCAGCATCTCAGCAGGTGAGATCTGGAATTGATTATATTGCTAAAGACAGACCTAGGGTCTACAATGAGTATCATAAATAGTTAGGCACACATAGACACTGGGCCTTCTTATCAGTTCTCCTCTAAGCCCTGAAGCAGTACCTGCACAAAGTAATTTGATCTCAATTGCTTGCTGTGAGGGCTACAGTAGAGCTCGGTGGGACAGCACTTGCCTAGCATATGCAAGGCCCTGTGTTCAATCCCCTGCACTGCAAAACGAATTGATTTCTTGTTTCATATTTATTTATCTCCAGGATTAGAAATCTATTCTAGCCACACATGGTGGCACCCATTTATAATCCTAACTCTGAGGATACTTAAGCCAGAGGGATCAGTTCTATACCACCTTGGACTATATAAAAAAACAGTGTCTTAAACAATACTAACAATACCATTAGTAATACTAAGAAGTGAACTTCAGAGAAACAGCTCGGGCCATCTACCTCAAACCTTCATGCCTTGTCACAATCTTACCTTTTTCTCTCTCATCCCTTACTCATGATCCAGTTCTTCTGGCAAAGATGAATGACAGTTCAGCAAACACAAACTACTTGTTGCAGAGCAGGCATGTTTTTAAATGCATCATATCATATGCATCAGGTTCTGTGAGTCTTCATACTGGCCTTGATTTTAGTGACATTTTAACCTCCATTGAGGCTTTAGACAGTTAATCATTATTTTAGTTACTTTCCTGCTGCTGTGGTAAAACACCATGACCGAAGGCAGCATAAGGAAGGAAGGTTTATTATATATTATAGCCTACTGGCATTTGTTTTCACTTTTCTATTGTCATGACAAAACATTGTGGCCAAGGCAACTTTAAAAAGAAGTATTTAATTTGTGGATTCATCATACCAGGGGGTTAAAAATCCAAGATCAGCTCTGCCTCAGGAGCAGGAAGCACCATATTGGTTCCAGGACTCCTCCAAAATTAGGAACTTAGTCTGCACAGGTGAGAGTGTGCACCACAGAAGCAGACAGCTTCTGGGACAGGCGGGAGCCACAGAGCCACTGAGGCAGCACCCTTTTCGGGCTGCAGACATCCAGCCACCCTCCCAGCCGGAGGACAGTAGTCTGCCCGGCACAGGATCCCTCTGCCTCAGGAGCAGGGAGCGCCATCTTGGTTCCGGGACTCCGCCGAAATTAGGAACTTAGTCTGCACAGGTGAGAGTGTGCACCACAGAAGCTGACAGCTTCTATGACCTGCCAAAGCAACACAGCATCTGGGAAAGGTCCTGTTTTGGGGTTTCTTCTTCGGCCAGGAGGAGGATCAAACACCAGATATCTGTGCGCCTTCCCTGAAAGAGGGGAGCTTGCCAGCAGAGAGTGCTCTAACCACTGAAACTCAAGGAGAGAGCCTGTCTCCCAGGTCTGCTGATAGACGGTAATAAGAATCACCAGAAGAACAATCTCTAAACAGAGACAACTATAACAACTAACTCCAGAGATTACCAGATGGCAAAAGGTAAACGTAAGAATCTTATTAACACTTCGGTGAAGTAGCTGGATATAAAATTAACTCAAACAAATCAATGGCCTTTCTCTACACAAAGAATAAAGAGGCTGAGAAAGAAATTAGGGAAACAACACCCTTCTCAATAGTCACAAATAATATAAAATATCTTGGCGTGACTCTAACTAAGGAAGTGAAAGATCTGTATGATAAAAACTTCAAGTCTCTGAAGAAAGAAATTATAGAAGATCTCAGAAGATGGAAAGATCTCCCATGCTCATGGATTGGCAGGATCAACATTGTAAAAATGGCTATCTTGCCAAAAGCAATCTACAGATTCAATGCAATCCCCATCAAAATTCCAAATCAATTCTTCAACGAATTAGAAAGTGCAATCTGCAAATTCATCTGGAATAACAAAAAACCTAGGATAGCAAAAACTCTTCTCAAGGATAAAAGAACCTCTGGTGGAATCACCATGCCGGACCTAAAGCTCTACTACAGAGCAATTGTGATAAAAACTGCATGGTACTGGTATAGTGACAGACAAATAGACCAATGGAATAGAATTGAAGACCCAGAAATGAACCCACACACCTACGGTCACTTGATCTTCGACAAGGGAGCTAAAAACATCCAGTGGAAGAAAGACAGCATTTTCAACAAATGGTGCTGGCACAACTGGTTGTTATCATGTAGAAGAATGCGAACCGATCCATTCCTATCTCCTTGTACTTAGGTCAAGTCTACGTGGATCAAGGAACTTCACATAAAACCAGAGACACTGAAACTTATAGAGGAGAAAGTGGGGGAAAAGCCTTGAAGATATAGGCAAAGGGGAAAAATTCTTGAATAGAACAGCAATGGCTTGTGCTGTAAGATCAAGAATTGACAAGTGTGACCTCATGAAACTACAAAGCTTCTGCAAGGCAAAAGACACCATCAATAAGACAAAAAAAACCACCAACAGATTGGGAAAGGATCTTCACCTATCCTAAATCAGATAAGGGACTAATATCCAACATATATATAAAGAACTCAAGAAGGTGGACTCCAGAAATTCAAATAACCCCATTAAAAAATGGGGCTCAGAACTGAACAAAGAATTCTCACCTGAGGAATACCAAATGGCAGAGAAGCACCTGAAAAAATGTTCAACATCCTTAATCATCAGGGAAATGCAAATCAAAACAACCCTGAGATTCCACCTCACACCAGTCAGAATGGCTAAGATCAAAAATTCAGGTGACAGCAGATGCTGGCGAGGATGTGGAGAAAGAGGAACACTCCTCCATTGTTGGTGGGATTGCAAGCTTGTACAACCACTCTGGAAATCAGTCTGGTGGTTCCTCAGAAAATTGGACATAGTACTACCGGAGGATCCAGCAATACCTCTCCTGGGCATATATCCAGAAGATGTCCCAACTGGTAAAAAGGACACATGCTCCACTATGTTCATAGCAGCCCTATTTATAATAGCCAGAAGATGGAAAGAACCCAGATGTCCCTCAACAGAGGAATGGATACAGAAATTATGGTACATTTACACAATGGAGTACTACTCAGCTATTAAAAGGAATGAATTTATGAAATTCCTAGCCAAATGGATGGACCTGGAGGGCATCATCTTGAGTGAAGTAACACAATCACAAAAGAACTCACACAATATGTATTCACTGATAAGAGGATATTAGCCCAAAACTTAGGATACCCAAGATATAAGATACATTTTGCTAAACGCATGAAACTCAAGAAGAATGAAGACCAAAGTGTGGACACTGTGCACCTTCTTAGAATTGGGAACAAAACACCCAGGCAAGGAGTTACAGAGACAAAGTTCGTAGCTGTGATGAAAGGATGGACCATTTAGAGACTGCCGTATCCAGAGATCCATCCCATAATCAGCTTCTAAACGCTGACACCATTGCATACACTAGCAAGTTTTTGCTGAAAGGACCCAAATATAGCTGTCTCTTGTGAGACGATGCCGGGGCCTAGCAAACACAGGAGTGGATGTTCACAGTCAGCTATTGGATGTATCACAGGGCTCCCAATGGAGAAGCTAGAGAAAGTACCCAAGGAGCTAAAGGGATCTGCAACCCTATTGTTGGAACAACATGATGTACTAACCAGAACCCCGGAGCTCTTGTCTCTAGCTGCATATGTATTGAAAGATGGCCTAGTCGGCCATCAATGGAAAGAGAGGCCCATTGGACTTGCAAACTTTATATGCCCCAATATAGGGGAATGCCAGGGCCAAAAGAATGGGAATGGGTGGGTAGGGAAGTGGGGGGCGCTATGGGGGACTTTTGGGATAGCATTGGAAATGTAATTGAGGAAAATATGTAATAAAAATATTAAAAATCAAAAAAAAAAGAATCTTACTAACAGAAACCAAGAAAGCTAGACCTGGATTTAAAAACATATCTCATGATGATGGTAGAGGACATCAAGAAGGAGTTTAATAACTACTTAAAGAATTACAGGAGAACATTGCTAAAGAGTTACAAGTCCTTAAAGAAAAACAGGATAACACAATCAAACAGGTAGAAATCCTTAAAGAAAAACAGGAAAAGACAACCAACAGGTAGAAGTCCTTAAAGAAAAACAGGAAAACACATCCAAACAGGTGATGGAAATGAACAAAACCATACTGGACCTAAAAAGCGAAGTAGACACAATAAAGAAAACCCAAAATGAGGCAACACTGGAGATAGAAACCCTAGGAAAGAAATCTGAAACCATAGATGCGAGCATCAGCAACAGAATACAAGAGATGGAAGAGAAAATCTCAGGTGCAGAAGATTCCATAGAGAACATCGGCACAACAATCAAAGAAAATGGAAAATGCAAAAAGATCCTAACTCAAAACATCCAGGAAACCCAGGACACAATGAGAAGACCAAACCTACAGATAATAGGAGTGGATGAGAATGAAGATTTTCAACTCAAACGACCAGCAAACATCTTCAACAAAATTATAGAAGAAAACTTCCCAAATCTAAAGAAAGAGATGCCCATGAACATACAAGAAGCCTACAGAACTCCAAATAGACTGGACCAGAAAAGAAATACCTCCCTACACATAATAATCAGAACAACAAATGCACTAAATAAAGATAGAATACTAAAAGCAGTAAGGGAAAAAGGTCAAGTAACATATAAAGGCAAGCCTATCAGAATTACACCAGATTTTTCACCAGAGACTATGAAAGCCAGAAGATCCTGGACAGATGTTAACAGACACTAAAAGAACACAAATGCCAGCCCAGGCTACTATACCCAGCCAAACTCTCAATTACCATAGATGGAGAAACCAACGTATTCCACGATTAAAACAAATTCAACCATGAACTCTCCACGAATCCAGCCCTTCAAAGGATAATAACAGAAAAAAACCAATACAAGGACAGGAACCACACCCTAAAAAAACAAGAAAGTAATCCCTCAACAAACCTAAAAGAAGACAGCCACAAGAACATAATGCCAACTTTAACAACAAAAATAACAGGAAGCAACAATTACTTTTCCTTAATATCTCTTAATATCAATGGACTCAACTCCCCAATAAAAAGACATAGAGTAACAAACTGGCTACATAAACAAGACCCAACATTTTGCTGCTTACAGGAAACTCATCTCAGAGAAAAAGATAGACACTACCTCAGAATGTTCCATTTTTTTAAATCTATACTTTTAAAAGGGCTAGTAACTAGGCATATTTACTTTCCAGTGTAAGTGTGTCTGTCTTTTTAATAGCTTCACACATGGTGACAAAAGCCACTTGCTGCCCACCAAAATCAATTTCCTTTTTACTTCATAGAAATCGAGCTGTCACTGAGAACACGGGCTTGTGACTGAGCCATACTTGTACTTCCATCCTCCATTACATGTATATGGGACATGTAACAAACTATTCATCAATAGACTATAAACAGAAAATCATAAGTGCTACTTTATGAGCCTGGGTCTTAAAGGAAGAGGCATGGATATTCTACAGCCATTTTTTTTTCTTTCCATTATTCAGGTGGTTGAAATAATGTCAACACGAATGGAAAGCAACAGCATGCTTAGGCAATTGTTTTTCAATTGAGTGGGATTGATTTTTGTCCCTTGGAGAACATATGACAATTTCAATTTTGGAGGAGTAAGATGAAGTTGCTATCTCCCAATATAGTAACTCATAGATGCTGAGGGGAACACTAAACATTTTTAGATACACAGAATAACTTCTAAAAAATTGTCCATTCCTAAATGTTAAAAGTGTATAACATTTAAAAATGAAATACTAAGGCATCTGAGAACAGTTTCAAAACAGAAATGACTCTTAGAGAAAATGTAGGTTCCCTGTGGCCTAGAATCATAGGTAGGAAAATCTTATTCTTTAACAATGAAGACTCTGGATTATTTTTGTAGTACTAGGCCACCCTTGTTATAATTGATTTATTGCATATAGATATACTTAGAATTACTCCTGTCGAGTCTCTGGGACAGGCGAGAGCCACAGTCTCTGAGTCAGCGCCATTTTTGGCTCCAGACAATAGGCCACCTTCCTGGTCAGAACACAGGTGTCCTCCAGGCCTGAGAGGCTTCTGCCTCAGGTTCTGCGGTAGCCAGCTTGGTTCCAGGACTCCGCAGAGGGCAGTCTGCACAGGTGAGAGTGTGGAATACAAAGGCCAGCAGTCTCTGGGACAGGCAAAAGCCACAGAGCTTCTGAGGCAGCGCCATTTTCAGCTCCAGACAATAGGCCACCTTCCTGGTCAGAACACAGGTATCCGCCCGGCCTGAGAGGTTTCTGCCTCAGGTTCCTCGGGAGCCAGCTTGGTTCCGGGACTCCTCGGAGGGCAGTCTGCACAGGTGAGAGTGTGGAATACAAAGGCCAGCAGTCTCTGGGACAGGCAAAAGCCACAGAGACTCTGAGGCGGTGCCATTTTCGGCTCCAGACAACCAGTCACCTTCCTAGTCAGAGCACAGGTGTCGGCCCGGCCTGAGAGGCTTCTGCCTCAAGTTCTGCAGGAGCCAGCTTGGTTCCAGGACTCCGCAGACTCCGTGGAGGGCAGTCTGCACAGGTGAGAGTGTGGAATACAGAGGCCAGCAGTCTCTGGGACAAGCGACAGCCACAGAGCCTCTGAGGCAGCGCCATTTTCGGCTCCAGACAACCAGCCACCTTCCTGGTCAGAGCACAGGTGTCCACCTGGCCTGAGAGGCTTCTGCCTCAGGTTCCACAGGAGCCAGCTTGGTTCTAGGACTCCTCAGAAAGTAGTCTACACAAGTAAGAGTATGAACTATTGAAACAACAGCATCTGTGACAGGCCAAAGCAACACAGCTTCTGGGAAAGATCCTGTTTTGGGCCTTCATCTTCGGCCAGGAGGAGGTCCAAACACCAGATAACTGTGCACCTTCCCTGAAAGAGGAGACCTTTCCTGCAGAGACTGCTCTGACCACTGAAACTCAGAGGAGAGAGCTAGTCTCCCAGGTCTGCTCATAGAGGGTAACAAAATCACCAGAAGAACAATCTCTAAACAGAGACAACTATAACAACTAACTCCTGAGATTACCAGATGGCGAAAGGTAAACATAAGAATCTTACTAACAGAAACCAGGACCACTCACCATCATCAGAACCCAGCACTCCCACTTCGCCCAGTCCAGGGCACCCCAACACACCTGAAAAGCTAGACCTGGAAATAAAAGCATATCTCATGATGATAGTAGAGGACATCAAGAAAGACTTAAATAACTCACTTAAAGATATACAGGAGAACACTGCTAAACAAGTAGAAGACATTAAGGAGGAAACAGAAAATCCCTTAAAGAATTGCAGGGAAACATAACCAAACAGGTAGAAGACATTAAAGAGGAAACACAAAAATCCCTTAAAGAATTGCAGGAAAACACAACCAAACAGGTGATGGAATTGAATAAAACAATCGAAGACCTAAAAAGGGAAGTAGACACAATAAAGAAAACCCAAAGGGAGGCAACGCTGGAGATAGAAACCCTAGGAAAGAAATCTGAAACCATAGATGGGAGCATCAGCAATAGAATACAAGAGATGGAAGAGAAAATCTCAGGTGCAGAAGATTCCATAGAGAACATCGGCACAACAATCAAAGAAAATGGAAAATGCAAAAAGATCCTAACTCAAAACATCTAGGAAATCCAGGATACAATGAGAAGACCAAACCTACGGATAATAGGAGTGGATGAGAATGAAGATTTTCAACTCAAAGGAACAGCAAACATCTTCAACAAAATTATTGAAGAAAACTTCCCAAATCTAAAGAAAGAGATGCCCATGAACATACAAGAAGCCTACAGAACTCCAAATAGACTGGACCAGAAAAGAAATTCCTCCTGACACATAATAATCAGAACAACAAATGCACTAAATAAAGATAGAATACTAAAAGCAGTAAGGGAAAAAGGTCAAGTAACATATAAAGGCAAGCCTATCAGAATTACACCAGATTTTTCACCAGAGACTATGAAAGCCAGAAGAGCCTGGACAGATGTTATACAGACACTAAGAGAACACAAATGCCAGCCCAGGCTACTATACCCGGTCAAACTCTCAATTACCATAGATGGAGAAATCAAAGTATTCCACGACAAAACCAAATTCACATATTATCTCTCCATGAACCCAGCCCTTCAAAGGATAATAACAGAAAAAAAAAAAAAAAACAATACAAGGACGGGAACCACACCCTAGAAAAAACAAGAAGGTAATCCCTCAACAAAAGTAAAAGAAGACAGCCACAAGAACAGAATGCCAACTTTAACAACAAAAAGAACAGGAAGCAACAATTACTTTTCCTTAATATTTCTTAATACCAATGGACTTAATTCCCTAGTAAAAAGACATAGACTAACAGACTGGCTACACAAACAAGACCCAACATTTTGCTGCTTACAGGAAACTCATCTCAGAGAAAAAGATAAACACTACCTCAGAATGAAAGGCTGGAAAACAATTTTCCAAGCAAATGGTATGAAGAAACAAGCTGGAGTATCCATTTTAATATCTAACAAAATCGACTTCCAACCCAAAATAATCAAAAAAGACAAGGAGGGGCACTTCATACTCATCAAAGATAAAATCCTCCAAGAGGAACTCTCAATTGGGAATATATATGCTCCAAATACAAGGGCAGCCACATTCATTAAAGAAACTTTAGTAAAGATCAAAGCACACATTGCACCTCACACAATAATAGTGGGAGACTTCAACACACCACTTTCACCAATGGACAGATCATGGAAACAGAAACTAAACAGGGACACAGAGAAACTAAGAGAAATTATGAATCAAATGGATCTGGCAGATATCTACAGAACATTCTATCCTAAAACAAAAGGATATACCTTCTTCTCAGCACCTCATGGTACCTTCTCCAAAATTGACCACATAATTGGTCACAAAACAAGCCTCAACAGATACAAAAATATTGAAATTGTCCCATGCATCCTATCAGATCACCATGGACTAAGGCTGATCTTCAATAACAAAATAAATAATAGAAAGCCAACCTTCACGTGGAAACTGAACAACACTCTTCTCAATGATACCTTGGTCAAGGAAGGAATAAAGAAAGAAATTAAGGACTTTTTAGATTTCAATGAAAATGAAGCCACAACATACCCAAACTTATGGGACGCAATGAAAGCATTTCTAAGAGGAAAACTCATAGCTCTGAGTGCCTCCAAAAAGAAACTAGAGAGAGCACACATTAGCAGCTTGACAACACACCTAAAAGCACTAGAACAAAAGGAAGCAAATTCACCCAAGAGGAGTAGACGGCAGGAAATAATCAAACTCAGGGGCGAAATCAACCAAGTGGAAACAAGAACAACTATTCAAAGAATCAACCAATCAAGGAGCTGGTTCTTTGAGAAAATCAACAAGATAGATAAACCCTTAGCCAGACTCACTAGAGGGCACAGGGAAAGCATCCTAATTAACAAAATCAGAAATGAAAAAGGAGACATAACAACAGATCCTGAAGACATCCAAAACACCATCAGATCCTTCTACCAAAGGCTATACTCAACAAAACTGGAGAACCTGGATGAAATGGAGGAGTTCCTAGACAGATACCAGGTACCAAAGTTGAATCAAGATCAGGTTAATGATCTAAACAGTCCTATATCCCCCAAAGAAATAGAAGCACTCATTAATAGTCTCCCAACCAAAAAAATCCCAGGACCAGATGGCTTTAGTGCCGAGTTCTATCAGACCTTCAAAGAAGACCTAATTCCAGTTCTTCACAAACTATTCCACAAAATAGAAACGGAAGGTACTCTACCCAACTCATTCTATGAAGCCACAATTACTCTGATACCTAAACCACAAAAAGTCCCAACAAAGATACAGAACTTCAGACCAATTTCCCTTATGAATATTGATGTAAAAATCCTCAATAAAGTTCTTGCTAACCGAATCCAAGAACACATCAAAACAATCATCCATCCTGACCAAGGAGGTTTCATCCCAGGGATGCAAGGATGGTTCAATATACAGAAATCTATCAACGTAATCCAGTATATAATCAAACTCAAAGACAAAAACCACATGATCATCTCGTCAGATGCTGAGAAAGCATTTGACAAAATCCAACACCCTTTCATGATAAAAGTCTTGGTAAGATCAGGAATTCAAGGCCCATACCTAAACATGATAAAAGCAATCTACAGCAAACCAGTAGCCAACATCAAAGTAAATGGTGAGAAGCTTGAAGCAATCCCTCTAAAATCAGGGACTAGACAAGGCTGTCCACTCTCTCCATACCTATTCAACATTGTACTTGAAGTCCTAGCCAGAGCAATTAGACAACAAAAGGAGATCAAGGCGATACAAATTGGAAAGGAAGAAGTCAAAATATCACTTTTTGCAGATGATATGATAGTATATATAACTGAACCTAAAAATTCCACCAGAGAACTCCTAAGCCTGATAAACAGCTTCAATGAAGTAGCTGGATATAATTAACTCAAACAAGTCAATGGCCTTTCTCTACACAAAGGATAAACAGGCTGAGAAAGAAATTAGGGAAACAACACCCTTCTCAATAGTCACAAATAATATAAAATAACTTGGCGTGACTCTAACTAAGGAAGTGAAAGGTCTGTATGATAAGAACTTCAAGTCTCTGAAGAAAGAAATTAAAGAAGATCTCAGAAGTTGGAAAGATCTCCCATGCTCATGGATTGGCAGGATCAACATTGTAAAAATGGCTATCTAGCCAAAAGCAATCTACAGATTCAATGCAATCCCCATCAAAATTCCAACTCAATTCTTCAACGAATTAGAAAGGGCAATCAGCAGATTCATCTGGAATAACAAAAAACCTAGGATAGCAAAAACTCTTCTCAAGGATAAAAGAACCTCTGGTGGAATCACCATGCTGGACCTAAAGCTGTACTACAGAGCAATTGTGATAAAAACTGCGTGGTACTGGTATAGTGACAGACAAGTAGACCAATGGAACAAAATTGAAGACCCAGAGATGAACCCACAACCTATGGTCACTTGATCTATGACAAGGGAGCTAAAAGCATCCAGTGGGGAAAAGACAGCAGTTTCAACAAATGGTGCTGGCACAACTGGCGATTATCATGTAGAAAAATGTGAATTGATCCATTTCTATCTCCTTGTACTAAGGTCAAATCTAAGTGGATTAAGTAACTCCACATAAAGCCAGAGTCACTGAATCCTATAGAGGAGAAAGTAGGGAAAAGCCTTGAAGATATGGGTACAGGGGAAAAATTCCTGAATAGAACAGCAATGGTTTGTGCTGTAAGATCGAGAATCGATAAATGGGACCTCATAAAATTGCAAAGCTTCTGCAAAGCAAAAGACACTGTTAATAAGACAAAAAGGCCACCAACAGATTGGGAAAGGATCTTTACCTATCCCAAATTGGATAGGGGACTAATATCCAATATATATATAAAGAACTCAAGAAGGTTGACTCCATAAAATCAATAACCCCATTAAAAAATGGGGCTCAGAGCTGAACAAAGAATTCTCACATGAGGAATACCGAATAGCTAAGAAGCACCTGAAAAAATGTTCAACATCCTTAATCATCAGGGAAATGCAAATCTAACACAACCCTGAGATTCTGCTTCACTCCAGTCAGAATGGCTAAAATCAAAAATTCAGGTGAAAGCAGATGCTGGTGAGGATGTGGAGAAAGAGGAACACTCCTCCATTGTTGGTGGGATTGCAAGCTTGTACAACCACTCTGGAAATCAGTCTGGCGGTTCCTCAGAAAATTGGACATTGTACTACTGGAGGATCCCGCAATACCACTCCTGGGCATATATCCAGAAGATGTCCTAACCGGTAAGAAGGACACATGCTCCACTATGTTCATAGCAGCCTTATTTATAATAGCCAGAAGCTGGAAAGAACCCAGATGCCCCTCAACAGAGGAATGGATACAGAATATGTGGTACATTTACACAATGGAGTACTACTCACCTATTAAAAAAAATGAATTTATGAAATTCCTAGGCAAATGGATGGACCTGGAGGGCATCATCCTGAGTGAGGTAACCCAATCACAAAGGAACTCGCACAATATGTACTCACTGATAAGTGGATATTAGCCCAGAAACTTAGGATACCCAACATTTAAGATACAATTTGCTAAAAGCAAGAAATTCAAGAAGAATGAACACCAAAGTGTGGACACTTTGCCCCTTCGTAGAAATGGGAACAAAACACCCATGGAAGGAGTTACAGAGACAAAATTTGGAACTGTGACGAAAGGATGAACCATCTAGTGATTGCCATATGCAGGGATCCATCCCATAATCAGCTTCCAAACGCTGACACCATTGCATACCTTAGCAAGATTTTGCTGAAAGGACCCAGATATAGCTGTCTCTTGTGAGACTATGCGGGGGCCTAGCAAACACAGAAGTGGATGCTCACAGTCAGCTATTGGATGGACCACACGACCCCCAATGGAGGAGCTAGAGAAAGTACCCAAGGAGCTAAAGGGAACTGCAACCCTAGGTGGAACAACAATATGAACTAACCAGTACCCCAGAGCTCTTGTCTCTAGCTGCATTTGTATCAAAAGATGGCCTAGTTGGCCATCACTGGAAAGAGAGGCCCATTGGACTTGCAAACTTTATATGCCCCAGTACAGGGGAACCCCAGGGCCAAAAAGGGGGAGTGGGTGGGTAGGGGATTGGGGGGTGGGTATGGGGGACTTTTGGGATAGCATTGAAAATGTAAATGAGGAAAATACCTAATAAAAAAATAAATTTAAAACAAAAAAGAATTACTCCTGTCATTTTATATTGTGTATCCTCTTCTCTCTCTCTCTCTCTCTCTCTCTATATATATATATATATATATATATATATATATATATATATATATATATATATAGTTATTGTTAATAATTATATATATAGTTATTATTATTTTAACATTTTCAGCAGTTTATTCTGATCATGTCTCCCCTCCCTTTCTTCTTCCCAGATCCTACCCACCCAAGAAACCCTATGCTTCTTTCTATATTTCTTTAGAAAAAAGTCCAATATAAAAGAATAAAAGACCAGCAGTTTCAACCAACCCAGACAGCTGAGGTCTCTCAGACACTGAGCCACCAACCAGGCAGCATACATGAGCTGGTCTGAGGCCCTGACATATATACAGCAGAGGACTGCCTGATCTGGCCTCAGTGGGAGAAGAAGCACCTAACCCTCAAGAGACTTGAGGCCTCAGGGATTGGGGAGGACTGATGGGGTGAGGGGATATCCTCTTGGAAACAGCAGGGAGGAGGAATGGGATAAGTAACTGTGGGAGTGCAGACATGGAGGGAGGCAATGACTGGACTGTAAAAAAAAAACATAAAAGTAATAAAGATTAAAACAAAGCTAATGCCAAGAAAAGAAAAAGTAAGAGAAGCACAAACGTCCAAGCACACACATGTACACACACCATACACCCCCCCTCACACACACACACACATACACGTAGAAACAAACACCATAAAAACACGAACTTGGAAACCATAATGGATAAGAAAAAGACAAGTAAATCAAAGATTGCCAAAAGAATTATAAAACAAAACACCTGCAAAAATACCATTGTGATTGTTTTGTGTTGGCCATCTACTACTGGGCATGGGACCTCCCTTAGTGTGGTTTGTATAACCAGTGAGACAACAGAGAAAACTATTTTTTTCCTTTTTGAGCAGTTGTCAATTGTAGATAGCTTAGCTTCTGGGTTAGGGAAGGGTATTTATGTCCACTTCCCCTTTCAGTGCTGGAACCCCATCTAGCTTGAACCTGTGCAGGCCCTGTGTATGCTGTCACAGTCTCTGTGAGTTCTTAAGTGTTTCACTCCTGTTGTATCTGGAAGACACTATCTCATTGCTGTCTTCCATACCCACTGGTTTTTACAATCTGCATTCCTCATTTCCTGCATAGGTAGCTAATCCCTGAGTGGAGAGGTTTGATGAGAACATACCAGCTAGAACTGAGTGTTCCAAGGTCTCTCATGCTGTACACATTGTCCATTTGCAGGTGTCTGTATTTGTTCCCATCTCCTGCAGTAGGAAACATCTCTGATGGTGACTGAACTAGACAATAATCTATGAATACAACAGAATTTTATTAGGAGTCACTTTATTATTAGGGAGCTTTATCAGAACAATGGTATTTGGTTTTGCCCTACGTCCATAGCCTATCTATGCTCAAGTTCTCTGCCACCCAGGTAGTGTCAGGAATGACTTCCTTCTTATGGAGCAGGCCTTAAATCTAATCATATAGTGGCTGTTTACACCTGCAACTTCTGTGCCACTGTAGCTCCAGTGCATGACACAGTTTACTCTTACAGACTAAAGAGCTCATTCCATGTTGGCCAAGGGAACCACCCACCAATGTCATAATTATCGTCATTGGTTTTGTACTGTGACTGATTTTCATTGGAATTAATGGTGACTATATAGAGAAAGTGATGCAGTAAATTTCAAGTACTGGAAACTGTGTAGAAACATCACCCACATTTATGTCCCCATATCTAACACAATGCTAAGCAGACTATTCAAGCTTCATGGTTGTTATTTAAGTGAATAGAAAGGTTCTTAGGCACAAAAATAGTAACTTAAAAAATCAAAAGACTGGGGAGATGTACAGAGGGTAAGGAAATTGAACAGAGGTGTGTAGCAATGGTGAATGGAGAAAAGGGGTAGCTAACAGAAAGTCCAGGCACAAGGAAAGCAAGAGGTTCCCATGGCCCAACAGGGATGACATTAGCTGAAATACCCAACAAAGGGGAAAGAGAACCTGTAGAGACCATATCCAGAGGTTAGGCATGGCTCCCCATTGAAGGATGGGGCTACCCACCCATCACAAAAATATTAATTCAGAATTGCTCCTGTCAAAAGGAAATGCAGGGACAAATTGGAGCAGAGACTGAAGGAATGACCATCCAGAGACTACCCCATCTGGGGATTCATCCCATATGCAGCCACCAAACCCAGACACTATTGCTGACACCAAGAAGTGCTTACTGACAGTAGGCTGATACAGCTGTCTCCTCAGAGTCTCTGCCAAAGCCTTACCAATACAGATGCAGATGCTTACAGCCAACTATCAGAGTGAGCACAGGGACCCCAGTGGAGGAGGTAGAAGAAGGACTACTGAAGGGGTTTGCAACCCCATAGGAAGAACAATATCAACCAACCAGAGCCTCTAGATCTCCCAGGGACTAAACCCCCAATCAAAGAATACACATGAAGAAACCCATGGCTCTAGCTGTGTATGTAGCAGAGGATAGCCTTATCTGGCATCAATGAAAGGGGAAGCCCTTAGTCCTGTGAAGGCTTGATGTCCCAGCATAGGGGATTGCTAAGGCAGTGAGGCGGGAGTGTGTGGGTGGGGGAGTACCCTCATAGAAGCAGGGCCTGGGGATGGGAAAGGAGGGTTGCTGAGGGGAAACTGGAAAGGGAGGATAACATTTGAAATGTAAATAAATAAAATAACCAAAAAAATTTATAAAAAACAAAAAAGAGAAAATCAAAAGACTGTATTTTTATTTATGTATTTTTCTATATTATTTCTTCCCATTCCTATATACAAGGTCTACTTTAATGACTCCTCTTTGTGGCTAATACTTTATTTTATTTTACTTTATGGTGATCACCAAATCACCATAAAAGGTTTACAAATTGTTCTCCTTAGCTGCTCTTCTGGAAATACTGCAATGCAGGTATCACTCCCATGATAGGTGGTTTAGCAGAAGTAATTTTAAAAGGCTTGCATAAGTCTTCCATTACTCTAGTCTCTATTTTTCATGAGAAACTTTCCAATATAGTCAAATGGATTCAAGTATGGTCTATTAAATATACTTCATATATTCCCTTGTTTAGAGTTTCATCTACTATATTCTTTCCATCTAGGAATAGAAGGCAATTGACCAAATAGTAATGGGAGGAAGATGGAAGGAGGTTCCTGTGTGGGAAATAAGAAGTGGTGTGGAATAGGGGCAGTATCAGGCAGGGGGAGTGTCTTAGTTAGGGTTTTACTGCTGTGAACAGACACCATGACCAAGGCAAGTCTTATAAAAAAAACAACATTTAATTGGGGCTGGCTTACAGGTTCAGAGGTTCAGTCCATTATCATCAAGGTGGGAGCATGGCAGTATCCAGGCAGGCATGGCACAGCAGGAGCTGAGAGTTCTATGTCTTCATCCAAAGGCTGCTAGTGGAAGACTGACTTCTAGGCAACTAGGGTGAGGATCTTATACCCACACCCACAGTGACACATCCATTCCAACCAGGTCACACCTATTCCAACAAGGCCACACCTTCAGATGGTGCCACTCCCTGGTCCAAGGATATACAAACCATCACAGGGAGATACAGGAGAGAGTCCCAAAGGGCCAGGAGAATGAATGGAAATATGCAGCTGCCAGGGGTGGGCATGGGGGATTCTCTAGGATGTTCCAGAAACCTGGGATGAGGGAGGCTCCTAGAAGTCAATGCAGGTGACCTTAGCTAAAATCCCCAATAGTGGGAATATGGAACTTGAAGAAACCACCTCCAGTAGTCAGAGAGGGTCAGTAGTGGAGGGTTGGCATCATCACCCACCTACAAAACTTTTGAACCAAAATTTTTCCTGTTCTAAAAGAAATGCAGGGACAAAGATGGAACACAGACTGAAGGAATGGCCAACCAGTGGCAGGCCCATTTTTAGACCCATCTTATTGTCAGGGACAATATCCCTGGTGCTGTTACTGATGCTATATTTTGCTTGCAAAAAGAAGCAGAGCATGGCTGTCCTCTGAGAGGCTACTAGAAGCAGACTGAGACAGATGCAGATACCCACAGCCAACCATTGGACAGAGGTTGGGGCCCCTATGGGAGAGTTAGAGGAAGGACTGAAGGAGCTGAAGGGGGTTGCAACCCCATAGGAAGAACAACAGTGTCAACTAACCTGGACACCTGGGAGTTCCCAGAGACTGAGCCACCAACCAAAGAGCATACATGGGCTGCTCCAAAATCCCCTACACATATGTAGCAGAGGGTTGCCATGTCTGACCTCAATGGGTGAGGATGCATCTAATCCTGTAGAGACTTGATGCCACAGGATGGGGGTATCTGAGAGGCCAGGCTGCCTTCTCAGAAGCAAATAGGAGGAGTGATGGGGGGAAAGTCTACAAAGAGGGACCAGGAGGGGGCAGCATTTGGGATGTAAATAGACAGACAGACAGACAGACAGACAGACAGACAGACAGAGAGCACTTGAACAATTTTTAATTGATTATCCTTTGTAATGATTCATCTGGAGTCCCACAACTTCTGCAGTCTTTGTAAACATATTTCCTTGGAAGTGCCTGTCTCCTCAATATGCTTATTGTACTTACTTAAACTAAAACTGTCACACCTTTGAATGTTAATGTGCTATACTGTAAAATATGTCACTTTATTGTCAATTGAATTTTTAACTATTGTGAGCAAGGATACAAGTCTTTTCTTTTTTCACTTTTGTTTTTTTTTTTGTGGTCAACCTATTTGTCTTTAAATAGTAGATCCTAAATAAACTATGATGCTAATGATGAGGCCGCTCTTGTCAGTGTTGTTGGATATCTATTCTTCCTTGTTCCTGTTAATTAGTATATACTTTAAAAAGCCAGTTGTGTTCTCTGTCTTACTAAGAAGACAGAAAGAAGACATCATTTCCAGAGATGCCTTTGTCTGCTAAAAAGAAAAAGGAAAAGGGGAAGAATATTACCAGAATGTTGCAACCAGGCAGAGTGGAACTTAGGCACATGGCTTTTATTTCTTGTTTGAGCTTGTTTGGACAAGGAATTTGACAAAGGTGCAAAATTTTGGTGCATATTATGAACAGCCTTCACAAAACTGGCACAGACTTTTTACACCGCCCACATCTTGAGCTGCCAGTACTGCAGGAGAGAGTTAGGCAGACTAAATGGCTCACTGATTTTTCCTCTGCTCATGAGGGAAAGCAATCCTTTTTAAAATAAGAAATCATGTCAGTGTGATATCTCAAACTTTAATCATATCACCCATGCTCCACAGCAGTGATATCCTAAAAGAAACTGTATGCAGTATCCCATTCAGACAGATGTTGTCATCAATGCCACAGAACCATTCAGATAAGGGACTCTAGATGATCTTTGAACATATAATGACTATGGAAAGCCACACATGCTCCTTTCTTTATTGATATATATACTCATTCTACATACATCTAGATTCCATAAAGGCAATTACAACAGCTATACGCACACACATAGCCTCACACACAGGGTAACACACACAAACCACACCACACACACACACCATAGTATGTATATCATATTCTTTCCTCTGTCATGTCTTCCACTTTCTCCCCTCCTTTCCCTTCCTCTAGTCTTCCTTCTTCCCTCGGCCTCGCTTTTGCTCTCATGTCATGCGTGTAAAAATGATACTATCTATATAAATCTATATTCAGCCTGAGCAAGAAAACATGTAATATTTGTCTTTCTGAGTCTGACTTAATTAATTTAGCATAATGAAATCTAGTTGTATTTATTTTCCTAAAAATGGCAGTTTCCTTTTCCTTATGGATGACATTTTCTCCATTCATTCATCTATTGATTGACATATAAGAAGACAACATCTTAGCAGGGCAGTGGTGGCACACGCCTTTTAATCCCAGCACTTGGTAGGCAGAGGCAGGTGGATTTCTGAGTTCGAGGCCAGCCTGGTCTACAGACTGAGTTCCAGGACAGCCGGGGCTATACAGAAAAACCCTGTCTTAAAAAAAAAAAAAAAAAGAGTCTTTACTTAAGACCTAATTGAGATAGGTAACATTAAAATGAAAAGATTTACTTTCACTTCTGAAATATTTTCAATGTTCCCATATATTAGATAGTTGCGTGTACATACATACTGTTGCCCATCACGTTGTGCTTCTGTGTAAGTGGGGTTAGTTTCATTTAAGAATTTTATATTTATTTTTTAATTTTTATTGGTTTTTTTTTTACATTTCAAATTATTATCCCCCTTCCTGGTTTCCCCTCTGCAAACCTCACATCCATTCTCCCCTCTCCTCGTCCCATTTGCCTTTATGAGTGTGCTTCCCCACCCACCCACCCACTCCTGCCTCACTGCCCTAGCATTCCCCTATCCTGAGATATCAAGCCTCCACAGGAACAAGGGTCTTGCCTCCACTGATGTCAGATAAGGCCATTCTCTACTACATGTGTAGCTGGAACCATGGGTCCCTCCATGCATACACTTTGGTTGGAGGTTTTGTCCCTGGGAGCTCTGGGAGTACTGGTTGGTTGATATTGTTGTTCTTCCTATGGGGTTGCAAACCCCTTCAGCTCTTTCAGTCTTTCCTCTAACTCATCCATTGGGGTCCCTGTGCTCAGTCTGATGGTTGGCTGCAAGCATCTGCATCTGTATTGGTAAGGCTCTGGCTGAGCCTCTTAGGAGATAGCTGTATCAGGCTCCTGTCTGAAAGTACTTCTTGGCATCAGCAGTAGTGTCTGGGTTTGGTTGCTGCATAAGGGATGGATCCCTAGGTGGGGCAGTCTCTTGATGGCTTTTCCTTCAGGCTTTGCTCCACTATTTGTCCCTGCATTTCTTTTTGACAGGAGCAATTCTGAATTAATGTTTTTGAGATCGGTGGGTAGCCCCATCCCTCAACAGGGAGCCATGCCTAACCTCTGGATATGGTCTCTACAGGTTCTCTCGTCCCTTTGTTGGATATTTCAGCTAATGTCATCCCTGTTGGGTCCTGGGAGCCTCTTGCTTTCCTGCCATCTGGGATTTTCTGCTGGTTACTCTTAATTCCCAGTCCCGAATTGCTACACACTTCTGTTCAATTTCCTGACCCTCCGTACATCTCCCTGACTCCTCTTGCACCTGATCCTGCCCCCCTTTTCCACTTCCCCCTCCTCTTTCCCTCCCAGATCCCTCTCTTCCTCTACCTCCTGTGATTATTTTGTTCCCCCGTCTAAGTAGTACTGAAGAAGCATCCCCGCTTTAGTCTTCCTTCTTCTTGAGCTTCATATGGTCTGTGAATTGTATCATGAGTATTCTTATTTTTTCATAATATCCACTTATCAGTGAGTACATACTTATTTGTTATTTTTATGTATATGAATGTTTTGCCTACACACACACACACACGTGCATACATGCATGCACACACACACACACACACACACACACACACACATCCCTAGTGCCTAAGGAAGTCCAAGAAGGGGTTGAATCCCCTAGAACTGAAGTTATAAATTGTGAGTCATCATGTGAATGCTTGGACTCGAACAACCCAGGTCCTCTGTAAGAGCAACAAGTGCTCTTAACCACTCATCTATCTCTCCAGCACTAAGAATTTATAATCCATTATTTTATGTATGCCCTGCCCATTTTTAAGTCATAGTATTAGTTTACAATGATTGGTATAATTAAAAATAATCAACCTAGTGGTCTAAATCATCAGAAATTTATTTCCCCTTAGTACTAAAGGCTAGAAATCCAAAGTCAAGATGTTGGTGAAGCCAAGTCTTCTCACAACTCTCCAGTGAGACCTCTACTTTTACTTCTAATTTCTGGTGACTTCATGGCAGCATAATTCCTGCTTCTGTTTATATCCTCACCAGACCATCTTCCCTCTATGGATGTCTATGCCTCTTTTCCTATTCTTGTAAAACATAATTATATTGCATTAGGGTTGCCTTACTTGAACATTACCTCTTATTAACTTGATTGAATCTGAAAGAGTCTATTCCAAATAAGTTTATATTCATAGGGGGATTAATACTCCAATACACATTTTGTGAAGGGAGCACATTTCTATCCATAAAAATGAAAAAGACACTTTGTACTTACTGATGTTGGCTAAGTTAAGAAGACCACACTTTTATAACCTGGTTCCTACTGAATATGCTATAACATTTTCCTGAGTGCTCAGAGGGAAAAGTGTGTATACTAAATAATTTGGAATTTTAAAAAGGTGTTTGATAACTGTAATGAAGTGCCACATAATTATGGAAAAGGGGGTTCCCAGAAATTTTTTAGCTTACTAAGAAAATACTTTTGAGATAGAGGTTAAGACATAGCAAGAAAAAAAATTAACCCAGAAAATTACATTTCACCAGTGATTTTTTTTTCTTTTTTAAAAGCTCTAGTGCTTGTTGATAAATAAATTCCCACTAATACAAGTTCTTTCATTATAACAAATGGGTTTGCTCCTGTCTGAGTATTCTTAAAGGTCATTTACATTAAATCAGAGTTAGAAAGATGAAAGTATGATGATTACACCAATAAAAGCACTTTCAAGAAGCATTTTCTCTCTAAGTTACAACACCTCCAGTGGAACCTTTGACTCACAGGTAGTCCAGTAACTGCGTGACATACTTGCTTTCTCACAGATCTGATGAATATGAGCAATCTGTACCCTTTGAAAAATTTACTTTTTAACCTAAAGTGATGTAAAGCCCTGACAAATCTGCCCTCTTCATTTTTTATTACTAGACTCTCCACTTCCACATCAAAGGCATTTCAAGAAGTGGAAACCCTGCACATTAATGTTCTTCAGCCTTAGAACTAAATCCCACCAATACTTTATAATAATGCTAAAGGTAACTAACAATCCAAAATGCCAGTAGACTTTGAAAATCAAATCTGGCATTAGAAAATTACACTGGACTGCAATAACAAGAATCCCGTCTGCATATTAAACAAGGAAAAGTTAATTAAGGAAATAGTTGCTTATGAGATTAATTAGTTGGAATCAATGCTGTTGACTAAAAACCCCCCAATATGTTTCCCCAGGAAGCCATGATGTCATTATGAGAAATCTCCAAAAGAACATAACACAAACCCATATATGCTGCACTAAAAGGAATGGTCTCCCTTAGCAAGACAAAGAAACTATTGATCTGAGCATAACATCCCTAAACTAAATCAAAGTGTTCAGTAAATACCATTGCAAATGGCTGACTGTGATAGAAGAATAAATGGCTAAATTGCTTTATGAGCAAATCTGTGGCCTTGCAAAGTGGAAAGCAAGATCATACTCAGATTTCTCAGATGTATGCTAGCATATATGTGAATAAGGGAAGACCCTTGGTATCTAGGAAAACTATCTGTTCTCCCACATGAAGAAAAACACTGTCATTTGAATCTAAGGAAGCTCATACTTTCACCCTTCTTCCTGCTGAAACTGTGGACAATTTCTCTAAGAAATGAATGAAGTTAAAAAAAATGAAGCCACAACATACCCAAACTTATGGGATACAATGAAAGCATTCCTAAGAGGGAAACTCATAGCTCTGAGTGCCTCCAAAAAGAAACTAGAGAGAGCACACGTTAGCAGCTTGACAACACACCTAAAATCTCTAGAACAAAAGGAAGCAAACTCACCCAAGAGGAGTAGAAGGCAGGAAATAATCAAACTCAGGGGTGAAATCCTGAACTATTCAAAGAATCAACTAATCAAGGAGCTGGTTCTTTGAGAATATCAACAAGATAGATGAACCCTTAGCCAGACTCACTAGAGGGCACAGGGAAAGCATCCTAATTAACAAAGTCAGAAATGAAAAGGGAAACATAACAACAAATCCTGAAGAAATCCAAAACACCATCAGATCCTTCTACAAAAGGCTACACTCAACAAAACTGGAAAACCTGGATGAAATGGACAAGTTTCTAGACAGATACCAGGTACCAAAGCTAAATCAAGATCAGGTTAATGATCTAAACAGTCCTATATCCCCTAAAGAAATAGAAGCAGTCATTAATAGTCTCCCAACCAAAAAAAGCCCAGGACCAGATGGGTTTAGTGCAGAGTTCTATCAGACCTTCAAAGAAGACCTAATTCCAGTTCTACACAAACTATTCCACAAAATAGAAATGGAAGGTACTCTACCCAACTCATTCTATGAAGCCACAATTACTCTGATACCTAAACCACAAAAAGACCCAACAAAGATACAAAACTTCAGACCAATTTCCCTTATGAATATCGATGCAAAAATCCTCAATAAAGTTCTTGCTAACCAAATCCAAGAACACATCAAAACAATCATCCATCCTGACCAAGGAGGTTTCATCCCAGGGATGCAAGGATGGTTGAATATACGGAAATCCATCAACGTAATCCAGTATATAATCAAACTCAAAACCAAAAACCACATGATCATCTCATTAGATGCTGAGAAAGCATTTGACAAAATCCAACACCCTTTCATGATAAAAGTCTTGGAAAGATCAGGAATTCAAGGCCCATACCTAAACATGATAAAAGCAATCTACAGCAAACCAGTAGCCAACATCAAAGTAAATGGTGAGAAGCTGGAAGCAATCCCTCTAAAATTAGGGACTAGACAAGGCTGTCCACTCTCGCACTACCTATTCAACATTGTACTTGAAGTCCTAGCCAGAGCAATTAGACAACAAAAGGAGATCAAGGGGATACAAATTGGAAAGGAAGAAGTCAAAATATTACTTTTTGCAGATGATATGATAGTATATATATAACTGACCCTAAAAATTCCACCAGAGAACTCCTAAGCCTAATAAACAGCTTCAATGAAGTAGCTAGATATAAAATTACATCAAACAAGTCAATGGCCTTTCTCTACACAAAGGATAAACAGGCTGAGAAAGAAATTAGGGAAACCACACCCTTCTCAATAGTCACAAATAATATAAAATACCTTGGCGTGACTCTAACTAAGGAAGTGAAAGATCTGTATGATAAGAACTTCAAGTCTCTGAAGAAAGAAATTAAAGAAGATCGCAGAAAACAGAAAGATCTCCCATGCTCATGGATTGGCAGGATCAACATTGTAAAAATGGCTATCTTGCCAAAAGCAATCTACAGATTCAATGCAATCCCCATCAAAATTCCAACTCAATTCTTCAATGAATTAGAAAGGGCAATCAGCAGATTCATCTGGAATAACAAAAAACCTAGGATAGCAAAAACTCTTCTCAAGGATAAAAGAACCTCTGGTGGAATCACTATACTGGACCTAAAGCTGGACTACAGAGCAAATGTGATAAAAACTGCATAGTATTGGTATAGTGACAGACAAGTAGACCAATGGAACAAAATTGAAGACCCAGAGATGAACCCACACACCTATGGTCACTTGATCTTTGACAAGGGAGCTAAAACCATCCAGTGGAAAAAAGACAGCATTTTCAACAAATGGTGCTGGCACAACTGGTGGTTATCATGTAGAAAAATGCGAATTGATCCATTTCTATCTACTTAAGGTCAAATCTAAGTGGATTAAGGAACTCCACATAAAACCAGAGACACTGAAACTTATAGAGGAGAAAGTAGGGAAAACCTCGAAGATATGGGTACAGGAGAAAAATTCCTGAATAGAACAGCAATGGCTTGTGCTGTAAGATCGAGAATAGATAAATGGGACCTCATAAAATTGCAAAGCTTCTGCAAAGCAAAAGACACCGTTAATAAGACAAAAAGGCCACCAACAGATTGGGAAAGGATCTTTACCTATCCAAATTGGATAGGGGACTAATATCCAATATATATAAAGAACTCAAAAAGGTGGACTCCAGAAAAATAAAATAACCCCATTAAAAATGGGGCTCAGAGCTGAACAAAGAATTCTCACCTGAGGAATACCGAATGGCTACGAAGCACCTGAAAAAATGTTCAACATCCTTAGTCATCAGGGAAATGAAAATCAAAACAACCCTGAGATTCCACTTCACTCCAGTCAGAATGTCTAAATTCAGGTGACAGCAGATGCTGGCAAGGATGTGGAGAAAGAGGAACACTCCTCCATTGTTGGTGGGATTGCAAGCTTGTACAACCACTCTGGAAATCAGTCTGGTGGTTCCTCAGAAAATTGGACATAGTACTACTGGAGAATCCCTCAATACCTCTCGTGGGCATATATCCAGAAAATGTCCCAACCGATAAGAAGGACACATGCTCCACTATGTTCATAGCAGCCTTATTTATAATAGCCAGAAGCTGGAAAGAACCCAGATGCCCATCAACAGAGGAATGGATACAGAAAATGTGGTACAATTACACAATGGAGTACTACTCAGCTATTTAAAAAAATGAATTTATGAAATTCCTAGGCAATTGGATGGACCTGGAGGGCATCATCCTGAGTGAGGTAACCCAATCACAAAGGAACTCGCACAATATGTACTCACTGATAAGTGGATATTAGCCCAGAACTTAGGATACCCAACATTTAAGATACAATTTGCTAAACGCATGAAACTCAAGAAGAATGAAGATCAAAGTGTGGACACTTTGCCCCTTCTTAGAAATGGGAACAAAAAACCCATGGAAGGAGTTACAGAGACAAAATTTGGAGCTGTGATGAAAGGATGGACCATCTAGCGATTGCCATATGCAGGGATCCATCCCATAATCAGCTTCCAAACACTGACACCATTGCATACACTAGCAAGATTTTGCTGAAAGGACCCAGATATAGCTGTCTCTTGTGAGACTATGCCGGGGCCTAGCAAACACAGAAGTGGATGATCACAGTCAGCTATTTGATGGACCACACGACCCCCAATGGAGGAGCTAGAGAAATTATCCAAGGAGCTAAAGGGAACTGCAACCCTATAGATGGAACAACAATATTAATTAACCAGTACCCAGAGCTCTTGTCTCTAGCTGCATATGTATCAAAAGATGGCCTAGTCGGCCATCACTGCAAAGAGAGGCCCATTGGACTTGCAAAGTTTATATGCCCCAGTACAGGGGAACCTCGGGGCCAAAAAGAGGGAGTGGGTTGGTAGGGAATTGGGGGGGTGGGTATGGGGGACATTTGGGATAGCATTGAAAATGTAAACGAACCCTATCAGAATTACACCAGATTTTTCACCAGAGACTATGAAAGCCAGAAGATCCTGGACAGATGTTATACAGACACTAAAAGAACACAAACTCCAGCCCAGGCTACTATACCCAGCCAAACTCTCAATTAACATAGATGGAGAAACCAAAGTATTCCACGACAAAACCAAATTCACACATTATCTCTCCACGAATCCAGCCCTTCAAAGGATAATAACAGAAAAAAAACCAATACAAGGACAGGAACCACGCCCTAGAAACAACAAGAAGGTAATCCCTCAACAAACCTAAAAGAAGACAGCCACAAGAACAGAATGCCAACTTTAACAACAAAAATAACAGGAAACAACAATTACTTTTCCTTAATATCTCTTAATATCAATGGACTCAACTCCCCGATAAAGACATAGACTAACAAACTGGCTACACAAACAAGACCTAACATTTTGCTGCTTACAGGAAACTCATCTCAGAGAAAAAGATAGACACTACCTCAGACTGAAAGGCTGGAAAACAATTTTCCAAGCAAATGGTATGAAGAAACAAGCTGGAGTAGCCATTCTAATATCTGATAAGATTGACTTCCAACCCAAAGTCATTAAAAAAGACAGGGAGGGACACTTCATACTCATCAAAGGTAAAATCCTCCAAGAGGAACTATCAATCCTGAATATCTATGCTCCAAATACAAAGGCAGCCACATTCATTAAAGAAACTTCAGTAAATCTCAAAGCACACATTGCACCTTATACAATAATAGTGGGAGACTTCAACACACCACTTTCACCAATGGACAGATCATGGAAACAGAAACTAAACAGGGACACAGAGAAACTAAGAGAAACTATGAATCAAATGGATCTGGCAGATATCTACAGAACATTCTATCCTAAAACAAAAGGATATACCTTCTTCTCAGCACCTCATGGTACCTTCTCCAAAATTGACCACATAATTGGTCACAAAACAAGCCTCAACAGATACAAAAATATTGAAATTGTCCCATGCATCCTATCAGATCACCATGGACTAAGGCTGATCTTCAATAACAAAATAAACAATAGAAAGCCAACATTCATGTGGAAACTGAACAACACTCTTCTCAATGATACCTTGGTCAAGGAAGGAATAAAGAAAGAAATTAAGGACTTTTTAGAGTTCAATGAAAATGAAGCCACAACATACCCAAACTTATGGGACGCATTGAAAGCATTTCTAAGAGGAAAACTCATAGTTCTGAGTGCCTCCAAAAGGAAACTAGAGAGAGCACACATTAGCAGCTTGACAACATACCTAAAAGCACTAGAACAAAAGGAAGCAAATTCACCCAAGAGGAGTAGACTGCAGGATATAATCGACTCAGGGGTGAAATCAACCAAGTGGAAACAAGAAGAACTATTCAAAGAATCAACCAATCAAGGAGCTGGTTCTTTGAGAAAATCAACAAGATAGATAAATCCTTAGCCAGACTCACTAGAGGGCACAGGGAAAGCATCCTAATTAACAAAATCAGAAATGAAAAAGGAGACATAACAACAGATCCTGAAGACATCCAAAACACCATCAGATCCTTCTACCAAAGGCTATACTCAACAAAACTGGAGAACCTGGATGAAATGGAGAAGTTCCTAGGCAGATACCAGGTACCAAAGTTGAATCAAGATCAGGTTAATGATCTAAACAGCCCTATATCCCCCAAAGAAAAAGAAGCAGTCATTAATTTTCTCCCAACTAAAAAAAGCCCAGGACCAGATGGGTTTAGTGCAGAGTTCTATCAGACCTTCAAAGAAGATCTAATCCCAGTTCTTCACAAACTATTCCACAAAATAGAAACAGAAGGTACTCTACCCAACTCATTCTATGAAGCCACAATTACTCTGATACCTAAACCACAAAAAGACCCAACAAAGATAGAAAACTTCAGACCAATATCCCTTATGAATATTGATGCAAAAATCCTCAATAAAGTTCTTGCTAACCGAATCCAAGAACACATCAAAACAATCATCCATCCTGACCAAGGAGGTTTCATCCCACGGATGCAGGGATGGTTCAATATACAGAAATCCATCAACATAATACAGTATATAAACAAACTCAAAGACAAAAACCACATGGTCATCTCGTTAGATGCGGAAAAAGCATTTGACAAGATCCAACACCCATTCATGATAAAAGTCTTGGAAAGATCAGGAAATCAAGGCCCATACCTAAACATGGTAAAAGCAATCTACAGCAAACCAGTAGCCAACATCAAAGTAAATGGTGAGAAGCTTGAAGCAATCCCTCTAAAATCAGGGACTAGACAAGGCTGTCCACTTTCTCCATACCTATTCAACATTGTACTTGAAGTCCTAGCCAGAGCAATTCGACAACAAAAGGAGATCAAAGGGATACAAATTGGAAAAGATGAAGTCAAAATATCACTTTTTGCAGATGATATGATAGTATATATAAGTGACCCTAAAAATTCCACCAGAGAACTCCTAAGCCTGATAAACAGCTTCGGTGAAGTAGCTGAATATAAAATTAACTCAAACAAATCAATGGCCTTTCTCTACAAAAAGAATAAACAGGCTGAGAAAGAAATTAGGGAAACAACAACCTTCTCAATAGTCACAAATAATATAAAATATCTTGGCGTGACTCTAACTAAGGAAGTGAAAGATCTGTATAATAAAAACTTCAAGTCTCTGAAGAAAGAAATTATAGAAGATCTCAGAAGATGGAAAGATCTCCCATGCTCATGGATTGGCAGGAACAACTTTGTGAAAATGGCTATCTTGCCAAAAGCAATCTACAGATTCAATGCAATCCCCATAAATATTCCAAATCAATTCTTCAACGAATTAGAAAATGCAATCTGCAAATTCATCTGGAATAACAAAAAACCTAGGATAGCAAAAACTCTTCTCAAGGATAAAAGAACCTCTGGTGGAATCACCATGCCGGACTTAAAGCTTTACTACAGAGCAATTGTGATAAAAACTGCATGTTACTGGTATAGTGACAGACCAATGGAATAGAATTGAAGACCCAGAAATGAACCCACACACCTACGGTCACTTGATCTTCGACAAGGGAGCTAAAAACATCCAGTGGAAGAAAGACAGCATTTTCAACAAATGGTGCTGGCACATTTGGTTGTTAACATGTAGAAGAATGTGAATAGATCCATTCCTATCTCCTTGTACTAAGGTCAAGTCTAAGTGGATCAAGGAACTTCACATAAAATCAGAGACACTGAAACTTATAGAGGAGAAAGTGGGGAAAAGCCTTGAAGATATGGGCACAGGGGAAAAATTCTTGAATAGAACAGTAATGGCTTGTGCTGTAAGATTGAGAATTGACAAGTGGGACCTCATGAAACTGCAAAGCTTTTGCAAGGCTAAAGACATCATCAATAAGACAAAAAAACCACCAACAGATTGGGAAAGGATCTTCACCTATCCTAAATCAGATAAGGGACTAATATCCAATATATATAAAGAACTCAAGAAGGTGGACTCCAGAAAGTCAAATAACCCCATTAAAAAGTGGGGCTCAGAACTGAACAAAGAATTCTCACCTGAGGAATACCGAAATGCAGAGAAGCACCTGAAAAAATGTTCAACATCCTTAATCATCAGGGAAATGCAAATCAAAACAACCCTGAGATTCCACCTCACACCAGTCAGAATGGCTAAGATCAAAAATTCAGGTGACAGCAGATGCTGGCGAGGATGTGGAGAAAGAGGAACACTCCTCCATTGTTGGTGGGATTGCAAGCTTGTACAACCACTCTGGAAATCAGTCTGGCGGTTCCTCAGAAAATTGGACATAGTACTACTGGAGGATCCAGCAATACCTCTCCTGGGCATATATCCAGAAGATGTCCCAACCGGTAAGAAGGACACATGCTCCACTATGTTCATAGCAGCCCTATTTATAGTAGCCAGAAGCTGGAAAGAACCCAGATGTCCCTCAACAGAGGAATGGATACAGAAATTATGGTACATTTACACAATGGAGTACTACTCAGCTATTCAAAAGAATGAATTTATGAAATTCCTAGCCAAATGGATGGACCTGAAGGGCATCATCTTGAGTGAAGTAACACAATCACAAAAGAACTCACACAAAATGTATTCTCTGATAAGTGGATATTAGCCCAAAACTTAGGATACCCAAGATATAAGATACAATTTGCTAAACGCATGAAACTCAAGAAGAATGAAGACCAAAGTGTGGACACTGTGCCCCTTCTTAGAATTGGGAACAAAACACCCAGGGAAGGAGTTACAGAGACAAAGTTTGGAGCTGTGATGAAAGGATGGACGGTTTAGAGACTGCCGTATCCAGGGATCCATCCCATAAGCAGCTTCTAAACGCTGACACCATTGCATACACTAGCAAGATTTTGCTGAAAGGACCCAAATATAGCTGTCTCTTGTGATACAATGCCTGGGCCTAGCAAACACAGGAGTGGATGTTCACAGTCAGCTATTGGATGTATCACAGGGCTCCCAATGGAGAAGCTAGAGAAAGTACCCAAGGAGCTAAAGGGATCTGCAACCCTATTGTTGGAACAACATGATGTACTAACCAGAACCCCGGAGCTCTTGTCTCTAGCTGCATATGTATCGAAAGATGGCCTAGTCGGCCATCACTGGAAAGAGAGGCCCATTGGACTTGCAAACTTTATATGCCCCAATATAGGGAAACGCCAGGGCGAAAAGAATGGGAATGGGTGGGTAGGGAAGTGGGGGGCGCTATGGGGGACATTTGGGATAGCATTGGAAATGTAACTGAGGAAAATATGTAATAAAAATATTAAAAATTAAAAAAAGAAAATGTAAATGAGGAAAATACCTAATAAAAAAAATTTAAAAAAAAGAATGAAGAGAGTGTTTAGATTTGATGTGTCATCTATAGTCAGAACACCTATTTCTTGGTTTGTGATCTTGGTGAACTCAATTTAATACACTGCATTGTCCACTGGTTCTAAGCAGAGATAACATATTATCACATTGTCCAATTAGATGGTAATGATAAGTCATAAAAAAAAAAAGTGTGTGCCAGGAACTTTTGACAAATAATGAAGAGACTGGGGACTCTGGCATGGCAGCAAGACATGAGATAATGAAGGACCTTATAGAACACAGTAAGAACGTTTTATTTCAACCTAAGTAAAATATAGCACCAATGTACAGTTTTGAATAAGATGCCTCACTCTAAGAATCCCTACGAGAATCTAGTGTGAGGCCAGAGGGTGAAAGAAAACAGAGCAATGAGGAAGCTGGTGCAATGCTCTAAGTAAAGGAAGACTAGATTAGTATCATAGTGGTGGCTGTGAGAAACATTCAAAAGTGATAGAAAGAATGTGACAAAGAAAGACAGAAAAGTAGAAAGGAAAGTGGGAGGAAGGGAATTTTGCCAATGGATTGGACAAATATAAGAGGACAAGAATCAGAAAAGTATCAAGGACTTTCCGAATGTTTACACCTACATTATTAAAATGAAGAATTGAGTTGGCATTAACTGTTATCTGGAAGACAGTTGAGAGAATAGATCAGGGAGCCAGTGTAAGTGAGTGGTTCTGCTTTTAAGATGTTCTGTAAGGATGGCTATGGGTTATTCAAGAAAATGTGCCTCATCCCTTGGTATTGCAAAGAATATATGCCTCAATACAGGGAAATGCCAGGGTCAGGAACCAGGAGTGGGTGGGTTGGGGAGCAGGGTAGGGGGAGGGTATAGAGGACTTTTCAGATAGCATCTGAAATGTAAATGAAGAAAATGTCTAATAAAAAAATAACCTCTCCTCCCATTGATGGCCGAGTAGGCCATCCTCTGCCACATATGCAACTAGAGACACAGTTGCATTGTGTAACAAGGATATAAATTATTTTTTTTTCTGAAAAAAAAGAAAGTGTGCCTCATATGCATAAGAACTTTGGTAGACATTTTAAGGTGAGTGCTATATATATCCACAAAACTGGAAAAGATAATCACAGGAGTTAAGATAATTTTTTAAGTCCAGGTATAAGCTTTAGTCTCTCCAATGTCATGAAGTTAAAAGATTGTGTGAGACAGCTAAGGACACTAAGAAAGAGTGGCTAGGAAAGAAGGAAGAAAAAAAAATAACCAAAACAATACTTTGAAAAGAGACTAAAAGAAAAACATCAGAGCAAGTAAAGCATGTTGTCCAAGAGGAGGAGGTGACTGATGGTGACAAATGTTGCTAATAGATGAAACTAGATGTGGATAGAGAATTGGAGTGTCTTTTAAAAGTTGTGTGTTCATAACTTTTACATCATTGTGTCCAAAATGAACTTCACAAAATCAACTTAAGAAGGAAATTTTTCATTTGGGATGACAGTGTGTGAGGAGACAGTACATCTTGGTGGGAAAGACACAGTAGCAGGAGTGGCAGAAGCTTGTGATGTGGCACTCACAGTTCAGAAAGCAAAGAAGTCCAACCTTACAAGTGGAGCTAGCCTTTAATCCTTAAACCTACCCCTGTTGTTCTGCATCTGCCATCTGGACCCCATATGTAAAGGTTTGACAACCTCACAAAACAGGACTCCAATTATTGAAGCCCCTCAGGCCATGGGGACATTTCACATCTAACAAATGAGAAAAATAAATTGGAGACAGCTAGTGTAGATAATTTGATGAATTCTTGTGTAAAGGAGACATAGGGCATTGGATTATAAGCTACATGAGTCAACATGGAACTATTTCAAACCTAGAGAATGATTAGCACCTCTTCAAGCTTAATGCATTTACCCAAGGGAAGGGAAAGTCATTGTAGAGGAAAGAGAACTGTTGGAGTGCTACCCTCAAGTCATTGAGTAGGATTTACTGTAGAACTGCTCTGTAACAGAATCAGTAAGAGTTTGTCTCTACTAAGAACATAGTAATCTGAAACTAAAGGTACATACCAATGGCTAAGGGTATATGTTTGGAGAAGAATATGAGGAAATCCCCTTCTGACTATTTCAGTATCATCAGTAAAATCAGCACTGTCAACTCTATATGACCGAGTAGCTTGAGGAAGTGTTGCACGTCTAAGAGAACGATGAAATGTGGGAGACAGCCATGTGGAGAAATGGTTGCAGAAACAGGAGTAGGAAAAAGTAATGGCATTATTAAATGGTACTATAGGCCTATTTAGAGTTCACAAAAATAATCAGCAAGACTGTTCCCACCCATATCAGGTGTCGTTGCACAGGTAAATAGACTGAAAAGGCAGAGATGCATTTAACCAGGGTTGTGCTTTGGACAGGTGAAAAATGGAGGCAAATGGTTAGCAGGCATATTTTCGCAGGATCAATACAATGATTGAGCATGTAATTTAAACTTGGGAAAGATGAGAAGATAAAAAATAGATATGTGTGCTGGTTGGCTTTTGTCAACTTGACACAAACCAAGGAAAGACAGACTCTTAATTGAGAAAGTGCCTCTATAAGATTGACCTGTAGGCAAGACTATGGTGCGTTTTCTTTTTCTTCTCTTCCTTAACATTTATTTATTCACTTTCCACTCTGATCACAACACCCCCGCCCCTCTCTCCTCTCCTCCCAGTCCCACCCTCACATTCAATTCACTCTGAGAAGAGAAGCTCCCTCCATTGGTACAAACTGGCTCTGGCACATCAAGTCACAGCAGGACTAAGTGCAACCTCTCCCACTGAGGCCAGACAAGGTAGCCCAGCTAAGGAAAGGGATCCCAAGGGAGGCGACAGAGTTAACAGAGTAAGTCCCTACTCCAGTTGTTAGGGGATCCACATTTAGGCTATGCTTCTCCTCTGCTATGTATGTGCAGAATACCTAGTTCCAGCCCATGGATGGTTGTTCAGTCTCTGTTGCTGTTCAGCCCATATTGGCCCAAGTTATTTGACTCTTTGTCATCCTGTGGTATCCTTGACCCCTCAAGCTCCCTCAATCCTTCCACCCACTCTTCTACAAGACTCCCTGAGCATCATAGAATGTCTGGCTGTGGGGCTTTGCATCTGTTTCCATTAGTTTCTGGGTAACACCTCTCAGAAGACAGTTATGCAGGCTTCTATCTGCAAGTATAATAGAGTATCGTTAAGAGTGTCAGCTCTCTCTCTCTCATGGGATGGGTCTCAAGTTGGGCTAGTCATTGTTGGCCATTCCCTCAATCTCTGCTCCATCTTTATTCCTGTTCATCTTGTAGACAGGATAAATTTTAAGTTGAAGGTTTTGTGGGGAAGGGGCTGTCCTCCTCCCTCCACTGGAAGTCCCACCTGGCAATAGGAGATGTACACAGCAACCACCATATCTCCTGCTGCTAGGATCCTCAGATGGGGTCACCCTCAAAGACTGATGGTTGATATAGGAGGCTCACTATAGGCAGTGACAACTTTGGGCAGTTGGTCTTGGGTAGTATAAGAAATCAGGTTGTAGTGAAGGTTCTATGCCCCAGTATAGAGGAATGCCAAGGCCAGGAAGTGGGAGTGGGTGGGTTGGTGAGCAGGGGGAGGGGAGAGAGTATAAGGGGGTTTGTGGGGAAACCAGGAAAGGGGTTAATATTTGAAATGTAAATAAAAAAATCTAATAAAAATGTAAAAATGACCGGGGCAGCTGGGGCACAGGGTCGGCTGACACTTGCCAGCTACCCACAACACCCGCCACAGGATCTTAAGACTTCTGGTGAGTGGAACACAGCTTCTGCTCCAATCCAATTGCGCGGGACCTGAGACTGCATTAGTTAGGGAAGCAGAAACCAGCCTGAGTAGGGCCACAGGCCTCATACGGCCGGATCAGCGCCAGGGTAGCGGGAGCGCAGGGTTGCCTGACACCCGCCAGCTACCCACGACCCCCGCCGCAGGATTTGGGGACTGCTGGTGAGTGGAACACAGCTTCTGCTCCAGTCCAATCACGCGGGACCTGAGACTGCTCTGGTTGGGGAGAGAGAAATCCAGCCTACATAGGGCCACAACCCTCTTCCGGTCAGAAAAGCACCGGGGCAGCTGGGGTGCAGGGTCGGCTGACACTCGCCAGCTACCCACAACACCCGCCACAGGATCTTAAGACTTCTGGAGAGTGGAACACAGCTTCTGCTCCAATCCAATTGCGCGCAGGACCTGAGACTGCATTAGTTAGGGAAGCAGAAACCGGCCTGAGTAGGGCCACAGGCCTCATCCGACCGGATCAGCGCCGGGGTAGCTGGAGCACAGGGTTACCTGACACCCGCCAGCTACCCACGACCCCCGCCGCAGGATTTTGGGACTGCTGGTGAGTGGAACACAGCTTCTGCTCCAGTCCAATCACGCGGGACCTGAGACTGCTCTGGTTGGGGAGAGAGAAATCCGGCCTACATAGGGCCACAACCCTCTTCCAGTCAGAAAAGCACCGGGGCAGCTGGGGCGCAGGGTCGGCTGACACTCGCCAGCTACCCACAACACCCGCCACAGGATCTTAAGACTTCTGGTGAGTGGAACACAGCTTCTGCTCCAATCCAATTGCGCGCGGGACCTGAGACTGCATTAGTTAGGGAAGCAGAAACCGGCCTGAGTAGGGCCACAGGCCTCATCCGGCCGGATCAGCACAGGGGTAGCTGGAGCACAGGGTTGCCTGACACCCGCCAGCTACCCATGACCCCCTCCGCAGGATTTTGGGACTGCTGGTGAGTGGAACACAGCTTCTGCTCCAGTCCAATCACGCGGGACCTGAGACTGCTCTGGTTGGGGAGAGAGAAATCCAGCCTACATAGGGCCACAACCCTCTTCCGGTCAGAAAAGCACTGGGGCAGCTGGGGCGCAGGGTCGGCTGACACTCGCCAGCTACCCACAACACCCGCCACAGGATCTTAAGACTTCTGGAGAGTGGAACACATCTTCTGCTCCAATCCAATTGCGCGCGGGACCTGAGACTGCATTAGTTAGGGAAGCAGAAAACCGGCCTGAGTAGGACCACAGGCCTCTTCCAGCTGGACCAGCACCGGGGTACCGTCAGCTACCCACGACCCCCGCCGCAGGATTTAGAGACTCCTGGTGAGTGGAATACAGCTTCTGCTCCAATCTTTAAACAGTGACAACGATAACAACTAACCCCAGAGATTACCAGATGGCGAAAGGTAAACGTAATAATCTTACTAACAGAAACCAAGACCACTCACCATCATCAGAACCCAGCACCCCCACTTCGCCCAGTCCAGGGCACCCCAACACACCGGAAAAGCTAGACACGGATTTAAAAGCATATCTCCTAGCCGGGCGTGGTGGCGCACGCCTTTAATCCCAGCACTCGGGAGGCAGAGGCAGGCGGATTTCTGAGTTCGAGGCCAGCCTGGTCTACAAAGTGAGTTCCAGGACAGCCAAGGCTATACAGAGAAACCCTGTCTCGAAAAACCAAAAAAAAAAAAAAAAAAAAGCATATCTCCTGATGATGGTAGAGGACTTCAAGAAGGACGTTAATAACACACTTAAAGAACTACAGGAGAACACTGCTAAACAGGCAGAAGACACTAAAGAGGAAGCACAAAAATCCCTTAAAGAATTGCAGGAGAACACTGCTAAAGAGTTACAAATCCTTAAAGAAAAACAGGATAACATAATCAAACAGGTAGAAGTCCTTACAGAAAAACAGGAAAACACATCCAAACAGATGATGGAAATGAACAAAACCATACTAGACCTAAAAAGGGAAGTAGACACAATAAAGAAAACCCAAAATGAGGCAACACTGGAGATAGAAACCCTAGGAAAGAAATCTGGAACCATAGATATGAGCATCAGCAACAGAATACAAGAGATGGAAGAGAGAATATCAGGTGCAGAAGATTCCATAGAGAACATCGGCACAACAATCAAGGAAAATGTAAAATGCAAAAAGATCCTAACTCAAAACATCCAAGAAATACAGGACACAATGAGAAGACCAAACCTACGGATAATAGGAGTGGATGAGAATGAAGATTTTCAACTCAAAGGACCAGCAAACATCTTCAACAAAATTATAGAAGAAAACCTCCCAAATCTAAAGAAAGAGATGCCCATGAACATACAAGAAGCCTACAGAACTCCAAATAGACTGGACCAGAAAAGAAATACCTCCCAACACATTATAATCAGAACAACAAATGCTCTAAATAAGATAGAATACTAAAAGCAGTAAGAGAAAAAGGCCAAGTAACATATAAAGGCAAGCCTATCAGAATTACACCAGATTTTTCACCAGAGACTATGAGAGCCAGAAGATCCTGGACAGATGTTATACAGACACTAAAAGAACACAAATTCCAGCCCAGGCTACTATACCCAGCCAAACTCTCAATTAACATAGATGGAGAAACCAAAGTATTCCACGACAAAACCAAATTCACACATTATCTCTCCACAAATCCAGCCCTTCAAAGGATAATAACAGAAAAAAAACAATACAAGGACAGGAACCATGCCCTAGAAACAACAAGAAGGTAATCCCTCAACAAACCTAAAAGAAGACAGCCACAAGAACAAAATGCCAACTTTAACAACAAAAATAACAGGAAACAACAATTACTTTTCCTTAATATCTCTTAATATCAATGGACTCAACTCCCCGATAAAAAGACATAGACTAACAAACTGGCTACACAAACAAGACCCAACATTTTGCTGCTTACAGGAAACTCATCTCAGAGAAAAGGATAGACACTACCTCAGAATGAAAGGCTGGAAAACAATTTTCCAAGCAAACGGCATGAAGAAACAAGCTGGAGTAGCCATTCTAATATCTGATAAGATTGACTTCCAACCCAAAGTCATTAAAAAAGACAGGGAGGGAAACTTCATACTCATCAAAGGTAATATCGTCCAAGAGGAACTATCAATCCTGAATATCTATGCTCCAAATACAAAGGCAGCCACATTCATTAAAGAAACTTTAGTAAAGCTCAAAGCACACATTGCACCTCATACAATAATAGTGGGAGACTTCAACACACCACTTTCACCAATGGACAGATCATGGAAACAGAAACTAAACAGGGACACAGTGAAACTAAGAGAAATTATGAATCAAATGGATCTGGCAGATATCTACAGAACATTCTATCCTAAAACAAAAGGATATACCTTCTTCTCAGCACCTCATGGTACCTTCTCCAAAATTGACCACATAATTGGTCACAAAGCAGGCCTCAACAGATACAAAAATATTGAAATTGTCCCATGCATCCTATCAGATCACCATGGACTAAGGCTGATCTTCAATAACAAAATAAATAATAGAAAGCCAACCTTCACGTGGAAACTGAACAACACTCTTCTCAATGATACCTTGGTCAAGGAAGGAATAAAGAAAGAAATTAAGGACTTTTTAGAGTTCAATGAAAATGAAGCCACAACATACCCAAACTTATGGGACGCAATGAAAGCATTTCTAAGAGGAAAACTCATAGCTCTGAGTGCCTCCAAAAGGAAACTAGAGAGAGCATACATTAGCAGCTTGACAACACACCTAAAAGCACTAGAACAAAAGGAAGCAAATTCACCCAAGAGGAGTAGACTGCAGGAAATAATCAAACTCTGGGGTGAAATCAACCAAGTGGAAACAAGAAAAACTATTCAAAGAATCAACCAATCAAGGAGCTGGTTCTTTGAGAAAATCAACAAGATAGATAAACCCTTAGCCAGACTCACTAGAGGGCACAGGGAAAGCATCCTAATTAACAAAATCAGAAATGAAAAAGGAGACATAACAACAGATCCTGAAGACATCCAAAACACCATCAGATCCTTCTACCAAAGGCTATACTCAACAAAACTGGAGAACCTGGATGAAATGGAGAAGTTCCTAGACAGATACCAGGTACCAAAGTTGAATCAAGATCAGGTTAATGATCTAAACAGCCCTATATCCCCCAAAGAAATAGAAGCAGTCATTAATAGTCTCCCAACTAAAAAAAGCCCAGGACCAGATGGGTTTAGTGCAGAGTTCTATCAGACCTTCAAAGAAGATCTAATCCCAGTTCTTCACAAACTATTCCACAAAATAGAAACAGAAGGTACTCTACCCAACTCATTCTATGAAGCCACAATTACTCTGATACCTAAACCACAAAAAGACCCAACAAAGATAGAAAACTTCAGACCAATATCCCTTATGAATATTGATGTAAAAATCCTCAATAAAGTTCTTGCTAACCGAATCCAAGAACACATCAAAACAATCATCCATCCTGACCAAGTAGGTTTCATCCCAGGGATGCAGGGATGGTTCAATATACGGAAATCCGTCAACGTAATCCAGTATATAAACAAACTCAAAGACAAAAACCACATGGTCATCTTGTTAGATGCGGAAAAAGCATTTGACAAGATCCAACACCCATTCATGATAAAAGTCTTGGAAAGATCAGGAATTCAAGGGCCATACCTAAACATGATAAAAGCAATCTACAGCAAACCAGTAGCCAACATCAAAGTAAATGGTGAGAAGCTTGAAGCAATCCCTCTAAAATCAGGGACTAGACAAGGCTGTCCACTTTCTCCATACCTATTCAACATTGTACTTGAAGTCCTAGCCAGAGCAATTCAACAACAAAAGGAGATCAAAGGGATACAAATTGGAAAAGATGAAGTCAAAATATCACTTTTTGCAGATGATATGATAGTATATATAAGTGACCCTAAAAATTCCACCAGAGAACTCCTAAGCCTGATAAACATCTTCAGTGAAGTAGCTGGATATAAAATTAACTCAAACAAATCAATGGCCTTTCTCTACACAAAGAATAAACAGGCTGAGAAAGAAATTAGGGAAACAACACCCTTCTCAATAGTCACAAATAATATAAAATATCTTGGCGTGTCTCTAACTAAGGAAGTGAAAGATCTGTATAATAAAAATTTCAAGTCTCTGAAGAAAGAAATTATAGAAGATCTCAGAAGATGGAAAGATCTCCCATGCTCATGGATTGGCAGGATCAACATTGTAAAAATGGCTATCTTGCCAAAAGCAATCTACAGATTCAATGCAATCCCCATCAAAATTCCAAATCAATTCTTTAACGAATTAGAAAGTGCAATCTGCAAATTCATCTGGAATAACAAAAAACCTAGGATAGCAAAATCTCTTCTCAAGGATAAAAGAACCTCTGGTGGAATCACCATGCCGGACCTAAAGCTCTACTACAGAGCAATTGTGATAAAAACTGCATGTTACTGGTATAGTGACAGACAAATAGACCAATGGAATAGAATTGAAGACCCAGAAATGAACCCACACACCTATGGTCACTTGATCTTCGACAAGGGAGCTAAAAACATCCAGTGGAAGAAAGACAGCATTTTCAACAAATGGTGCTGGCACAACTGGTTGTTAACATGTAGAAGAATGCGAATCGATCCATTCCTTTCTCCTTGTACTAAGGTCAAGTCTAAGTGGATCAAGGAACTTCACATAAAACCAGAGACACTGAAACTTATAGAGGAGAAAGTGGGGAAAAGCCTTGAAGATATGGGCACAGGGGAAAAATTCCTGAATAGAACAGTAATGGCCTGTGCTGTAAGATCGAGAATTGACAAGTGGGACCTCATGAAACTACAAAGCTTCTGCAAGGCTAAAGACACCATCAATAAGACAAAAAAACCACCAACAGACTGGGAAAGTATCTTCACCTATCCTAAATCAGATAAGGGACTAATATCCAATATATATAAAGAACTCAAGAAGGTGGACTCCAGAAAGTCAAATAACCCCATTAAAAAATGGGGCTCAGAACTGAACAAAGAATTCTCACCTGAGGAATACCGAATGGCAGAGAAACACCTGAAAAAATGTTCAACATCCTTAATCATCAGGGAAATGCAAATCAAAACAACCCTGAGATTCCACTTCACACCAGTCAGAATGGCTAAGATCAAAAATTCAGGTGACAGCCGATGCTGGCGAGGATGTGGAGAAAGAGGAACACTCCTCCATTGTTGGTGGGATTGCAAGCTTGTACAACCACTCTGGAAATCAGTCTGGCGGTTCCTCAGAAAATTGGACATAGTACTACCAGAGGATCCAGCAATACTTCTCCTGGGCATATATCCAGAAGATGTCCCAACCTGTAAAAAGGACACATGCTCCACTATTTTCATAGCAGCCCTATTTATAATAGCCAGAAGCTGGAAAGAACCCAGATGTCCCTCAACAGAGGAATGGATACAGAAATTATGGTACATTTACGCAATGGAGTACTACTCAGCTATTCAAAAGAATGAATTTATGAAATTCCTAGCCAAATGGATGGACCTGGAGGGCATCATCTTGAGTGAAGTAACACAATCACAAAAGAACTCACACAAAATGTATTCTCTGATAAGTGGATATTAGCCCAAAACTTAGGATACCCAAGATATAAGATACAATTTGATAAACGCATGAAACTCAAGAAGAATGAAGACCAAAGTGTGGACACTGTGCCCCTTCTTAGAATTGGGAACAAAACACCCAGGGAAGGAGTTACAGAGACAAAGTTCGTAGCTGTGATGAAAGGATGGACCATTTAGAGACTGCCGTATCCAGGGATCCATCCCATAATCAGCTTCTAAACGCTGACACCATTGCATATACTAGCAAGATTTTGCTGAAAGGACCCAAATATAGCTGTCTCTTGTGATACGATGCCGGAGCCTAGCAAACACAGGAGTGGATGTTCACAGTCAGCTATTGGATGTATCACAGGGCTCCCAATGGAGAAGCTAGAGAAAGTACCCAAGGAGCTAAAGGGATCTGCAACCCTATTGTTGGAACAACATGATGTACTAACCAGAACCCCGGAGCTCTTGTCTCTAGCTGCATATGTATTGAAAGATGGCCTAGTCGGCCATCAATGGAAAGAGAGGCCCATTGGACTTGCAAACTTTATATGCCCCAATATAGGGGAATGCCAGGGCCAAAAGAATGGGAATGGGTGGGTAGGGAAGTGGGGGGTGCTATGGGGGACATTTGGGATAGCATTGGAAATATAATTGAGGAAAATATGTAATAAAAATATAAAAAAATATATAAAAATGAAAGAAAGAGGGGGGAGGGAGGAAGGAAGGAAGGAGAGGGAGGGAGAGAGAGAGAGAGAGAGAGAGAGAGAGAGAGAGAGAGAGAGAGAGAGAGAGAGAGAGAAATCAAGTTTTATAAGCAATGGAGAGTAATTCAGTAAATCATAGGGAATAGTCTTCCATGGCTGCTACTTCAGTATTTGTCTCCAAGTTCCTGCCCTGCTCAAGTTCCTGCCCTGACTTTCCTGAATAATGGAATGTGACCTGTGACCTGAGAGTTGTAAAATGAAATAAACCCTACCCTTTCCTCTTCAAGTTTTTTCTGGTCATGGCATTTATCACAGCAATGCCCTGATACAATCCCTGTCCCAGACAATGTGGGCTTGCAAATATAAATCCTAGTACCAGTTACAGGTACCTCTTCAGGAGTTGTTGGTCAGTAGGATCCCGTAGTCCAACTCAAGCATTCCAGGATATTGAATATGTTCAGTGGGTAAACTGAAATAAACCCTTTGCTCTCCACTCTGACTTGGTCATGGTGTTTTATCACATTGATAGATATCCTAACTGAGAAATAGGTAAGAAACAGTGAGCTGTAAGAGAACATGCTGACACATCTAACTCCATATCTATACTTGAAAAAACTGGCGAGAAAGACAGGTCCAATACATCATAGGTATTTTAATATGTACCAATTTATATAAAAATGGGATAAGGCAGCACATAGGTCTCATGAGACTTGAGCAATAGCAAAATCCACCAACCCTTATTACCTTTTCCAGAGGAATGTGTGAGCTGGAGTAAAAGCAACACTAGTAAAAATAATATGGGTGGTATACAGGGATATTAGTGTATCTAACAGAATGTGTATGGTGTGTGTGTGTGTGTGTGTGTGTGTGTGTGTGTGTGTGTGTGTGTGTGTGTTAGAGTATTGTCAGATGGGTAAGTTGACAGACAAACAGACATTATATAATAAGCCATTGTTTGTTTCACATCCTTATTCTATCATCTGGTCAGTTCATTTTATTTTTCTCCATGCTAAGGTGATTTATTTTTAGGATTCTTCCTTTAGAGGATAATATGTTACATTTCTACAATTTCATTCTTATGTGCAATGTATTGTGACTCCTCTCTTATTCTCCACCCAGTCCTATAGTTCTCACTGGCAACTGTAGCACAATGATTTGGGGGGTAATCTATTACTTTCTAACTGAATTTGAGGCCCACTCCATGGAAAGGAATACATACTGAAAAGCTGGTGATATCACAGGACCTAAGATAGAACTTACTACTGATATTAGACTAAATAGCTATGTAGCCAAACTGCCTTTTAAATAGTCATATCCATAACATTATACTAGCACTGCCATATATAGGGCTAAAGAAAAGAATGGGGGTCTTTAAGGGGATGTTTGAAGAACATGCTCCCAACACATTTTTTTTCTGAAAATTCCCTATCAGTACTGATTGAAGTGTACTTCACAGTACAGAAGGATCAGGGTTAAAAGATAGATTTATATAAGGAGGAATAGTGTAAAAGATAATTGCGTTGTGATGAAACAGCATGCACAGCAGCAGAAGGCCAGCCTGGGTTACATAAATAAGACCATCTCAAAAGAAAGGAAAGAAAGAAAAGAAAGGAGAGGAGAGGAGAGGAGAGGAGAGGAGAGGAGAGGAGAGGAGAGGAGAGGAGAGGAGAGGAGAGGAGAGGAGAGGAGAGGAGAGGAGAGGAGAGGAGAGGAGAGGAGAGGAGAGGAGAGGAGAGGAGAGGAGAGGAGAGGAGAGGAGAGGAGAGGAGAGGAGAGAAGAGAAGAGAAGAGAAGAGAAGAGAAGAGAAGAGAAGAGAAGAGAAGAGAAGAGAAGAGAAGAGAAGAGAAGAGAAGAGAAGAGGAAGAGAAGAGGAAGAGAAGAGGAAGAGAAGAGGAAGAGAAGAGGAAGAGAAGAGGAAGAGAAGAGGAAGAGAAGAGGAAGAGAAGAGGAAGAGAAGAGGAAGAGAAGAGGAAGAGAAGAGGAAGAGAAGAGGAAGAGAAGAGGAAGAGAAGAGGAAGAGAAGAGGAAGAGAAGAGGAAGAGAAGAGGAAGAGAAGAGGAAGAGAAGAGGAAGAGAAGAGGAAGAGAAGAGGAAGAGAAGAGGAAGAGAAGAGGAAGAGAAGAGGAAGAGAAGAGGAAGAGAAGAGGAAGAGAAGAGGAAGAGAAGAGGAAGAGAAGAGGAAGAGAAGAGGAAGAGAAGAGGAAGAGAAGAGGAAGAGAAGAGGAAGAGAAGAGGAAGAGAAGAGGAAGAGAAGAGAAGAGAAGAGAGAGAAGAGAAGAGAAGAGAAGAGAAGAGAAGAGAAGAGAAGAGAAGAGAAGAGAAGAGAAGAGAAGAGAAGAGAAGAGAAACCCAAACCAGAAAGTTCAGATGAAGCTGGCAATGATGAGCAAGGTCACGTTGAAAAACTACACAAACATTGCATCTTAGGTAACGAGGAAGGGCAGGAAAAGAGCAGGAGAGATAACAAGTAAAGTCGCTCTGGAGGAAAGCTTAACTCAAATGGTGGAAACAGATTTTTTTTTGTGTGTGAAAGGATTAAATTGGAGTACAATAAAATCAAATCAGAGAATGAAGAGAACCATAAAGGAGCTAAGAATATGAAATGAAATCCCACATATTAACACTCAGATTATAATCAATTGGAAAGAGAAAGAAAAGGAAAAAGCTGAATGGAGAAAGATGTCCAAAAAAAATAAGGAACACAGAACCAAAGGAAAAACTAAATAAGGTGCACAGGTAAAAGTGATCAGACACTACATCTCTGAAATAAGGTGTCTTGCCATAAAGAAGTGGACCTTCCATTCAAAAGCCACACTACATACTAAAATACATGAACATGACACTAAAGCATGAAACTCTATTTTGGGAGAGTGGGAAATTGCTCGGTGGTTAAACATGCTTACTGCTCTTCCAGAAGACTTGGATTCTGTTCTCCATACCTACACTGTGGCTCATAATCTCCTCGAACTCCAGTTCCAAGGGATGCAGTGCCTCTTCTGACCTCCACAGACTTCTGCATGCATGTAGTGCACAAACATACATTCAAGCAAATACACATATACATTAAATAAGAGATAAATAATCTTAAAAACCCATTTTGTTGTTATTAAACCTTAACTAGAAATAAAATTCTTTAGATATTCTGGAAGGGAAAGAAGTAAAGGAGAAGTTCTCACATGTTTTAGTGCTGTAAGATAGAGCCAATTCTTTTATCAACAATATTATTATTGTTTTCATTTGAGAATTTAATTCTGTAAAATATATTTTGATCATCCCCCACATCCATCCAACTCCTTCTGGACATCCCTCAACCTGCCACCTGCCAACTTCATGCTTTCATAAAGAAAAGCAAATATAACTTCAAAACACTTGGCCCAGACAAGTGGTTCAAGTATAAAAGCAACAGGCAGAACATCTCAGACATGAATAAATTAAGAACTCAGGAAATGTAGTCCTAATGAGCTCTCTTTTCAAGAAAAAAACATCTCTACTTGATAATGAAATTCAGTCAACCAAGAGAGGAAACTAATGAGGAACTTAGGGCAAGATAAAGTAATGGGACAGTAAGTATTGAATCCAATTAGATGTAGAATTTAACTGAGAGAATTGTGATGGCAGAATAGCATGTAAATATTATAAGCCTTGATTAAATACAACAGACAAGCAACAGCGATGTAAAGCAGAGCAGAGGGAGTCAGAAGAAATGAGAAAGCTAAGTCACTCATCTCAGAAGGTGCTAAGCTCATTCAATTCCTACTCTTTCAAATTAAGATACAGAATCCTACAAGAAATCAGTTTCCTAATGATCTTCATAATCTATTATTTTCTTTATCTTAAAGTGATTCTTTATTGCTTTTGGCACAGAGCTTTATCTTATTGTGTAGTGACTTCTTCATCTTAATTTGTTAAACCAGGAGAAGGCAAATCTAACAGCTTTTCATGTTAAAATAATAATGTGCTGTTTATATGATCCTGCTAATTTTCCATATGATTCTACTTGCACACCTACACTTTAAAATATACAGGATAGGATACTATAATGTTATCTAAAAAGTATGATGTTGTCATTTGTCTCTAAACATCTGGGTTCTTTGAGTATATTTGGGGGCTAGTGATAGACCTCAGTGAGTAAAGCTCTTGCTTAACAAGCATGAGGACCTTAGTTGAACCCCAGTGTCCATGGAAAATGCTATTCCCAGAGACACATAACCTAGAATCTTAGTGTTGGAGAAGCAGGCATGAAGATCCCTGAGACTTTCTGGTTGGCTAATCAAGCTGAATAATTGAGGTCCACAAATCTGAGTCCTTTTCTCAAAGTTTAAGGTAGAGAAACAACTGAAGAAGACACCAAGTAGTGGCCTCCACATTCATGGGGAAGCACAAATACACACACAGACAAACACAGACACACACACACTCGTATATAAAATCCAATTTCTTCTAATTTATAAGAATATATGTTGGAACTAGAGTGATGACTCGGTAGTTAAGAGTACTTATTGCTCTTACTGAGGTCCCAAGTTCAGTTCCCAGCCCTATAAGGTGGCTCACAGCTTCCTGTAACTCTAGTTCCAGAGAGTTCCATGCCCTCTGGCCTTTGGGGCACCTACCTGTGTGGAAGGCACATAAACTCATGAAGACCCATACATGCACGTAAATAAAATATCTAATTGATTTTAAAGTATATATTCTTTATAATTTTTATAATGGTAGTCTTTATGGCTTCTAAATTCCTATTAAATAAGTTATAATTTCATTAAATGATAGAGGGAAACAAGAAAGAGTTGGCTAAATATTTTTTACCTTAAAATGAGGCTTTAACCATAAGTCTCCTAAATTGGGATGACTCTACACAGTCATCAGTTTGGTCAATTTCAACTTTTTTTAAGTCAATGAACATGTGCTATCTATACTGTTTCAATATGTAATTTCTTCTCCTTTTGTTTGTGATAAAATAAAGTCTGGCTAAGAAAACACTGACAGAAGACATAAATTATGCTGTGAGCTAAAGAGGGAACCAAAGACTTTATTGTCTGTGAGTGTGTTTAAGGAGCTGTTCAGAAAGACAAAGGATCCTGGTAGTAATAGCATTGTTGCTGCAACATGGACTGATAGAGAGTTTGGAGATTTGCTGGCTTCCCACCATTAAACATGCATGCTCATTCGAGGTGTCACAATATATTGTGCCAGGCAGTGCTTGAGACAAGCCAAAGCCTATTTGGAAGCTTACAGAAACAGTGTAATGGTGAGCCACTAGTTTCTGGCTCAGAATTATTTTGTATAAACTTCTGAATCTATCAGCCTGCAGAAGGCATAGCTAAAAATGTGTATGCCCTAGGGAAGTAAAATAGGAACCAAGTTTCTCCTCTTGAAATCCAGGTGGGTTTCTGTCATCATTGATAAAACCAGAGAGCTCCAGAAATAAACTTTTCTGGCAGAAAATGGTGAAAATGGTAAGCGGTTCTCCTAGCTTCCATTAATGATTAGCTTGCATATCAGTACCATAATTATCAAGATCAGAAGCTAAATATTGATAAGACATCTTCTAATTTCACAGTGTTCTGTTCTAGAGCTCTTCGTAAATTCACTTGTGATTTCTCTGGTCTTCTCTGACCTGTAAAATTTTTTGTCAGTCTTTCTGTGACTTATGGCCTCTCTCTCTCTCTCTCTCTCTCTCTCTCTCTCTCTCTCTCTCTCTCTCTCTCTCTCTCTCTCTCTGTATGTGTGTGTGTGTATTGATGTGTATAAATATATGTACATGTCTGTGCCTGTACATGTAGGTTCTAGAGATGAATGAACCTTGAGCATCATCCACCTATTTTCCGATAGCATTTCTCACTCGCCTGGAACTTTCCAATTAGTCTGGGGTGGTTGATAGTTACCACTACCGCCACCCCGAGTTATTCTTGTATTTGCCTCCTCAGCAGTGAATTAAAATTCCAGCACCATGCCTGGATTTATTTTTACATGGGTTCTTAGGAAGACCAAGTTACACAACCATAACATATAGGCAGAAAACCTAGGTCAGATCCATACAGGCTTCCTGGTGTGCTGGGGTAAAGATGGCACAGAAATTATGGGAGTGGCCAACTAATGACTGGTCTATGGAGACCACCTCCAGTGGTAGGCATGGTCCCTGGTAGAGAGAGGGGGCCACCCACCATCTCAAAGTTTTTTCACCCAGAAATGTTCCTGTCCAAAGGAAGAACAGGAACAAAAAATGGAGCAGAGACTGAAGGAACGACCAACCACGAATGACACCACCTGGGGATATATCATGTCTGCAGGCACCAAACCCAACACTGTTGCCTGGGTTAAGAGGCCCTTGCAGACAGCAACCTAGTGTAGCAGTTCCTTGGGAGGTCCGGCCAGCAACCAATGCAGATGCAGATGCAGATGCAGATGCTTGGAGCCAACCATCAGTTTGAACTCAGAGAACCTGGTAGGGGATCTGGCGGAAGGATTGGAGGAGCATAGGGGCATTGCAACCCCATTGGAAGAACAACATAGGCTGGCCTGACTACCCAGTTCTCCCAAAGTCTAGACTGCCAACCAAGGAGTGTACCTGGAGGGATCCATGGCTCCAGATACATATGTAGCAGAGAATGCCCCCAATATAGGAGCTAGAGAAAGTACCCAAGAGCTGAAGGGGTCTGCAACCCTATAGGTGGAACAACAATATGAACTAATCAGTACCCCAAGAGCTCGTGTCTCTAGTTGCATATGTAGCAGAAGATGGCCTAGTTGGCCATCATTGGGAAGAGAGGCCCCTTGCTCTAGCAAACTTTACATACCCCAGCACAGAGGAACGCCAGGGCCAAAAAGTGGTAGTGAGTGGGTAAGGGAGCAGGGCGGGGCAAGAGTATAGGGGACTTTTGGGATAGCATTTGAAATGTAAATGAAGAAAATATCTAATAAAAATAAATGTGTGGGGGGGAAGAAGCAGAGGTTGGCCTTGCCTGACAGCAATGAGAGGGGAGGCCCTTGGTTCTGGGGGTGGACTGTTTGATGCCACAATGTAGAGGGGTGCTGGAACGGTGGGGCTGGAGAGAATGGATGGCACTCTCATACAGGCAATGTAGGTTGGAGGGCAGGTAGGGGATGAGGGGTTGGTGAAGGGGTAAATGGGAACTGGGATATCATTTGAGATGTAAATGAATAGAATGATTAATAATAAATAAGTAAATGAGTAAATAAGTAAATAAATAAATAAACTATACCACAAGAGGGAGCCTATACCTGACACTGCCTAGAAGACCAGGAACCAGAGGCTGGAGAGTCCCAAACAAATATGACTGAGGAAAAAATCATTGAAATGATTTCTAAAAATATTACCGTATACTTGCGGACCAGAGCCTAGCATAATGGTCAGTAGAGAGGTTTTATCCAACAACTGAAGAGAGCAGATGCAGAAATCCACAGCCAAACACAGGACAGAGCTCAGGGAACCCCGTGGAAGAGGGGCAGGAAGGATGGTAAGGCACAGGCGGGTAGAGGACACCATGAGAACAGAGCCTGCAGAATCAACTAAGCAGGGCTCATAGGGGCTCACAAAGACTGAAGTGACCTACTTCTTTAACTCATTCCACCTTCCAACAATATTATGCTTCAAGTAATTAATCCATTCATTCCAGACATTCCTAGAGATTGTGCTTCAATAATCTTGTAGGTATTTGATGTCTAAAGAGATAGCTTGGTGGTTAAGGATGCTTACTGAGCTGTATGAGACAACACACACCTTTAATCTCTTAATCTCAAAACGGAGGAAGCAGAATCAGATACATCTAAGTGAGATCAAGCTGTGCCTGGGGTATACAATAAGTTGTTTGCCAAGCTGGGCTACAGGGTGAGATACTGCCTCAAAACAAACAAACAAATTACCACATACTGCCTTTGTAGGGAATTCAAGGTTGGTTCCCAGCATCTATATCCGGCAGCTCACATCCACCTATTAACACCAGTTCCAGGAGCATCTAACACCTGTGACCTCACTGTATTCCTGTGCACATACCCACAGAGAAACACTAGCACACAAATACCATTAACCATCAGCCTGGGTTAGGTGGAGCATTACCACAATTCTAAGTCAGAACTACACAAAAATATAAACTATTAAGGAATATCACTGGCTCCTTCTCCTTGTTGTATCCCCATTTTTTACTTCTTTCTATCCATTTCTTCAGATCCTATAAATACTGATTGTTTACTTTCGGGCTCATCATTCCTTTCCCTTTTGTACAAATGTGTATATTTGCATATATGTTCTAATATATTTTTCTTAGTCACATAAAAATTAGACTGTTGTAGATAGGGCTTTATACTTTGTTTTTTCCCATTTTTATTTTATTAAGTGGGGGATGGTTCTGTATTAGTGTATTAGTGTGGGTGTACATGTAACATGGTCTGTGCATGGAAATTAGGGGATAATTTTCATGAGTCAGTTCTCTCCTTCCACTGTGGATTCTGGAGGCTTGTAGGGTAAGTGCTTTTCTTTGAACCACATTACTGCCCCCATTATTGTCATATTATTTAACATAATTTGTGCAATTCATTCCAAATTATTTCATTGATGATATTTCCCCTATTTTTAAGTATGCATAGTCCTCCATTGTATTAATGTACAAAGGTTTTATTTGGGTCACTTGAGAACTTTTTTCTTATTTCTCTTGAACAAGGATTTCTTGTCATATTTCAGGATAATATTTCAAGTGATAAATATGAACTAAGACTGGGTTTCCTCTAGACTTCTCTGCAAATTAGGATAGCAATATATTCTCTTCACTTGGTAAGTAGAGCTAGAAAATTTCACACTTCATTAGTGGTTTTGTGAATTGAAATATTATTTTAAAAGCAACACAGTTATATGTAACCATCTACATCTGACTTACTAATTTAACCAACAATAATGTGCTCTGAGAAAATAATTTAATGAGGAGTGATGTCTTGAAGTAAAAGGATGTACATAGAAAATGTATAAGTGTCAAGACTAGAAAAATGATCTGAATGTCTAATAATAGTTTAATGAATTAATACTGGCCAGTACAATTGAGTATTATGTAGCAACAAAAACCATTATGTAAACTACACACATAATAGAAGTTTTATATTACCAAGTGAAAAAGATTACAAAATACTACAATATAATTGCAACAATGTCAGATTGAAATAGATGTAATAGTGCCAAAGAGAATTGATGCTGGGAAGTAGTTGCCTCATCAAATAGTAAGCCCTTTGTATTTTTTTATGCTTAGTCATTTTTATTGGATATTTTTTATTTACATTTCAAATGTTATCCCCTTTCCCAATCCCCTCCAGAAACCCATCCCCCCTCATCCTCTTCTATGACCATGTGCACCCACCCACCCACCCACTCCTGCCTCCTACCCTGACATTCCCTTACACTGGGAAATTGAACCTTCACAGGACAAAAGGGCCTATTCTCCCATTGATGCCTGACAAGGCTATCCTCTGCTACATATGCGGCTGGAGCCATGGGTCCCTCCATGTGTACTCCTTGGTTGGTGGTTTAGACCCTGGGAACTCTGGTTGGTTGATATTGTTGTTCTTCCTATGGGGTTCCAAACCTCTTCAGCTCCTTCAGTCCTTTCTCTAACTCCTCCATTGGGAACCCCATGACCAGTTCAATGGATGGCTGTGAACATCCACCTCTATATCAGGCTCCTGTCAGCAAGCTCTTGTTAGCCTCCACAACAGTGTCTGCATTTGGTGACTTTATGAAATGGATCCCCAGGTTGGGCAGTCTCTGCATGGCCTTTCCTTCAGTCTCTGCTCCACAGTATTTGCTTCCATGAGTATTTTGTCACCCAGTCTAAGGAGAATAGAAGCACCCACACTTTGGTCTTCCACTTGAACTTCATGTGGTCTGTGAATTGTATCCCTGACCTCAATAACAATAGTGATAAAAACTTCATGGTATTGGTACAGAGATAGGCAGATAGATCATTGGAATAGATTGAAGTCCTAGAAATTAACCCATACACCCATGGTCACTTGATCTTTGACAAAGGAGCTAAAACCACCCAGTGGGAAAAAGACAGCATTTTCAACAAACAGTGCTGGTTCAACTGGTGGTCAGCAAGTAGAAGAATGCACATCAATCTATTCTTATCTCCTGTATAAAGCTCAAATCCAAGTGGATCAAGAACCTCCACATAAAACCAGATACACTGAATCTAATAGAAGAGAAAGTGGGGAAGAGCCTTGAACACATTGGCACAGGGGAAAATTTCCTGAACAGATCAGCAATGGCTTGTGCTGTAAGATCAAGAATTGACAAATAGGACCTCATAAAATTGCAAAGCTTCTGTAAGGCAAAGGACACTCAATAGGACAAAATGGCAACCAACAGATTGGGGAAAGATCTTTACCAGCTCTTTGCATTCTTGTAAAATCACGTTGTGTTAGTTTTAACCCCAAGACTATACAAAAGTTGTGTAATCAAGTTCCCCATCCAACATACTCATGAGCTCATCTGTTTCCTTATGTGTGAGTTGGATGGGAATACAAAAAAAAAAAAGTATGACATAATTGCTGTCAGCCTAAGTCCCTGTGCATTCCAAATCCTCAATTATGCTGTTGTTTCCAGGCTTCCATGCACAAGAAGTTAGTGCGTACAGTGACAAATCCACCATGTTCTCCTTCCATAATAGTATGTTTTAATGGTATGTAACTGTAGTATGACTATAAAAGTATTTTACTTTCACATCTTACTTTAATGTTAGTATTTTATCAATTACAGGTAATTAAAGAAATGTGACACTTCAATCTGTATGAAAAACTGAAGGGTGCAGAGATGAATCAATGATTAAGAGCATGTGTTGCTTTTGCAAAAAAACCTGGATTGGATTCTTAGCATCCACATGGTAGCTCAAAACTGTGTCCAACTCCAGCTTGCTGCCTTCTGAACTCCATGCACATGCATGGTGCACAAATATACACGCAGAAAAATGTCTATGCACATAAAAATAAATGCAAGAAAGGGAGAGAGAGAGAGAGAGAGAGAGAGAGAGAGAGAGAGAGAGAGAGAGAGAGAGAGAGAGAATTAGGCAATGAGGCATCAGTTCTCTTTCCTTTTGTTCCTCATCAGAAAGATGGTCAAGAGAAGCCAAACATCTGCCATCCAAGTGACTATTCTAATCAAGGTTTCAGAATATCCATGGATACGAAACTCTATTTATGTTCTTTTGACTCTGAAAAAGCTATATTCACAGGACTGCTCCAGCCAGCAAGAATACAATAATCTAGGAGACTAAGAGTATCAGAAATTTGGTGATATAAAAGAAGACTAGCAATATATCACAGTATCACCTTAATCTAATTGTTCTAGCAAAGATATATGAGACTGAACAGCTGCCTTAGGTCTGTTCGACATTGGCTGACCCAAACCTCCAGACCCTGACTAAAGGAGGTTACAGGGTTATGCATCATCAGTCTTAATATTGCAGCCACATCTACAAATAATATCACTTCTTATGCTGGAATTCCTGGTATCCATTTGCCTCTTGTAGCTTTGTGCTGCTAGTACTCACTATTCCTTACTACCCTTAGAAGTCAGAAGCTGGGCAATGCAAATTCCAGTTAAAGGAATATCTATATCCTTTAATCTCTCAGATGAACACTTCCCATCAGAAAACAGCCATTAGCTCAAGGAAAAAAAATCTGACATCCATGGGTTTTTAAAAGTCACTCAGTATGTATTATTTTTGGTATGTGTCTGACATTCATCTCACATATGCTCCTGGTATCTCCTTCAAGTCAGTGCTTTGTGCCTTAAGTGACATCCATTCTTCTACACATCTCCTAATTTCAGAGCTTGGCAAAGACTAAAACAAGTCTCCTACACCCATTTATTTTGTATGTGAAATACATTTACAACCATCCAAATGCCCAATACACTTTAACTGAAGGATATTTTCACTTTTAGTAAGACATTGATCCAAAGATGCTAGTGTATTGAGGAATCCAATGTTATTTATTTGTTTTAATTAGGGAACCTCTCCTATAAATATCTCTCCTGATTAAACTGACTACAACAGATAAATCAAACTTTCTAAAGAAGAACTTTTTCTTTTATGTTTAGTTGCAAATAATTTGGTTGATGTTCTTTCTCATTCCGTGATATAACCAACTGTGCAAATAATCAGTTATTCAAACTCATCCTTCCCCTTATATGAATATAATCAAAGTTCTTGTATTGAATGGTTAATGGGTTCAGTAATATAGTGTTGTTGCAAAACTTTTGCCTCATGTCCATTTTACAGAGATAAAAATTCAAAGAAGTTATTTGAGTTTTCTTATGTCATATGGAACATAATCAATAGTAAAAGATCTGATTTCAATTTTTGGCAGATTCCAAAATCTAGATTTGTCCTGAGAAAGAAAAACAAAACCTTGAGTGTCAGTGCTTTCTCTGTGCAGAGCAGATCTTGCCCTTGTATGCATGTGTAATATGTATGTGCAGGAGCACACACCTATATATACAGAGTTCAAAGAAGATATTGGGTGCCCTGTACTATTGCTCTCTGACCTTTCTTTGACACAGCATCTGTCACTGAATCTGAAGTTAGCCTGGCAGTGCATCTTCTGAAACTTCACTGCAGTTACAGGTGCCAGTGTAGCCATAGCCAGCTTTTTGCATGGGTTCTAGGGATTTGAACTTAAGTCCCAGTATTTGCAAAGCAAGTGGCCTTATTCATTTAGCCCTAGATCCTGTCCTCTAACTTGTAGCAGGCATATAATAAAACAAATGGAACTATATATAGTTAATAGAAGAGTTGTTGAGCCAGTGTGGAAAGGACAGAATCTTTCTCTAGGAGGAGCTACAGGGACTTCCACTTGTTGCAAGCAAAATCATTCAAGGTTATATGTGCTTCATTTTGGAATAAAGAAAAAGGTACACAAATAGGGTAAGTCAACAAGAAGCATGTTATAAATATTTATAAATATAAATAAAGTGCCACCATGCTGGCAACTTGAAAAACTAGGCAGTTCCATACAGTGAGTTACAGGTGAACTTGAGCTATATAGTGAGGTTATAAGGTTATGTCTCAAAAAAAGATAAAAGAGAGAGATCCAGAAAATAAGACCCACTCTTATGTATTAATAATTTTAACCATCTAGGAGGAGTGGACTAGGAGGGATCGCAGTAAGGATATTGAAAAGGCTTGTGACACCTACATATTGTAAGTTTAAGATATTAAAATGTGGTGTTTTGAATGAAAATGGCCCCCATAGGCTCATGAGGAGTGACACTTCTAGAAGGTGTGGCCTTGTTGGGAGAAGTGGGTTACAGGGGTGGGCTTTAAGGTTTCAAGTGCTCAAGCCAGGGCCAGTGTCAACTTCTGTTCCTGCTGCCTGTCAATCCAGACATAGAACTCTCAGCTGCCTCTCCATCATCAGGTCTGCCTGTGTGTAGCCATGCTCCCCATCATAACAATAATGGACTATATCTCTGAACCAGTAAGAAAACCCTAATATTTTCCTTCATAAGCGCTGTCATGGTCATGGTGTCTCTTCACAAAAATAGAAGGTCCATCTAAAACAGACAGACAGACAGAGTGAGTCATTGGAATTGTCCTACACAGGTAAATAATATTCCTCCAAGAATTCATAGATTATCAGACAAAATAGTCAGTGCTAGACATGGGAAACCTTCCTTAGAACCCCCCCAATTAATATACTATTGTTAATGCTCTTCTTTTGACCAGAATGTGATTGTGATACCCTATTGCTGAAGACAGCAAACACTTTGGTCATTGGACATAAAGAAAACAACCCAGCACTCACCTAGAAGAGTCCTCCATGACTAATAGGTTCCATATTGTCAGAAAATGCTAAATAGCTCCTGTATGAGAATGTCATTAGCCTTACTAAACTGTGAAGCCTCCAATCTATAATAATGACAAGCCCAGGAAGACGTACCAAGTAGTGTTATAGTGGTATAGATGTCACAGGGTAACCAATACCATTCTGCTTGAATTTAAGGCCTATTGCACAGAACGGAATTGTTGTCTGGTACTATAAATTTGGCCAGTAGCCCATGGGTATGGAGATTATAAACCCTAAAGACAATTTACTACTATCATTCTAAAAATTGAACAGAGTATCAAACTGCCTTCTAAATAATTGTCTTTATACTCATATACTAGTGCTGATTCCATTCCTGCTCAGAGAAGAAACTTTTTGCAGTGGACAGGGTTTAATACAAAGACCACAACTGGACAAAGTACAGAGAAAAGGTAACTGTGGAGTTACCTTTCTAAATGAAATATCTTTATCATACCTTCATAACTTGTCCCAAAAAAACTCATGGAACATTATGGAAGAGAAGATAGAAAGCCTATAAGAGTTTGAGGATGGGAAAGACTATAGCAAAAATAATAACACACACACACACACATATATATATATACCAATGAATATATATATATATACCCATGAATTCATACCTGTTGTTTCCTGCACAAGTCTTACACAAGATCAAGTCATCCAGCATTCCAGTATGTATGACAGAGGGAGACTCACAGGGCAACATCCTTAGCTAAGAAACTACAGGGACTTTATTGCTAGTAAATGAAGGAGAATCAATTTTCTTCTATGTAGCCCCAGATGGGTTGCTCATGCTCCAGTGAATGGCCCTACACCCATGAGCATATGAGGAGTACTAATCAGACTCAGTTGGTTAGCAAAAATAAAAAGCATGGAGTTGGGTACAAGATGGATGTAAATTGTTCTGGGAGAATCGGAACAAAGAAGGCAGACATGGATATGATCAAAATACATTATACACATGTGTAAAATTTTGAAAGAATAATTTGGGTTTTGGGTTTTTGTGACAGGGTCTCTCTATGTAGTGCTATCTGACCTGGAACTCACTATGTACACTAGGCTGGCCTCAAACTCACAGAGATTCACCTGCCTCTGCCTCTTAAGTGTGGGGATTAAAGGTATGTACCACCATTACTAGCTTAGAAATAATAATTTCTTTAATTGAGACTTTGTTTTAAAGACCATAAAAGAGTTGCAGATTAAGACAATTTAGCCTCCTTAGCTAAAGCAATGTGCCAAGGTAAGCTGAGGGAGAAACACTGCCCTGTAACATAAAAAAAAAAGTCAGAAATATGCCATTACTGTCCTGCCTGCTTTAACATCAACTTGACCCAACTAAAGTCATTAGAGAGGAAGGAGCATGGAGCGAGAAAATGCCTTTATAAAATCCAGCTGTAGGGCATTTTCTATTTTTTTCATAGTAGCCTTATTTTTTCAATTTTTTTATTTTTATTAGATATTTTCTTTATTTACATTTCAAATGTTATCCCCTTTCTTCATTTGCCCCCTGAACACCCTCCTATTCCCTCTCCTCTCCCCTGCTAACTAACTCATCTACTCCTGCATCCCTGCTCTGGCATTCCCCTACACTGGGGCATCAAGCCTGCACAAGACCAAGGGTCTCTCCTCTTATTGATGTCCCACAAGGCCATTCTCTGCTACATAAGAGGTTTTTTGCTTGGTGGCTTAGTCCTTGGGAGCTCTAGGGGTACTAGTTGGTTCATATTGTTGTTCCTCCTATGGGACTGCAAACCCCTTCAGCTCCTTGGGTCCTTTTGCTAGTTCTGTCATTGGGACATTGTGCTCAGTCCAATAGTTGGCTGCAAGCTTCCTCCTCTGTATTTGTCAGGCTCTGGCAGAGCCCCTCAGGAGACATCTATATCAGGCTCCTGTTATCAAGCACTTGTTGGCATCCACAATAGTGTCTGGGTCTGGGAACTGTATATGGAATGGATCCCCAGGTGGGACAGTCACTGTATGGTCTTTCCTTCAGTCTCTGCTCCATGCTTTGTCTCTGTATCTCCTCCCATGGGTATTTTGATTCCCCTTCTATGAAGGACCTAAGGATCCACTCTGTGGTCTTGGACATAGGGGAATTTTTCCTGAACAGAACATCAATGGTTTATGCTATAAGATCAAGAATTGACAAAAGTGACCTCATAAAATTGCAAAGGACACTGTCAATAGAACAAAACAGCAACCAACAGATTGGGAAAAGATCTTTCCCAATCCTACATCTGATAGAGGGCTATTATCTAATATATACAAAGAACTCAAGAAATTAGACTCCAGAGAACCAAATAACCCTATTTTAAAAATGTGGAACAGAGCTAACCAAAAGAATTCTCAACTGAGGAATACCAAATGGCTGAGAAGCACCTAAAGAAATGTTCAACATCCTTAGTCATCAGGGAAATGCAAATCAAAACGACATTGATATTACACTTCACATCAGTCAGAATGGGTAAGATCAAAAAATTAGGTAACTGCAGATGCTTGCAAGGATGTGGAGAAAGAGCAACACTCCTCCATTGCTGGTGGGATTGCAAGCTGGTACAACCACTCTGGAAATTAGTTTGGCTGTTCCTCAGAAAATTGGACATAGGACCCATAGGACCTGAGGACCCAGCTATACCCCTCCTAGGCATATACCCAAAAGATGCTCCAACGTGTAATAAGGACACATGTTCCACTATGTTCATAGCAGCCTTATTTATAATAGCCAGAAGCTGGAAAGAACCAAGATGTCCCTCAACAGAGGAAAGGATACAGAAAATGTGCTACATTTACACAATGGAGTAATACTCAGATATTAAAACAATGAATTTATGAAGTTCTTAGGCAAATGGAACTAGAAAATATAATCCTCAGTGATGTAACCCAATCACAAAAGAACACACATGGTATGCACTCATATGGTATGGCATTTTCTTAATTAGTGATTGATGAGGGAGAGTCCAGCCCCTTGTGTGTGGTGCTATCCTGTTGCTGTAAATCTCCAACCCAAATAAGCCTGAGGAAAGAAAACACAACTAAATTAATATGAATACAAGCTGCACACCTAGTTTGGGCAGATCTAGCACTGCACTACCATCTACCCCATCTATGAGACCCCTTATAACTTAGTTTCTCCAGTGCTTCTACTCCACTTCCTCTCCACCTCTGCCTCCTTTGTCCTCTCTTCTCCACCTCCTCCTTCTCTCCCAAACTTTCAGCTCTACCTTCCCTTCTCCTGACCAATCACCAGCTCTAGTCTTTATTTTACAAATTAAGGGAGAAGGTTCACAGAAAGTCACCTGAGTACTGACTCATTCTTTGTTCTCAGCGCCTCTCAGTAAGCAGCACCCCTCTGTGACTTCTGCATCAGCTTCTGCTTGAGCTTTTGTCCTGACTCTTCAATGTTGAACAGTGTTGTGGAAGTGTAAACCTTTCCTCCCCACGTTGGTTTTAGTTATGGTGTTCATCATAGCAATAGTAATCCTTAACTACGACAAGGATCTTTTCAGGCTGCTAGCCAAATGGGCTCTAGAGACTAGTGCCACATTAGTTCAAGCACTAACTACAGTGTATATCATGCTCTACAAACTTCTCAAATAGTCATCTCCTCAAATACAGATACTCAACGGATACCAGCTCTTCTAACCCCAATAAATACCTGATTTACTCTAACCACCACCTAAAGGTCTTTATCTTAATGAATAGCTTTTTAAGACACACACCAGCAATCATTGCCATTACTAATTTTTTAGCCCAGGTTAAAATTCTACTCTCCACTTTAAAACATATCCCTCCCAAGAGAATATCTATAATCCTGATAAAACATTGTCTTACAGAAAAGGACAGATAGCCATTTGGGTGATTCATTATTTGTTCTGAGATGTATGGTTTGGCCATCAGTATCTCTGAGCCTAAGTTACAGTGAGGTTATGGGACATAGAGTTATTTTTATATGTGCACTTGAAAAGAAAGGAAGATTGATCCTTTATTATCCTTCTAAGACTGAGAACAAAAGACACATTTATAGGGAAGATATTTCATTTTTAAAGATTTATTATTTTATTTTATTGTATGAGTGTTTGGGGCTGCATATACATATGTGTATAGCATGTATCACTTGAAATCTCAAGCTGAGAATATGAAAGAAGATGGTGGAGATAGTTATTCCTTTTTTCGTTACTTTTTGAGGTTGTTAGTACAGCATATTTTACATTTCTTAGACATGAAATAGGAAATGAGAAATCCTCTCTGTTAATGTCACCAATGACCTCTGTGAAGACAGTCTAAGAGTAGGAGCAGCTGGGCTGCTCCAGCACTATTCTGAACACTTGGCTGTCCCAAGGAAGGAGCCATGCATGGAAAGAAAAATAATACAATTGTCACCCACTAATATTTATTGGAAAGCATTGCTCACTCTTCAAGACTTACTTGTTTACACACAGTTGGCCATTATACCATTTTATTCTTCAGCTACATAAGAAATATATGATCCTATTTAATATTCCTATTTAATCCTATTTAATCTTCATTTCATTATAACCAGGTGCAAAGTTAGGGGAAAACTATTTAGCAGCCAGTACCTAAAATACATTGAAAAATCAAAAAAAAAAAGATACAGTTCTAGAGGCCAAAGCATGTTACAGAAATGTTCCTTCACCATCAGAATATAACCCTTTCATTTCTAGATAAATAGGAGGGAAACAGAAGGTTTGCCCTGTGCATGTAAGGCAGCTTAACATTGCTCTTACTGGAACTACAATTAAGATAATCCAATCAAACATATTCTATGACTTGATATGGCATTGAATATAATAGCCATTCCCACCAATGAAAGAGAAGGATGTGGTCAGAGCAATAGAAATAGTTGTAATTACGGTAATTGTCAGAGCAGAAGCAGCAATTAAGGTACCATCCAGTAAGGATAAAGCACTGAGCTAGGCTTACATTTGCTTTCTATAGCCTTCAGAATTTATCAGATATAGCTTGTCTACAGATTCAGAAACACTAAGTACCTGGCTACAAGTTACACAATTAATCAGTAACAGAATTAGGGGCATATTAGAACCCAAGACTGTAAAGTATCAGCAATTCTTTTATGAAATACCAGTTCCCTTGGATGCAGAAGAAAATGAAAACCTAATGCAGTCCACTTGGAGATTCTGTCTTCAAGTTGATGTGTGTTTATACAACCAATACTTCTATAATATTATTTCTACCTACATTAAAAAAGAAAAGCTGGAGATGATCATCTGCAAAGACAAAAAATTTCACCAGCTAAGCTGTAGATTGGGAAAAAGTAATAGAACTACTGTTTGGGATGCCAGATCACTCAGTACATTTGAAGGTAGAGGTTTTGACCACTTTAAGATTCTAAGATTGCCCCTTTCCAAATCTGGACTCTTGTAATGTTCACCGGAATACTTAGATGCTGGACTTCATTCACAAATATGTTAATACACATTCTTCTAATAAGTGATTCAGGTTCATTTTTAAGCCTTGGGAAGGGCAGAAAAATATTTTCAAACTAAATCATAACAAAGCCTGCTTCTCAGAGAGAGTTTGTGTTTAGCACTTTTTCTTCAAAGTCTTTCTAAAATATTCCAATTTAGGCCACATATGTGTTTACACACACACACACACACACACACACACACACACACATTTGTGTGTTGTAATCACATATTTTTACAATCTAAACGTTATGAGAATTTTCTAACAACTATTACATTTTTAAGAAGAAAATAAAAATGCATTTTAAAGCTGTCTTAATAGTCTAAACTATAGCTGTAGTGTAATGTATTTCACCATGTCCCTATCTACAGAGAACAGCAGCCCTTGGTCAAGAAATCAATGGTTATGGAAATAACAGGACCTAAATTAACTGAAGAAGTTAGGAACCTCAAGTTATTCCTTGGTCTCTGTAAGTTAATAGAATCAGGGGAGACAGGACAATCAAATGTGTTATTTTTAGCCCATTCAAGGATTCATCTGTATACAGACATATTTAGCCCTTGTTGCTGACATGTTGTGCTTAAAGGTGCCCCCAAGTGAGGTGGTTAAATCAGAAGGTTCTTACCAGAATGATGGGAGCCACCCTTACATTTGTGTGCCTCAGAAATGAAGACCAGAGAAACAACTCAGGAAATGCAACTGGCTACTCTTAAAAACCCAGCTCCCATTTTTAAAAATGTAGATGACAATTTTAAAAAAATGTCTCCAAGCATCAAATATGATCCAAACTTTTCTATTATTTTATTGGTTGTGCTCTGGGCGATAGTACAGGTTTATTAGGTATATTTGATTAAACACATTTATTGAAGTAGCAATTTGATATTTTGATATATGTATATCATACATTGTAAAATTGACCTTGATCAAGCTAATCAATACATCCATCACCTCACACAGCTTAAGTCTATTCTCTTAGTAAATATCAAATATAAAACACGTCATTAGTTGGCTAAGATCAAAAATTCAGGTGACAGCAGATGCTGGCAAGGATGTGGAGAAAGAGGAACACTCCTCCATTGTTGGTGGGATTGCAAGCTTGTACAACACTCTGGAAATCAGTCTGGCGGTTCCTCAGAAAATTGGACATAGTACTACTGGAGAATCCAGCAATACCTCTCCTGGGCATACACCCAGAAGAAGTTCCAAATGGTAATAAGAACACATGCTCCACTATGTTCATAGCATCCTTATTTATAATAGCCAGAAGCTGGAAAGAACACAGATGTCCCTCAACAGAGGAATGGATACAGAAAATGTCCTACATTTACACAGTGGAGTACTACTCAGCTATTAAAACGAATGAATTTATGAAATTCCTAGGCAAATGGATGGACCTGGAGGGCATCATCCTGAGTGAGGTAACCCAATCACAAAAGAACTCACATGATATGTACTCACTGTTAAGTGGATATTAGCCCAGAAACTTAGAATACCCAAGATACAAGATACAATTTGCAAAACACATGAAACTCAAGAAGAACTAAGACCAAAGTATGGACACTTTGCCCCTTCTTAGAATTGGGAACAAAACACCCATGGAAGGAGTTACAAAGTTTGGAGCTGAGACCAAAGGATGGACCATCTAGAGATGGTCATACTCGGGGATCCATCCCATAATCAGCCTCCAAACGCTGAAACCATTGCATACACTAGCAAGATTTTTCTGAAAGGACCCAGATATAGCTGTCTCTTGTGAGGCTATGCCGGGGCCTAGCAAACACAGAAGTGGATGCTCACAGTCAGCTATTGGATGGTTCACAGGGCCCCCAATGGAGGAGCTAGAGAAAGTACCCAAGGAGCTAAAGGGGTCTGCAACCCTATAGGTGGAACAACAATATGAAATAGCCAGTACCCCCAGAGCTCGTGTCTCTAGCTGCATATGTATCAGAAGATGGCCTAGTCGGCCATCATTGGAAAGAGAGGCCCATTGGTCTTGCAAACTTTATATGTCTCAGTACAGGGCAATGCCAGGGCCAAGAAGTGGGAATGGGTGGGTAGGAGAGTGAGGGGGGAGGGTATGGGTGACTTTTGGGATGGCACTGGAAATGTAAATGAAGAAAATACCTAATTAAAAAAACACATCATTAGTAAATATAGATTCCATGTAGTCCATTAAATCATGAAAGATTGTTTATATTATAAACTTAAATTTGTATTGTTGACACACATCTTCTAGTCTCCTCTCTCAACCCCTGCCAACCACCAGCTACTCTTGATCATCTGAGTTTGACATTATTAGATTTCACATACAAGTGAGATCAAGAGACATTTGTTTTTCATTAGAGATGGTTCATTTTTAATGAAACATCTGGCTCCAGAAAACATAAGCAACAACATGGTACTGCTATTTACTTAAAATGAGTGTCTACTCTTATCCAGATATCTAAAAACAACAACAACAAAAACAAAGAGGGTATCAGTAAGTAGTCCAGGCTTTCGTCAAATTCACTATGTATCTCAGGCTGGTCATCAACTCATGCCCCTCTTGCATTTGCTTCCTGAGTTCTAGAAATATATTCATAGACCAGTGTTCCCAGCTATCAATCACATTTCTTGTTGGTGACTTTGCTTTGAGGAGGATTTTGCAATTATGCCTAAAAGAAGTAGAAATAGGAAAAAGAACAGGTTTCTTAAAGATCAGTAGGTAAGTGGGGCTTTTGGTGTTGTTGTTGTTGTTTTGATTGTGTTATTTTACACAGGATCTCTCTATGTGATCCTGGATGTCCTAGAATTCACTATGTAGATGAGGCCAGCCTTAAATTCACTGAGAGCTACCTGTCTCTGCCTCCCGGGTACAAGGATTAAGCACATGTGCCACTACACCTGGCCTTAACCAAGGCATTTTTGACAAATGCTTTGAAAGGGTTTTGAGACAGAAATAACTATAGTATAGTGTGTCACTGAGGTGTACCAGCACAGCCAGCAGCTACATTCCTTTGCATCTGTATGGTGGCACATGTCTATTTGAGACCAGTGTAAGGAAAACAGAAGTGAAATGTGTATCATGTTGAATATGCCTTCTGTGGTCGTTTGAATGAGAAATATCCCTCATAGCCTCAGGTAGTTGAATACTTGTTTCCCAGCTGCTGGTAATATTGAAGAAGTGGTACAGCCTTGATAGAGGAAGTATATCCCTAGGGGCAGGCTCTGAGATTCCAAAACCTTATCCCATTTCCAGGGACATGGTCCCTTGAGTTGTCTCATGTTATGTAAGCACTGAACCAATAATTAAAAGTGTGTGTTTTGGCCATTTTGGTTCCAGGACTCCACAGAAAGTAGCCTGCACAGGTGAGAGTGTGGCCTACAGAAGCTAACAGCTTCTGGGACAGGCGAGAGCCACAGAGCTTCTGAGGCAGCGCCACTTTCGAGCCCCAAGACATTTGGCCACCTTCCCGGCCAGAGGACAGGTGTCCTCCCGGCCCAGGAGGCTCTGCTTTTGCCTCAGGATCGGTGGAAGCCACCTTGGTTCCGGGACTCTGCAGAAAGTAGCCTGCACAGGTAAGAGTGTGGACTAGAGAAGCTAACAGCTTATGGAACAGGTGAGAGCCACAGGGCTTCTGAGGCAGCGCCGTTTTCGGGCTCCAGACATCCAGTCACCTTCCCGGCCAGAGGACAGGTGTCCGCCCGGCCTGGGAGGCCCTAGCCTCAGGATCTGCAGTAGCCATTTTGGTTCTGGGACTCTGCAGTAAGTAGTCTGCACAGGTGAGAGTGTGGACTACTGAAACTAACAGCTTCTAGGACAGGCCAAAGCAACACAGCTTCCAGGAAAGGTCCTGTTTTGGGCCTTCATCTTTGGCCAGGAGGAGGTCCAAATGCCAGATAACTGTGCACCTTCCCTGTAAGAGGAGAGCTTGCCTGCAGAGACTGCTCTGACCACTGAAACTGAGAGAAGAGAGCTAGTCTCCCAGATCTGCTGATAGAGGGTAACAGAATCACCAGAGGAACAATCTCTAAACAGAGACAACTATAACAACTAACTCCAGAGATTACCAGATGGCAAAAGGTAAACGTAAGAATCTTACTAACAGAAATCAAGACCACTCACCATCATCAGAACCCAGCACTCCCACTTTGCCCAGTCCCCAACACACCCAAAATGCTAGACCCGGATCTAAAAGCATAACTCATGATGATGGTAGAGGACATCAAGAAGGACTTTAATAACTCACTTAAATAAATACAGGAGAACACTGCTAAACAGGTAGAAGACATTAAACAGGCACCACAAAAATCCCTTAAAGAATTGCATGAAAACACATCCAAACAAATGATGGAATTGAATAAAATCATCTAAGACCTAAAAAGGGAAGTAGACACAATAAAGAAAACCCAAAGTGAGGCAACGCTGTAGATAGAAACACTAGGAAATAAACCTGGAACCATAGATGCAAGCATCAGGAACAGAATACAAGAGATGGAAGAGAGAATCTCAGGGGCAGAAGATTCCATAGAAAAGCGGCACAACAATCTAAGAAAATGGAAAATGCAAAAAGATCCTAACTCAAAACACCCAGGAAATCGAGGACACAATGAGAAGACCAAACCTACGGATAATAGGAGTGGATGAGAATGTTAAAGACTTTTAGAGTTTAATAAAAATGAAGCCACAACACACCCAAACCTATGGGACACAATGAAAGCATTTCTAAGAGGGAAACTCATAGCTCTGAGGGCCTCCAAGAAGAAACTGGAGAGAGCACACACTAGCAGCTTGAAAACACATCTAAAAGCTCTAGAAAAAAAGGAAGAAAATTCACCCAAGGGGAGTAGATGGCAGGAAATAATCAAACTCAGGGATGAAAACAACCAAGTGGAAACAAGAAGAACTATTCAAAGAATTAACCAAACGCGCACTTGGCTCTTTGAGAAAATCAACAAGATAGATAAACCCTTAGCTAGACTCACCAGAAGGCACAGGGACAACATCCTAATTAACAAAATCAGAAATGAAAAGGGAGACATAACAACAGATCCTGAAGAAATCCAAAACACCATCAGATCCTTCTACAAAAGGCTATACTCAACAAAACTGGAAAACCTGAAGGAAATGGACAAATTTCTAGAAAGATACCAGGTACCAAACTTAAATCAGGATCAAGTTAATGATCTAAACAGTCCCATATCCCCTAAAGAAATAGAAGCAGTCATTAATAGTCTCCCAGCCAAAAAAAGCACAGGACCAGATGGGTTTAGTGCAGAGTTCTACCAGACCTTCAAAGAAGATCTAATTCCAGTTCTGCAAAAACTATTCCACAAAATAGAAGTAGAAGGAACTCTACCCAACTCATTCTATGAAGCAACAATTACTCTGATACCTAAACCACAGAAAGATCCAACAAAGATAGAAAACTTCAGACCAATTTCCCTTATGAATATAGATGCAAAAATCCTCAATAAAATTCTCACTAACTGAATCCATGAATACATTAAAGCAATCATCCATCCTGACCAAGTAGGTTTCATCCCAGGGATGCAGGGATGGTTCAATATACGGAAATCCATCAAGGTAATCCATTATATAAACAAACTCAAAGACAAAAATCACATGATCATCTCGTTAGATGCGGAAAAAGCATTTGACAAGATCCAATACCCATTCATGATAAAAGTCTTGGAAAGATCAGGAATCCAAGGCCCATACCTAAACATGACAAAAGCAATCTACAGCAAACCAGTAGCCAACATCAAAGTAAATGGTGAGAAGCTTGAAGCAATCCCACTAAAATCAGGGACTAGACAAGGCTGTACACTCTCTCCATACCTATTCAACATTGTACTTGAAGTCCTAGCCAGAGCAATTCGACAACAAAAAGAGATCAAGGGAATACAAATTGGAAAAGATGAAGTCAAAATATCACTTTTTGCAGATGATATGATAGTATATATAAGTGACCCTAAAAATTCCACCAGAGAACACTTAAACCTGATAAACAGCTTCGGTGAAGTAGCTGGATATAAAATTAACTCAAACAAATCAATGGCCTTTCTCTACACAAAGAATAAACAGGCTGTGAAAGAAATTAGGGAAACAACACCCTTCTCAATAGTCATAAATAATATAAAATATCTTGGCGTGACTCTAACTAAGGAAGTGAAAGATCTGTATGATAAAAACTTCAAGTCTCTGAAGAAAGAAATTAAAGAAGATCTCAGAAGATGGAAAGATCTCCCATGCTCATGGATTGGAAAGAGCAACATTGTAAAAATGGCTATCTTGCCAAAAGCAATCTACAGATTCAATGTAATCCCCATCAAAATTCCAACTCAATTCTTCAAGGAATTAGAAAGAGCAATCTACAAATTCATCTGGAATAACAAAAAACCTAGGATAGCAAAAACTCTTCTCAAGGATAAAAGAACCTCTGGTGGAATCACCATGCCTTACCTAAAGCTTTACAACAGAGCAATTGTGATAAAAACTGAATGGTACTAGTATAGTGACAGACAGGTAGACCAATGGAATAGAGTTGAAGACCCAGAAATGAACCCACACACCTACGGTCACTTGATCTTCGACATGGGAGCGAAAACCATCCAGTGGAAGGAAGACAGCATTTTCAACAAATGGTGCTGGCACAACTGGTTGTTATCATGTAGAAGAATGGGAATTGATCCTTTCCTATCTCCTTGTACTAAGGTCAAATCTAAGTAGATAAAGGAACTTCACATAAATCCAGAGACTCTGAAACTTATAGAGGAGAAAGTGGGGAAAAGCCTTGAAGATATGGGCACAGGGGGAAAATTCCTGAATAGAACAGCAATGGCTTGTACTGTAAGACCGAGAATTGAAAAATGGGACCTCAGGAAACTGCAAAGCTTCTGCAAGGCAAAAGACACCGTCAATATGACAATAAGACCACCAACAGATTGGGAAAGGATCTTTACCTATCCTAAATCAGATAGGGGACTAATATCCATTATATATAAAGAATTCAAGAAGATGGACTCAAGAAAATCAAATAACCCCATTAAAAAATGGGGCTCAGAACTGAACAAAGAATTGTCATCTGAGGAATATCGAATGGCAGAGAGGCACCTGAAAAAAAATGTTCAACATCCTTAATCATCAGGGAAATGCAAATCAAAACAACCCTGAGATTCCACCTCACATCAGTCAGAATGGCTAAGATCAAAAATTCAGGTGACAGCAGATGCTGGTGAGGATGTGGAGAAAGAGGAACACTCCTCCATTTTTGGTGGGATTGCAAGCTTGTACAACCACTCTGGAAATCAGTCTGGCGGTTCCTTAGAAAATTGGACATAGTACTACTGGAGGATCCAGCAATACCTCTCCTGGGCATATATCCAGAAGATTTTCCAACCGGTAAGAAGGACACATGCTCCACTATGTTCATAGCAGCCCTATTTATAATAGCCAGAAGCTGGAAAGAACCCAGATGCCCCTCAACAGAGGAATGGATACAGAAAATATGCTACATTTACACAATGGAGTAATACTCGGATATTAAAAAGAATGAATTTATGAAATTCCTAGGCAAATGGATGGACCAGGAGGGCATCGTCCTGAGTGAGGTAACACAATCATAAAGGAACTCACACAATATGTATTCACTGATAAGTGGATATTAGCCCAAATCTTAGGATACCCAAGATATAAGATACAATTTGCTAAACACATGAAACTCAAGAAGAATGAAGACCAAAGTGTGGACACTGTGCCCCTTCTTTGAATTGGGAACAAAACACCCATGGAAGGAGTTACAGAGACAAAGTTTGGAGCTGTGACGAAAGGATGGACCACGTAGAGACTGCCATATCCAAGGATCCATCCCATAATCAGCCTCCAAACGCTGACACCATTGCATACACTAGCAAGATTTTGCTGAAAGGACCCAGATATAGCTGTCTCTTGTGAGGCTATGCCGGGACCTAGCAAACACAGAAGTGGATGCTCACAGTCATCTATTGGATGGTTCACAGGGCTCCCAATGGAGGAGCTAGAGAAAGTACCCAAGGAGCTAAAGGGATCTGCAACCCTAGGTGGAACAAAATTATGAACTAACCAGTACCCCGGAGCTCTTGACTCTAGCTGCATATGTATCAAAAGATGGCCTAGTCGGCCATCACTGGAAAGAGAGCCCCATTGGACATGCAAACTTTATAAGCCCCAGTACATGGGAATGCTAGGGCGAAAAAATGGGAAAGGGTGGGTAGTGAAGTGGGGAGGGGGCTATGGGGGACTTTTGGGATAGCATTGGAAATGTACTTGAGGAAAGTATGTAATAAAAAAAATTAAGAATAAAAAAATGGGGCTCAGAACTGATCAAAGAATTGTCACCTGAGGAATACCGAATGGCTGAGAAGCACCTGAAAAAATGTTCAACATCCTTAATCATCAGGGAAATGCAAATCAAAACAACCCTGAGATTCTACCTCACACCAGTCAGAATGGCTAAGATCAAAAATTCAGGTGACAGCTGGTGAGGATGTGCAGAAAGAAGAACACTCTTCCATTGTTGGTGGGATTGCAAGCTTGTACAACCACTCTGGAAATCAGTCTGGTGGTTCCTTAGAAAATTGGACATAGTACTACCGGAAGATCCCGCAATACCTCTCCTTTGCATACACCCAGAAGAAGTTCCAAATGGTAATAAGAACACATGCTCCACTATGTTCATAGCATCCTTATTTATAATAGCCAGAAGCTGGAAAGAACCCAGATGCCCCTCAGCAGAGGAATGGATACAGAAAATGTGCTACATTTACACAATGGAGTAATACTCAGATATTAAAAAAATGAATTTATGAAATTCCTAGGCAAATGGATGGACCAGGAGGGCATCATCCTGAGTGAGGTAACACAATCACAAAGGAACTCACACAATATGTATTCACTGATAAGTGGATATTAGCCCAAAACTTAGGATACCCAAAGTATAAGATACAATTTGCTAAATACATGAAACTCAAGAAGAACTAAGACCAAAGTGTGGACACTGTGCCCCTTCTTAGAATTGGGAACAAAACTCCCATGGAAGGAGTTGCAGAGACAAAGTTTGGAGCTGTGACAAAAGGATGGACCATCTAGAGACTGCCATATCCAGGGATCCATCCCATAATCAGCCTCCAAACGCTGACACCATTGCATACACTAGCAAGATTTTGCTGAAAGGACCCAGATATAGCTGTCTCTTGTGAGACTATGCTGGGGCCTAGCAAACACAGAAGTGGATGCTCACAGTCATCTATTGGATGGTTCACAGGGCTCCCAATGGAGGAGCTAGAGAAAGTACCCAAGGAGCTAAAGGGATCTACAACCCCATAGGTGGATCATTATTATGAACTAACCAGTACCCTGGAGCTCTTGTCTCTAGCTGCATATGTATCAAAAGATGGCCTAGTCGGCCCTCACTCGAAAGAGAGGCCCATTGGACACGCAAACTTTATATGCCCCAGTACAGGGGAACGCCAGGGCCAAAAAGGAGGAGTGGGTGCGTGGGTACGGGGGACTTTTGGGATAGCATTTGAAATGTAAATGAGGAAAATACCTAATGAAAATTTTTTTTAAAAATTGTGTATTTCAGGCAACAAGTGATGTTAGTCATTGTTATTCAAATCATTGTGGTTCCCTAAATACTCTTCCTTTTTGATTAATGACTGCTCACTCTTGATTTTAGGTCGCAAGCTAATTCATAAGTTACAAAATCCTGTTTAAGGTAACAATAAGGTATGAAAATAATTCAATATCTTACTACCAAGATTAAAGGTCACAAAAAAAATTGATCCCAAGCAAAATATTTAGATTTTTCAGTTACTTATAGAGGTTTTAATTCCTCAGATATTATTTATAGTGACATTTTGTTACTGCTATCTAGAGTGTTAAATGTTCCCTACATTACCTTCTGCAGATAAACATTCCCATTGAATAAAGTGTTAGTTTTTGCCTTCAGTTGAATCACTGAGCCTTGTTTCTGTCTGTTTGTGTATCACCTATCTATCTGTCCATCTCTCTAACACCCCTTGATTGTAATCCCTAGAAATGAGTAATGTGGAGAATGTGTTAGATTCTAAAACAAATACTGACCTGAGAACAGAGACTTCTGAAAGCTACAGCCATGCCAAATGGTAACATGTGGATCTGAAGGTATGGCACAAGTTAGAGCACATACTTAGAAGTCTTGAGGCTCTGAGTTCAATTCAGCACCAAAGATCTACTGTCTTTTGCAATCCCAATTCTGTTTGAATGCACTATATCTGGTACCCTACTTCCTTACTAGAGGCTTTATATCCTTACTATACAAAGTCTGTAACTACATAACTATATAGGTTTCATTTATAGTCTACAACTTCACACACGGCAAATACAAAGACATGCTGAATGGAACTAAGGTCTGGAATGCTTGAAAGAGAAGATTCTTTTGGATCTCTTTATAAGTGAAGAGTGTGTTTTACAACTTTCTGTCTTATTTTCTTTCTAGGGAAGAATATGCACCCTCCAAGGCAGCCACACCCAACTCTAGCACTGGACCAGTCCCTCTTGGATTACATGGGTTCCTGTTCTCGGTCATTACACCTTCTACTTCAGCACTTTCTCCAAAAGAACACCTAAACTTGATGTAGCATCACCCTCTCCGGACACACTCAAACACACACACACACACACACACACACACAGAGAGAGAGAGAGAGAGAGAGAGAGAGAGAGCAGAACTTCAAATTTTTCCATGCAGGCTGTAACCAAGAAGAAGTTCACCCTATTTTTTTTTAAACTGAAGTTCCTTATTGGAGTTGCATGTCATTGGACTAGGGCCAATAATTTCTACCCGTTCTCTTAAGATGCACCACAATTTCCACCACCTGTTCCTCAACACATGACCACTGGAAAGGCTCCAGGAAGTCGCCTCACTCCTTTAGCCCCAAAGATTGGTCTGAAAAGAGTTTCATGTGATGTCTGCTACTTACTGAGCCTGAAATTCACTACATGTGTTCAATCACACACATAGCTTGAAACCCATAGAATGTAGTTGTGTTCTACTGATAACTTACTGGATCATGAAATAATAAGATAAAGAACTCTGCCTGCTTTATGATGGTAATTGGTGACAAAGCCTTGTGAGTAATTACAGATGAATGGAGGTAAAAGTAGGATACAGCTATAACACAACATGTTAAAACTTTGTAAAGATATCATGAAACACTGTGTATGCTGATTGCAGAAGTGTCATCATCTGGAGTTTGATAGTACATTCTAATTTTTTAATAACACCAACGGAGAAAGTGAATGTAGTCTGTGTCGTTTCTTACAACTGCATATGATCCTACAATTATGGCCAAAACACCCTTTAATTTAAATTAATGCATACAACTTTTTAAAAGTTAGCACTTTAGAAGTTCCTCTTAAAATTCCTGTAAATCCCAAAATTATAGTTATGGCAAAAACAACTTTAATTTAAATTAATGAATAAGAGTTTTTAAAAGTTAGTGCTTAGAGAAAGGACTGAAGGAGCTGAAGGGGTTTGCAACTCCATAGGAAGAAATATGGAAGGACCCATGGCTCCAGCCACATATGTAACAGAGAATGGCCTTGTTGAGCATCAGTGAGAGGAGAGGACCTTGGTCCTGTGAAGGCTCGAGGCCCCAGTGTAGGGGAATTTGAGGGTGGGGAGGCAAAAGTGGGTGGGTGTGGGAACACCCTCATAAAAGCAGGGGGAGGGGAAGGGGATAGGGGGTTTTGGGGGGCAGGAACAGGAAAGGGGATAATATTTTAAATGTAAATAAAGAAAATACACACACACACACAAAGTTAGCCCTTATAAATTCTTCTTAAAACTCCTGTGAATCCAGAAACTACAGGTACTAGCACTGGGCCTGCTCAAGACAGGCCACTCAGTAGTCAGTCATGGTTGAAGAAGGGACTCATGAGATCCTGCCACATACTGCTGAACTATCAGTTACTGATTGAAAGACTGTGGAAGAAGGGATGATATATTTATCATTGGTATATCTGTTGGGGAACCCATAAGATGCCAGTGGATAGTTTCAAATAGCCACACAAATGGCCCTGTCAAACCCAGAAGGACACAAACATAATGAAAAGGAATGAATATGACAATGGGTTTAGTAGAAAAGAGGATAGGTAGACTGGGAAAGGAGGAAGATGTAGACAGAGGGTTGAGAACAATTAGGATTATATACATGGATAAAATTTCCAATTTTTCAATTAATAAATGATGTCCTGTGTATACATTTAGAAAGGCAAAGAATTTTAGTTTTAAATGGCTGGAATTGATTCCTGATGAGGAGAATTCAAGTAATACACAGTTGTACATGTTCAATAAAGAAAATAATAACTTTAAAAAAAAAAACATAATGGTGAGCCAGGCGTGGTGGCACACGCCTTTAATTCCAGCACTTGGGAGGCAGAGGCAGGCAGATTTCTGAGTTCGAGGCCAGCCTGGTCTACAAAGTGAGTTCCAGGACAGCCAGAGCTATACAGAGAAACCCTGTCTTGAAAAACCAAATAATAATAGTAGTAGTAGTAGTAGTAGTAGTAGTAGTAGTAGTAGTAGTAGTAGTAAAATGCTCCTGTCTTAGGGTTTTACTACTGTGAACAAACCAAGGCTACTCTTATAAGGACATTTAATTGGGTCTGGTTTACAGGTTCATAGGTTTGGTCCATTATCATCAAGGTGGGAGCATGGCAGCATCCAGACAGACATGGTACAGGAGCTGAGAGTTCCACATCTTTATCTGAAGGCTGCTAGGAGAAGACTGGCTCCCATGTGATTAGGAGGAGGGTCTCATTGCCCATCTCCCACAGTGACACACTGTCCAACAAGGCCCCACCTACTTCAACATGGCCACATCTACTAATAGTGCCACTCCCTGGAAGAAGCGTATTCAAATCATCACAGTTCCAGAATTCCCCATATAAACCATTCAACACCTGAGAAAATACAGTAAAAACTGGTCAGTACAAATTACTTAATCATTTTGAAATATATACCATGCAGGTCATAATGATAGCTATATGGTTTCTAATACATTCCACTTAGAAATCTAGAACTTGAAATAAAATAAAATTTTCATTCTCTTATAATTTAGATAGATAGACTGGTTAAATTCACATTCCCAATGCCATACTGATATCCCTATAGATCAGTGTATCACTCAACCTTCATCAGAGAAATCTTGTTACAGTAGATTACAATTAACACAGATACCCCAAACTGGACAAAATTCGGAGAAGAGACTTGGAAGCACTCAGTCCTAAATTGGATGTCTTTATAAAGCTCCACACCTTGAAGCTCAGTGACCTATGTGATAGAGGAGGCAAAAAGATTGTAGCCAGAGGTGGTAGATGACTCCAAAGAAACTATCTTTTAGACACACGACTGATATACACATGAACTCACAGAAACTTTGACATCATGCACAAGTTTGGGGCCAGATAGGATTCCAGCACTGAGAGAGAAAATGAACATGGGATATCACCCCTAACCAAGAAGCTGTTTGAAATTGATACCTGCTGGCAAAGGGAAAGCCATTTTTCTCTGATGGAATGACTGAGTATATCAACCACAGGCAGGCCCCATGCCCAGGAGCCCAGAAGTAGTTGACCAAAACAAAACAGACTCCATGATTTTTCTGTGCTTTTATAGTAGTAGTAGTAGTGGTGGTGGTGGTGGTGGTGGTGGTGGTGGTAGTAATAGTAATAGTTGTTGTTATATTTTGTGGGGCGTTGTCTTTTGAGGTTTTTTTTGTTCTTTCATGTTTTCTTGGGAGGGGTGTGTTTTTTCTTTTGAGAGAAAGAAAATGAAGCTGGGTGGTTAGAGAAGTATTGATGAACTAGAAGGGTGACAGGGAGGAGAAAGAATATAGTCAAAATAAAATGCAAAAATTGTTTTTTAAATAATTCCATATAGGAAAGGAAAAATCCTAATAATTCCTAATGATCAAAAAAGAAGACCCAAGTCAGAACCCAAAAGTCAACTAAATATATTTCTAGCATTAACATGGAACTCTTTTTGGTGGTTGCAACATAAATTAAATCATCGATGTGATTGCAGATATACTATAATTGCTCAAGTAGTGATGCTGTTTTACTTCCACATGCATATGCACTAGGAAATAATTATAATCTCTTTGGGTCTATCCTTAAGCTATTATTAGTGATAATAATTATGAGTGCATGGTAGTGCAGTGATAGTAATGACATTAATGATAACTGTATTAACAATTTGGTTTTAAGATAAGGCGTTCAGTCTAATATCTAAATAAGTAAACCACTTTCAGAGAGAAACCCAGAGTAGTTACAAGTTAACAGTACTGTCTCCCTATGACCTCTGATAGTACAAAGCCAATAAAATAGGAGGTGATTAGCCCCTAACTAAAAAGACATTTGGGATCCTGTTCTGAGTGAAAATGAAGGATGACCTTAAACTTCCTACTTGCAGAGTCATTAGCCAAGACTTCATGCTTTCTAGGGGGAAATCCAGAGAAGTGGTACATTACACCTACACTAAATAAAGTAGGAAAGTTCCAGCTCTTCATGTTGCCATTACTAGAAGAGATCTGACAGGAAAACTGAAGTTATGAGTTAAGTCAGAAAGGGAAGAACATAACTCACTCAACTAAAACCAGCCATCATTTGCAGAAAGAGACCTAGCAAAGAAAGTATATGAGCCTCACAGGACACAACTAAGGATAGACCTGTGCATGTTTGCCTTTCCTCATTTCTACTCACAATGCCTTCACTCATTGGTTTTTATCTGATGCAATCTGTTTCATTCCAGTAATGGTAAATCCTTTCATGGAGAATGTTCAAATGAAATAGTTAAAAGTGAAGAAGAGGCCCTTGGTCTTGTAAAGATCATATGCCCCAGTACAGGGGAATGCCAGGGCCAGGAAGCAAGAGTGGCTGGGTTGGGGAGCAGGGCAGGGGGAGGGCATAGGGGGCTTTGGGGATAGCATTTGAAATATAAATGAAGAAAATATCTAATAAAAATATTAAATGAAAAAAGTTTTAAAAAAATGAAGGCCAATCTCTGCTTCATCCCCATCTCTGTATTTCTTGTAGGCAAAATGTTTTAGATGGAAAGTTTTGTGAGTAGGGTGGTGTCCCTATTACTCCCCTGAGGATCTTGTCTGGCTACAGGAGGGAGCCTCTTCAGGTTACATATCCCCACTGCTGAGAGTCTCAGCTAAGGTCACTCCCGTTGATTTTTGGGAGTTTCACTTATTTCATATCTCTGGCAAGTCCTCAAGATACCCCCCTCCTGCTGTCTACAGATTTCCATTCATTCTCATGGCCATCTGGCCATTTCAATTGTCTCTCCTCACACCTGATCCTCCCTTCAATTCTCTTCACCATCACCTCTCCCACCTAGTTCCCTCCAACCACCTCCTAAGACTATTTTATTCCCTCTTTTAAGTGAGATTCTAGCATCAGACCTTGGGCCTTCTTTCTTGTTTAGCTTCATTGAGTCTGTGTCCTGTGTCGTGTAGCAGCGGTATCTTGTATTTTATGGCTAATATCCACTTATAAGTGAGTACATACCATGCATGTAATTTGGGGTCTGTGGTTACCTCACTCAGGATGATTTTCTCAAATTCCATCAATTTGCCTGCAAAATTCATGTTGTATTTCATAGCTGAATAATGTTCTATTGTGTAGAAGTACCACATTTCCTTTATCCATTCTTCAGTTGAGGGACATCTATAACCGGTAACTTGTCCAACTTGAGACCCCTCCCATGGGCAAAAACCAATCCCTGACACTATTAATGATACTCTGTTATGCTTGCAGACAAAAGTTTAGCATGGCTCTCCTCTGAGAGGCTCCACCCACCAGCTGAGTCAGATGCAGGCACCCACAGACAAACAGTGAATGGAGCTTAGGGACTCATATGGAAGAATAGGGGGAAGGATTGCAGGCCTCGAAGGGGATAGAAATTCCACAGGAAGACCTGGACCCTTGTGGCTCTCAGAGACTGAGCCACCAACCAAAAAGCATACACAGGTTGGACCTAGGCCTCCAAGCACACATGTAGCAGATGTGCAGCTTGGTCTTCGTGTGGGTCCAGAACTGGAGCAAGGGTATCCCAAAAGCTGTTACCTGTCCTTGGAATGTGTCCTTCTAGCTAGGCTGCCTTGTCTGACCTCATTGGGAAAGAATGGGCCTAGCCCTGCAGATTTGATATACTTGTAAGTAAGGATACCAAGGGGCCCCCACCAATTCAGAGGAGAAGAGGAGATTGGAGGGATTGCAGGAGCAGGTGACCAGGAGGGTGGAGTGAGCAGGATGTAAAGTGAAAAAGTAAATAGCATCACCATCAACAACAAGAATGAAGGACAAAATGACAGCAACCTAGCTTACTGCTTGTGAAAGCTTCCCTTCATACAGGTGTTTTTGTGCTATAAAGTAACTTTCATTATCTAGGAATCACCTCTGGCCCTACCTCTTCCAACCCATTTGGTTTGAGTTAACTATTGCAGGGCACTGGTTAATTCCACTTTTAAAAGTTATTTCTTTAATTAATTTATTTATTTAATTTTTACACTCCACATTTTATTCCCCACCCCCTCATCCACTCTCTGAATGTTTCAAATCCAATACCTCCTCCCCAACCCCTGTCTTCACTTGGATGTCCTCATCCCCCACCCCACCTGACCTCTAAACTCCCTGGGTCCTCCAGTCTCTTGAGGGTTAGGTGCATCATCTCTGAATGAACACAGACCCAGCAATACTCGACTTTATGTGTGTTGGGGGCCTCATATCAGCTGGTGCATGCTGTCTGTTTGGTGGTCCAGTATTTAAGAGATCCCAGGGGTCCAGATTAATTGAGACTGCTGGTCCTCCTACAGGGTTGCCCTCAACTTCTTTCAGGTTTCCCTAATTCAACAACAGGGGTCATCTGCTCCTGTCCATTGGTTGGATGAAAATATCTGCATCTGACTCTTTCAGCTGCTTGTTAGGTCTTCCAGGGTGCGGTCATGATAGGTCCCTTTTTGTGAGCACTCCATAGCCTCAGTAATAGTGTCAGGGTTTGGAATTCCCCTTGAGCTGGATACCACTTTGGGCCTGTCACTGGACTTTCTTTTCCTCAGGCTCCTCTCCATTTCCATCTTTGTAATTCTTTCAGACAGGAACAATTATGGGTCAGAGTTGTGACTGTGGGATAGCCCCCCACTCCATCATTTGATGCTCCGTCTTCCTGCTGGAGGTGGGCTCTATAAGTTGCCTCTCCCTACTGTCAGGCATTTCATCTAAGGTCCCTCCCTTTGAGTCCTGAGAGTATTTAACCTCCCAGGTCTCTGGTTCATTCTGGAGGGTTCCCCCAACCTCCTATCTCCCTAGGTTGCCTGTTTACATTCTTTCTGCTGGCCCTCAGGGCTCCAGTCCTTTTCCCTCACCCAATACCAGATCAGGTTCCCCTCTTCCCCCCACACCTCACCCCATCTACTTTCCCTCCCAGGTGCCTCCCTCCCTCCCCACTTGTGATTGCTTTTGTCTCCTTCCCAAGTGGGACTGAGGTATCCTCACTTGGGCACTTCAGCTTGTTGACCTTTTGAGTTCTGTGGACTGTATCTTAGGTATTCTGTACTTTTGTTTTGGCTAATATCCACTTATGAGTGAGTACATACCATGCATGTCCTTTTGGGTCTGAGTTACCTCACTAGGGATGATATTTTCTAGTTCCATCCATTTTCCTGCAAAACTCATGATGTCCTCATTTTTAATAACTGAATAGTATTCCATTGTGTAAATGAACCACATTTTATTATCCATTCTTCTGTTGTTAATTTTTTTAAGAATTATTTATTTATTTTATGTATATGAGTACACTGTAGTTGTCTTCAGACACACCAGAAGAGAGCATCAAATCTCATTACAGGTGGTTGTGAACTGCCATGTGGTTGCTGGGACTTGAACTCAAGACCTCTGGAAGAGTAGTCAGTGTTCTTAACCACTGAGCCACCTCTCCAGCCCTGTTGTTCATTTTTAACTTGTTGTTTTTCTATTGATAGTTTCTTATATGTGCATCACACTTGCCCTCCTTCCAGTTCTTCTCATGTCACACACATTCATGCATCTACGTATGTGTACACCGGTTTACAAATACAATCTGTTAAGATCATTTAGTACTGGGTATATGTGTTTAGGGCTGACCTTTTAAGATTGGCTTACCTATCACAGGGCTCGTCCCTGAAGAAAACAGTTTTCCCCTCTCTCAGCAATCATTAATCACCTGTAGCTCTTCATTTAAAGGTAAGGTCTTGAAATACTAACATGGTATTCTTACCATTGTCTTCTTGGGATGATGGGGAGATATGAATACTGTTAAGCTGATAAAGCAAGGTATATTTTTATTGATTTTTGATGCATTCCATAGTCAAGGCATCCTTCCTATAAAAGAACATCTAATGTGAGCTTTGAGTGCAAGAGAAACCACAGACTTTGGAATGTGGAGCCTGTGTTGCATTATTTTTTCATTCTCTCTATAAAATCAATGTATACAACATAGCTACAGTCATCTCTATCCTTAGCCACATTGCAAGCATTTCTACACACTCTAAACCTAATAGTTTCCCTTTACCCCATGCCAAGCACACCAGTCAGTAGACATGCAGGTATTTCATTTCATGCCTCTGTGCTCCTTCAAATTTTCTTCTTCTAACCAACTAATTCACAGCTTTAGCACTCCATCAGATGTTCTCACACCCTCTGCACCAACATATCTATTCTCATAGCAAATCTGACATCTCATTCCTAGTATCCTCCTGTTCTTCACTTTATCTATGAGGAAGTGAAAACTTTGTGAAGTCTTATGATTCGGGTGAGGACATGTTCTAGTTAGTAGAAAATCTTGGACCTGAACACCAATCTTCTGTCTACCAGCTTCTCTTAAATGCAAATTCCTCTTCTTTGATCTTTTTTGTGAGACAGGATTTCTCAGTGTAGCACTGGCTGTTCTAGAACTCACTATATAGATTCACCTGCCTCTTCTTCAAAAGTGCTAGGATTATAAAGACATGAGCCACCATGCCCAATTTAAATGCAAATTCTTCCCTCTTTTGAATACTAACTCTTCCACAAATTTTTAACTGATCCAAAAATAGGCTATCTTTACTCTGATTTTGTTAACACATTCTCTCCTCAGAGAACAAATGAGCCTGTATGCTAGCTTCCCCTGTGAGTGCTAAAGAAGCATTAGTAAATAGTATAGGATTGAGCTTGCTCTTATGAATAGTGTATTTTCATGACACATATTATGGAATCCTAGAATCATCATTTTAAATTCATGTCATAGCAAGCTATTATTTTAAGGGTGACTAAATTCAAAAATATCAAGTTAAGAGTCAGGCCAGTAGAAGAAGATCCCCAGCTGTGGCCTTCATCTATGCTTTCTGTCAACAGTGTTTGTATTCGTGACTTCTGTTCCCTAATAAGCGATCATCTCTGCATCCCTTAGAATTAATACAGCCACGGAAAAGCAGGTAGAACATATGATGGTGGCATATAGGAAAGACAGAACACCTGCATTTTTTTTTATCCAAAATGGGCACAAGGGTCACACTTTTAACACTGATAAAGGATGCTGCAATTGTAGTATATTGCCTCACACCATTCCTCAGCAAAGGAGTGTTCATAAAGTATGGATGGATACTGCAGAGTTGAAGTTGTAGAAAGGATCACATTGGTAAAAGAAAGAAAGGAAGAAAGAAAGAGGGAAAGAGAAAGAAAGAAAGAAAGAAAGAAAGAAAGAAAGAAAGAAAGAAAGAAAGAAAGAAAAAAAAAGAAAGAAAGAAGGAAAGAAAGAAAACACTTTCTATGAGAATGACATTTAATTTCTTATTGTTTCCCCCATTAAATCAAGTCCTAGCAATTGTTAATAAGCTATTGCCACCCAATGTATCTGGAAGTAATGTAATTCTTATCTTCAAAAGCAAGAAAGTCACTTAAAATACAAATCGAAATGAAAATTCCTCCAAGCAGCCAAAATACATTCTGCAAAACATATGCACTGAAGAAACACAATCAGCTGGCACCGGTGTGTATTCACTGTAGCTTTTGAGTTACTTTCCCTGTGCCAAGAGTTCACTCTTACACTCTGAACTCATATCTATGGCATAAGTCAAACAGAAATAGATACCTGATTTTCATGTGCCACAGCCAATGAAAAGCACCAAACACAATATAGAAAGCTTTAGCTAGCTATTTTATCCCATCCTACTTTACTGTCATCATGGTCATTTGTCTTAAATGGCAAAAGATGAAGACAAGGCAAGGCCAATCTGAACTGTAGCATTTCACATTTGTGAAATGTGTTACATGTAAATACACTACACACAATAATCTGTATTCCTTTTTAGCCACAGCCAGTTAACAATCAGACTGTAATGGCTAATGGAAAAAAATATTCATTTCTCTTTCTGTACCTAAGAAGCAAAATCATTAACTAGGAGCAAGTGTAGGCATTTTATAACCGTGTGACACTGATTCTCTTGCTTTAGATGACTCAACTTCTGAGCAGAACACATGTGCTTTATGCTCACCAACAGAGGGAAGTTCAAAACCCAGAACCTCATAATTGCCCCATTTCAGCAGAATAGAAGCTTCTCTGCAGTGTGACTGAGGGCTTCACTTTAGTAGTAAAGTTTAATTTAGAAAAATCAAGAAACATCTACTAAGGTAGAAAATTTAGCCAAACAAAAAATAGCCAAAGGGAACACTCCCCTCACCACTGACTGCCTCTATGCTTGGCTCCAAGAAACAGTTAGTGTGAAGCTTAGCTACGTCTACACCCTTTCACTACAACGACACACCCTTTTGTCTTTGAAACAATTTTCTCTACTTTTCAAGTGAAAAGATGTATGCATTTCAACACAGAGAATGTATATGCCTCCCAATCTACAATGAGATGGAGAACATAAAGGCCCTTGTTGTTTTCTTTTAGTATGGACATCACTACAGTTAAATCCACTTCTTTGGCAGGACCACGATAATGGTCAGGCAAAGAGGTCATGTTCTGATAATGCTTGAACCCATCATGATTCACACAGAGACCTGAAAGAGGGCTTGTGAACAAACATAGCTCTTAAGATTCTCCGAGGAAAATAACTATCAAACTGGTAACTAGAATATATAATTAATGACTCAGTCAGCTCACATAGAAAGAGAAAGGGGTTGTGCAATGAAGTACCATTTTGTCAAATCATTAGCATATTCTGAAAGACAAGAACAAGGGAAGGCAGAGTCAATCCAGCAGAAATCGAGTTCTAATACGATTTTGCTGTATAATCGTAGGGCTTGAATAAGGCATAGACTTCCTCTTTGCCCCAGTTTCTCATCCGAAAATCAAACGGGGAAGTATGGACTTGAAATTGATAATCTCTCTGGGTCTAATATTCTAAACTCTATGAATTAACTGAAATATTGAAGTGAATGAATAACACTACATTCCTAACAACGTTTAGCATGTGTATACATTTATGTACCTTAAGAATATAGAATGGGCTGAGTGTTAAAGTGGGTCAGCCCTCCTTTATGGATAAGCTTCCTCTTCTGTTCAATGTCTAACTATATAACTATACTTAAGAACAGGAAGCCTTGCTACTTTGAGTTAGCTGCAGAACTTCTCTCTGGGAGATAACTATTTTTATTTAGGACAAGGGCCATGTTTTGTTATAAAGATGAGTCCCCTGGGAAGTACCTGAATTGTCTTGCCTGAACTCAACATCACAGCTAAACTACTTGCCATGAAAAATTCAAAGACTGGATGGTTGGAAAGAAATGAGCTAGAGAAGAAAAGAAAAAAGATAGAAAGCATGAGCAAGAATCCAGTCATCTCTACCCCACACAGAGATCCATCCCATAATCAGCCACCAAACCCAGACACTATTGCATATGCCAGAAAGATTTTCCTGAAGGAACCCTGTTATAGCTTTCTCATGTGAGGCTATGCCAGTGCCTGGCAAATACAGAAGTGGATGCTCACAGTCATCTATAAGATGGAACACAGGGCCCCCAATGGAGAAGCTAGAGAAAGCACCCAAGGAGCTGAAGGGGTCTGCAGCCCTATAGGTGGAACAACAATATGAACTAACCAGTACCCCCAGAGCTCATATCTCTAGCTGCATTTGTAGCAGAAGATGGCTTAGTCAGCCATCACAGGAAAGAGAGGCCCCTTGGCATTGCAAACTTTATATACCCCAATACAGGGGAATTCCAGGGCCAAGAAGCAGGAGTGGGTGGGTAGGGGAGTGGGGGGGAGGGTATGGGGGACTTTTGGGATAGCATTTGAAATGTATATAAAGAAAATATCTAATAAAAAATAAATAAATATTAAAAAAAAGAATTCAGTCATCTTTGATACCTATATCATGAACATAGAAGATCTTAAGACTATTCTCTAAGTACTAGGGTTGACAAATCAAATTTAGCTGGACATGTGGTATTTTACTGCCAAGTGAACACAAATGAGTTTTTAGTATAAGTAGTACACAAATATTGTTTGAGGTATAAAAATGTAACAGTAAGAGAAAATGCACCTAGCCCTCAAAAGACTTGGGGCCCCAGGAAGTGGGGGAGGTCTGGTGTTGTTTGGTGGGGCATGGAAACATCCTCTTGGAGACTTGGGGAGGAGGTGTGGGATGTGTAGCAGTTGGAGGGAAGACTTGGAAGGGGATAAAGTCTGGACTGTAAAAAAAAAGATTAAAGAATAAATAAACAGAAAAAAGAATAAATAAACAAAAGATAAAAGACAAAAACCATTTGATCATAAATTATTGTGTTAATAAACATCCTAAATTTTTCTTTACTAGATCAGAAATAGAAATGGCATTTTCAAACCCTCTAGCTCTGATTGCTTATGTGGAGTGGTGTTAAACCTGCCTGCACACTGCCAGTAGTCCATAGTGTTCAGGTTAATTAGGAAAAGCTATTCTTTTCTCTCAAGACCAGATTAACACATGAGGTTTATTGAGTAGTTCATGGACAAGATATAAACCAGCATTCTCTCTTCAATCCTGCCTTCCTTCACATCTTCAAAGCTTTAGCACAGTCAGCATCACATAGCCCCAAGTGAAGACTATGAGGACAGTGAAGGTCCCCTAGCACTAGAATGCATGATTTGTAAGGAGAAATTCAGCGAAGGGGAAGTAGGCTTATATAAACAGATAATCTCCAGAGCAGTGGTAAAGATTTGGTGGTCATAGGGGGGAAAAAGAGTCAGCCCTTGGTCTTTGTCAAGCATGGGCATTAGTGTTAATAATAAGAGCCAAAGTACAACCTGAAGATGGGATGATCTGAAATGAGATTATAAAACTAAAGAGGAAAATAGATGGGTTCATAAAGATGCAGAAATTTGGGAGAAAATAAAATCTTTGAATCCTAATTTACCCCTTTTGGCCAAAGCCAACTGTCAAATGATCTGTAAAGTTTTTCCAAATAGCTTCAGACAAAAGCATTCCTTATTTCCTGTCTGTTGTGAGAACTTTGGAATTTCAGTTTCTTTTTAAAAATACAGAAATATTATATAAGAATGTGTTTTCATTTTAATCCCAGGTGTTGGGATATGGGGCTGCTTCAGATTGTCCACAACAGCTGACTAGATTTGCCTTGTGTTCTATCAGGGTTGTGATCTTGCCAGCTGCAAATAGTTTCTGAGATTGTGAGATGTTTGGAATTCTGGAGACTTTTTAGAGGGTATATAAATCCTAGAGCCCTGAAAGAGGTATGGGTTATTGGTAGGTTGTTGGTTAGTTGTTGTTGTTTGTTGTTGTTTGAGGTTTGTTTAATAGATGTACACAAAGAAGAAACAACAACAAGAAGAAATTAGATAGCCTACCGGCGAAGAACTTTCTGGCAAGGAACTTGAGGCCCCTAATCAGCAGGAAGTAGTCTAATAATAACAACGCGTTCCCTTTTCCAACCCCTGACTTTATTCAAGGATCTTTTTCCTCTCCCCTCTATCTTTTTTTCTCCTATCTAGTGTTAGGGAATTGAAGGGGTAGAAAAATAAGAGTGGAGAAGTGTGGAAGAAAGAAGAGCCCACAAAGGAACCAAAGATAAGCTATACTTGTTTTCTGCTATTCTTAGAACCTACCATTAGGGGATCATATAGAAAGAAACAGAAGAAAAATAAACTCTCCTCTCCTTCTTTCTAGCCCTCTCTTTAGTTCATGAGTTCTTGGAAACCAACACTGACTTAGTAACTTATTAATTATATGGCCCTAGTGATGGGGATACATTAGTCAATCGACACATTTATAAAAAAGAAAAAAAAATATAGGTTAAATTTGAAATTGAGACTTTAGAACATTATAATAATATTCTTCATGTATATCAGGGCTTGTATTATTATGTCACATGTTCAACAATGCTTCTCTTTTCCTGAATTTCTCCCTAAATCTGTGTACTTCAGTTGAAGAAAATAATAGGTCAGACATCTCAAAGGTGATATGAGAAACCTAGGCTAGCCATAAGAAATAGGAGAAGAATAGCTCTGGAGACTGTCTAATCCAGTTTGGTTCATGTTTCTAAAAGTAGAAAACAATTTCTCCTTTACTTTGGTCAGTTTTTATGGTCCTAGGTTAAGTTCTCTTTAAATACTAGAATCACAAGTCTCATGAAACTGAACTGTAAATACACCAGAAGCAGGAGCATCATTATTTCTGTAAGCCAGAAGAGGCAATATTCTGGATGTAATGCTATGCTAATAGACAGGTCAACTATTACTCCAAAAACATTAACAAGAAAATGTAGTTCCAAATGGAAAAACCAGACTGCCAGTCAATGGTACTCTGTGAATACTGAAATATGAACTTTGATTCAACCCTGAACTTTTCCTTTAAGGAGGGGGTGATGGAATGGACTCTCGAAAGCTAATTCAGTCCTGTTGACTAATCAACTTGTGTTAATTTTGGAACTGCTGGTACAGTCTGAACTCTCATATGAAAGAATTGTAAATAGACATCTGAAAAGGAGAAGGGAACGATAGGTCAAGTCTCAGAATAATACTGCTAATGATGATCATGAGAAACATTCTTATTCTTTAATATATCTCCCCTCTTCTGCTCATGTACATCTTAAATGGAGTAATGTATGTCTCCTTTCCAAGGTAAACTCCAATCTACCCAGTGCTCTTGTTTACATCTATCTTCTAGGACTTCACTCTATTGGGTTTCATTTTCTTCTCTTCTCTTTCCTTTTCAAATTCTTTCTCTGCCTTATTTTTCTTGGCCTGCCCATACACTCACTGTTCTGCCAGGCTTAAACTTCCTTCTTCTCAAGCAAACATAACTGATTCTCTAGTATCCAGTGTGCTGATTCTCCCTGATGTACAAAGTATATGTGTTCCACTGTTGCAGTTGAGGATGTGCCTATGGCTATTTTTAACCCATGACTTGTGAGTTGAGGGAACATGAGGGCAGAAACTAATAAGAAGCAAACATGAATTATCAGTGTAACTGTTTTCTTTGTAGTGACTCAGGGGTCCTCATGTTCCATACAATACAATAACAGATGATTCACATTTCTGAGTCAAGAAGATACTTCTCTAGCTTAAAATAATCACAGAAATCTGACTGCATATTACAATACTCATATTTGGGCAGTATTTGTTGGTTCTGCTGTTGTGGTAGTGATGGAGACATTGGTGTGGTGATACTAGCAAATGAATTTAGGGCTTCACACAAGCTAGGTAAGTGCTATACCACTGAACTATAGTCCTAGTCCTGGGACTAGGAATGATTTATGAGCTCAATATTACCTTGCCAGTCCTGATTAGTGGTATCTTCTTTGTCTCTTCCAATTTCCTAACATGTCATGACAATAGTAGTAGTCTTAGTAGTAGTTCTCTAACAGATCTGAGGACAAGAAGCAAGAACCAAGAAGCCTCACCAATCTCCCTATTTCCACCCATCTTCTCCTAGCATATGTGATCATCCCCAGATTTTCCACATGGGTGCTAGAGACCCCCAACTCAGCTCCTCATGCATGCATAGCAAGTGTTTCTCTTCACCAAGCCATCCGCTGCTGTGTTGGTTACTTCTGAGACTCTGAGAGGGAATCTGCTCCAGGATCCTCTAACTAGTGTGGCCATGAGCCTCTTCACAATATCTTCCCTCTACCCATATATTTTTGTTTCCAAATTTACCCCTTCTCATAAAAGCACCAGTCATATTGCATTAGGATTTGCCCTGATAAATTGATGTTACCTTGATTGCCTCTGAAACCCCCTATCTCTAGATAAAGTTGTATTCTGAAGTACTTAGGTTAGGACTCCACACACATATTCTTTCTAGAGACACAATTCGGTCCATTGTACTCTCCCAATCATTTCATCTCCTCAGTGACTAACATGAAAGTGATCCACTTGTTTTCAAACAATAAGTTGACTGGTTTTTTTTTTTTAAGTATTATAAACCTGTGATTTTTTCCAGTTACACAAGGGTCTTTCTCTACATAGAGCTAACAGAAACTCACTGAAAAAAATCTGCAATTTGAAGCAGGCAAGCATGGGAAGAGAGAGAGAGAGTAGATGGAGCTATAGGCAATGTCATAGTGAGATCTATCTTTGTTCCATTTCACATTTCCAACAACATATTTTATATCTTCACTCAGACATTTAACCAATACTGCATGACCAACATTGAAAACCACATAGAACTTCTGACCCTTGTGAATCAATGATGATATATATTTATATGAGTGATAATTCATCTCTTTACCCAGGCCTGCAAACTCACTATAATCTTTGTTTCCTCCCCACTTCATCCCTAAGACTCCATGTTACCAAGTCTTCAGTAGAACTCTCTGATATGTCAATACTTCTTCTGTGTTACTACTACACATGATCCTTACTCAAAGGAATATAATGACCTAACTTACTTCCACACTTCCACAATGTTCTATATGATACAATCTAACTCATGTTCAGAATGAGAGCTGTCTGAACAATTTTGGGGGTCTATCTAGAATTATCATTCCAGCCTCTTCTACATTACTTGTCACGGAAATGTGACCCACAGTTTTCAGTCCCTCCTCATATATTTATTTTCTAAGATGAGACGCTACATATGTACTTCAAGCATGAGATACAACATTTAGTTTGCACTCCTCTTTGCTATAATGAGAATACCTCATGTTTACGAGCTATATAGTTCAGAATACATTTGTTAAATTGAAGTGTATGGTGTTCTACGCTTTATGAAAGGTACATCATTAGTCTTCAGATTTGCCCTTTAACATTCTATGATCTTCTCCACTTGTAACATATTCTTAATGGTTTTGAACCATGAGCTAATACAACCAGTCTAGGGAATTGGCAACTATAGCCTTGGGAGCATGTGTCCTTTCCAGTGAAGCAGCCATGAAATGCCGAGGAAGGCTGCACTTAAATTATTTGGGGACTAATTTCAACCTCTTGTATCTTACTTTCTTCTTTGTTTATCCCTTATGCTTATCTAGCCTCCAGATATCACTGCCTTCAAGGGTCACGATCTATTTAGTCAATACTCTTTATCCTTCTTTCTCCATTCCTACCTATAAATTATATTCTTTTTCCAGTCGAAGACTCAGATCTACAACATTTGGCATGATTCCCGGACTTCAAGGCTAGAAAATAATATTTTGGCCCTTTTTTATTGGGGACCAAACAATTATAGGACTGCTTTCAGATTTTGTGCTCATGAGTCAAAACTCTGGCAGTTTCCTTTAGCATGAGCAATACAGCTTGACAGTGCCTGTGTGCGGCATCTTCCATCAGTTATTCATGAAATTCTGGGTCCTACTGTGGAGGGTGGTAGGAATCAAAGTTGATTGGTTGGTCCCTTAGCAAAATCTCCTCTGGCACCACTGTGTTTATTGACCACAGAGGGGCTTTGCATTGATTTCCCCCATTGTGTGTGGTATCCTTATCACCTTCCAGCACACAGCTCTTTGATTGATACTTTTCCTAGACTGAAAAAGAGCTAGCGTTATCTGCTTTTTCCCATTCTCCCCTGCTAAAAAACAATCTTGTCATGAGTTTATGTTTTTGAGATGAGTGATAAGCAGGTCTTGTCTAAAAGACTCCAGTACACTAATCCTGACAAAGGGCAAATCTAGGTCTAAAGCATACATTCTGTTCCTGGCTTCATAGCTCTTGAATCAAAAAGGTAGGGTTATGAGAAGCACATTGACTTACTCACCCATAAATATCTAAGGAGCTGATCATCCAGTAACTACGGGGCAATCAGATCTTTCTCAATACAAGCAATTCATACGATAGTATAAAAGAACTCAATAGATTGTGACTATTCCTATTACAACCACTCCAAAAAAAAGGCATTTTTAACACTTGAGGGGCCTCTCTGTTCAGCTTTTTATGATCAACTTCTGCCATTTTGTTGCAAAGAAAAATTAGCATTTTACTAAGGTAATTTTACTTATAGATCCAGTCGGCAGAAAACAAAATATTTCTAAGGCATTGGCATGATAATATCCTTTCTTTGAAGGGATTGTTCATCCATAGAAAATATTCCATTTATAGAAAGTTTAGTTAATTTCATCTCATTTTTTTCGCACCTTGTAAAAACCCTATGGACTTTAAAATGTCCCACTTCAACAAAGAGATCATACCTATACCCACTGAGAATATATCAAGAAATTTTTTTAAGGCCATGGTGAAAGAGAAACACAAGGAACTTGGTGCCGAAGTACAGGCTCAGGGATCAGAAAAGTATTTTTCCAAATAACACTTATGCTAAGTTTGAAACACTAAAGGAGTAGAAGAGAGTGAATCAGCTTACTAGCACCAGAAGAGAAGAGAACCTTGGTCCAAGCAGATAAGAGAGTAGAAACAAAAGACTAGGGATGAACAATAGCAAATATCAAAGCACACACAGATCTCTGGAACACCAAGACATGAGACATGAGGCTGGCATGATTGACTGTGTCAGGTCCCCAATTAGAAAATAGAAACAACAAAATGCACACAAGTTCTCTACCTGTAGTATTTGAAGAACTGTTTCATCCCATGTGACTTTAAAGCATTTTCCTTTCTTTCCTAATGGGAAAATAATCATTTTGAGTAGTCTTGGTACTAATATCATTTGGGTATTTTTTTAAGTTACTGCAGACAATTTAAATGGTGATCAAAGTCACTGACTCCCCTTTGAAAATACAAAGACCTTATCCTCTTATAAATGTGTCAAGTAATGATGTACAATTGTCAAAACTGGATGACAAGCTCTCATAGGACAGGTGGACCATATGACAGGTAAAGTCACCACAGGCAGAGTGATCAAAAGGAAGTCTCATAAATGGGAACAAAGAAAAGATGAGTAAGAAGGAAATGGACAGAGAATTGGAGGCAGAGCTCAGTGCAGTCCTTTGAAGACGGTGGAAACTGTGGAGCAATGCTGAGCAAAGCCAGATTGACCCACCCCTGGTCAGATGCTCTTGTGCAGTGAGAAACCGCCTGCAACCTAGCCCAGAACAGCAAGTATTGGTTTCCTGTGGCTGTTAACTACCATAAGTTCAAAACCACAAAAAAAAAGAATACTTTTCCATAATTCAAATGGCTAACAATTCAAAAGCAAGGTTACCAAGGCTACACTTCCTGTGGCTGTAGGATTACTTCTTTGCCAGTTTTAGATTCTGGTAGCATGCTTTAGCTTTTGTCCACATCACTCCAATCTGACTCCATTTTTCCATGGATCTTTCTGCTTTGTTCCCCTGTTTTCCTCTATTTGTCTCATATAAAAACACTTGTCATTAAATTTAGGACCCAGTTGGATAATCTAGAATGACCTCATCATGAAATCCATAAATTATATTTTTTACAAAGGCTCCTCTTCTAAATGAGGGCACAGTTAAAAGCTCTAGTAGTTAAGACATGGGCACACATTTTCACCAACCTACCTATTAACAAAAATGAAAGTGAGGACTGTGAAGGTAACTCAGTTTGCATGCTGCACAGAAAGAGAGCATGATTTCAAGCATGAAGAGCTGAGTTCAGATCCCTACTGACCATGTCAAAATAGTAATAGTAATAATAATAATAATAATAATAAAAAAACTCGGTATAGTAGCATAGTGGTATGTGCTTGTAATTCCAGCATTAAGAGACAGAAATTTTTCAATAGTGAACAGGCTAGCCAATCTACCATTTGGTGAACTCCAGATTCACTAAGTAACCTTGTCTTAAAAAATATACTGAAGAAGTGATGAAGAAGGACATTCTGATATCAACCCTTCACTTCAACACAGACATGGATAGACAAGCATATCTGTATACACATGTATACATCAGAAAGAGAGAGAGAGGATAAATGTAGCCCTGACTAGAATAATTTTCTGAAGTTTAAAAGGAAAAGAAAATTAATACAAAAGAAATCTACAAGATTCCAGAATATTTATTAAAGAAAATTAGCATTTTCTGAGGAAATCTATTCTCATGCAGAGAGAAGTTACCTTTTTAAATAACTTTTTGAGATTATAATATAATTACAACATGCCCCTTTCCTTTTCCTCATTCCAGCCCCTCTCATGGATCAACACCTTTGCTCTTTCAATTTCATGGTATCTTTTTTAATAAGTGCAGTTTCACGTATAAAGATTGTCATACATATGTATACACATGTGTGCATACTCCTAAGTATATAAATACAAGTAACTCCGTCTGTATGATGCCCAGCTGGTCTCCTAACCATAAATGACAGGAGGACTACAAATCCAGCACTACACAGAGGGGAAGGATTCTGGCATTGTCAGGATCTTTCTCTCCCATCACAATTTATGTTAGACTCACCATAGCATATATTTATGGATGGAGTTTATATATAGCTTACCTGTCTAAGAGCACACTTCATTCCATATAAAATGTGACACCTTCTAAGGGAGCTCATACTCTAATCATCTTAGTTTTCTACTAACTTAATTGTTATCTCTTAGACTGAAAAGCTCTCATTAACGAGACCGTTCTGTTTGTGAGTGCATATAAAGTAACCAAGAAAATATTTCAGTAGATAAAGCAGTACGTGCCTAAATTTGATATGCCTAGCCCCAAAGGCAATAAAGACATCACCACATCTGACAGGCTCAAGAATTATGCCTTTTCCCTTTAAGACATTATACATAGAAACCAGAATTTGGAAATTTATACCAAATTATATTTTAAAAATATGTAGTCCAACTGCTACATGTCCTGTTCCTCATCCTAGTATTTTGTTTTTCAAAGCAAGATTCACATGAAGAAATAAATCCCAGAACAATGCTTGGAATAATTCAATCAACTGGCATGGGTCTGCTTGCCTTTTCCCTTCCCTGGCTCCATTTGGGAGCTAAGAGGCAATTAGTGCTGTCTGTATGCACTCTGGTGAACCACATAAGAACTCAATTCTGAAAGTCCAACTGTGGCTCACTTGCACCAATTAAAGGACTATGCTTAAATCTGCTCCAGGCCATATTTTAGAAATGGGCCTTTGCAAGCAAAATTCTCAGAAGTAGAAAGGCGGTGAAAATTAATTAGTACTATTCCTAGGTAGCAGTAAGAATGGTGAAATTCCACTGTGCTTTATGATGCTCAGCTGGGACTTGAAGCCTTGCTCAGACAGCACACTATCTCGCCTATTTTTAATTCTTACAAGTGACAGACGCTGGCAGGTCAGTTCGGGCAAAGTAAAACTCAAAAGGCACGAAAGTAAAAGTTAGGTCATTGTAATATACATGGTTTAAACCTTTGGCTTTAAAAGAGGTCTGGAGATCAAAAATGGCTCTTCAAACAAGCAAGGATATGGAATCTGTTTCTAAGTTGTCAGTGGTGACATGACATTTAATGGTGTCAAAATGAAAAGTACCCCTTGGGTCTAGTTTTATGTGACCTGTTGTTGAATGTCAAAATAAATGGTGTCATATGTTCAACCACTTAACCTTTCTTCCCCAGTGCAAAACTTCCTAACTCTAACCTGTTTCATACTGCTCCTTTCCCAAACATAAGAAAAAAATGGCACCATTCTAAATTGATCCATCCTGTAGATGGAAAGCAGCAATAGCTTAATTATAAAGTACTGCACTTGCTAAAATAAAAATTGCTTCCATTGTAATATTTGCTTTGACGTACGGCCACCCAATGATATCATCTTCTTGGCACCTTGTAGTCAAACAAACTATGAGGAAACTATCTCCCACCAAGCTTTAAAGACAAATTGAGTCCCTAACAGACAGCTGCCTGGGACGGCCTAATAGAATGATGGGATTTCTAGAAACAAACTTGGTTCTCCTTCCATTCTCTCTATCTCTCTGGCTCCTCTATCCTCTTGGATCCCCAAACTGGCTTCTCTTTTGCAATGACCTCTGCTAGCTACCCTATATCCACTTGGCCTTTAAAGTATTAGAAGGCCCCAGTCTTTGAACATCTCTTCTTACTGCCCTTTGTGCTACTAACAATTAAATCCAAGACTTCAAAGACACCACTCAAGTGTTCTACCACAGAGGTGCAGACTCAGCTTTGGGTCTGCTTTCCTTTGTGCTTACACTTTCAGTAGTTTCCCTTGCCTTCTGTCTTTAATTCTATCTATCATAGGCAACTCTTAAATAGAGACATACTGTCTAAGAGACAGATAATTGATTACAGATACCTCTTCATTACTGCCACTTCAGTATATCAATAGGCATTTACATCTTTTCTTTGCACACTCTAAGCCTCATCAGTAAGATCTGTAAAAACACATCTGCAGTACTTTCAGATTACAACCAGAATCCTATTATTTTTCCTGTTCTCTTCTTTTTTTTTTTGATTTTTAATATTTTTTTTAATATTTTTATTACATATTTTCCTCAATTACATTTCCAATACTATCCCAAAAGTCCCCCATAGCGCCCCCCACTTTCCTACCCACCCATTCCCATTCTTTTGGCCCTGGCATTCCCCTATATTGGGGCATATAAAGATTGCAAGTCCAATGGGCCTCTCTTTCCATTGATGGCCGACTAGGCCATCTTTCGATACATATGCAGCTAGAGACAAGAGCTCCGGGGTTCTGGTTAGTACATCATGTTGTTCCAACAATAGGGTTGCAGATCCCTTTAGCTCCTTGGGTACTTTCTCTAGCTTCTCCATTGGAAGCCCTGTGATACATCCAATAGCTGACTATGAACATCCACTCCTGTGTTTGCTAGGCCCCGGCATCATCTCACAAGAGACAGCTATATTTGGGTCCTTTCAGCAAAATCTTGCTAGTGTATGCAATGGTGTCAGCGTTTAGAAGCTGATTATGGGATGGATCCCTGGATATGGCAGTCTCTAAATGGTCCATCCTTTCATCACAGCTACGAACTTTGTCTCTGTAACTCCTTCCCTGGGTGTTTTGTTCCCAATTCTAAGAAGGTGCACAGTGTCCACACTTTGGTCTTCATTCTTCTTGAGTTTCATGCGTTTATCAAATTGTATCTTATATCTTGGGTATCCTAAGTTTTGGGCTAATATCCATTTATCAGTGAATACATATTGTGTGAGTTCTTTTGTGATTGTGTTATTTCACTCAAGATGATGCCCTCCAGGTCCATCCATTTGGCTAGGAATTTCATAAATTCATTCTTTTTAATAGCTGAGTAGTACTCCATTGTGTAAATGTACCATAATTTCTGTATCCATTCCTCTGTTGAGGGACATCTGGGTTCTTTCCAGCTTCTGGCTATTATAAATAGGGCTACTATGAACATAGTGGAGCATGTGTCCTTTTTACCGGTTGGGACATCTTCTGGATATATGCCCAGGAGAGGTATTGCTGGATCCTCCGGTAGTACTATGTCCAATTTTCTGAGGAAACGCCAGACTGATTTCCAGAGTGGTTGTACAAGCTTGCAATCCCACCAACAATGGAGGAGTGTTCCTCTTTCTCCACATCCTCGCCAGCATCTGCTGTCACCTGAATTTTTGATCTTAGCCATTCTGACTGGTGTGAGGTGGAATCTCAGGGTTGTTTTGATTTGCATTTCCCTGATGATTAAGGATGTTGAACATTTTTTCAGGTGTTTCTCTGCCATTCGGTATTCCTCAGGTGAGAATTCTTTGTTCAGTTCTGAGCCCCATTTTTTAATGGGGTTATTTGACTTTCTGGAGTCCACCTTCTTGAGTTCTTTATATATATTGGATATTAGTCCCTTATCTGATTTAGGATAGGTGAAGATCCTTTCCCAATCTGTTGGTGGTTTTTTTGTCTTATTGATGGTGTCTTTAGCCTTGCAGAAGCTTTGTAGTTTCATGAGGTCCCACTTGTCAATTCTCGATCTTACAGCACAAGCCATTACTGTTCTATTCAGGAATTTTTCCCCTGTGCCCATATCTTCAAGGCTTTTCCCCACTTTCTCCTCTATAAGTTTCAGTGTCTCTGGTTTTATATGAAGTTCCTTGATCCACTTAGACTTGATCTTAGTACAAGGAGATAGGAATGGATCGATTCGCATTCTTCTACATGTTAACAACCAGTTGTGCCAGCACCATTTGTTGAAAATGCTGTCTTTCTTCCACTGGATGTTTTTAGCTCCCTTGTCGAAGATCAAGTGACCATAGGCGTGTGGGTTCATTTCTGGGTCTTCAATTCTATTCCATTGGTCTATTTGTCTGTCACTATACCAGTACCATGCAGTTTTTATCACAATTGCTCTGTAGTAGAGCTTTAGGTCCGGCATGGTGATTCCACCAGAGGTTCTTTTATCCTTGAGAAGAGTTTTTGCTATCCTAGGTTTTTTGTTATTCCAGATGAATTTGCAGATTGCACTTTCTAATTCGTTGAAGAATTGATTTGGAATTTTGATGGGGATTGCATTGAATCTGTAGATTGCTTTTGGCAAGATAGCCATTTTTACAATGTTGATCCTGCCAATCCATGAGCATGGGAGATCTTTCCATCTTCTGAGATCTACTATAATTTATTTCTTCAGAGACTTGAAGTTTTTATTATACAGATCTTTCACTTACTTAGTTAGAGTCACGCCAAGATATTTTATATTATTTGTGACTATTGAGAAGGGTGTTGTTTCCCTAATTTCTTTCTCAGTCTGTTTATTCTTTGTGTAGAGAAAGGCCATTGATTTGTTTGAGTTAATTTTATATCCAGCTACTTCACCGAAGCTGTTTATCAGGCTTAGGAGTTCTCTGGTGGAATTTTTAGGGTCACTTATATATACTATCATATCATCTGCAAAAAGTGATATTTTGACTTCATCTTTTCCAATTTGTATCCCTTTGATCTCCTTTTGTTGTCGAATTGCTCTGGCTAGGACTTCAAGTACAATGTTGAATAGGTATGGAGAAAGTGGACAGCCTTGTCTAGTCCCTGATTTTAGAGGGATTGCTTCAAGCTTCTCACCATTTACTTTGATGTTGGCTACTGGTTTGCTGTAGATTGCTTTTATCATGTTTAGGTATGGGCCTTGAATTCCTGATCTTTCCAAGACTTTTATCATGAATGGGTGTTGGATCTTGTCAAATGCTTTTTCAGCATCTAACGAGATGACCATGTGGTTTTTGTCTTTGAGTTTGTTTATATACTGGATTACATTGATGGATTTCCGTATATTGAACCATCCCTGCATCCCTGGGATGAAACCTACTTGGTCAGGATGAATGATTGTTTTGATGTGTTCTTGGATTCGGTTAGCAAGAACTTTATTGAGGATTTTTGCATCAATATTCATAAGGGATATTGGTCTGAAATTTTCTATCTTTGTTGGGTCTTTTTGTGGTTTAGGTATCAGAGTAATTGTGGCTTCATAGAATGAGTTGGGTAGAGTACCTTCTGTTTCTATTTTGTGGAATAGTTTGTGAAGAACTGGGATTAGATCTTCTTTGAAGGTCTGATAGAACTCTGCACTAAACCCATCTGGTCCTGGGCTTTTTTTAGTTGGGAGACTATTAATGACTGCTTCTATTTCTTTGGGGGATATAGGGCTGTTTAGATCATTAACCTGATCTTGATTCAACTTTGGTAGCTGGTATCTGTCTAGGAACTTCTCCATTTCATCCAGGTTCTCCAGTTTTGTTGAGTATAGCCTTTGGTAGAAAGATCTGATGGTGTTTTGGATGTCTTCAGGATCTGTTGTTATGTCTCCTTTTTCATTTCTGATTTTGTTAATTAGGATGCTTTCCCTGTGCCCTCTAGTGAGTCTGGCTAAGGGTTTATCTATCTTGTTGATTTTCTCAAAGAACCAGCTCCTTGATTGGTTGATTCTTTGAATAGTTTTTCTTGTTTCCACTTGGTTGATTTCACCCCTGAGTTTGATTATTTCCTGCCGTCTACTCCTCTTGGGTGAATTTGCTTCCTTTTGTTCTAGTGCTTTTAGGTGTGTTGTCAAGCTGCTAATGTGTGCTCTCTCTAGTTTCCTTTTGGAGGCACTCAGAGCTATGAGTTTTCCTCTTAGAAATGCTTTCATTGCGTCCCATAAGTTTGGGTATGTTGTGGCTTCATTTTCATTGAACTCTAAAACGTCCTTAATTTCTTTCTTTATTCCTTCCTTGACCAAGGTATCATTGAGAAGAATGTTGTTCAGTTTCCACGTGAAGGTTGGCTTTCTATTATTTATTTTGTTATTGAAGATCAGCCTTAGTCCATGGTGATCTGATAGGATGCATGGGACAATTTCAATATTTTTGTATCTGTTGAGGCCTGTTTTGTGACCAATTATGTGGTCAATTTTGGGGAAGGTACCATGAGGTGCTGAGAAGAAGGTATATCCTTTTGTTTTAGGATAGAATGTTCTGTAGATATCTGCCAGATCCATTTGATTCATAATTTCTCTTAGTTTCTCTGTGTCCCTGTTTAGTTTCTGTTTCCATGATCTGTCCATTGGTGAAAGTGGTGTGTTGAAGTCTCCCACTATTATTGTATGAGGTGCAATGTGTGCGTTGAGATTTACTAAAGTTTCTTTAATGAATGTGGCTGCCTTTGTGTTTGGAGCATAGATATTCAGGATTGATAGTTCCTCTTGGAGGATTTTACCTTTGATGAGTATGAAGTGTCCCTCCCTGTCTTTTTTAATGACTTTGGGTTGGAAGTCAATCTTATCAGATATTAGAATGGCTACTCCAGCTTGTTTCTTCATGCCATTTGCTTGGAAAATTGTTTTCCAGCCTTTCATTCTGAGGTAGTGTCTATCCTTTTCTCTGAGATGAGTTTCCTGTAAGCAGCAAAATGTTGGGTCTTGTTTGTGTAGCCAGTTTGTTAGTCTATGTCTTTATCGGGGAGTTGAGTCTATTGATATTAAGAGATATTAAGGAAAAGTAATTGTTGTTTCCTGTTATTTTTGTTGTTAAAGTTGGCATTTTGTTCTTGTGGCTGTCTTCTTTTAGGTTTGTTGAGGGATTACCTTCTTGTTGTTTCTAGGGCGTGGTTTCTGTCCTTGTATTGTTTTTTTTCTGTTATTATCCTTTGAAGGGCTGGATTCGTGGAGAGATAATGTGTGAATTTGGTTTTGTCGTGGAATATTTTGGTTTCTCCATCTCTGTTAATTGAGAGTTTGGCTGGGTATAGTAGCCTGGGCTGGAATTTGTGTTCTTTTAGTGTCTGTATAACATCCGTCCAGGATCTTCTGGCCTTCATAGTCTCTGGTGAAAAATCTGGTGTAATTCTGATAGGCTTGCCTTTATATGTTACTTGGCCTTTTTCTCTTACTGCTTTTAGTATTCTATCTTTATTTAGAGCATTTGTTGTTCTGATTATTATGTGTCGGGAGGTATTTCTTTTCTGGTCCAGTCTATTTGGAGTTCTGTAGGCTTCTTGTATGTTCATGGGCATCTCTTTCTTTAGATTTGGGAAGTTTTCTTCTATAATTTTGTTGAAGATGTTTGCTGGTCCTTTGAGTTGAAAATCTTCATTCTCATCCACTCCTATTATCCGTAGGTTTGGTCTTCTCATTGTGTCCTGTATTTCTTGGATGTTTTGAGTTAGGATATTTTTGCATTTTACATTTTCCTTGATTGTTGTGCCGATGTTCTCTATGGAATCTTCTGCACCTGAGATTCTCTCTTCCTTCTCTTGTATTCTGTTGCTGATGTTCGTATCTATGGTTCCAGATTTCTTTCCTAGGGTTTCTATCTCCAGTGTTGCCTCATTTTGGGTTTTCTTTATTGTGTCTACTTCCCTTTTTAGGTCTAGTATGGTTTTGTTCATTTTCATCATCTGTTTGGATGTGTTTTCCTGTTTTTCTGTAAGGACTTCTACCTGTTTGATTATGTTATCCTGTTTTTCTTTAAGGATTTGTAACTCTTTAGCAGTGTTCTCCTGCAATTCTTTAAGGGATTTATGTGCTTCCTCTTTAGTGTCTTCTGCCTGTTTAGCATTGTTCTCCTGTATTTCTTTAAGTGTGTTATTAAAGTCCTTCTTGTAGTCCTCTACCATCATCAGGAGATATGCTTTTAGATCCGTGTCTAGCTTTTCCGGTGTGTTGGGGTGCCCTGGACTGGGCGAAGTGGGGGTGCTGGGTTCTGATGATGGTGAGTGGTCTTGGTTTCTGTTAGTAAGATTATTACGTTTACCTTTCGCCATCTGGTAATCTCTGGGGTTAGTTGTTAATCGTTGTCACTGTTTAAAGATTGGAGCAGAAGCTGTGTTCCACACACCAGCAGTCCCAAAATCCTGCGGCGGGGGTCGTGGGTAGCTGGCGGTTGTCAGGCAACCCTGCGCTCCAGCTACCCCAGAGCTGATCCAGCTGGATGAGGCCTGTGGCCCTACTCAGGCCGGTTTCTGCTTCCCTAACTAATGCAGTCTCCGGTCCCGCGCGCAATTGGATTGGAGCAGAAGCTGTGTTCCACTCTCCAGAAGTCTTAAGATCCTGTGGCGGGGGTTGTGGGTAGCTGGCGAGTGTCAGCCGACCCTGCGCCCCAGCTGCCCCGGTGCTTTTCTGACTGGATGAGGCTTGTGGCCCTATGTAGGCCGGATTTCTCTCTCCCCAACCAGAGCAGTCTCAGGTCCCGCGTGATTGGACTGGAGCAGAAGCTGTGTTCCACTCACCAGCAGTCTCAAAATCCTGTGGCGGGGGTCGTGGGTAGCTGGCAGGTGTCAGGCAACCCTGTGCTCCAGCTACCCTGGCGCTGATCCGGCCGGATGAGGCCTGTGGCCCTACTCAGGCCGGTTTCTGCTTCCCTAACTAATGCAGTCTCAGGTCCCGCGCGCAATTGGATTGGAGCAGAAGCTGTGTTCCACTCACCAGAAGTCTTAAGGTCCTGTGGCGGGTGTTGTGGGTAGCTGGCGAGTGTCAGCCGACCCTGCGCCCCAGCTGCCCCGGTGCTTTTCTGACCGGATGAGGCTTGTGGCCCTATGTAGGCCGGATTTCTCTCTCCCCAACCAGAGCAGTCTCAGGTCCCGCGTGATTGGACTGGAGCAGAAGCTGTGTTCCACTCACCAGCAGTCCCAAAATCCTGCGGCGGGGGTCGTGGGTAGCTGGCGGGTGTCAGGCCTCCTGTTCTCTTCTATATCACCCTGGTATAGCCACCAAATTTTAGGGACAGCATTCTCATTGGTCTGTCTCTGCTCTTGACCATTCAATCTGTGAGACAGTCAGAGTGGTCACTATAGTATGTATCATTTCTCTGCAAAAATTTTCTACTGGTCTACAAAATAGCAACTCACGTCCTTGTATTGACCTATAAGGCCCTCCATAATCTAGATCATTATATGGTCCCTAACATTATCTCCTATCAGAATATTCCTCCCTCTCTCCAGACACAGTGTCTCAGCAACTTGGCCACCATAGGCCCAAGTCAGAGCCTTTGCACTGACTGTCCTTCCTAGTCTGGAATATTCTTTTCCTTAGATATCTGCCTGTTTCATTCCCTGAACCTCATCTTTCAAATGGTGCCTTTACAGTGAGGTCTTCCTTCTCCATAGATTACCAAATGATACCCTCTCCCATATGCCACACATCCCACTAGCTGTCTTTATCCCAGAGTACTTATCACCAGTATATTATTCACTTCCTATTTTGTTAAAATCTGTCCTGTTGGTATATAAAGGTCTGCCTATTCTATGAAATTAGGAGTTATGATCATCCTATTTTCTATTCTATCCCAGATACCTAGACCAGAATACCATATTCTGGTCATATTATCATGAGCAATAACCAATAAACATCACTTGAACATATGGATTTGATTCTCTGGGTCAATTATTCAATTAGAGTATATATACAAGGGGAATGGAGAGATAGCTTAGTGGTTAAGAAGAAAGAGAGCATGAAGCATATTTCTTTTTGAGTAAGTGCACATTTACTTCTCTCAAGAAATTAAGATACTATAGAACAGTTTTGAGAATATTTATTTATTATCTCCATGTTGGTGCTCATGATTATTTTAATAATTAAGAATTCACATATAAGACAAATTATTTGAAATTCTTTAATAATTTCTAATAGTTTAATTATCCTCTGATTTTATAATCAAATTATCCAAATTTAAATCTGATTTTTAAAAATTCTTAAATACATGTTTTTTTGGTTGTGAGCCTAGCCTTTAAACAGCTGAGCCATCTCTCCAACCCTACAGGAGGAACAACAATATGAATTAACCAGTACCCTCAGAGCTTGTGTCTCTAGTTGCATATGTAGCAGAGGATTGCCTAGTCGACCATCAATGGGAAGAAAGGCCCTTGGTATTGCGAAGAGCATATGCCCCAGTATAGGGGAATGCCAGGGCCAGGCAGTGGGAGTGGGTGGGTTGGGGAGCAGGGAAGGGGTAGGTTATAGGGGGCTTTGGGGATAGCATTTGAAATGTAAATGAAGAAAATATCTAATAAAAATATATGTTATCATTTGGAAAAAAAATGAACACTTGATGCTCTTGCAGAGAACCTAGGTTTGGTTTCCAACACCCACATAGCAGCTGTCAATATCTTTAGGTTCAGTCTCAGGGGATCCTCCACCATCTTCTGGGCTGCTTGGGCATGGCATGCACATGGTGTACATATATGTATGAAAGTAAAGCACTATAACACAAACTTAAACAAATCTTTAAATATGTATATACACAAGGTAAAATCATTGAATAAAATGAATCTTCAGATGACTGTTCAGTTATTTGAATTGAGAAAAAGAGAGGAATAAAAACAAAATCTGTTAGCACTAAAACAATAATGTCAAGAATGAGAAATAGTTGTCTGGGCATCGGTGTCTCTAGCACCTTGGTCTCTACAAAAGAAACAAAGCCAATTCTGTAGGCCTGATGCTTTTTCCAACTTACCAAGCTTATGATGATGCACTACTGACAATTCAATTTCCATATGAAAAAGTGAATTATGCAAATAAAAAAAGACTAAGTCTGGTTATTCCTTTTATCTAGTAGTTCATTGCCAATAAAAACAGAGGAGACTCAATAGAAGGAAGGTGAGTAACATCATAGGAGGAAAACGTGGCTCAGCAATGGATTCATAATCATGCTTGCCCTTTCGACTATGAAGTCTGGCCTTCCTTGCCTCTCATTTCTTTCAGCTGATTAGGAAAGCTATCTCTACAGGAAATTATTAAGTCAAGAAAGCCACCTCTACCTGTAATTTTTGATATTTTTATTCTAAGATGTATTTTACTTTGACAGGATTTCTCAGATGAAAGCAGAGTTCAAGACAGTTACCACACACAAGTCTAATTAAATATTTGAGAAAGTGAGTCTTTTGACCCAGAAAAAAAGCTCAAAAATATGCAGTCGTCTCTTTTTTAGTAAACCAAAAATTTGATATTGTCAATTGTTTGTATAGATGTCTAAAATGGTTCAACAAATACTAATCAACACATATCCTGAAGTGGCAGGTTGAATGAGAGAAGCCAGAGTTTTGGTTTTACACAATGGTGACTCAAATTCCATCCCAAATTATTCTGGGAGATACAAATATGGAAATGAATGGTAAGTGGCTCCATTACAAAGTATTGTACTTATATGTCAAACTATGGGGAGAAATAGGAGGGGTGCTTCTACTTAGTTCCCAAGCTGGGGAGCAAATGCAATTGCTAAACTATAGTAAAATCATAACTGTTGAGCCACTCAAAAGCTCCTCTCACCCTACCTGTTATTATATAATATCTTTGGAAACAGTATGATACTTAATTTCTAAGCCACAGCTTTTAGGAAGAATTACAAGAACTTCAGAAAATCCAATGGAGTTTTCTTAGTTCTCTTTTTGAAAACTGACCAGGCATGAATTCTTTGCTCTCTGCATTTATGTCACAACAACTGATAACCACAGTGGCTAGCTGATTTGTAACTAGCTATCCCCTACAAATAGGACTCCTGAATCTATGGTGCAGGAATGCAGCAACTAACTGTTTTTTAAGAGCCTGACATGCATATCCAGTCAGGCTACTTGTATATTACTATTGTTTATGTCAAAAATCTTGTAATCTAACTTGTATAGAGTGGTGACCTGTGTTTTCCCTTTTATCCCTATAGTTATTTTATGCTGCACTTTTTGTACTCTGTTCTCTCAGTGTATTTGTTCATCTGAAGATTCTTGCAGAGGTCTTTGATCACCATCACTGCATCCTCTACCTGTAATTTATAAATAGCAAAATGCCCGCTTACCTTGTCTCAGCAAATAAAAGTAAATGTGGTTTCTTCTCAAATCATCCACTGATACAACCCACTTCTCCAAACCATAAGAATGAATACTCTAATCTCGCTGATCAAGCTCAGCTCCTAATAAACCTGGTGTAGTTTGAAATCAACCTCCTCCCTCCTACCAGTACCGCTGCACTGCAGAAGTTTTTGACACTGTCTATGGATACCTCCATTCAGAGACATTCAAAGAGCCTCCATAACCTTCGCAAATTTTAACCTCCACTCTAGTGTGGTAAGCACTCAAAAGAGATCAAAGCTTTAAGATTATGAAAAGAAGCTAACATTTTATTGAATGCCTACCAAATGAAAAGGTCTTCATAGACATTATCTCACTAAATCATTTATTCGGAGTAGGGCCACAGGCCTCATGCCGGATCAGCGCCGGGGTAGCTAGAGCGCAGGGTTGCCTGACACCCGCCAGCTACCCACGACCCCCACCACAGGATTTTGGGACTGCTGGTGAGTGGAACACAGCTTCTGCTCCAGTCAAATCACGCGGGACCTGAGACTGCTCTGGTTGGGGAGAGAGAAATCCGGCCTACATAGGGCCACAAGCCACTTCCGGTCAGAAAAGCACCAGGCAGCTAGGGCACAGGGTCAGCTGACATTCACCAGCTACCCACAACACCCGCCACAGGATCTTAAGACTTCTGGTGAGTGGAACACAGCTTCTGCTCCAATCCAATTGCGCGCGGGACCTGAGACTGCATTAGTTTGGGAAGCAGAAAACCGGCCTGAGTAGGACCACAGGCCTCTTCAGGCTGGACCAGCACCGGGGTACCGCGAGCTACCCACGACCCCCGCCACAGGATTTTGAGACTGCTGGTGAGTGGAACACAGCTTCTGCTCCAATCTCTAAACAGTGACAACGATAACAACTAACCCCAGAGATTAGCAGATGGCGAAAGGCAAACGTAATAATCTTACTAACAGAAACCAAGACCACTCACCATCATCAGAACCCAGCACCCCCACTTCGCCCAGTACAGGGCACCCCAACACACCGGAAAAGCTAGACACGGATCTAAAAGCATATCTCATGATGATGGTAGAGGACATCAAGAAGGACTTTAATAACTCACTTAAAGAATTACAGGAGAACATGGCTAAAGAGTTACAAGTCCTTAAAGAAAAACAGGATAACACAATCAAACAGGTAGAAGTCCTTAAAGAAAAACAGGATAACACAATCAAACAGGTAGAAGTCCTTAAAGAAAAACAGGAAATCACATCAAAACAGATGATGGAAATGAACAAAACCATACTAGACCTAAAAAGGGAAGTAGACACAATAAAGAAAACCCAAAATGAGGCAACACTGGAGATAGAAACCCTAGGAAAGAAATCTGGAACCATAGATACGAGCATCAGCAACAGAATACAAGAGATGGAAGAGAGAATCTCAGGTGCAGAAGATTCCATAGAGAACATCGCACAACAATCAAGGAAAATGTAAAATGCAAAAAGATCCTAACTCAAAACATCCAAGAAATACAGGACACAATGAGAAAACCAAACCTACGGATAATAGGAGTGGATGAGAATGAAGATTTTCAACTCAAAGGACCAGCAAACATCTTCAACAAAATTATAGAAGAAAACTTCCCAAATCTAAAGAAAGAGATGCCCATGAACATACAAGAAGCCTACAGAACTCCAAATAGACTGGACCAGAAAAGAAATACCTCCCGACACATAATAATCAGAACAACAAATGCTCTAAATAAAGATAGAATACTAAAAGCAGTAAGAGAAAAAGGCCAAGTAACATATAAAGGCAAGCCTATCAGAATTACACCAGATTTTTCACCAGAGACTATGAAAGCCAGAAGATCCTGGACGGATGTTATACAGACATTAAAGAACACAAATTAAAGCCCAGGCTACTATACCCAGCCAAACTCTCAATTAACATAGATGGAGAAACCAAAGTATTCCACGACAAAACCAAATTCACACATTATCTCTCCACGAATCCAGCCCTTCAAAGGATAATAACAGAAAAAAACCAATACAAGGACAGGAACCACACCCTAGAAACAACAAGAAGGTAATCCCTCAACAAACCTAAAAGAAGACAGCCACAAGAACAGAATGCCAACTTTAACAACAAAAATAACAGGAAACAACAATTACTTTTCCTTAATATCTCTTAATATCAATGGACTCAACTCCCCGATAAAGACATAGACTAACAAACTGGCTACACAAACAAGACCCAACATTTTGCTGCTTACAGGAAACTCATCTCAGAGAAAAAGATAGACACTACCTCAGAATGAAAGGCTGGAAAACAATTTTCCAAGCAAATGGTATGAAGAAACAAGCTGGAGTAGCCATTCTAATATCTGATAAGATTGACTTCCAACCCAAAGTCATTAAAAAAGACAGGGAGGGACACTTCATACTCATCAAAGGTAAAATCCTCCAAGAGGAACTATCAATCCTGAATATCTATGCTCCAAATACAAAGGCAGCCACATTCATTAAGACTTTAGTAAATCTCAAAGCACACATTGCACCTCATACAATAATAGTGGGAGACTTCAACACACCACTTTCACCAATGGACAGATCATGGAAACAGAAACTAAACAGGGACACAGAGAAACTAAGAGAAATTATTAATCAAATGGATCTGGCAGATATCTACAGAACATTCTATCCTAAAACAAAAGGATATACCTTCTTCTCAGCACCTCATGGCACCTTCTCCAAAATTGACCACATAATTGGTCACAAAACAGGCCTCAACAGATACAAAAATATTGAAATTGTCCCATGCATCCTATCAGATCACCATGGACTAAGGCTGATCTTCAATAACAAAATAAATAATAGAAAGCCAACCTACACGTGGAAACTGAACAACACTCTTCTCAATGATACCTTGGTCAAGGAAGGAATAAAGAAAGAAATTAAGGACTTTTTAGAGTTCAATGAAAATGAAGCCACAACATACCCAAACTTATGGGACGCAATGAAAGCATTTCTAAGAAGAAAACTCATAGCTCTGAGTGCCTCCAAAAGGAAACTAGAGAGAGCACACATTAGCAGCTTGACAACACACCTAAAAGCACTAGAACAAAAGGAAGCAAATTCACCCAAGAGGAGTAGACGGCAGGAAATAATCAAACTCAGGGGTGAAATCAACCAAGTGGAAACAAGAAAAACTATTCAAAGAATCAACCAATCAAGGAGCTGGTTCTTTGAGAAAATCAACAAGATAGATAAACCCTTAGCCAGACTCACTAGAGGGCACAGGGAAAGCATCCTAATTAACAAAATCAGAAATGAAAAAGGAGACATAACAACAGATCCTGAAGACATCCAAAACACCATCAGATCCTTCTACCAAAGGCTATACTCAACAAAACTGGAGAACCTGGATGAAATGGAGAAGTTCCTAGACAGATACCAGGTACCAAAGTTGAATCAAGATCAGGTTAATGATCTAAACAGCCCTATATCCCCCAAAGAAATAGAAGCAGTCATTAATAGTCTCCCAACTAAAAAAAGCCCAGGACCAGATGGGTTTAGTGCAGAGTTCTATCAGACCTTCAAAGAAGATCTAATCCCAGTTCTTCACAAACTATTCCACAAAATAGAAACAGAAGGTACTCTACCCAACTCATTCTATGAAGCCACAATTACTCTGATACCTAAACCACAAAAAGACCCAACAAAGATAGAAAACTTCAGACCAATATCCCTTATGAATATTGATGCAAAAATCCTCAACAAAGTTCTTGCTAACCGAATCCAAGAACACATCAAAACAATCATCCATCCTGACCAAGTAGGTTTCATCCCAGGGATGCAGGGATGGTTCAATATATGGAAATCCATCAACGTAATCCAGTATATAAACAAACTCAAAGACAAAAACCACATGGTCATCTCCTTAGATGCAGAAAAAGCATTTGACAAGATCCAACACCCATTCATGATAAAAGTCTTGGAAAGATCAGGAATTCAAGGCCCATACCTAAACATGATAAAAGCAATCTACAGCAAACCAGTAGCCAACATCAAAGTAAATGGTGAGAAGCTTGAAGCAATCCCTCTAAAATCAGGGACTAGACAAGGCTGTCCACTTTCTCCATACCTATTCAACATTGTACTTGAAGTCCTAGCCAGAGCAATTCGACAACAAAAGGAGATCAAAGGGATACAAATTGGAAAAGATGAAGTCAAAATATCACTTTTTGCAGATGATATGATAGTATATATAAGTGACCCTAAAAATTCCACCAGAGAACTCCTAAGCCTGATAAACAGCTTCGGTGAAGTAGCTGGATATAAAATTAACTCAAACAAATCAATGGCCTTTCTCTACACAAAGAATAAACAGGCTGAGAAAGAAATTAGGGAAACAACACCCTTCTCAATAGTCACAAATAATATAAAATATCTTGGCGTGACTCTAACTAAGGAAGTGAAAGATCTGTATAATAAAATCTTCAAGTCTCTGAAGAAAGAAATTATAGAAGATCTCAGAAGATGGAAAGATCTCCCATGCTCATGGATTGGCAGGATCAACATTGTAAAAATGGCTATCTTGCCAAAAGCAATCTACAGATTCAATGCAATCCCCATCAAAATTCCAAATCAATTCTTCAACGAATTAGAAAGTGCAATCTGCAAATTCATCTGGAATAACAAAAAACCTAGGATAGCAAAAACTCTTCTCAAGGATAAAAGAACCTCTGGTGGAATCACCATGCCGGACCTAAAGCTCTACTACAGAGCAATTGTGATAAAAACTGCATGGTACTGGTATAGTGACAGACAAATAGATCAATGGAATAGAATTGAAGACCCAGAAATGAACCCACACACCTATGGTCACTTGATGTTCGACAAGGGAGCTAAAAACATCCAGTGGAAGAAAGACAGCATTTTCAACAAATGGTGCTGGCACAACTGGTTGTTAACATGTAGAAGAATGCGAATCGATCCATTCCTATCTCCTTGTACTAAGGTCAAGTCTAAGTGGATCAAGGAACTTCACATAAAACCAGAGACACTGAAACTTATAGAGGAGAAAGTGGGGAAAAGCCTTGAAGATATGGGCACAGGGGAAAAATTCCTGAATAGAACAGTAATGGCTTGTGCTGTAAGATCGAGAATTGACAAGTGGGACCTCATGAAACTACAAAGCTTCTGCAAGGCTAAAGACACCATCAATAAGACAAAAAAAACCACCAACAGATTGGGAAAGGATCTTCACCTATCCTAAATCAGATAAGGGACTAATATCCAATATATATAAAGAACTCAAGAAGGTGGACTCCAGAAAGTCAAATAACCCCATTAAAAAATGGGGCTCAGAACTGAACAAAGAATTCTCACCTGAGGAATACCGAATGGCAGAGAAGCACCTGAAAAAATGTTCAACATCCTTAATCATCAGGGAAATGCAAATCAAAACAACCCTGAGATTCCACCTCACACCAGTCAGAATGGCTAAGATCAAAAATTCAGGTGACAGCAGATGCTGGCGAGGATGTGGAGAAAGAGGAACACTCCTCCATTGTTGGTGGGATTGCAAGCTTGTACAAACACTCTGGAAATCAGTCTGGCGGTTCCTCAGAAAATTGGACATAGTACTACCGGAGGATCCAGCAATACCTCTCCTGGGCATATATCCAGAAGATGTCCCAACCGGTAAAAAGGACACATGCTCCACTATGTTCATAGCAGCCCTATTTATAATAGCCAGAAGCTGGAAAGAACCCAGATGTCCCTCAACAGAGGAATGGATACAGAAATTATGGTACATTTACACAATGGAGTACTACTCAGCTATTAAAAAGAATGAATTTATGAAATTCCTAGCCAAATGGATGGACCTGGAGGGCATCATCTTGAGTGAAGTAACACAATCACAAAAGAACTCACACAATATGTATTCATTGATAAGTGGATATTAGCCCAAAACTTAGGATACCCAAGATATAAGATACAATTTGATAAATGCATGAAACTCAAGAAGAATGAAGACCAAAGTGTGGACACTGTGCACCTTCTTAGAATTGGGAACAAAACACCCAGGGAAGGAGTTACAGAGACAAAGTTCGTAGCTGTGATGAAAGGATGGACCATTTAGAGACTGCTGTATCCAGGGATCCGTCCCATAATCAGCTTCTAAACGCTGACACCATTGCATACACTAGCAAGATTTTGCTGAAAGGACCCAAATATAGCTGTCTCTTGTGAGACGATGCCGGGGCCTAGCAAACACAGGAGTGGATGTTCACAGTCAGCTATTGGATGTATCACAGGGCTCCCAATGGAGAAGCTAGGGAAAGTACCCAAGGAGCTAAAGGGATCTGCAACCCTATTGTTGGAACAACATGATGTACTAACCAGAACCCTGGAGCTCTTGTCTCTAGCTGCATATGTATCGAAAGATGGCCTAGTCGGCCATCAATGGAAAGAGAGGCCCATTGGACTTGCAAACTTTATATGCCCCAATATAGGGGAATGCCAGGGCCAAGAGAATGGGAATGGGTGGGTAGGGAAGTGGGGGGCGCTATGGGGGACTTTTGGGATAGTATTGGAAATGTAATTGAGGAAAATATGTAATAAAAATATATAAAAAAAAAAAAGAAAGAAATTAAGGACTTTTTAGAGTTCAATGAAAATGAAGCCACAACATACCCAAACTTATGGGACGCAATGAAAGCATTTCTAAGAGGAAAACTCATAGCTCTGAGTGCCTCCAAAAGGAAACTAGAGAGAGCACACATTAGTATCTTGACAACACACCTAAAAGCACTAGAACAAAAGGAAGCAAATTCACCCAAGAGGAGAAGACGGCAGGAAATAATCAAACTCAGGGGTGAAATCAACCAAGTGGAAACAAGAAAAACTATTCAAAGAATCAACCAATCAAGGAGCTGGTTCTTTGAGAAAATCAACAAGATAGATAAACCCTTAGCCAGACTCACTAGAGGGCACAGGGAAAGCATCCTAATTAACAAAATCAGAAATGAAAAAGGAGACATAACAACAGATCCTGAAGACATCCAAAACACCATCAGATCCTTCTACCAAAGGCTATACTCAACAAAACTGGAGAACCTGGATGAAATGGAGAAGTTCCTAGACAGATACCAGGTACCAAAGTTGAATCAAGATCAGGTTAATGATCTAAACAGCCCTATATCCCCCAAAGAAATAGAAGCAGTCATTAATAGTCTCCCAACTAAAAAAAGCCCAGGACCAGATGGGTTTAGTGCAGAGTTCTATCAGACCTTCAAAGAAGATCTAATCCCAGTTCTTCACAAACTATTCCACAAAATAGAAACAGAAGGTACTCTACCCAACTCATTCTATGAAGCCACAATTACTCTGATACCTAAACCACAAAAAGACCCAACAAAGATAGAAAACTTCAGACCAATATCCCTTATGAATATTGATGCAAAAATCCTCAATAAAGTTCTTGCTAACCGAATCCAAGAACACAACAAAACAATCATCCATCCTGACCAAGTAGGTTTCATCCCAGGGATGCAGGGATGGTTCAATATATGGAAATCCATCAACGTAATCCAGTATATAAACAAACTCAAAGACAAAAACCACATGGTCATCTCCTTAGATGCTGAAAAAGCATTTGACAAGATCCAACAACCATTCATGATAAAAGTCTTGGAAAGATCAGGAATTCAAGGCCCATAACTAAACATGATAAAAGCAATCTACAGCAAAACAGTAGCCAACATCAAAGTAAACGGTGAGAAGCTTGAAGCAATCCCTCTAAAATCGGGGACTAGACAAGGCTGTCCACTTTCTCCATACCTATTCAACATAGTACTTGAAGTCCTAGCCAGAGCAATTCGACAACAAAAGGAGATCAAAGGGATACAAATTGGAAAAGATGAAGTCAAAATATCACTTTTTGCAGATGATATGATAGTATATATAAGTGACCCTAAAAATTCCACCAGAGAACTCCTAAACCTGATAAACCGCTTCGGTGAAGTAGCTGGATATAAAATTAACTCAAACCAATCAATGGCCTTTCTCTACACAAAGAATAAACAGGCTTAGAAAGAAATTAGGGAAACAACACCCTTCTCAATAGTCATAAATAATATAAAATATCTTGGTGTGACTCTAAATAAGGAAGTGAAAGATCTGTATAATAAAAATTTCAAGTCTCTGAAGAAAGAAATTATAGAAGATCTCAGAAGATGGAAAGATCTCCCATGCTCATGGATTGGCAGGATCAACATTGTAAAAATGGCTATCTTGCCAAAAGCAATCTACAGATTCAATGCAATCCCCATCAAAATTCCAAATCAATTCTTCAACGAATTAGAAAGTGCAATCTGCAAATTCATCTGGAATAACAAAAAACCTAGGATAGCAAAAACTCTCCTCAAGGATAAAAGAACCTCTGGTGGAATCACCATGCCAGACCTAAAGCTCTACTACAGAGCAATTGTGAAAAAAACTGCATGGTACTGGTATAGTGACAGACAAATAGACCAATGGAATAGAATTGTAGACCCCGAAATGAACCCACACACCTACGGTCACTTGATGTTCGACAAGGGAGCTAAAAACATCCAGTGGAAGAAAGACAGCATTTTCAACAAATGGTGCTGGCACAACTGGTTGTTAACATGTAGAAGAATGCGAATCGATCCATTCCTATCTCCTTGTAGTAAGGTCAAGTCTAAGTGGATCAAGGAACTTCACATAAAACCAGAGACACTGAAACTTATAGAGGAGAAAGTGGGAAAAAGCCTTGAAAATATGGGCACAGGGGAAAAATTCTTGAATAGAACAGTAATGGCTTGTGCTGTAAGATCGAGAATTGACAAGTGGGACCTCATGAAACTGCAAAGCTTCTGCAAGGCTAAAGACACCATCAATAAGACAAAAAAACCACCAACAGATTGGGAAAGGATCTTCACCTATCCTAAATCAGATAAGGGACTAATATCCAATATATATAAAGAACTCAAGAAGGTGGACACCAGAAAGTCAAATAACCCCATTAAAAAATGGGGCTCAGAACTGAACAAAGAATTCTCACCTGAGGAATACCGAATGCAGAGAAGCACCTGAAAAAATGTTCAACATCCTTAATCATCAGGGAAATGCAAATCAAAACAACCCTGAGATTCCACCTCACACCAGTCAGAATGGCTAAGATCAAAAATTCAGGTGACAGCAGATGCTGGCGAGGATGTGGAGAAAGAGTAACACTCCTCCATTGTTGGTGGGATTGCAAGCTTGTACAACCACTCTGGAAATCAGTCTGGCGGTTCCTCAGAAAATTGGACATAGTACTACCGGAGGATCCAGCAATACCTCTCCTGGGCATATATCCAGAAGATGTCCCAACCGGTAAAAAGGACACATGCTCCACTATGTTCATAGAAGCCCTATTTATAATAGCCAGAAGCTGGAAAGAACCCAGATGTCCCTCAACAGAGGAATGGATACAGAAATTATGGTACGTTTACACAATGGAGTACTACTCAGCTATTAAAAAGAATGAATTTATGAAATTCCTAGCCAAATGGATGGACCTGGAGGGCATCATCTTGAGTGTTTTAACACAATCACAAAAGCACTCACATAATATGTATTCACTGATAAGTGGATATTAGCCCAAAACTTAGGATACCCAAGATATAAGATACAACTTGCTAAACGCATGAAACTCAAGAAGAATGAAGACCAAAGTGTGGACACTGTGCACCTTCTTAGAATTGGGAACAAAACACCCAGGGAAGGAGTTACAGAGACAAAGTTCATAGCTGTGATGAAAGGATGGACCATTTAGAGACTGCCATATCCAGGGATCCATCCCATAATCAGCTTCTAAACACTGACACCATTGCATACACTAGCAAGATTTTGCTGAAAGGACCCAAATATAGCTGTCTCTTGTGAGATGATGCCGGGGCCTAGCAAACACAGGAGTGGATGTTCACAGTCAGCTATTGGATGTATCACAGGGCTCCCAATGGAGAAGCTAGAGAAAGTACCCAAGGAGCTAAAGGGATCTGCAACCCTATTGTTGGAACAACATGATGTACTAACCAGAACCCCGGAGCTCTTGTCTCTAGCTGCATATGTATTGAAAGATGGCCTAGTCGGCCATCATTGGAAAGAGAGGCCCATTGGACTTGCAAACTTTATATGCCCCAATATAGGGGAATGCCAGGGCCAAAAGCATGGGAATGTGTGGGTAGGGAAGTGGGGGGCGCTATGGGGGACTTTTGGGATAGCATTGGAAATGTAACTGAGGAAAATATGTAATAAAAATATTAAAAATTTAAAAAAAAAGAAATCTGAGTAAACTTATGTTCCAAAAAACAAAACAGAAAATCATCTGCCTCTCCTTTGAGGTACAATGCAATAAGTCACAGCAAAGAAAGACTCCTGTGGTGTTAACTGCTTAAACATGACTACATCATATAAACCATATGATGAAACTTCTAAGGCTTACACAGTCATTCGAAGTCCTGCAATGCACAAAAGAATACAGGAAACTCTACAAACAGAAGGAAAAGATCCAGCACAGCAACAGAAAGGCATGAAAAAATTGAGGAAAAGAGAATGGGCTCAGGTGTACTAATATAAATAAATTTCACTTCATATGTAATAGTAATACTTCTTTACAGAATGCATATTAAATAAAAATAATAAAACAAAAAGATGGTCTAAATTCTCTATGGGGATATGGCAAAATAATAATTTGTATTACAGTCATGTAATCCATACATGTATGTTAGAAATTCTAGGGTAACCTCTCAAGTATAACTAAAGAAAGTACCTGGGTGGTGGTGGCGCACACCTTTGATCCCAGCACAGGCACAGGCAAGTGGATCTTTGATTTCAAGGACAGATTGATCTATAAAGTAAGTTCCAGGGTAGTTAGGACCACAGAGAAACCCTGTCTCAAAATAAAAATGTCTAACCAAGTATCAGTAGGCAAATTTCTATCACTATTTATTTGGAGGAAGAGGGGTCTGGAGAATGAACCAAGAGCTTTGTACCCTATAGCTTGTTTTGCCACTGGGCTATACAACTAGTCTCCAATATGTTCCTAAATTAATTCAAATGAGAGTAAGAATGACTCTCAAAAAAGAAAATAGAGTTAAAAGACATTCTTTCCAATTTTGAAATTTACAACAAATTCATAGAAGTTAAGACACTGTAATATAGTGTCTCTCACTGTAAAGAGAGATTAATGGAAGGTAATTGAGAACCAGTTTGGCAATTCTCTAAAATATTAAACATGGCCACTTATAATCTCAGGAGTCCTTCTCTTAGCTATATACCCAAAGGAATTAGAAACATATACCTTTAGCATAGATTTTCAAGTCTGGTGAGATGGGTTAGACAATGAAGGTGCTTGCAGCCAAACCTGATATTGTGAGTTCAATTCATAGGACCCACACAGTGGAAGGAAAGAACCAGCTCCCACAAGTTGGCCTCTAACCTCATAGATATACACATACATACACACAAAATAAATGTGCTATAAATTTTAAAAATGCAAAAGAACACAAAACTGTAACTTTATTATTTAAAAAGAAAAAATAAATCATTCAAACATTAGTCAGAGAAAGTCTGGCTGTCATAATTCTGTAAGTGTCAAATAAAGTAAATTGTGATAAAAGGCAACTTTGTGTACTGAAAAGAAAGTCAATATTATAAAGATATAAGGTATTGAAAATCAAACCCATAGTTTCCCTGCATGCTAGGCAAACATTCTACCAATGTTCCCATCCTCCACAGCACTCATATTTTTCTCCTTGGCATATGGTCCTTTGGCCTTTCATTTTTGGTAATACTGGTTTTTCTTGCTAACTAAAATGCCATCTGGTAACCAGTTATTATTCAGCTACACTGTGCATTAGACTTATTTCGATCCTGACTGAGCTACTCTGAGAAGATAAGATGAAGACCATCTCTTCTTCATTACACATTTGTTGCCATCCAATTTTCATTTATTGCTTTCTCAACTTCTAAAATACTGTATTAACTTTAGTAATCTTTGTATTTGATCATTGTTCTTCAGCCATAAACTTGGTGGGAAGAGAGTAACCAATTACCTATTGTTTTAATCAAAAATGTTATTTATGAGTTAATTCTGCTTCCCACTCAAACTGTTCACTATCCAGCACTGAATTGTGTCAATCATAAAAACCCTCCACATCACTGTGGAGGGCTGGAGATATGGCTCAGCAGTATAGAGCACTGGTTTTCTTCTAGAGGTCCTGAGTTCAATTCTCACTATTCACATAGTGGTCTACAACTGTCTATAACTGTCATCTTATAAGATTTCATACACCCATTGGTGTACAAATGTACATGCATCCAAAACATCCATAAGCATAAATAAATAAGTCATTTTTAAAAGTTCGGTGTGAATATGTTACAGTTGTGTAGGTTGGTCTTCAGGCAGGCCTCCTAACAACAGGAGCAGGAGCTGTCTCTGACTCTGTTACCTGCCTTTGGTACACTTTCCCTTAACTGGACTGCCTAGATGTGCCTAATCTTACTGCAACTTGATATGCCAGAGCTGGTCGATAACCTTGGGAGATCTTTTTCTGAAGAGAAACAGAAGAGGATTGGATTCTGGGGGAGAAGGTGGGAGACTGAAGTTAGAATGTAAAGTCAGTTAATTAATTTTTTAAGAGTTCAATATGGAAACCTCTCTGGACCATAGTTTGGGGTACTCCTTTGAATTCCAAGCATGTTCTATCAGCTCTATCCAACGCTGCAGTTTCCACATTTGAGCAAAATGACCAGTTTGAGTCTCATCTCCTTATCTATAAAGTGGAAAGAGGAAAAAAAATAAAGTTCAAAATTCCAAGAGAGTGAAAAACGAATAAGGTGTAAGAATGCCCAGCACCCAGTTCTAAGAGTTGGGCACAGCCCAGTTGTTTCACATACCTGAAGTAAGTGTCAGGAGTTGTTAATCACACAATTTCCTTCCATTAACTGGAACCACTACTTGCATTACTTTAGCAGCTCTCTTACTTTCTCTATCTTATTTCGAGTTCAGTCGTGAAAATCATTCTGTGAGGCAAACATGAACATAGGAGCTAACCACAAGAGCTATACAGTCTTGAACATCTGGACTTGGATTTGATGAAGTTGTTCCTCCTCAACTTAGTGACCATGCAACCTTGGACAAGTTATAAAACCCCTCAGCTAAAGAGTAGCAGTGTCATGATCTCTGAGGTTATGTAATTCCCACTTCCTGGCACTCTGGGAAGAACTTGAAGTCATTATATAAAGTTCTTCACACATAGCAGTGCTCAATGGTTAACCATTTCCTTCTCTCTCACAATTTAATAGGAATATGAAAATGCTTTTATATTACTTTATCACTTATTAAATCTAAAAAACAAGACTTATAGGGAAAAATCATAGAAAAACTAAAACAACATCCTAGAAGAAGCAAACAGCATAAAATGAGATTTTTATTTCAGGATTTTGCAGTGTTACTCTTGAAAATGGTGCTATTTTTATTTGAATGTGGTGTTATTTCTCAATTTATTCATTTGATGACTGTTTCAATAGTATTTCATTGGGGTTGTGTTTACTGAATGAATGCATATTGTGACATTTGAAAAAATCATTTATATAGGCCCCATGTTGGCCAAATGTAGAGACTTCAGGCAAGCAGAATAAGAAATCAACCCAGTAGTTAATTTCAACAAGCCTCAAATGCCAGTTCCCAGAAATGTTCTAACTGGCTTCCCAGAACTCTGCGGCATGATTTGACCTTGTACAGAAAATTGTTCACAGTTGTTTTCAGCTCCCCCTTCATTCATTCCAAACTATTTTTCTTAATCTTTTCATCTGCTAACCCTGAGGATTCCAACTTTAAATTACCCTGCAGTGAAGAATACGGGTTAGACAATAAAAGATATTTCAGATAGGAGGGTTCTGCTGATGAATTTCAAAGAATTGTAATAATAGTTAACAATAGCATATCATGGGGCTAGAGACACTAGTGGTTAGGGTACTTGTTGCTCTTCCAGAGGACCTGGGTTCAATTCTTCAAACCTACAAGTCAGCTCACAGCTCTCTACAACTCCAGTTCCAGGAGATCCAAAGCCCTCTTCCAGCCTCTGTAGGCACTGCTTTTATGTTGTGCATAGACATACTTATAGGCAAAACTGAACCAAACAAAAAGGTTGTAGGGGCCAGAAATGGCTAATGACTCCAAGGAAAAGACATCTTACAGACACAATAGTATTGGTACTCACATGAAGTCACAGAGATTGTGGTGGCATGCACATGACTGGTGCAGGTTCAAACCAGACAATATCAGCCCTGAAAAGGGGAAATAGACACAAAATTTCACCTCTAACCAAGAGGCTATTTATACTGGTCTGGTCATGATAGTACATGATTTTAATTTCAGCACTCAGGAGGCAGAGGCATGTGGATCTCTGTGAGTTCCAGGCCAGTCAGGGCTACACACAGAGAAACCCTGTATCAAATAAAGCAAGAAGAAGAAGAAGAAGAAGAAGAAGAAGAAGAAGAAGAAGAAGAAGAAGAAGAAGAAGAAGAAGAAGAAGAAGAAGAAGAAGAAGAAGAAGAAGAAGAAGAAGAAGAAGAAAGGAAGAGGAAGAAAGAGGAAGGAGGCAGAGGAAGGAGGCAGAGGAAGGAGGCAGAGGAAGGACGGAAGGAAGAAGAGGAGAAGAGGAGGGAAGAAGGAGGAGGAGAAGCAATCTGAAATTGACACCTGTCAGAGAAAGAAAAACCAGTTTTCTCAGGTGAAATGTCCCTGATCATATTAACCACGCTCCAGAACAGGCCCAGTGACTGGGAGTAGTTAGCTAACACCAAATTAACTCCGTGTTTTTGGTTTTATTTTGGTATTTTTGCCCTAGTTGTTTTTGTTCGTTTTGATTTTAATTTCTTTTGAGAGACAGAGAAAAGAATGTGAATTTGGGTGGGTATGAATGTAGGGAGGCTATGAGAGGAAGTAGGGGAATGAAAATACTATGACCAAAACGTATTGAATAAAATAATTATTAATTATTTATCTTATAGTTGATATTATACTATAACTATATAATAATTATACTATAATTACATTATTTCCTCTTCTCTTTCTTCCCTCTGAACATTCCCATATACCCCTCCTTGCTCTTTTCAAATCCATGGCTCTTTCCTCATCAATTGCTTTTATGCATAAATGTATAAGTAAATACAAAGATACTTCTAGATATGACCTGCTCAATCCTCTGTATTATTACATATATATATATATATATATATATATATATATATATATATACTTGCAGGACTATTTGGTATTGGTTAACTAATTCATCTTCTCTAAGACTATTTCTACTTCTCTCAACAATCCTTAGTTGCCTGTAACTCTTAATGTAGAGTTGAGGTCTCATGAACTTTCTTCTCTCCACTTTGGCATGTCTATTGGTGTTATCCTTGTTAATAATGTATTTATGAGGCAATGTTAGTAAGACTTTATGAATGTAGCTTCTGACATTACTAGGAAACACAACCTCACAGTAAACTCCGTGATCTTCTCACTCTTACAGTCTTGTGCCCCATCATCAGAAATGTTCCCTGAGCTTTAGGTGTGGGGAGGGGGGTTGTATATGTAGCCACTGGAACTGGAATCCACAAATGTTTAACTGGTTGTGGTTTTCTACAATGATCTCTATCTGCTGCAAAAGAGAAGATTCATAGATAAGGTGGGAAATCAGAACTTATCTTCGGATATAAGGGCAAATACTTAGAGTGTGGTTCGGGATTGTGCTGGTTTAGTAAAGTAGTTGTAAGTTCTCCCCCAAGATCTATGACTTTACTAGTCCTTGGGAGTTGGATAGGTTTCTAGTACCAGGAATAGTTTCCCTCTTGTTGAAAAGTTCTTGAATGCAACTGTTGGTCGGCACCAAGGTATCATGCCACACTTGTCATTCTTGTGGTTCATAGGCATCATAGCTCAGTAAGGCCCTGAGTTGCTTCCCACCTTTGGAAACTTGCATGGCATTTCATTTGAACTTCTGGTACCATGAAAGCTAGTTCTCAGAGAGCAGACATTCTGATAAGTTCCAGGTTAAAGGTTTTTGAGTCCTGTGTGGCAAATGCATACTGTCTTAAACAATAGAGACTTACTTTCTACCCCTTGAAGAACAACCAAGAGCAATAAAAATAGTCTAAAATGTTTTAGTAGTCTCTCAAAAACTCTGACCAACAACTCTAAAAAGAGCTTCTCTGCTATATATGCAGCTGGAGCCATGAGTCCCACCATGTGTATTCTTTGGTTGGTGGTTTAGTCCCTGGGAGCTCTGAGGGTACTAGTTAGTTCATATTGTTGTTCCTCTTATGGGGCTGCAAACCCCTTCAGCTCCTTGGGTCCTTTCTCTAGCTTCTTCATTGGAGACCCTGTGCTGGCTGTGAGCATCCACTTCTGTATTTGTCAGGCACTGGCAGATCCTCTCAGGGGACAGCTATATTAGGCTCCTATCAGCAAGCTTTTGTTGGCATCCACAATAGTGTCTGGGTTTGGTGGTTGTTTATGAGATGGATCCCCAGGTGGGGCAGTCTCTGGATGGTCATTACTTCAGTCTCTGCTCCACACTGTCTCTGTAACTCCTTCCACGTGCATTTTGTTCCCCCTTCTAAGAAGGACCGAAGTATCCACACTTTGGTCTTCCTTCTTCTTGAGTTTCATGTGGCAGAGGATGGCCTAGTCAGTCATCAATGGGAGGAGAGGCCCTTGGTCCTATGAAGGTTCTATGTCCCAGTGTAGGGGAATGCCAGAACCAGGAAGCGGGAGTGGGTGGGTTGATGATGGGGGGGGGGTCAGAGGGAAAACCAAGAAAGGGGATAATATTTGAAATGTAAATAAAGAAAATATCTGATAAAAATGTATAAAACAAAAGATATAATAGTAAAAATTTACCAGACTTAAAAAAAGAGAGAGAGAAAAAGCTCCTCATGTCTAGTGTTGAGATTTGTGTTAGATGAATTTTGGCTCTTAAAGGGAGTATTGTCAGCACAAATGAAATGTTTTTTTTCATTTGAACTGTATAGTGTATTTATACACAGAAGTACATGTATTATTGATTTTAAGTAGATAGTTAATAATAATATGATTCCTTAGTCTTTTTCAGACAGATTTACTCTCCTCCCTCCTATTGTATTTATCTCCATCTCACTCCCTAATTATAAGACTCTGTTTTTCATTAATTTATTTATTCACTTTACAGCCTCACTCCTTTCCTCCAAGTCCCACCCTCATAGCCCCTCCCACATTATCTATGCCCTTCTCTGAGGAGAAGGGATAGCCCCTCTTGGGTACCACCCCACCCTAGCACATCTAGTCCCAGAAGACTAAGCACATTCTCTCCCACTGAAGCCAGACAAGGCAGCTCAGCTAGGAGAAGAGGACCCAAAGGCTGGCAACAGAGTCTGAGCTAGGGGGCCCACATAAAGACCAAGCTATACATCTGCTATGTATGTGTAGGAGGCCCAGGTCCAGAACATGCATGCTCTTTGGTTGGTGGTTCAGTCTCCGTGAGCCCCCAAGCTCCCAGGTTAGTTGGCTCTGGAAAAATACATGGAAATTTTTAACTAATATACTAAAATCTAGCATGATAACAACAAAAAAATCTCATAGTGATACAAAATTGTAAAGGATTTTCACCAAGCCTACATCCAATGAAGAACTAATATCCAAAGTATATAAAGAGCCCAGGAAATTAAACACCAATAACTCAAATAATCCAATTTAAAATGGGGTACAGAGCTAAACCTAGAATTTTCAACAGAGGAATCTTTTTTTTTCAATTTTTTATTAGGTATTTACTTCATTTACATTTCTTTTGTTTTGTTTTGTTTTAATAGGGTATTTTCTTCATTTACATATCAAATGCTATCCCAAAAGTCCCCCATACCCTCCCCCCCACTCCCCTACCCACCCACTCCCACTTCTTGGCCCTGGTGCTCCCCTGTACTGAGACATATAAAGTTTGCAAGACCAAGGGCCTCTCTTCCCAATTATGGCAGACTAGGCCATCTTCTGCTACATATGCAGCTAGAGACACGAGCTCTGGGGGTACTGGTTAGTTCATATTGTTGTTCCACCTATAGGGTTGCAGACCCCTTTAACTCCTTGGGTACTTTCTCTAGCTCCAAAGTATATAAAGATCCCAGGAAATTAAACGCCAATAACTCAAGTAATCCAATTTAAAATGGGGTACAGAGCTAAACCTAGAATTTTCAACAGAGGAATCTTTTTTTTTTCAATTTTTTATTAGGTATTTACTTCATTTTCATTTCCATTGGGAGTCCTGTGTTCTATCCAATAGCTGACTGGGAGCATCCACTTCTGTGAGGCTATGCCAGTGCCTGACAAACACAGAGGAATCTTTAATGGCCTAGAAGCACATAAAGAAAAGTTCAACTTCCTTATTCATCAGGTAAATTCAACTCAAAACAACTCTGAGATTTCATCTTATGCCTACCAGAATGTCTAAGATCAAAAACTCATTTGACAGCACATTCTGGCTATGGTGTGGAACAAGGGATAGCATCCTCCATTGCTGGTGGGAGTACAAACTTGTACAAACACTTTGGAAATCAATCTGGTGGTTTCTCAGAAAACTGGGAATAGTTCTACCTTAAGACACAGCTACATTACTCCTAGGGCATATACACAAAGGATGTGCTATGATAATACCACAGGGACACTTGTTCAACTATGCTTATAGCAGCTTTATTCATAATAGCCAGAAACTAAAAACAGCCCAAATATCCTTCAGCCAAAGAATGGATACAGAAAATACTACTCAACTATTATAAACAAGGACATCAAGGGCTGGAGAGATGGCTCAGTAGTTAAGAGCACTGACTGCTCTTCTAGAGGTTCTGAGTTCAATTACCGGCAACCACATGGTGGCTCACAACCATCTGTAATGGGATTTGATGCCCTCTTCTGGTGTATCTGAAGAAATGGACCGTGTACACACATATATAAAATTTTTAAAAAGGACATCATAAAATTTGAAGGCAATTGAATAGAACTAGAAAATATCATCATGAGTGGGGTAACTCAGACCCAGAAAGGCATACATGGTATGTACTCATAAGTCATATTAGCTATAAAATACAGGATAATCATGCTAAGATCCACAGACCCAAAGAAGCTAATTAACAAGGAGGGCCTTGGGGAAAATAAAATAGACATCAGAGGTTGATTGGTGGGAGAGGGAGACAGGGTAGGGACAAGGTGTGAGGAGAGCAAGTGTCTGGGGAAGGGGGAAAGGGCTGGGAGAGGGAAGATAAAAATCAGTGGGGCGGGCATCTCTGGGACAAGTGGTAGACCAGGGATAGGGGAGGCTACTGGGAGGTTATGATGGTGACCCTCTCTGAGACTCCTAGCAGCGGAGGATATGGAGCTTGCAGTGGTCGCCTCCTGTAGCAAGAAAGAACTTCCAGTGGAGGCCGGGAGACAACCACCCACCCACCCACAAAACCTTCGACGCAAAATTTGCTCTCCCTAGAAGATGTGCAGGGATAAAGATAGAGCAGAGGACGAGGGGGTGGCTAATCAATGATTGGCCCAACTTGAAACCCACCCCTTGGGAAAGCGCCAACCTCTGACACTATTAATAATACTTTGCTATGCTTGCTAGACAGGAGCCTAACACAACTGTTATCTGCGAGGATTCACCCAGCAACTGATGGAAACAGATGCATAGTTCCACAGCTAAACATTAGGCAGAGCTCAGGGATTCTTGTAGAAGTCAGGGGAAGGATTGATGGCGCCAGAGTGGATCAAAGAAAGGGGATCAAGGACATCACAAGAAGACCTACCGAAGCAGCTAACCAGAGCCCATGTGGGTTCACAGAGACAGAACCACCAACCAAAGAGCATGCATGGTTTGGACTTAAGCCCAATACACATATGTAGCAGATATGCAGCTTGGTCTTCATGTAGGTCCCTTAACAATTGGAGTAGAGGCCAACTATGACTCAGATCTGTTACCTGACTTCGATTCCTTTCCCCTAGCTGAGCTGCCTTTTCTGGCCTCAGAAAAGTCAGAGAGGATGTTCTTAGTCCTGATGCTACTTGAGATACCAGGGCATGTTGGTACCCTGAGGAGGTAATGCCCCAACCTGCAGGCCTAAACAACGAGGGTCTCGAGGGAGTGAGTGAGAATGGATGGAACAAGGGATGTGAAGGAAGGAGACCTAACTGAAATCTGCTAAGACTCATTTATTTTCAAAAACAACTCAGCTTATAAAGCTACAAACCACAGTTACATAGCGCAATCAGTTGCTCAAGTACATGACAAGGTAGATGGAAAGTGCTTAGCAACCAGTTGAACAAAAGTAAAGTTCTAACCACAAGGTGTCTTTTTTTTAATTAGGTATTTTCTTCATTTACATTTCCAATGCTATCCCAAAAGTCACCCATACCCTCCCCCCCACTCCCCTACCCACCCACTCCCACTTCTTGGCCCTGGCGTTCCCCTGTACTGAGGCATATAAAGTTTGCAAGACCAATGGGCCTCTCTTTCCAATGATGGCTGACTAGGCCATCTTCTGATACATATGCAGCTAGAGACATGAGCTCTGGGGGGTACTGGTTAGTTCATATTGTTGTTCCACCTATAGGGTTGCAGATCCCTTTAGCTCCTTGGGTACTTTCTCTACCTCCTCCATTGGGGGCCCTGTGATCCATCCAATAGCTGACTGTGAGCATCCATTTCTGTGTTTGCTAGGCCCTGCATAGCCTCACAAGAGACAGCTATATCTGGGTCCTGGTGAGGATGTGTAGAAAGAGGAACACTCCTCCATTGTTGGTGGGATTGCAAGCTTGTACAACCACTCTGGAAATCAGTCTGGCAGTTCCTCAGAAAATTGGACATAGTACTACTGGAGGATCCTGCAATACCTATCCTGGGCATATATCCAGAAGATGTCCCAACAGGTAAGAAGGACACATGCTCCACTATGTTCATAGCAGCCTTATTTATAATAGCCAGAAGCTGGAAAGAACCCAGATGTCCCTCAACAGAGGAATGGATACAGAAAATGTGGTACATTTACACAATGCAGTACTACTCAGCTATTAAAAAGAATGAATTTATGAAATTCCTAGGCAAATGGTTAGACCTGGAGGGCATCATCCTGAGTGAGGTAACCAAATCACAAAAGAACTCAAATGATATGTACTCACTGATAAGTGGATATTAGCCCAGAAACTTAGAATACCCAAGATACAAGATACAATTTGCAAAACACATGAAACTCAAGAAGAACGAAGACCAAAGTGTGGATACTTTGCCCCTTCTTAGAATTGCGAACAAAACACCCATGGAAGAAGTTACAGAGACAAAGTTTGGAGCTGAGACGAAAGGATGGACCATCAAGAGACTGTCATACCCGGGGATCCATCCTATAATCAGCCTCCAAATGCTGACACCGACAACATTGCATAAACCACAAGGTGTCTTCAGGAAGGTTCTAACCACAAGGTCTCAAGGCTGGAAGGCTCCAACCACAGGGTTTCTTAACTATACTCTGGAAAGAAAAAACAAATCTCTTAAAAGCAGAAGTTAGAAATTATAATTGTAAAATAAGTAATGGCACAGGGACAAGATAAAGATCAGTCCCCAAAAGGGTAACAGGAAAGGGAGAGTGGTAGGGTGGGACTTGAGGGAGAGAAGAGAGGGGGCTGTGATCAGAATGATAAATAAATAAATAAATAAATAAATAAATAAATGGAAAAATTAAACATCCATAAAATAAAAATAATTGATGGGAGTGAGGAGGTGGGGGGGCATCTTCAGGACATGACCAAGACCTTAGATAAGGGAGGCATCCAAGAATCAATAGGGAGGACCTTAGCTGTGACTCACAGCATTGAAAATATGGAACCTGAAGAGGACACCTCCTGTACCCAGATAATAGGGACACCAACCCACCCACAAAACTTTTGACCCAAATTTTATTTTGTCTACAAAAATTGCAGGAATGGAGAGTGGAGCAGAGATTGAGAGAATGGCCAACCAATAACTGGCCCAACTTGACACCCATCCCATGGGCAAGCACCAATCTCTGACATTATTAATGATATTCTTGTTTGTTTGCAAGAAGGAGTCTAGAAAAGCTAGCCTCTGAGAGGCTCCACCCAGCAGCTGACTCAGACAGATGCAAGCACCCACAGCCAAACAGTGGATGAAGCATGGGAACTCTTTATTTGTTTGTTTTTATAGGTTATTTTATTTATTTACATTTCAAGTGTTATCTCCTTTCCCTTGTTTCCCCTCCACAACCCCCCTAGCCCATCTGCCCCTGCTTCTATGAGGGTGTTCCTCCACCTACCCACCCACTCCCACTTCATCACCCTAACATTCCCCTATACTAGGGCATCAAGCTTTCACAGGACCAAGGGCCTCTCCTCCCATTAATGACAAATAAGGCCATCCTCTGCTACATATGCAGCTGGAGCCATGGGTCTCTCCATGTGTACTCTTTGGTTGGTTGTTTAGTCTCTGGGAGCTCTGGAGGGTCTAGTTGATTGATATTGTTGTTCTTCCTATGGGGTTGCAAACCCCTTCAGCTCCTTCAGTCCTTCCTCTAACTCCTCCATTGGTGTCCCCATGCTCAGTCCAATGGTTGACTGTGAGCATCCAGTATTGGTCAGACTCTGGCAGAGCCTCTCAGGAGACAGCTATATCAGGCACCTGTCAGCAAGCACTTCTTGGCATCAGCAATAGTGTTTGGGTGTGGTGTCTGCATAAGGGATGGATCCCTAGATTGGGAAGTCTCTGGATGGCCTTCCCTTCAATCTCTGTTCCACTCTTTGTCCCTGTATTTCCTTTAGACAGGAGCAATTCACATAGGGACTCTTAATCAAGAGTTGGGGGAAGGATTGTGGGCCCCAAAAGGGATAGGTACTCCACAAGAAGACGAACAGAATTAACTAACCTGAACCCTTGAGAGCTCTCAGAGACTGAGTTACCAACCAACAAAATACACAGGCTGAACCTAGGCCTCCCCACACATATGTAGCAGATATGTAGCTTGGTCTTCATGTGGGTCTGGAACAACTGAAGTGGTGGCTATCCTAAAAGCTGTTGCCTATATGTAGGATATGTTCTTTTAACTGGGATGCCTATTCTGGCCTCAGTGGGAAAGGAAGCACCTAGCCTTGCAGAGACTTAAAGTGCCAGGGTGGGAAGATACCCAGAGAGCCCCCATCTGCTCAGAGGAGCAGGGGATATGGGAGGGGGAAGGATTGTGGGAAGGAGTGACTGGGAGTGGGGCAGTGAGCAGGATGTAAAGTGAATAAATTTTTTAAAAATCATATGAAAATTTCCAAAGCTTAACATAAGATTTGCATTTAATGGCCTATGGTTTCAGGAAGAGTCATTATCCACCTATTACTCTGTGTACTAATTTAAACATAAACAAATACAAACTAAAACAAAACAAAAATGTACCATCTGCTTACCAACAAAATAATATCTAAGAGTTAAGAAGGTTAAGGCACCAAAATCAAAGCAAGATTTCACACTTCACTTGAAGTGTTAAAATACTAATACAACAGACTACAGCAAGTGACATAACAATATTTTAATACCCTCAGTGATTGCTATAAAAATTATAAGATATTCTTTTAAAAACTATAAATAAAACAAGATGGATTCTTCAAACTTGCACAAAAATATGTGCAAATAAAAACAGACAGTAAAAACCAGAAATGCAAGAAGACAAGAAGTGAGGGGTCCCAATTAACCCTGCTTAGGTGTACCCACACTGCCCAGAATCCTCCTGAACCAGGTAAGAAATTTCCTACACCCTCTGGGAACCAACCCACCAGGTGCCAGTCTCCTGCAATTGGCCCATACCCATGCACAGCACCAAGAAATTTTGTGCCAGGCGTCCAGTAGGCACAACAGGCATAAACCAAACATGTCAATCTAGAATCCCCTGCCTAGGCCTAATTTTGCTGCCCAAGAACTTTCTGCACCAGGAGCTCAACCTTCATAGCCTTTCATGAATTAGGTCCACCTAAATTTCCCAGCAACCATGCTCTTTCTAGCCTCCTGCAGCAGCAAAGGATTTATTACTAAGTACAGCCCATTTACTGTCTTGCAGCAAGTTGGAGATTCTAGCTTCCCTTGCTTAGGTGAACCTATGCCACTCTGGAACTTCCTGCACCAGTGTCCTAGTTTTCCTCTCTGTTTCTGTCATAAATGCCATGACCAAAAACAATTTTTAAAGGAAATGGTTTATTACATCTTTCAGGTTAAGACAGGGAAGGTGTTCAATGCAGGAACCTGATGGCAGGAATTGAGGAAGACACCATGTTCTTTATTAGCTTAGTCAGTCACCTTTATTCAACCCAGGCTCACCTGCCCTGAGATAGCACCACCACAGTATGCTAGCCCTTACCAAATCATCAGCAGTCAGAAAATGCCCACAGACTGAACTACATGATAATTTGATGGAGGCATTTCCTCAATTGAGATTCTCTTTCCCAAGTATGTCTAGGTTTCTAGTAAGTTCACAAAAATTATGACAACCAGCCAAACAAACAAAAACCTGACATCTTGACTCTACTAAGTCCTCTCCTGAACATTGCAAACTTCTCCACTGAAAGAAGAAAGGCAACTCAAAGGACTGGAAAAAGGGAGGAAGGAGGGAAGGAAGGAAAGAAGGAAGGAAGGAAGGAAGGAAGGAAGGAAGGAAGGAAGGAAGGAAGGAAGGAAGGAAGGAAGGAAGGAAGGAAGGAAGGAAGATCTCAATGAACAATTTAACTCTAGCTGTGGAATCCCCATAAAACATCATGAAAAACCAATTATGGGCATAGAAGATTACATAATGAAGGCATGGAGAACATATTCAATATAATCATAGTAGAAAATTTCCCAAGCCTAGAGAAAGAGATACCCGTGTAGGTAAAGAGGCCTGCAAAACACCAAGTAGACAAGACTAGAAATGAAACTCCTCACAACATATTATAGTTAGAACATTAAAAAACACAGGATATTAAAAACTGTAAGAACAAAACATCAAGCCATCTGTGAAGCTTTAATAAAAAGTTAAAAAGTAAAATGAAAGAACAACACATCAGATCTATGAGACAAGGGATGTTTGCTCTCTCCACTCCTGTTCACCATAGTGCTTGAAGTCTTAGCTGGAGCAATAAGACAAGAGAAGAAAATCAAGGGAGTAAAACAGGAAAGGAAGAAATCAAAGTATACATATTTACAGATGATGTAATTCTATACATGAAAGACACTAAAAACTCCATCAGAAAATTCCTACAGCTGATAAAAACGTTCAGCAATGTAAGAGAATACAGAATTAATATAAAAAAAAATCAGTAGTCTTCCTATATACCAGTGACAAACATACTGAGAAAGAAATCAAGGAAATATTGCCACTCACAATAAACTCAAAATACTAGAATAAATACAAGCAAGACAGCAACGAGTACATAAAGTTCCAAAACAATTGAAAAAAAATCTGAATACTTATATGAAGACAAAAAATAAAAAAACCAGGCTATCACAATAATTTTGAACTGAAAATAAATAAGTAAAAGACATTTGTAAGTATTATGTTTATCTATTTTGGTAACTTCAAATAACTTTCAGAAAGGGAAAAATGTCTCCTGCAACTGATAATTGAGGTCTGCAAGGCCAGAACACAAAATCAATAGGTAAAAATCTATGAGGTTCTACTTCCCCACTGTTGGTGCAATATGCCCAGCTGAGCTCCTGCTGCCATGCCTTCCCCACCATGATAGAAATGTATCTATCCCTTCAAACTGCAAACCACAATAAGCCCTTTTTCCTTTAAAAAAATCAATTGGATTCTTACTTAGTAAAACTGAATATGTGAAAAAAATTAAAAACACAATAGCAAAAACTCCTAGAGGAAATTATGACTAATTAAAACAAGGTTTCAGGACAGAAGACTAAAATATAAAAGTCAATTGCTTTCTCACATAGTAGCAATGAACTAGTGGAATTTGGCATTTAAGACACAAAATGCCATACACAGTAAGACCATAAAAAACAAAAGACTTAAATATGACAAAATGGCTACAAGAATTATATAAAGAAGATTCTATGCTCCGATGGAAGAAATTTTAAAACCTAGAGATACTGTGCATTCATGGCTGATAATCAATATTGTCAAGATGTCAGTTCTTCCCAACACAGTCTATACATCCAGTGCAGTTCATATTTAAAAAATAACAGCAACCCATTTTATGGCTATTAACAGACTATTTTCAAGGTTATGCAGAGACATAATAGACCTAGAAAGAGGTCCAGAAAGAGATTCCAGAACTTACTTACAGGAAAAATTTGTCCTGCTGGAAGGTTTCCCAGCAACAATTATGTGATCCCAACCCCATAAGGACATAAGGACATCAGCATAAGGACATCAGCAATTGAACTTAGTAAGATATTTTTAAAAAGAAAAGAAGACAAAGTTGGAAAAAGATGTAAAGTTGGTAAGGAAATGTGTTAGGGAGATACAGGGATTATGCAGGTTGGGTGGGTAAATAGTTGGTAGACCTTATTTCATGGCATATGTGTAGGAAAGTCTTAAAGAATAAAACAATAAAACAAACAACCAGGCATGTTAGCCTACACCTATAATCACAGTTGTGAGAGGTGGACACAGAGATATGAGGATCCCCAGAGCTTACCAGCCAGCCACCCTAGACAAATCAATTATCCTGGGCTCTGTGAGAGAGGCTGTCTCAAAAAATAAGGCGAAAAGACAAAGATGAGGACACCCGAATTCAACTTCTGACCTCCACGCATGTGCACAAGGGTGAGCGCGCACACACACACATCACGGAGAATCCATTTCTCATACAAGGAAATACTTCTATGTCATATGATTGCTGTTTTTCATTATCTAAATTTTTCCACATTTTAATAAAAATACAAAAACACAAATCCACAACTCCCAGTGACCCCCCAAGAACACCTTCTATTATTATAGTCAATTCCTGAAAAACATGTTAAGAATATTTATGATTACCTTCTCATCAGAAATAATGAATGATGGGCTATAGTAACATATTTAATGTTCTTATATTGAGAGAAAAACACTCAACCTTGTTCTAAAACCAGCCAAATTATATTTTTTTAATGAAGGTAAAATGGAAATATCTTCAGATAAACTACAAGCTGAGAAAATGTATCGTGATACCTACACTATGAAAATTGTTAATGAAAATCCTTCAGAATGATGAAAATAACACAGCTTATTGGTTTTTTGTTCTATATATTAATAGCTCCAAAATGAAAATATGTGCCTAAACAGAACATATATTTCTTCATTTTAAAATTTCTTTGAAAGATTTTTTGCCCTTTTACAGTACAGCAAAAGTAAAAATTATATCATTTTAAGAAATCTACAATTCATAAAAGTAAAATATATCCAAACAATACCACATGGGACTGTAGAAGGTTCTACACATGTTCCTGCAGAGCACATGTTCCTGCAGAGAACCGTGGTTTATTCTCTAGATAGCAGCTTACAACTGTCTATTATTCTTGTTCTAGGGGAAATCTGACATCTTCTTCTGGCTTCCATGGGCATTGCACACACCTGGGGTACAGACATACATGCAAACAAACAGACATGCATATAAACTAGAAATGTCTCTAAAAATGCCATGAAGAATACAGGTAAATTGAAGTATAGTTTTATGGGATTTTTAAAATGTATTTAAGATAGTTTTTTTCTCATATAATATATCCTGATTACAGTTTCCTTTCCCTCTATTCCTCCCAGTTCCTCCAACCTTCCTTCCTCCCTCCCATCCATATCTACCCCATTTTTGTTTCTTGCTAGACAACAGTCAGTCTTCTACAGGATAAAAATAAAGTAAAATAAAATAAAAACTAATATATCAACATGAGACAAAATAAAAAAAAATTAGAAGAAGAGAGCAAAATACAAAGCACAAGAAACAGATACACAGTAGGAGACCCACTCACTCACACATTCAGGAATCCCATAAAAACACTAAACTGCCTTCAGCTATAATGCATACACAAAGAATCTGTAGGGCAAAATGAGAGATCAAAAATATAAACATAGCCGGGCGTGGTGGCGCATGCCTTTAATCCCAGCACTAGGGAGGCAGAGGCAGGTGGATTTCTGAGTTCGAGGCCAGCCTGGTCTACAAAGTGAGTTCCAGGACAGCCAGGGCTATACAGAGAAACCCTGTCTCGAAAAAACATTTTATATATATATATAATTTTTAAATGAGCCCTGACATGAGATAAAGAACCTTCAAATATGAGTTTACTATCTGTTGGCCATCTCCGGTTGGGCATGCAGCCTACCCTTACGAATGGGTTGTTTCCCCAGTGAGACTCCCTTGGGAAAAAGTAAAGTTTCATTTGCAAGTAATTATCAATTAGAGATCATTTCTGGTTAGTGATGAGAGCATGGTACAATTCTTTCAGCTCTAGGACCCCATCTGCTGCAGACCCGTACAGGCCCTGTATAAGCTGCCTCAGTCTCTGTGAGTTCATATGTGCACCAGTCCTGCTGACTGAGAGCACCTTGCACTCTTGGTGTCCTCCATCCTCTCTGGCTCTTACATTTTTTCAGACTCTTATTTCGCAGTGTTCCATGAGCTCTGGGGAAGAGAGTTGATGGAGACATCTTGTTTAGGGCAAAGTATTTCAAGATCTCTCATTCTCTGTGTATATTGCCTGGCTATGGGCCTCTGTATCTGTCCTCATCTGCCGCAGGAGGAAACTTCTCTGATGATGGCTGAGCAAGGAACTGATCTAAGAGTATAGCAGAATGTCATTAGGGAGTTATTTTATTGCTATGGTCTTTTAGTACATCAGTAGTATTTGTTTTTACCCTAGATCTCTGAGCTATCAAGTCTCAGGTTCCTAGTCACCAAAGCAGTGTTAGGTATGAATTTGATCTCATGGGGTGTGCCTTAAGTTGAAACAGATATTAGTTGGTTATTCTCACAAGCTTTGGGTACCACTGCACTAGCATAGCTTGCAGGCAGGACACCACTGTAGATCAAAGGGCTTGTAGCTGGCTTGGTGTTTATGTTTCTCCTTTGGTAGCATGCAGAGTACATTCCTGTTCCAGAGACACTGGCACATAGGAGTAAATGCTCTAGTTGGGCTCGAACTCAGGTTCTCCATGTCTAAGGAATTGTGTAGGCATTGTTTTCAGCAATAGGGCCATGCTATCAATTTGTGGGGAGCAATCACAAACTGTCTTAGTGACAGCCTGAGTTCTTCAGAAATTCCCATTCCCATGGGCCATCAACTTTGGCCGTCAACTCAATTAGCTTTAAGTCATTCCTGGTACTTTAAGCTTCCTTTGGTGATAAAGGAGGTTTGCCTCCCCCATTATTGGGCTATTCCCTTTACATTGCCTTCATATATGTATGTATTTTAGGAAGCTTCTACTATATTAGTTTTCCATACTGCCCCTTAAGTAGCTCTTAATTTTAGACATCTCTCTATATTATCTCCCTCAGATCCCTCTCCCATTCCCACCCCAGTCTATTCTCCCTTTCCACCCCCTCAATCCATCTATTATTATCTACTCTATCTGTCCCACATTCCCTTAATCTATACCTAACTTCTATGGTTCTATGAATTGTAGCTTGGAAATCATTGAGTTAACAATCGTTATCTACATGTAAATGAATGCATAACATTTCTGGGTCTGGGTTATCTCACTCAGGATAATCTAGTTTCATGCACTTACCTGTGAATTCCATGATTTCATTTTTTTCCTAGCAGCTGAGTAGTACTCCATGTGTAACTATACCATGTTTTCATTATCCAGTCTTTTGTTGGGGGACAGTTAGGTTGTTTCCAATTCCTGACTACTATGAATAGAGCAGCAATGAACATAGTTGAGCAAGAGTCTTGGTGATAAGATAAATTATCTTTGGAGATATGCCCAATAGGTGGATCTTGAGGGAGATCAGTTCCCACTTTCCTGAGAAACCACAACACTGATTACCATAGTGGATGTACAAGTTGGCACTCATACCACAATGCATGAGTGTTCCTTGTACTCCACATTCTTGCCATCATGAGCTGTCATCTCTTTATTTGCCTTAGTCATTTTGACCTGTGTTTAACATGAAATCTCAAAGTACTTTTAATTTGCATTTCCCTGATGACTTAGGACATCAATTTCTTAAGTGTTCCTCAGTCGTTTGTGTTTCCTATTTTGAGACTTATCTGTTCAGATCTATATCCCATTTTTATTTGAGTTGTTTTCTTGATATCTAATTTCTTGAGGTTTTTATAATTTATTTTTTATGTTAGCCCTCTATCAAATGTGGAGTTGGTGTTGGAAAAATCTTATCTCATTCTGTGGGCTGCAACTTTGTCTGATGGTGTCCTTTGCCATATAAAAGTTTTTCTTTTTATTATTGTTTTTTCTTAAATTTGCAAAACACATGAAACCCAAGAAGAAGGAAGACCAATCAGTGGATATTTCGTTCCTTCTTAGAATGGGGAACAAAATACCCATGGAAGGAGTTACAGAGACAAAGTTCAGAGCTGAGACAGAAGAAATGACCATCCAGAGGCTGCCCCACCTAGGGACCCATCCCATATACAACCACCAAACACAGACAGTATTGCATATGCCAGCAAGATTTTGCTGACAGGACCCTAATAAAACTATCTCTTGTGAGGCTATGCCAGTGCCTGGCAAATACAGAAGTGGATGCTCACAGTCATCTATTGAATGAAACACAGGGCATCTAATGAAGAAGCTAGAGAAAATACCCAAAGAGTTAAAGGGGTCTGCAACCCTATAGGAGGATCAACAATATGAACTAACCAGTACCCCCCCTCCAAACTATGTATCTAGTTGCATATGTAGCAGAGGATGTCCTAGTTGGCCATCAATGGTAGGAGAGGCCATGGCCTTGCGAAGATCATATGCCCCAATACAGGGGAATGCCAGGGCCAGGAAGCTGGAGTGGATGGGTTGGGGAGCAGTGCAGGGGGAGGGTATAGGAGACTTTCGGGATAGCATTTGAAATGTAAATGAAGAAAATATCTAATAAAAAAAAGAAAAAAGAAAAAAATTATTATTTAAATGCATTTTATACACCAAACATATTAATAAGATTGAGTATTTTGAGAATCAGATAATACATAAAAAAATTTGTACAACTTTTATTTTTTTTCACTGTTTTTTTTTATTACATATTTTCCTCAATTACATTTCCAATGCTATCCCAAAAGTCCCCCATACCGCCCCCCACTTCCCTACCCTCCCATTCCCATTCTTTTGGCCCTGGCATTCCCGTATATTGGGGCATATAAAGTTTGCAAGTCCAATGGGCCTCTCTTTCCAGTGATGGCCGACTAGGGCATCTTTCGATACATATGCAGCTAGAGACAAGAGCTCCAGGGTACTGGTTAGTTCATCATGTTGTTCCAACTATAGGGTTGCAGATCCCTTTAGCTCCTTGGGTACTTTCTCTACCTTCTCCATTGGGAGCCCCGTGATCCATCCAATAGCTGACTGTGAGCATCCACTCCTGTGTTTGCTAGGCCCCTGCATAGTCTCACAAGAGACAGCTATCTTTGGGTCCTTTCAGCAAAATCTTGCTAGTGTATGCAATGGTATCAGCGTTTAGAAGCTGATTATGGGATGGATCCCTGGATATGGCAGTCTCTAGATGGTCCATCCTTTCATCACAGCTCCGAACTTTGTCTCTGTAACTCCTTCCCTGGGTGTTTTGTTCCCAATTCTAAGAAGGGGCACAGTGTCCACATTTTGGTCTTCATTCTTCTTGAGTTTCATGCGTTTATCAAATTGTATCTTATATCTTGGGTATCCTAAGTTTTGGGCTAATATCCACTTATCAGTGAATATATATTGTGTGAGTTCCTTTGTGATTGTGTTACCTCACTCAAGATGATGCCCTCCAGGTCCATCCATTTGGCTAGGAATTTCATAAATTCATTCTTTTTAATAGCTGAGTAGTACTCCATTGTGTAAATGTACCATAATTTCTGTATCCATTCCTCTGTTGAGGGACATCTGGGTTCTTTCCAGCTTCTGGCTATTATAAATAGGGCTGCTATGAACATAGTGGAGCATGTGTCCTACTTACCGGTTGGGACATCTTCTGGATATATGCCCAGAAGAGGTATTGCTGGATCCTCCGGTAGTACTATGTCCAATTTTCTGAGGAACCGCCAGACTGATTTCCAGAGTGGTTGTACAAGCTTGCAATCCCACCAACAATGGAGGAGTGTTCCTCTTTCTCCACATCCTTGCCAGCATCTGCTGTCACCTGAATTTTTGATCTTAGCCATTCTGACTGGTGTGAGGTGGAATCTCAGGGTTGTTTTGATTTGCATTTCCCTGATGATTAAGGATGTTGAACATTTTTTCAGGTGCTTCTCTGCCATTTGGTATTCTTCAGGTGAGAATTCTTTGTTCAATTCTGAGCCCCATTTTTTAATGGGGTTATTTGACTTTCTGGAGTCCACCTTCTTGAGTTCCTTATATATATTGGATATTAGACCCTTATCTGATTTAGGATAGGTGAAGATCCTTTCCCAATCTGTTGGTGGTTTTTTTGTCTTATTGATGGTGTTTTTTGCCTTGCAGAAGCTTTGCAGTTTCATGAGGTCCCACTTGTCAATTCTCGATCTTACAGCACAAGCCATTGCTGTTCTATTCAAGAATTTTTCCCCTGTGCCCATATCTTCAAGGCTTTTCCCCACTTTCTCCTCTATAAGTTTCAGTGTCTCTGGTTTTATGTGAAGTTCCTTGATCCACTTAGACTTGACCTTAGTACAAGGAGATAGGAATGGATCGATTCGCATTCTTCTACATGATAACAACCAGTTGTGCCAGCACCATTTGTTGAAAATGCTGTCTTTCTTCCACTGGATGTTTTTAGCTCCCTTGTCGAAGATCAAGTGACCGTAGGTGTGTGGGTTCATTTCTGGGTCTTCAATTCTATTCCATTGGTCTATTTGTCTGTCACTATACCAGTACCATGCAGTTTTTATCACAATTGCTCTGTAGTAAAGCTTTAGGTCTGGCATGGTGATTCCACCAGAGGTTCTTTTATCCTTGAGAAGAGTTTTTGCTATCCTAGGTTTTTTGTTATTCCAGATGAATTTGCAGATTGCACTTTCTAATTCGTTGAAGAATTGAGTTGGAATTTTGATGGGGATTGCATTGAATCTGTAGATTGCTTTTGGCAAGATAGCCATTTTTAAAATGTTGATCCTGCCAATCCATGAGCATTGAAGATCTTTCCATCTTCTGAGATCTTCTAGAATTTCTTTCTTCAGAGACTTGAAGTTCTTATTATACAGATCTTTCACTTCCTTAGTTAGAGTCACGCCAAGATATTTTATATTATTTGTGACTATTGAGAAGGGTGTTGTTTCCCTAATTTCTTTCTCAGCCTGTTTATTCTTTGTGTAGAGAAAGGCCATTGATTTCTTTGAGTTAATTTTATATCCAGATACTTCACCGAAGCTGTTTATCAGGTTTAGGAGTTCTCTGGTGGAATTTTTAGAGTCACTTATATATACTATCATATCATCTGCAAAAAGTGATATTTTGACTTCATCTTTTCCAATTTGTATCCCTTTGATCTCCTTTTGTTGTCGAATTGCTCTGGCTAGGACTTCAAGTACTATGTTGAATAGGTATGGAGAAAGTGGACAGCCTTGTCTAGTCCCTGATTTTAGAGGGATTGCTTCAAGCTTCTCACCATTTACTTTGATGTTGGCTACTGGTTTGCTGTAGATTGCTTTTATCATGTTTAGGTATGGGCCTTGAATTCCTGATCTTTCCAAGACTTTTATCATGAATGGGTGTTGGATCTTGCCAAATGCTTTTTCAGCATCTAAGGAGATGACCATGTGGTTTTTGTCTTTGAGTTTGTTTATATACTGGATTACGTTGATGGATTTCCGTATATTGAACCATCCCTGCATCCCTGGGATGAAACCTACTTGGTCAGGATGGATGATTGTTTTGATGTGTTCTTGGATTCGGTTAGCAAGAACTTTATTGAGGATTTTTGCATCAATATTCATAAGGGATATTGGTCTGAAGTTTTCTTTTTTTTTTTTATTTTATATTTTTATTACATATTTTCCTCAATTACATTTCCAATACTATCCAAAAAGTCCCCCATAGCGCCCCCCACTTCCCTACCCACCCATTCCCATTCTTTTGGCCCTGGCATTCCCCTATATTGGGGCATATAAACTTTGCAAGTCCAATGGGCCTCTCTTTCCATTGATGGCCGACTAGGCCATCTTTCGATACATATGCAGCTAGAGACAAGAGCTCCAGGGTTCTGGTTAGTATATCATGTTGTTCCAACAATAGGGTTGCAGATCCCTTTAGCTCCTTAGGTACTTTCTCTAGCTTCTCCATTGGGAGCCCTGTGATACATCCAATAGCTGACTGTGAACATCCACTCCTGTGTTTGCTAGGCCCCGGCATCGTCTCACAAGAGACAGCTATATTTGGGTCCTTTCAGCAAAATCTTGCTAGTGTATGCAATGGTGTCAGCGTTTAGAAGCTGATTATGGGATGGATCCCTGGATACAGCAGTCTCTAAATGGTCCATCCTTTCATCCCAGCTACGAACTTTGTCTCTGTAACTCCTTCCCTGGGTGTTTTGTTCCCAATTCTAAGAAGGTGCACAGTGTCCACACTTTGGTCTTCATTCTTCTTGAGTTTCATGCGTTTATCAAATTGTATCTTATATCTTGGGTATCCTAAGTTTTGGGCTAATATCCACTTATCAATGAATACATATTGTGTGAGTTCTTTTGTGATTGTGTTACTTCACTCAAGATGATGCCCTCCAGGTCCATCCATTTGGCTAGGAATTTCATAAATTCATTCTTTTTAATAGCTGAGTAGTACTCCATTGTGTAAATGTACCATAATTTCTGTATCCATTCCTCTGTTGAGGGACATCTGGGTTCTTTCCAGCTTCTGGCTATTATAAATAGGGCTGCTATGAACATAGTGGAGCATGTGTCCTTTTTACCGGTTGGGACATCTTCTGGATATATGCCCAGGAGAGGTATTGCTGGATCCTCCGGTAGTACTATGTCCAGTTTTCTGAGGAACCGCCAAACTGATTTCCAGAGTGGTTGTACAAGCTTGCAATCCCACCAACAATGGAGGAGTGTTCCTCTTTCTCCACATCCTCGCCAGCATCTGCTGTCACCTGAATTTTTGATCTTAGCCATTCTGACTGGTGTGAGGTGGAATCTCAGGGTTGTTTTGATTTGCATTTCCCTGATGATTAAGGATGTTGAACATTTTTTCAGGTGCTTCTCTGCCATTCGGTATTCCTCAGGTGAGAATTCTTTATTCAATTCTGAGCCCCATTTTTTAATGGGGTTATTTGACTTTCTGGAGTCCACCTTCTTGAGTTCTTTATATATATTGGATATTAGTCCCTTATCTGATTTAGGATAGGTGAAGATCCTTTCCCAATCTGTTGGTGGTTTTTTTGTCTTATTGATGGTGTCTTTAGCCTTGCAGAAGCTTTGTAGTTTCATGAGGTCCCACTTGTCAATTCTCGATCTTACAGCACAAGCCATTACTGTTCTATTCAGGAATTTTTCCCCTGTGCCCATATCTTCAAGGCTTTTCCCCACTTTCTCCTCTATAAGTTTCAGTGTCTCTGGTTTTATGTGAAGTTCCTTGATCCACTTGGACTTGACCTTAGTACAAGGAGATAGGAATGGATCGATTCGCATTCTTCTACATGTTAACAACCAGTTGTGCCAGCACCATTTGTTGAAAATGCTGTCTTTCTTCCACTGGATGTTTTTAGCTCCCTTGTCGAAGATCAAGTGACCGTAGGTGTGTGGGTTCATTTCTGGGTCTTCAATTCTATTCCATTGGTCTATTTGTCTGTCACTATACCAGTACCATGCAGTTTTTATCACAATTGCTCTGTAATAGAGCTTTAGGTCCGGCATGGTGATTCCACCAGAGGTTCTTTTATCCTTGAGAAGAGTTTTTGCTATCCTAGGTTTTTTGTTATTCCAGATGAATTTGCAGATTGCACTTTCTAATTCGTTGAAGAATTGATTTGGAATTTTGATGGGGATTGCATTGAATCTGTAGATTGCTTTTGGCAAGATAGCCATTTTTACAATGTTGATCCTGCCAATCCATGAGCATGGGAGATCTTTCCATCTTCTGAGATCTTCTATAATTTCTTTCTTCAGAGACTTGAAGTTTTTATTATACAGATCTTTCACTTCCTTAGTTAGAGTCACGCCAAGATATTTTAAATTATTTGTGACTATTGAGAAGGGTGTTGTTTCCCTAATTTCTTTCTCAGCCTGTTTATTCTTTGTGTAGAGAAAGGCCATTGATTTGTTTGAGTTAATTTTATATCCAGCTACTTCACCGAAGCTGTTTATCAGGCTTAGGAGTTCTCTGGTGGAATTTTTAGGGTCACTTATATATACTATCATATCATCTGCAAAAAGTGATATTTTGACTTCATCTTTTCCAATTTGTATCCCTTTGATCTCCTTTTGTTGTCGAATTGCTCTGGCTAGGACTTCAAGTACTATGTTGAATAGGTATGGAGAAAGTGGACAGCCTTGTCTAGTCCCCGATTTTAGAGGGATTGCTTCAAGCTTCTCACCGTTTACTTTGATGTTGGCTACTGGTTTGCTGTAGATTGCTTTTATCATGTTTAGGTATGGGCCTTGAATTCCTGATCTTTCCAAGACTTTTATCATGAATGGGTGTTGGATCTTGTCAAATGCTTTTTCCGCATCTAAGGAGATGACCATGTGGTTTTTGTCTTTGAGTTTGTTTATATACTGGATTACGTTGATGGATTTCCGTATATTGAACCATCCCTGCATCCCTGGGATGAAACCTACTTGGTCAGGATGGATGATTGTTTTGATGTGTTCTTGGATTCGGTTAGCAAGAACTTTATTGAGGATTTTTGCATCAATATTCATAAGGGATATTGGTCTGAAATTTTCTATCTTTGTTGGGTCTTTTTGTGGTTTAGGTATCAGAGTAATTGTGGCTTCATAGAATGAGTTGGGTAGAGTACCTTCTGTTTCTATTTTGTGGAATAGTTTGTGAAGAACTGGGATTAGATCTTCTTTGAAGGTCTGATAGAACTCTGCACTAAACCCATCTGGTCCTGGGCTTTTTTTGGTTGGGAGACTATTAATGACTGCTTCTATTTCTTTGGGGGATATAGGGTTGTTTAGATCATTAACCTGATCTTGGTTCAACTTTGGTACCTGGTATCTGTCTAGGAACTTCTCCATTTCATCCAGGTTCTCCAGTTTTGTTGAGTATAGCCTTTGGTAGAAGGATCTGATGGTGTTTTGGATGTCTTCAGGATCTGTTGTTATGTCTCCTTTTTCATTTCTGATTTTGTTAATTAGAATACTTTCCCTGTGCCCTCTAGTGAGTCTGGCTAAGGGTTTATCTATCTTGTTGATTTTCTCAAAGAACCAGCTCCTTGATTGGTTGATTCTTTGAATAGTTCTTCCTGTTTCCACTTGATTGATTTCGCCCCTGAGTTTGATTATTTCCTGCCGTCTACTCCTCTTGGTTGAATTTGCTTCCTTTTGTTCTAGTGCTTTTAGGTGTGTTGTCAAGCTGCTAATGTGTGCTCTTTCTAGTTTCTTTTTGGAGGCACTCAGAGCTATGAGTTTTCCTCTTAGAAATGCTTTCATTGCGTCCCATAAGTTTGGGTATGTTGTGGCTTCATTTTCATTGAACTCTAAAAAGTCCTTGATTTCTTTCTTTATTCCTTCCTTGACCAAGGTATCATTGAGAAGAGTGTTGTTCAGTTTCCACGTGAATGTTGGCTTTCTATTATTTATTTTGTTATTGATGATCAGCCTTAGTCCATGGTGATCTGATAGGATGCATGGGACAATTTCAATGTTTTTGTATCTGTTGAGTCCTGTTTTGTGCCCAATTACGTGGTCAATTTTGGAGAAGGTACCATGAGGTGCTGAGAAGAAGGTGTATCCTTTTGTTTTAGGGTAAAATGTTCTGTAGATATCTGCCAGATCCATTTGATCCATAACTTCTGTTAGTTTCATTGTGTCCCTGTTTAGTTTCTGTTTCCATGATCTGTCCATTGGTGAAAGTGGTGTGTTGAAGTCTCCCACTATTATTGTATGAGGTGCAATGTGTGCTTTGAGATTTACTAAAGTTTCTTTAATGAATGAAGCTGCCTTTGTATTTGGAGCATAGATATTCAGGATTGATAGTTCCTCTTGGAGGATTTTACCTTTGATGAGTATGAAGTGCCCCTCCCTGTCTTTTTTGATGACTTTGGGTTGGAAGTCAATCTTATCTGATATTAGAATGGCTACTCCAGCTTGTTTCTTCAGACCATTTGCTTGGAAAATTGTTTTCCAGCCTTTCATTCTGAGGTAGTGTCTATCTTTTTCTCTGAGATGAGTTTCTTGTAAGCAGCAAAATGTTGGGTCTTGTTTGTGTAGCCAGTTTGTTAGTCTATGTCTTTTTATCGGGGAGTTGAGTCCATTGATATTAAGAGATATTAAGGAAAAGTAATTGTTGTTTCCTGTTATTTTTGTTGTTAAAGTTGGCATTCTGTTCTTGTGGCTGTCTTCTTTTAGGTTTGTTGAGGGATTACCTTCTTGTTGTTTCTAGGGCGTGGTTCCTGTCCTTGTATTGTTTTTTTTCTGTTATTATCCTTTGAAGGGCTGGATTCGTGGAGAGATAATGTGTGAATTTGGTTTTGTCGTGGAATACTTTGGTTTCTCCATCTATGTTAATTGAGAGTTTGGCTGGGTATAGTAGCCTGGGCTGGAATTTTTGTTCTTTTAGTGTCTGTATAACATCTGTCCAGGATCTTCTGCTTTCATAGTCTCTGGTGAAAAATCTGGTGTAATTCTGATAGGCTTGCCTTTATATGTTACTTGGCCTTTTTCTCTTACTGCTTTTAGTATTCTATCTTTATTTAGTGCATTTGTTGTTCTGATTATTATGTGTCGGGAGGTATTTCTTTTCTGGTCCAGCCTATTTGGAGTTCTGTAGGCTTCTTGTATGTTCATGGGCATCTCTTTCTTTAGATTTGGGAAGTTTTCTTCTATAATTTTGTTGAAGATGTTTGCTGGTCCTTTGAGTTGAAAATCTTCATTCTCATCCACTCCTATTATCCGTAGGATTGGTCTTCTCATTGTGTCCTGTATTTCCTGGATGTTTTGAGTTAGGATCTTTTTGCATTTTCCATTTTCCTTGATTGTTGTGCCCATGTTCTCTATGGAATCTTCTGCACCTGAGATTCTCTCTTCCATCTCTTGTATTCTGTTGCTGATGCTTGCATCTATGGTTCCAGATTTCTTTCCTAGGGTTTCTATCTCCAGTGTTGCCTCATTTTGGGTTTTCTTTATTGTGTCTACTTCCCTTTTTAGGTCTTGTATGGTTTTGTTCATTTCCATCATCTGATTGGATGTGTTTTCCTGTTTCTCTTTAAGGACTTCTACCAGTTTGGTTGTGTTTTCCTGTTTTTCTTTAAGGACTTGTAACTCTTTAGCCATGTTCTCCTGTAGTTCTTTAAAGTCCTTCTTGATGTCCTCTACCATCATCATGAGATATGCTTTTAAATCCAGATCTAGTTTTTCAGGTGTGTTGGGGTGCCCTGGACTGGGCGAAGTGGGAGTGCTGGGTCCTGATGATGGTGAGTGGTCTTGGTTTCTGTTAGTAAGATTCTTACCTTTACCTCTCGCCATCTGGTAATCTCTGGAGTTGTTATAGTTGTCTCTCTTCAGAGGTTGTTCTTCTGGTGATTCTGAGTATCCTCTGTCAGCAGACCTGGGAGACAGTCTCTCTCCTCTGAATTTCAGTGGTTAGAGCACTCCCTGCTGACAAGCTTTCCTCTTAAAGGGAAGGTGTACAGATATCTGGCGTTTGGACCTCCTCCTGGCCGAAGAAGAAGGCGGAAAACAGGACCTTTCCCAGATGCTGTGTTGCTTTGGCAGGTCACAGAAGCTGTAGGCTTCTGTGGTACACACTCTCAGCTGTGCAGACTAAGTTCCTAAGTTCAGTGGAGTCCTGGATCCAAGATGTGCTCCCTGCTCCTGAGGCAGAGGGCTCCTGTGCAGGGCAGATCACTGTCTTCCAGCTAGGAGGGTGCCGGATGTCTGTGGCCCCAAAAGGGTGCTGCCTCAGCGGCTCTGTGGCTCCCGCCTGTCCCAGAAGCTGTCTGCCTCTGTGGTCCTCAGTCTTACCTGTACAGACTAAGTTCAGCGGAGTCCCGGAGCCAAGATGGCGCTCCCTGCAGGGCAGGTCACTGTCCTCCGGCTGGGAGGGTGTCAGATGTCTGCGGCCCCAAAAGGGTGCTGCCTCAGCGGCTCTGTGGCTCCCGCCTGTCCCAGAAGCTGTCTGCCTCTGTGGTCCTCACTCTGACCTGTACAGACTAAGTTCGGCGGAGTCCCGGAGCCAAGATGGCGCTCCCTGCAGGGCAGGTCACTGTCCTCCGGCTGGGAGGGTGCCGGAAGTCTGCGGCCCCAAAAGGGTGCTGCCTCAGCGGCTCTGTGGCTCCCGCCTGTCCCAGAAGCTGTCTCTTGTACAACTTTTATATTCATATCCTTTAATCCCCCAAAATATCACTAATGAATGTTTAATACTATCCATAACAGAGGCTCCTGTATCTAAGCTGAATACCAAATTGTTTCAAAACATACAAAATATTCTTTGGAAATTAAGCATAAAATATTAAAATGAATCATTAATAAATATATTCATAATCCCTTATATAGTATCACCTAACATAGTGAGAGAGTATTTAAAATGCATTATATCTCTGTATATGTTGTCTAACAATCAGTTTACTTAAAAAAGATTATCAGGGTTTCTAGGAAATAAATTATTTTATCAGTAAGTGTATTTTTAAAATTTCAAAATAGCAAAAACTCTTTGAAGTTAAACATTAAGAAAATGCTAATTTCAAACACAGTGAGAAAAATTATCAATAATATTTCCATGTTTGTAAAACATGATTTCAATATTTTCAACTATTAATATTAAAAAAACATAATATTTATTTTAAGGTATATTTCATTGTTATGTCTCCCTTTTCATTTCTGATTTTATTAATTTGGATGCTGTCTCTGTGCCCTTTGGTTAGTCTGGCTAAGGGTTTATTTATCTTGTTGATTTTCTCAAAGAACTAGCTCCTGGTTCTGTTGATTCTTTGTATAATTCATTTTGTTTCTACTTGCTTGATTTCAGCCCTAAGTTTGATTATTTCATGCTGTCTACTCCTCTTGGGTATATTTACTTCTTTTCTTCTAGAGCTTTCAGGTGTGCTGCCAAGCTGCTAGGTGTAAGCTCTCTTTAGATTCTTTCTGGAAGCACTTAGAGCTATGAGTTTTCCTCTTAGCACTGCTTTCATTGCATCCCATAAGTTTTGGTATGATGTATCTTCATTTTCATTAAATTCTAAAAAGCCTTTAATTTCTTTCTTTAGTTCTTCCTTGACCAAGTTATCATTGAATAGAGCATTGTTCAGCTTCCATGTGTATGTATGCTTTCCTTGTTTTTGCTGGTATTGAAGACCAGCCTTAGTCCATGGTAATCTGATGGAATGCATGGGATTATTTCAATCTTCTTATATCTGTTGAGGCCTGTTTTGTGTCCAATTATATGGTCAATTTTGGAGAAGGTACCATGAGGTGCTGAGAAGAAGGTATATTCTTTTGCTTTCAGATGAAATGTTCTATAAATATCTGTTAGATCCATTTCGTTCATAACTTCTCTTAGTTTCACTGTGTCTCTGTTTAGTTTCTGTTTCCATGATCTGTCAATTGGTGAGAGTGGGGTGTTGAAGTCTCCCACTATTATTGTGTGGGGGGCGATGTGTGTTTTGAGCTTTAGTACAGTTTCTTTTATGAATGTGGTTACCCTTGCATTTGGAGCTTAGATGTTCAGAATTGAGAGTTCATCTTGGCAGTTTTTTCCTTTGACCATATGAAGTGTTCTTCCTTATATTTTTAAATAACTTTTGGTTGAAAATTGATTTCATTTGATATTAGAATGGCTCCTCCAGCTTGTTTCTTGGGAAATTGTTTTCCAACCTTTTACTCTGACATAGTGCCTGTCTTTGTCACTGAGGTGTGTTTACTGTATGCAGAAAAATGCTGGTCTGTTATCCAGTCTGTTAGTCTATGTCTTTTTATTGAGAAATTGAGTTCATTGATGTTGAGACATTAACGAAAAGTGATTGTTACTTCCTATTATTTTTGTTGTTAGAGGAGGAATTATGTTTGTGTAGCTATCTTCTTTGGGGTTTGTTGAAAGATTACTTTCTTGATTTTTCTAGGGTGTAGTTTCCCTCATTGTATTGGTGGTTTCCACCTATTATCCTTTGTAGATTTATGGAAAGATATTGTGTAAATTTGGTTTTGTCGTGAAATATCTTGTTTTCTCTGTCTATGGTAATTGAGAGTTTTGCTGGGTATAGTAGCCTGTGCTGGCATTTGTGTTCTCTTAGGGTCTGTATAACATCTGTCCAGGATCTTGTAGCTTTCATAGTCTCTGGTGAGAAGTCTGGTGTAATTATGATAGGTCTGCTTTTATATGTTACTTGACCTATTTCCCTTACTGCTTTTAATATTCTATCTTTAGTTCATTTGTTCTTCTAACTATTATGTGACAGGAGGAATTTCGTTTCTCGTCCAATCTATTTGGAGTTCTGTAGGCCTCTTTTATGTTCATGGGCATCTCTTTCTTTAGGTTAAGGAAGTTTTCTTCTATAATTTTGTTGAAGATATTTGCTGGCCCTTTAAGTTGGGAATCTTCGCTCTCTTCTATACCTATTATCTTTACGTTTGGTCTTCTCATTGTGCCCTGGATTTTCTGTATGTTTTGGGTTAGGAACTTTTTGCATTTTGCATTTTCTTTGACTGTTGTGTCCCTGTTTTCTATGGAATCTTCTGCACCTGAGATTCTCTCTTCTATCTCTTGTATTCTGTTGTTTATGCTTGCATTTATGACTCCTGATCTCATTCCTAGGTTTTCTATCTCCAGGGTTGTCTCCCTTTGTGATTTCTTTATTGTTTCTATTTCCATTTTTAGATTTTTGGACGGTTTTGTTCCTTTCCTTTCACTGTTTGATTGAGTTTTCCTGTAATTCAAGGGATTTTTGTGTTTCCTCTTTAAGGGCTTCTAGCTGTTTACTTGTGTTCTCCTGTATTTCTTTAAGGGAGTTATTTATGTCCTTCCTAAAGTCCTCTATCATCATCATGAGAAGTGATTTTAGATCTGAATCTTTCTTTTCCTGTGTGGTGGTGTATCCAGAATTTGCTATGGTGGGAGAATTGGATTCTGATGACGCTAAGTAACCTTGTTTTCTGTTCCTTATGTTCTTACACTTGCCTCCCATTATCTGATTTTCTCTAGTGCTACCTGCCCTGGCTATATCTGACTGGAGCCTGTCCTTCCTGTGATTCTGGTTGTGTCAGAACTCCTCAGAGTTCAGCTATCTCTGTGATCCTGTGATTCTGGGATCCTGTGATGCTGAGTTCCTGGATGTGTCAGAGCTCCTGCCTCTGGTACCCTAGATCCTGGTGTGACTAAGCTCCTGGGATCCTAGGATCCTGGGATCCTGATTCCTGTGGTACTGGGCATGTTAGAGCACCTGGGAATGGAGCTTCTTCTGGATGTTGTAGGACTGGCTGTGGAGTTTGTGCCCAAGGTCTGCTCAGGACACCTGCCCAGACCAGAAGGGAAGTTTTCACTTTCTCTTTTATCAGGTTCAGTGTTTTATGTTATGGTATTTGATCCATATGAAGTTGAGTGTTGTATAGAATTATAACTATGAATCTATTTGAATTCCTCTTCATGCAGCCATCTAGATGGACTAGCACCATTTGTTTAAAATGCTAGAGTTTTTTTCCAGTGTGTATTTCTGGCCTCTTTTATCAAAAACTAGGCATCCCGGGGCCTAGCAAACACAGGAGTGGATGTTCACAGTCAGCTATTGGATGTATCACAGGGCTCCCAATGGAGAAGCTAGAGAAAGTACCCAAGGAGCTAAAGGGATCTGCAACCCTATTGTTGGAACAACATGATGTACTAACCGGAACCCTGGAGCTCTTGTCTCTAGCTGCATATGTATTGAAAGATGGCCTAGTCGGCCATCAATGGAAAGAGAGGCCCATTGGACTTGCAAACTTTATATGCCCCAATATAGGGGAATGCCAGGGCCAAAAGAATGGGAATGGGTGGGTAGGGAAGTGGGGGGCGCTATGGGGGACTTTTGGGATAGTATTGGAAATGTAATTGAGGAAATTATGTAATAAAAATATATAAAAAAAAAAAAAAAACTAGGCATCCATGGCTGTGTGGATTTATATCTGGGTCTTCAATTCTACTACATTGATTAATATGCCTTGTTTGTGCTATTTTTATTACTGTATGTCTGTAGTAAAATTTAAGATCAGAGATGATGATACTTTCAGCAGTACTTTTATGATTTAGGATTGTTTTAGCTATCTCAAGGTTTCTTTATTTTTATATATGAAGCTGAAACTTGTAGTGTATAATTTTAAAAGACCCCACGCTTGTTCCAGCTGGGTGCCTACATCAAAGGTCACACCCAGACCCCAGACTAGCTTGATACCATGCCTCTCCCGTCTCAGTCTGTTCCTGGCCCCGTGCCATGGCCTGAGACCATGACTGCCACCCACCCATTTCTCTGGCTGGATTTGGCAAGCCAGAGCTCTGAGATTGCTCCCTCAACAGCCCACTACCCTGGGGCCAGCTCTGCTGATGTCACAGCTGCCACACAGCTGGACTCAGCCACCTGAATAATCTGGAATGGAAAACACCAGACAATCTTAATGTTAAAAATAAACAGAAGCCAGGCACAGTAGCACATGCCTTTAATCCCAGCACTTGGGAGGCAGAGGCAGGTGGATTTCTGAGTTCGAGGCCAGCCTGGTCTACAAAGTGAGTTCCAGGACAGCCAGAGCTATAAAGAGAAACCCTGTGTCAAAAAACCAACCAAACAAACAAACAAACAAACAAACAGGATGATGCAACAGGTGGGCGCGGAATCTGTTGTCCTAAATTCATTATCTATTCTTTGTTTGTAATTTGTCCAGTGGCTGAAGCCTCCTCCCAGTATGACAATTCCCCAGCCTACATCCGCATGTCCTCTTGCTCTTCGCCCTTTCCCCACGTCCTCTTCCTCTCTCGGACCTGGGAAACCCCGCCTCCTTCTCTTTGCCCAATTATTAGATTCTTGTGGTCTTTATTAGCCAATCAAATAATTAGAGAAAATTCCCATACAGAAACTTGTCCTGTAATGATCTGTGGAAAAATTGTCTTGGAATTTTGATATGGATTTCATTGAATCTGTACATTGCTTTTGGTATGTTGACCATTTTTAGTATATTAATCCTATCCTACTGGCCCATGAGCATGAGATATCTTTTTCATCTTCTGACATTTTTTCCAATTTCTTTCATAAATGTCTTAAAGTTTTTTTGTGTTTTTGTTTTTGTTTTGTTTTGTTTTACCGTACAAGTCATTCACTTGCTTGGTTAGAGCTACTCCCACATATTTTATATTATTTGGGGCTTATTGTAAAAGATTTTATTTTCCTGGTTTCTTCCTTAGTCAAAATGGCATTTGTATATAGGAAAGCTACTGATTTTTTTAGTTAATTTTGAGTCAGGCTACATCACTGAAAGTGTTTGTCACCATTTTCAGAGTTTTCTGGTGACATTTTTAAGGCTACTTATATATGCTACCATTATATCATATGCAAATAAAGATATTTCAACTTCTTTCTTTCCAATTTATATCCCCTTGATCTCCCTCGGCTGTCTTATTACTCCAGCTAAGACTTCAAATACTATATTGAATAGGTATGGAAAGAGTGGAAAACGTTGCTCTTTTTTAGTGGAATTGCTTTGAGTTTCTCTCCATTTAAGTTGATATTGGCTATGGACTTGTTGCAAACTGTATTTTGTTGAGGTATATCTCTTGTATGGATTATCTCTCCAGGACTTTTATCATAAAGTGGTGTGGGATTTTTCAAAGTCCTTTTAAATATTTAATGTGGGTTTGGTTTTTTGTTGTTGTTGTTGTTGTTGTTGTTGTTGTTGTTTTGGTTGGTTGGGTAGGGTTTGGTTTTGTTTGTTTGTTTGTTTGTTATTTTGTCTTTTTAAAAATAAATATATGTATGCTGAAAAATCCCTGTACCTCCTGAATGAAATCTATTTGATCCAGGTGAATCATAGAGTTTGAAAGTATTTAATTGAGAATTTCTGTATCTATTTTGAAAAGCAAGATTTGTCTGTAATTCTCTTTTTTGTCAGGGCTTTCCATGATTTGGGCATCAGAGTTTCTGTGGCCTTATAAATTTGGTTTTATTGTGGAATGTCTTACTTTCTCCATCTTTTGTTATTGAAAGTTTTGCTGGATTTAGGAGTCAGTGATGGCATCTGTAGTCCTTTATAGTTTGTAGAACTTATGTCCAGTTCCCTCTGGCTTTTAGAGTCTACATTCAGAAATAATTTGAGTCTAAATATTCTGCCAATGTTACTTGGTCGTTTTCCTTTGATGCTTTTAATATTCTTTTTTTTGTTCTGCATGTTTAGTGTTTCGATTATTATATGTGGGTGGTACGTTCTTTTCTCGTCTAAAATATTTGACATTCTGTATGTTTTTTTGTACTTGACAGACATCTTCTTCAAGCTAGGGAAATTTTCTTCTATGATTTTAAAATATTTGAAAATATTTTCTGAGCCCTTACCTGAGTTTCTTCTCCTTCCTCTACTCCTATTATTCATAGATTTGGTCATTTTGTAATGTCCCAGATTTCCTGAATGCTTTTTGATGGGATTTTTTTTTTTTTTAGATTTAACATTCTTTGATCAAGGTATCGATTTCTTCTACCATGTCTTCAACTTTTAGATTTTCTTTTCTATTTCTTGTATTCTGCTGATGAGGCTTGCCTCTAATGTTTTCAAATTCCTAAATTTTTCATTTATGCTGTCAGGTCTTAAGCTACTTTATTAATTCCCTTCCAGTACTAGTTTATGTTTTCATAAATTTCTTTACAGGATTTATTCATGTCCTCTTTAAGAACTTCTATCATATTCATGAAAGCAATTTTAAAGTCTTTGTCTTGTGCTTCGCTGAAGCAAATCTTGGTACCTAGTGTGGCAGGGTTGCTGGGCTCTGCTGAAGACATTGTCCTGGTTGTTACTGATTCTGACACTGATGTCTAGGTATCTATGTTCAGGGAGATTGTAATTCTAGGTGCTGGCATCTTATCTTGTCTTTGTTGGTATGGTATTTTGTTCCTTAGTTTCAGCTGTAATCTCTGGTCCTGTGGAGGTAAATGTGAGTTGCCTGGTATGGAATGTTTCTGGGATCCTGCTAGTTGTTGCAACTGGAGGTTCTGAGCAAAAATATGTTTCTAGGTATTGAAAGCTAACACTTGGGAGTGGAGATAAGCTAGGAGGAACTGAAGAGTCCACAGGAAGAAAGAAAACCTGGTCTTCCATGGGGATATGCTTAGTGACCTATAAAGCTAGGGATGAAACTGGGGGGATTAGATTTGGAAGAAAGTAGTGAGAGTGAAGATCTTAAGCTTGCCTAACTGCTAAGGTGGCCAACTTGCTTCTCTGGCAGGTGTAGCTGGGATACCAGGAGTGGGGAGAATTAGAAGGGGATATCTATATGATCCATTGGAAGTGAAGAGAGAAAGGGAGGTGAAACCATTGAAGGTGGTTTGCTATAGAGCTGGGGATGGGACTAGGGAACTGAAGAAGAGGAGGGAGAGGTTAGGATTTGCATTTAACCTACCTGCTTCCCTCTCTTGGAGTCCACATGAGTTGTTTCTTTGTTTTTCTTTGTTTTTTGTTTTGGTAAGGGTGGGGTTTTTTTTGTTTTTTTGTTTTTTTTGTTTGTTTTTTTTGTTTGTTTGTTTGTTTGTTTGGAGACAAGGTTTCAGTAGATAGATTTTGCTGACCTGGAGCTTGCTAGTTAGATAATGTCCATCTTGAACTAGCAGAAATACACCTGCCTCTCCCTCCCAAAGACTGAGATTAAAACATGTGAAAATCCATTTGGCAGTCAGAGCTATCACCAAGATAAAGCTAGCCTTAATGTTTGCGGTGTCTCCTATGTGGGGACTAAATGAAAGTGCTGATGCACTTCAAGTTGTCACATGTAACACCTGTCCTAAGCATAGGGGAACACTCCTGGAGTCTGCACCCTAACCCTAGCCACTCCCATGTCTCTTCCTGGTCTGCTGCTGCTCACAGCATCCAGTTCAGTGCTGGATTTTGGAAGAACAGCCTCCCATACCTCCTAAGAGACCCTGTTCTCTAGTGAGGTAAAGTATGAGCCAGGAAGCCTGCTTGCAGTAGTGTACCATGTCATCTTTTTGCACAGGCTGGCCACTGGCCACTTGATTAGTGCTTCTTAGTGCCACAGAAGCCTAGTTAGGAAGAGGCTGGATGCAAGTCCCAAGTAAATGCATTCTACCACATGCATAAAGCCACTTCTCTAGTGGTTTCTCCAGGATAGGTCATTCAAAGAGCTGGTCACACCCCAAGAATGGTAGGGGCTCCTTAACCTCTGTGGGAGGTTGGGTGTTGGCTGGGAGACTGGAAGGTATTCTGGATGATGTGAACAGAGCTTATGATTCAAGTTCATCCAAGACAAGGTGTCTGCCATCCCCAGTTCTGGGGATGAATCTGGGATGCACTAAGGAATAGTACTGAGACTATCAGAATTGGACACTAGGTAAGCAGCAGGATCAAGAAAAGCTAGAAGAGGAAGAAGTCACACCAATCCCAGACACTATTAATGATACTCTGTTATGCTTTCAGACAGGAGCCTAGCATGTATAAGATGTATACTTCAACATATCCATGGGGATAGTCACATACACATGTACATATACACATGTTTTTAGAGACTATTTCACTATATTGGCACATGGTATAAGAAAGATTTTAAGTTCCTGGTTAAAATGAAGTATATAAAGAATATTTCAGATTTAGTAGTCCAGTTTATAAACATATGTTAAGATAGATATATTTTTTACCAGTACTGTAGGATTAAAATTATATGAAGAATCTATAGTAGTCAAGATAACAGACACAAAAGCAGAGGGTGATTACCAGAGCCTGACAGGATAGGACTAAAGGAGAGATGTTGAATAGCATAGTGTTTCAGTAATCAAGATAAGAGTGCTGGATGTATCCAGTTTCAGGGTTTCAGTCTCCACCTGTAGCAGATCCTCTGCCACGGGGCTCCATATCCAAATAGCTCTGAGGGAGCAAGCCTCCCAGGAGTGCGGACAGGACTGTGAGTGCATGTAGGATCACCACCACTGCTCAAAGGAACCTGCCCAGAACCCTCAGGACACAGGAACCAAGGGGCTGCCTGGAACGGGAGCCTTCTACATGCAGAACTGGTCCTGTGCCACAGAGCTACATATACAAATACTTCCAGGAGAGAGCTGGTCTCCCAGGAATGCCTTCATACCTACGAGCACAGGTAAGACCACCACTTCTCTTCAAATTCCTGACCCAAGAGAGATACTCACAGAGACATCAGGACACAGGAACCAAGGATCAGCTGGGGACAGGATCCTTCTGGTCTCTGCACTCCAGACCTGACCCTGTACCGCAGCTCTCCATACCCAAATTCCTCCTGGAGAGAACTGGTCTCCCAGGAGTATTGACTGACACACAGGCTTACAGGAGGGACAAGTCAAAGTCAGAGACAGCAAGATCAGCTAACACCAGAGATAACCAGATGGCAAAAGGCAAGCATAAGAATATAAGCAACAGAAACCAAGACTACTTTGCATCATCAGAACCCAGTTCTCCCACCACAGTGAAACCTGGATACCCCAATACACCAGAAAAGCAAGACTCTGAGATAAAATCATATCTCCTGATGATGATAGAAAACTTTAAGAACTAAGATCAAAATCTCAGTTGAGAACAGATGCTAGCAAGGTTGTGAAGAAAGAGGAACACTCCTCCATTGCTGGTGGGATTGCAAGCTGGTAAACCACTCTAGAAATCAGTTTGGCAGTTCTTCAGAAAATTGGACGTAGTACTACCAAGGGCCAAGCTATACCACTCCTGGACACATACTCAGAAGATGCTCCAATATGTAATGAGGACACATGCTCCACTATGTTCATAGCAGCCTTATTTATAATAGCCAGAAGCTGGAAAGAACCAAGATGTTCCTCAACAGAGGAATGGATACAGGAAATGTGATACATTTACACAATGTAATACTACTCAGCTATTAAAAACAATGAATTTATAAAATTCTTAGGCAAATGGATGGAACTAGAAAATATCATCCTAAGTGAGGTAACCCAATCACAAAAGAACACACATGGTATGCACTCACTGATAAGCAGATATTAGCCCAAAGGTTGGAATACCCAAGATACAATTCATAGACCACATGAAACTCAAGAAGGAAGACCAAAATGTGGATACTTCAGTCCTTCTTAGAAGAGGGAACAAAATACCCATGGGAGGAATTACAAAGTGTGGAGGAGAAACTGAAGGAAAGACTACCCAGGGACTACTCCACCTGGGGATCCATCTCATATAGAGTTACCAAACCCAGACACTATTGTAGATGCCAACAAGTACGTGCTGACAGGAGACTGATATAGCTGTCTCCTGAGAGGCTCTGCCAGAGCCTGATAAATACAGAGGTGGAAGCTTGCAGCCAACCATTGGGCTGAGCACAGGGTCCCCAATGGTAGAACTAGAGAAAGTACCCAAGGAGCTGAAGGGGTTTGCAGCCCCATAGGAGGAGCAACAATATGAACTAACCAGTATCTCCAGAGCTCCCAGGGACTAAATCACCAACCAAGGAGTACACATGGAGGGACCCATGGCTCCAGCCACATATGTAGCAGAGGATAGCCTCATCAATGGGAGGAAAGGCCTTTGGTTCTGTAAAGGCTCTATGCCCCAGTGTAGGGGAATGTCAGGACCAGGAAGTGTGAGTGGGTGGGTTGGTGAACAGGAATAGGCAGAAGGGGATAGAGGGTTTTCAGAGGGAAAACCAGGAAAGAGGGTAACATTTGAAATGCAAATAAAGAAAGTATCTGATTAAAAAAAGAAAGACCTGGGAGCACAAAAAATATATATATAATAAGAAAAAAAAAGAGTTCTGGATATACTTTACACTTACTTAAAAATAGTCAAGAAAGTAAATTTGGTATTAGGTGTATTTTATCACAATTTTAAAATGTTATAGATGAAATCATCACAGAAACATGTTCAACCAATTCTTGTTATAGTTAATTCATCCTATACCCTTCTTTTCATGTCTAAAGAAAACAAGACAGTGTTGGAATACCAACCAGAATCTCGTCTTCTGCATAGACACAGTGCTTTGAATGATGTAAGCTTCCATAAGCTTCCTTGGGCATTTTGTGTTTCAGTATTGCATATATGTTTCCAGTAAAGACCTTTAGTAAGCAGTACCAGGTTAAGTTAATAAAACTTGGGAGTCAGTAACAGTTTTAGAATAGAAGGATGGTACCTCTGAGTGATGGGTCACTGTTAATCCAACTCAGAAGAACCCTTCAGATGTGGAAAAAATAAGTTTCAGAGTTGTGCCTACTTTTAAATCCTAGAGCAAAAATCTATGTGAACCCATAGAAAGTTGGGGATATATGATTAACTAGTAGTTAGATGATATAGCCCTAGAAGTAGGCTAAGTTCATCAACTAATAAGACACAAATTGTCTTTAATTCTAAGGGAATTGGAATTCTAATTCATAATTGCAGCAAAATTAGATACAAGCAAGGTATCTTTTTTTGCTTATCCCATTAGCAAGGACAAGAACATTGACAAAGACATGGAAAATGAACCATTTTATTTTCTCTATTCCATTTATTTCTCCATTTATTATTTATGAAAACACACATAGCAATAACAAAATACTGACAATAAATAATATCCATTAAGAGCTTTCAGAGTATTAAGACATCTTATTTATTAAGCTTCCAATGATGAAATAGGTACAGTAGAGGTACTGTGTACTGTTCCCACTTACAGATAAGGAAACTGAGGGGTTTTTTCAGGTTAAATTAATGGTGAATAATTTTAAAAATATGACGAGTCACAGGCTAATACATAGTTACTATTCTAAACATATATATATATATGTTTAGAATAGTATATATGAATTTCATATATATATGAAATTAGCATAAAAGACCAAATAAAAGGATTCGCTTGTTATCTTTAAACTCTATATTATTGCTCTGTGATGAAGATAAACTGAGTTCCCACAGATAAACTTACCTGGCAGCACAATTGTAGCTCTGCTCCAGTGGCAGCAGCCCATGAAACCAGAGTGCACTTTTTTTGTTGTTTTGTTTTCTTTTTTTGTTTTTGTTTTTTTTTGTTGTTTTTTGTTTGTTTGTTTTTCAAGACAGGGTTTCTCTGTATAGCCCTGGCTGTCCTGGAACTCACTTTGTAGACCAGGCTGGCCTCGAACTCAGAAATCCGCCTGCCTCTGCCTCCTGGGTGCTGGGATTAAAGGCATGCGCCACCACCGGCCTGCCACTTTTTTTTATTAGATATTTTCTTTATTTACATTTCAAATGTTATCCCCTTTCCTGGTTTCCCCTCCAAACCCCCTATCTCTTTCCCCCTCTCCCTGCTCTCCAGTCCACCCACCCCTTCTTCCTGGCCCTGGCATTCCCCTACACTGGGGCATCGAGCCCTCACAGAACCAAGAGCCTCAGAGTGTACTTTAATGACAAGTCCTGACCATTCTCTTCACTTGATCCAAGAAACAACTGGAAATAGCCCAAAGATACACCGAGGGAGATGGACAGCATTTCCCAGAAGTAAGTCCCATTCAGCTTGTACTTTGGAACGATTGATTAGCCCTGACACTTGCACAATCTCCTAACAAAGGTCATGAAGCACCTGAACACCGTCATGGCAGAATCCCCGGCTCTCATCACTATCTTCTTTTTAGGATATCTACTCAGTACCGAATGTGCAGGTTTGTTTCTTTTTCAATGCTACGCTTAATATGCTTCTCCTTTAAAAACAAGAATATTTAGAACTACCTTTATCAAGTAAAGCAAGATTTCATGATTTGACAGCTATAGTTTCTATTGTAACAGGCAGCATGTCAGCCAGGAACTCTGGCTCTCTGGTAACTTCAGTTTCAACATTTGAAAAAACGAACTACATTTACAGGACTTGTGGTGCATTTTTATTTAATAGATACAGTTATTCTTATGATTTGACAATATAATTCCTCTTAAAATTTATGTGACCTTGGTTTTATAAAAAAATGAAAATCGGAAAAATGTCTTAACAAAGAAATTGCACAATAAGCAGGAAACATGTTATTTTAGGATTTTAGACTCATCACCTTGAAATAAAAAGGGGAAACATCAAAACCACAATGGTTAATTTGCATAAAAAGTCTTTCTTGAATCTACATGTGTTCCAGTGTTTTAGAACTAGATGGTAAGGCATAGTTATAATGTTTAAACATATATTTATAGTTTAATTTCTCAGCTAAAATTGGAAGATTACGCTTTTATTACTAAGTTGCTGTCTGTAATGAAAGCTTTTACATAGATGGAAATAAATCAGCTCATCTGTCATACATCTCAGAGCTGATGTTTAGAGAACCATAATGCTCAGGGGCCTCCCTAGGGGACAAAAGTAAGTATACAAATGGCCAGAAAGAGGAGTAGCTTAATTCATGCAAAGTACAGCACATCAGGGTTTCGTTTGGTTTCGTTTTTGCAACAACAGTGGCGTTACTCCCCAGGGAAAGCCACACAGGAAGAACTTACTGGCCTTAGACAAACAGCCTGCTTGCCCCAGATGCATTTATCACACTTACTAGTCAACCTACTAAAATCAAGCAAGTGACAGTGCCAGGATCAGGGGTGCCAACCCTGAGCATCCCCAGAAAATAGGCTGGTCTCCTGGTTCCCACTCCAGACATGATGTCAACTGTGGAATCAGACTTAAAAGCTGAAATGATGATGTGAGAATGCAAAGGTTAAACTGCACTAGCAAAGTGGGTAGAGATGAAAAATACATGTTGGAAAACTCATTATGTGGACCATAAAGGCAGGTCATTCAACCTATTCCATCGGATTGACCTATGTGAGAACAAAAGATCCAAGCACTCTCTTATAAAGATCTAAGCACATCTTAGTGGTGAGGGAATCTCAGATGTAAAATGATAGAAGAAAAATCATGATTTCAGAGCTGTGGCAATAATGACTAAAGAGGTGTTAAATATATGATCCTCAGACACTATTGAGGATAAAAGCAACAAGGCTGTGAGTCAGTTTGGTCAGGGAACCAGGGAAATGACCCTGGCTGGGGGAGTGGGACTAGGTATTCATGAAGCACACTCTTCTGTTAAACGGTCCTGGGCTTTAGTACAGAGAGGCCACATGTTCCTAACTACTGCCTTATTGTGACAATTTAGAACGTGGAAATCAAAATTAGCTTGTGAAATGAATTTGTGCTTACAATGTATACAAATCCAAATTGTCTTTAATGCATGCATTTGGATATTAGTACATACTGTTGTGGTTCGTGGTACTGTGACAAGGTACTGTGGCAGACAGAAATGGGTTCAGAAAAAAAAGACTTTAATAGGAAGGGATAAGGTGTGTACCACATGCTTAGGAAGTACAAAAGAAGGAACATAATGGATGTAAAATCTCCTGAAGGATACAGTGTTTGGAGCAAGATCTGAAGAGATGAATAGTTGCTCAGTATCCTTAAATGTCTGACCTGGATGGTTCATTGGGCAAAACTGCTTTCCACCAAGCCTAACAACCTGAGTTTGATCCCAAGGATCTATACAGTGAATAAGAGACTTGACTTCCAGGATTGTCATTTAATCTCCACATGTATGAGAACACTTACAATGCATGTAAGCATAAATACACATGGATGTATATGCATGTATGTGTATATGTAAAGGCACACACATATTCTTAGGGTTTATGTAGTCATTTTAAACACCATGACCATAAGTAACTTGGGGCAAAAAGGTTTATTTCGGGGGGGGATGTCAGAGAGGGAACTGAAACCAGACAAGCTGATATAGAAGCCACGGAGAAATGCTGCTTACTGTCTTCCTCCTCAAGGCTTGCTCCGACTGCTTTCTTACACAACTCAGAAACAGGATCACCAGCTTATGAGTAGCACATCCAAAAGTGATCTTGGCCCTCCCACATCAATCATCATTCAAGAATATACTCCACAGTTTTTCTCACAGGCCAGTTTGGTGGTGGCATATTTCAAATTGAGGTTCCTCTTCCAAAATGACTCTAGCTTGTGTCAAATTGACATAAAAGCTAGCCAGAACACACACACACACACACACACATACACACACACACTGAGAGAACAATAAAAATAGTCACTAATATGGAGCATTTTGTGTATATAGTAACCCTCACAGAGAAAGATCTGTATACATAATAATGGAAGTATTCAAGATGCTTCATCTGGTTTAAATATTGACTGTTAGAAGAAGTAAGGCAAGAAAATGGGGTGGGCCAAGTCATCCAAAAAGGGTTCTAAGCTAAGGGAGATGGAACAGAAGAAAGCAATGTGGAGGTAAATTGTAAGAAACATATGTGTAAGAAGCACACCCTCACTATGCTATAACACTCACTCTAGAACACTATTAGGAACTGATGAGGCTCCAGGCCAGGGAGTCCAACCTTAAGTCTCTTGCAATCATCCAGTGGAAACAAAACAGCATAATGTGGACAATAGTAATAAAGAGAATACTGACAATTGGAGTGATAATTATAAAATAGTGCTGATATGATTTAATAGGCACATGCATATGAAAGGTTTGGGAGACATATATGGAGTGTCTGGGGATAATGTTATAAATCAACACAGCACAGGGTCTGTAGTCTGACTTCTGACTGTAATTACAGGCTGATCCTTTATTGTGTGACAATCAGTCAGGAAATCCATGAAGTCAAAAAGGTTCTTTCCATGGTTACTACCAATGATGACAATGGTAATTTTCTTGCACAGAGAGCAGTGAGAATGTAAAGACACTTTAAAGTGCATAGAAGCACTGGAGAAGAGAGAAAGCTAAGAAGGGGGAGGGGGATAGGATGAGCAACTTGGGAAGAAAGTGAGTAACCAGGATACACAAGCCTATAATTTTCTCAGAGATCCATCAACATGATGATGAGGTACATAACCTTACACTTCTGTTATATTCATTTTACGTTTTAAAAAGTTAAGGTCCAGCCAGACATTGTATGGTTTGTCCATGTTCATGCAATCAGTAAGAGATACACACACACACACACACACACACACACACACACACACACACACACACACACACACATATATATACACACTGAGGGAGAGAGACAGAGCGACAAAAATACATATAAAGAGGAAGAGACAAGGAGAAGGAAAAGGAAGAAGGCAGAAAACTGAAAGATTTCAATCCTCAAAAGACCTCATCATGAATTTCAGTGAAATGCTTACTTCACTGGCATTCATATGCCAACTAAAGACATCATGGGCCTGAAGATAACATCAATTATGCCATGATTATTCCTCACTATCTTATGAGAAGCATTGGAGTCACATTTTTAGCTGGCCTACAGTTGGGAGGTTGCTGTTTTTGTTTAATATATTTTCATACAAAATATTTTGATCATATTCTTTCCCCTCCCCCAACTCCCAGAACCTTCTTATCTCTCTACCCACCCAATTTCGTTCTCTCTTTTTCTCCCTCCCTCTCTCCCTCCCTCCCTTCCTCCCCTCCCCCTCCCTCTCTCTCCAAGCAAAAACAATGAAAATCAAAACAAACACACACAGGCTTCTGTTCTTCTCGGGATATTTGTTGCAAAGTCATTGGGAGGCTACACGCTGGAAACAGCCCAGCCAGAGGAATGATAGATCACCTTGGAAGGATCCTGTACTGAGCTATTTTCAAGAGATGACAAAGTGGGAACTTAACTGCTTAGTTGAGAACTTTCTTTTTCATCCAAAGTTAAATACAAATACAACTGAAGTGTAACCTTTTATTTCTGGCACTCTACCAATTAAAAATAAAATTGAATTTTAATTCCTAAATTTCCATGTGTATAGAGTACTGTGAAAAAAATCATAGTTTTTGGCTCTGTGCCCCAAAGAGAAATTAGCTATGGGATTACATGAACCCAAAACAAACCTTTTCTTTAAAAACATATTTAGTTTCCAGAGGTGTTTTTCCTAATACTAAAGAACTATACTTTTAAATTTCAGTTTTCCTTGATCGTGAAAATGCCACCAAAATTCTTACCCGTCCAAAGAGATATAATTCAGGAAAACTAGAAGAGTTTGTTCGAGGAAACCTTGAAAGAGAGTGTATAGAAGAAAGATGTAGTTTTGAAGAAGCACGAGAAGTTTTTGAAAACACTGAAAAAACTGTGAGTATACCCACATCATACCCGAATAATATGTCCCAGAGCAAAAGATAGAAAACCTCTATTTTCAAAAGGAGAGTGGAACGAGAGAGGTGACTCCATATTTAGGAGCACTCTGCTATTCCAGAGCACACAGATTCAAATTCAAGCATCTAGGAAACCCAACACTCTCTTCTGACCCTCTTGAGTAGTACATATACAGGGTGCATGTATGCACACAGATAGAACACTCATACACATAAAACAAAATACAAAGTATTATAGATCAATTATTAAAGGAAAATTGTATTTCAAATCTTAAAAATGTCAGTTCATATCATATCATCTATTACAAATGTTCTAAAAGGAAAGGAATCCATATCAAAATACTTTAAACACTATCATTAAGCTGTCCTCCTTTTTCCTTACAGACTGAATTTTGGAAGCAGTATGTTGGTAAGCAATACAATTTACTTTATTTCCTACCTGCTATATGAAACACTTGAGAATTGTGCCTTTTTTCTATATTGAGAGGTTGTAAAGTCTCAGTAAAAAAAAAAAATCAGGAAAAAAGCAAAACAACTGCATCTTAAAGCTAAATGTACATTTATTGTCACTAGTGGATTCAGAGATGATGATTGGGATGGTTTCCAATGCCCTCAGTGTCTTGACCTACCATCCCTTCTTGTTGCCCTTCTGACCACCTCTACTACTACTGCCCTCATTCCACAAAGGGCCTCCTTGCATGCCCTAGCAGTGTTCCCATGTTAGAGGAATGATCTGACTATCCCTGTTAGCTGAGTCTTCCCAGCTTCTTCTAAGCTATCTTACTTACCTTGCTCAGGGACTTGTCCAAAATTCCACCAACTCAGTAAGTCCTCCCTTGATGAGGTATTAATATTCCAACCTGCTCCCTGGTCGCTCTGTCATTTTAGACACATGTGTTCTGGTCTATTATATACATATATGGAATGAAATATATTTGGTATGAGACCCAATTCTAAATGTATAATTTGTTATATTGACATATATATTTATATGAATATCTAAATACATTTTAAAACACGTTGCGGAAAGATCCTGTCATACAATAATCTTTATAGTTTTGTTTATGAAACAATTTCACAGCATGATATTTTCCTCTTGCAGCACCACGTTGGTACCCAAACAATTTTAGATTTTGGAGTGATTTGAAATTTGAGCTTTCAGATTGAAAATACTCAACCTGTAGCATTTTCCACAACAGTGTCTTGTTCGTTTTCCCACCCTCCTAGAGTGCAAGCTTCATTTCGGCAGGAGTCAGAAGCTTCGCTTGTTGATAGGCTCCTGACATAACACTCTCTACAATGGAGGCACTCAGGAAATATCTGCCCAATGAACTGACCCAAAGGAAGAAATGTAATACTCTAACAATAACCAATTTTATTATTTTCTATTATATCTTTGTACACTTTTAAGTATTGTCCACAAATACAAATTTTATAAAAAAATGAAGTCCAGAAGTTGGATTTTGAGGGACATTTCACAGGCTGACTTCTTTCAGAGTATCTTCATGGACAGAACAAATGAACTTGGACTTTATTCACTGAGCTCCATCCACTTGAGGTCCAATTCAATTTTCTAGAATTCCATTTCTGGAGAAACTACTAGAAAATGTCATATCCTCATAACCCTTGTTTCTCCTCTTTCCATTTAAAGTTGTAAAAGAAAAGAGATTCGCTTTGGCCTTCCTCATTTTTAAAGATGACGGATACCAAGCCTACTTCTGAGTTAGCTCACAAATTTCATGCAAACTATTTATAATCAAGTTAAATAGTGGAAGCTTAATGCTTGTTTTTAAATGCAAACCACTGGAGCTTGGTCCTCGTACTCCAATCATTAATTATGAAAAAATTTTTACAGACCAATTGATGGAGGCATCTTCTCAATTGAGGTTCTTTCTTTCATGGTGACATTGGCTTAGTTAACAAACAACGAAAGCTGTTCAACCAGCACAGATGAAAAACCTTACTTTGTTCCTCATAACCCACCATTTTTTGTTGTTTGCATGTATTTGGTATATATAGTTTCAGGGATGATCACTTTGTATTAGAGAACCAACTAAGAGGCTGATACTTGGAGATCTCTCTCTCTCTCTCTCTCTCTCTCTCTCTCTCTCTCTCTCTCTCTCTCTCTCTCTCTCTCTTCCTGCCTGCCTGCCTGCCTGCCTGCCTGCCTTCCTCTCTTCCTTCCTTCCTTCCTTCCTGCCTCCCTTCCCACCTCTCTTACCAGTTGCCTGTAATAGTTTTGTCTAGGGGTGAGACTCTGAGACATTTTTTCCCCTTCCACATTAACATGTCCATTGATACTGTCACTGTTTATACAGCTATTTCCAACAGAGACTGTTTAATGGCAGACTTCCTGGTACTCCAACTCTTATAATCTTTCTGCTCTCTCTTCTGTGATGCTCACTGAGCCATACATGCAAGAACTGTAGTACAAATGTATTTAATAGAACTAGGCTTCTCTGATCATTGATCCCTCCATTGTGTCCAGTTATGGTTTGCTAGTATGGTCTCCATTTGCTGTACAGAGACGAGACACTTCTTTGATGAGGGGTGGTGGCTACACTTAGCTGTAGGCATAAGGAGAAGATTTAGAACATAGTTAGGAACTCTGCTGTCTAGCAAAGTGGCAGTAGTAGGTTCTCTTCTAAGAACCATGACCTCACTAACCCTAAAACCATATGGACGAAAAGAACAAAAATGACCCAGCAGGTTGTAGTTAAATACTTTTGCATTTATGTTTATGTAACAATAATAATCAAAGAAAATGAATTATCAATTTGAGTGTGGGAAACATGGAAGAGTTTGAGGAATTGGTTTGAGAGATACAAGGGAAAGGGGAAAAGTGTTGGAATTGTATTTTAATTAAAAGGCAGTGAAGATAATAAAAATAAAATAAATGCTAAAAAAATAAAATAAAATAACAGCTAGGTGTGGGTGGTGCTTGCCTATAATCTCTGCACTGAGAAGGTAGTGAGAGAAAAATCTCTGAGGCTTGCTGCCTAGCCAGCTTAGCCTAATCAATATTCTCCAAGTTCCATGAGAGAAAAACAATGCAATGACTTTCTCTCCCATTCCAAAAACAATATAATAAGTGAAAAAACATACCAAGGGTTGACTTCTACATACACACACACACACACTGAGAGATGGAGAAGGGAAACAGAGGAGAGAAAGAGAGAGAGAGAGAGAGAGAGAGAGAGAGAGAGAGAGAGAGAGAGAGAGAATGAGAGAATAAATCAGTGCTACAGTTGGACTCTCATGATCCCTTCACACTGCCCATCCTGTACATGCCCCAGCCCCGGCCCCAGCCCTGGCCCCAGCCCTGGCCCCAGCCCCGGCCCCAGCCCCGGCCCCAGCCCCGGCCCCAGCCACGACCACGACCACGGCCCCAGTCCAAGCAGCATACTTTGAAGTTGGGCAATGGCTTTCCAGGTCAGCTAAGTGCAGTGTTTACTATATCTTGGTTACAAATACCCATGAGACATCAAGGACATGCTTCTGTCATTACTATTTTCACTACAAACACCTAAAACAACACAGACAAGAACAAAAGAGCAATAACGCCCATACTTGTTTTCACATTGTAGTTAAGATTCTTACCTATCACAAAATTAGCCTGTACTAACTAGCAAGATTTTGCTGAAAGGACCCAGATATAGCTGTCTCTTGTGAGACTATGCCAGGGCCTAGAAAACACAGAAGTGGATGCTCACAGTCAGCTATTGGATGGATCACAGGGCCCCCAATGGAGGAGCTAGAGAAAGTACCCAAGGAGCTAAAGGGATCTGCAACCCTATAGGTGGAATAACATTATGAACTAACCAGTACCCGGGAGCTCTTGACTCTAGCTGCATATGTATCAAAAGATGGCCTAGTCGGCCATCACTGGAAAGAGAGGCCCATTGGACAGACAAACTTTATATGCCCCAGTACAGGGGAACTCCAGGGCCAAAAAAAATGGGAATGGGTGGGTAGGGAAGTGGGGGGTGGGTATGGGGGACTTTTGGGATAGCATTGGAAATGTAATTGAGGAAAATACGTAATAAAAAATATTAAAAATTAAAAAAGAAAAAAAGAAATTGCCTGGGCCAGGCTCCTCACTGCAACGTCTGGCTGTCTCTGTCATGACCTCATCATACAAAGAGGCCGACTGAACTACCATCTATCAGGCATTTTTAAGGCATTTTTTTATTAGATATTTTCTTCATTTACATTTCAAATGCTATCCACAAAGCCCCCTATACCCCCCCCTGCCCTGATCCCCAACCCACCCACTCCTGTTTCCTGGCCCTGGCATTGTTGAATACAGTTCACAGAAGCAGTTTATAAAATGCCTATCCCATTCGCCAGTCACAGCAGTCCCACAGGTAAAGCATTATGGAAGGAAACGGAAAAGGAAACAGGCTTGGAGGGGGCAAGGGATTTACCTTGGATCACCAAACTGGGAAATCACAAGACCAGGAAAGGAACCCAAGTTCTCTCCTAACCAACTGTTTCTTTCATATAACATCTTATGATCATGAAATCTGAATGTTATTGTTTGTTTGATTGTTGTTGTTGTTGTTGTTGTTGTTGTTGTTCTTCTTCTTCTTCTTCTTCTTCTTCTTCTTCTTCTTCTTCTTCTTCATAAGGGTTTATTTATTTTCATTTTATGTGTATACGCATGCCATCTGAATAAGTGTCTGGGTACCACATATGAGCCTGGTAACTGGAAACAAGAAAAGGGGTATCAGATTCCCTGAAACTGTAGTTATGGACTGCAATAAACAACCATGTTAGTGCTGGGAATTGAACCCAGGTCCTCTGTAAGAGCAGCAAATACTCTTAACCACTGAATCATCTCTCCAGCTCCAGAACCCAGTAATATTTAAAAGAGAATCTCACATGGCAGGGTCTTGTCTCCTGTTGTCTTTGACCCCTACTAACTATGGCTTTCTCCTGGCCTATAGTACACACAGACAAGAAAGCAAAAGAACACTAAATTCAAAAGAAAATGACACTCATTTTGAAGATATGTCTCAGCAAATGAGTTTCCTGTATGGCTGGCTGCAAGCCCAGACCCTTTCACTAAAACACCCTAAATAATTCAGATTCATTGGTCTATAATATAAAGTGCAAATGTAGCTCATTTTTAGACCAGTTCTGAACATCAATAATAATAAACCAGAGATAATGTATTTTGTTTTCATACAATTGGAACAAATTGCAGTATCTGTGCAAAGCACATTGGATCAAGGGGCAGAGAGGGCAAGGTCTAATTTTTACAGCAATCCAATTTTCCAGAGAGTTTATTTCTGGAAAAGGATACTAGCTCCATAGTCAACAGACCATGGACACGTGTTTCCATCAGAGAATAGGGAATGTGGTTGTCTACACAAGAAATGTCAAGGGGTTTGGCTAGAAAGTATGACTAATAACTAGAAATTTCTCTTTGATTCTTCTCATTTTTCTCTCCTTCATACCATTTCATCTTATTGTTTTCTTTCTCATATGTGGAGTCTTACAGACATAGAGTTTTTCTATAGCTCAAAATACATAGCCCTCTCCTTGCGGTTGGGTTCATCCTATCCCTTGATGCTTTCTTAGTAGTATGAGCGGAGGCCAGACACTAAGAAACCAGACTTAAAGGTTTCCTTCTGTTCCTGACCCTTCTCCATTTGCCTATTCATTCTCCCAGTTTTTGTTTGTTCTGCTGTCAGCATTTTCAGTCTCTGTAAATGTAGAAACTTTGGAAAACACAAAATGGAATAGATACAGCAAATGTATTCCTGAAGGTCACCCAATAGTACTTTTAAGCTTCTGATGATACACATAACATAGTTGCCTACTTGGAACCTAACTAGTATGCAAAAAAACTATTATCTTTATGCTTCTGGCAAGTTTGCTGTCACAGCCCCTTATTTCATATGATACATAAACATTAAAAGGCAATACAAGGAAATAGATACATTTGCCCTATATCAGTGCTACCAGTCCATGAGTGAAAACACCTTTATCGTCTAACATGGTTTGTTGTGCAAGACCTTCAATAAAATGTCCTCGTATGAAATATAAATAGTATTCATTGAAGTGGTTCAATTCAATTTAATTTATGGTTAACTTGTCCCCATTCCAGGAAGAAACACTGATATTCCTTCTCATTGTATGCTGAATATAATATTTCCATACAAACACATTTCCCCCTCGTTCCTTGGATTATATAAACAGTGTATGCCTCCTTCTGTGTAAGTTTTGAAGCTGGCATTAGCCTGAAAACCTTTGCTGCAGTGACTTTTAGAAACTTGGAAAAGCAGGCACATCACTTGCCTATATGCAGATAGCTTGCAGCTCAGTAGTTCTCTAATTCTAAGATCACAATCCTACCCTCATGAATCTGTTCAGGGGAGGACTGGGCATTTTAGGCAGCTCTCTGCTAATTCAATTTCTTACCCTGTCTTAAAGATGGAGATCAGTGTGAATCAAATCCTTGTTTAAATGGTGGAATATGCAAGGATGATATTAGTTCCTATGAATGTTGGTGCCAAGTTGGATTTGAAGGAAGGAACTGTGAATTAGGTAAGTAACCTTTTATGTATTCATATTCAAAGTTTCCTTTTTAAACCAGATGAAACAGGAGATTTAAATGTCTTTATACCACACAATTCTCTTAAAACACATTTTCTATGCTTATAAACATTTACTTTCTCTATAGTCACTTTCTAGGATAAGAATTCAAGCTAGTATTTAGGGGTAATGTTCCATTCACTTTATGTATTAATCCTTAATAATCCTTAATATGTCTTCAGTACCATTATTATCCCCCACTTTTTTTTTAATTAGGTATTCTCCTCATTTACATTTCCAATGTTATCCAAAAAGTCCCCAATACACTCCCCCCCCCACTCCCCTACCTACCCACCCCCACCCCTTGGCCCTGGCGTTCCCCTGTACTGGGGCATATAAAGTTTGCAAGTCCAATGGGCCTACTCTTTCACAGTGATGGCCGACTAGGCCATCTTTTGATTATCCCCCATTTTATGAGCAAGAAAACTTTAGCTCAAATATCAAACATAAAAATGGTTGAGCCAGGAAGTGAACTTCTTGTACTGTACTCAAAACTCTGAGAAAACTGTACCCATAAAAAGATTGGAGCTTGTGACTGAGCTACTGTGGATTTAGATAAAGTGAATAGCCTATAGAGCTGGGCATGGCAGGTCCCCATGTAATAAGAACTCTTCCAGATGAACAAAACATTTTATAAGTTAAATTTGTCATAAAAATCAGAGGTTGTTCCTTGATTCAATGTATTGATTATATCAGAGAGTAAACAGAAGAAAAAAGCATCTTGCAAATGCAAGATTTTTGTATACTTTCCTGGAATATTTCTTTTTTTGAGATTTTGGTCATTTGAGCAGTAAAACCCCAAGGTCCTTTATCTCCTTGGTTACTGCCTCTGGATGCAGTATTGATGACATGGTGGTTGAGAAGAAGCACATGGGACCAAGAAAAGATGACGCACTCCGAAATTCTGGGAGCGTAAAGGTACAATCTGAGGGAAAGATTCTCACAGCACATGCCTAAGGATAGAAAGGAGAGAAGTAGCAGGACACTATTAAGGCAATATAGCCATTGCTCTGACACATGAAAGGAAAGGCGGCAGCCGCTGGACTGCTCCTATTGAGAAAGGGGATGAAAGTCCCTGTAATATTGTCCAATACCAAGGGGAAGTGCATTGATCATCTTTCTTTGAGATCTGAAAGATCTCAGAATAAAAAGGAAAGTTGAAAGGACAAAGGAATTGAAAAAGAAAGAATGAACAGAAGTGGCTGAGCTAACATACTCAGGCTGGACTTGCATTTGTTTAGGATTCCTGGTGTGGCAATACACCACTGCTTGAGTTCCCACTCCTTGGGGGGTGGGACGGGGTGTTAATCGGTTCAACATCCCTAAAGTGCCATTCTTTCTGAAAGATTATAATTTCCAATTCCTTATAAGTGAAACTCAGTCCTCATATTCCAGATACATACAGAAGTTCTTCGAGCAGTTACTCTGAAACCATTGGAGTAAAGGGAATGAATAACTTAGTCTTTGCTGTAAGTGAAGGTTACACTGTAGTGGGTGGTAATTACAAACATAAAGGTGGCTCAGTGGTTAAGAGCACTGACTGCTCTTCCAGAGGACCTGGGTTCAACTCCTAGAACCAACATGGTGGCTCACAACTCTCGGTTCCAGGAGATCCAAAGCTCTCTTTTGGCATCCACAGGCACCAAACATACCCATGGTGCACGAATTTACATGCAAGTAAAACATACTCCTATATGTAAAAATATAATAAAATACATTTTAATTTATAAAATTTTAAAAACATAAGTCTCGAATTCATTTTTTACACTCCATATTCCATTCCTAGCCCCTCCCCATCCACACTCTGACTGCTCCACATTCCTCACCTCCTCCCCACCCCACCCCATCTCCACATGGATGCCCCCATCCCCCACCTCACCTGACCTCTAAACTCCCTGGGGCCTCCAGTCTCTTGAGGGTTAGGTGCATCATCTCTGAATGAACACAGACCCAGAAGTCCTCTACTGTATGTGTGTTGGGGACTTCATATCAGCTGGTGTATGCTGTCTGTTTGGTGGTCCAGCATTTGAAAGATCTCGGGGGTCCAGATTAATTGAGACTGTTGGTCCTCCTACAGAATCGCCCTTCTCCTCATCTTCTTTCAGTCTTCCCTAATTCAACAACAGGGGTCATCTGCTTCTGTCCACTGCTTGGGTGCAGATAACTGCATCTGACTCTTTCAGCTGCTTGTTCGATCCTTCTGGGGGCAGACATGCTAGGTCCCTTTTTGTGAGCACTTCATAGCCTCAGTAATAGTGTCAGGCCTTGGGACCTCCCCTTGAGCTGGATCCCACTTTGGGTCTGTCGCTGGACCTTCTTTTCCTCAGGTTCCTCTCCATTTCCATCCCTGTAATTCTTTCAGACAGGAACAATTATGGGTCAGAGTTTTGATTGTGGGATGGCAACCCCATCCCTCACTTGATGTCCTATATTCCTGCTGGAGGTGGGCTTTATAAATTCCCTCTCCCTACTGCTGGGCATTTCATCAAAGGTCTCTCCCTATGAATCCTGGGAGTCTTTCACCTCCCAGGTCTCTGGTGCATTCTGCGGGGTCCCCTTAACCTCCTATTTCCTGAGGATGCCTGTTTCCATTCTTTCTTCTGGCCCTCAAGGCTTCAGTTCTTTTACCTCACCCAATACGAGATCAGGTTCTCCTCTAACCCCCCACTGCCCCTCCACACCGTCCACTTTCCCTCCCAGGTTCCTCCCTCCCTCCCCACTTTCTTCTCTCTCCCAAGGGGTACTGAGGCATCCTCACTTGGTCACTTCAGCTTGTTGAGCCTTTTTGAATTCTGTGAACTGTATCTTGTGTATTCTGTATCATTTTTTTTCTTTTGTCTAATATCCACTTATTAGTGAGTACATACCATGTAGCCACAAATAGTATAAAATATCTTGGGGTAACTCTAACCAAACAAGTGAAAGACCTGTATGACAATAACTTCAAGTCTCTCAAGAAAGAAATCGAAGAAGATCTCAGAAAATGGAGAGATCTCCCATGCTCATGGATTGGCAGAATTAACATACTAAAAATGGCCATCCTACCAAAGGCAATCTATAGATTTAATGTAATCCCCATCAAAATCCCAACACAATTCTTCAAAGACATAGAAAGAGCAATTCTCAAATTCATCTGGAAAGGCAAAAAACCCAGAATAGTCAAAACAACTCTTAACAATAAAAGAACAGCTGGGAGAATCACCATCCCTGACCTCAAGCTTTACTACAGAGCAATAGTTTTACTTCATGTTTCAGGATATTTTGTATAAATGGTTATCTGTGTGCCATGTGCATGCAATGCCCATAGAGGCCAGAAGATGGCATAGGATCCTCTGCAACTGAAGTAAAAGGTGGCTGTGAACCTCCATGTGGCCTTTGGGAACTGAACTTGGTTCATCTGAAAAAGTAGCAAATGCTACCAATGAGTCGGTTCTCCATCCCTCTATCTTATTTTAAAAGATAGCTTAAAAGGAGGAAAAGAATACAGTTGAGGAATGTGGACATAAGTTTGGAGTTCTATAACAGGATACACTGTGGTTGGGGAGGTTATGGTCCACAAAGAAAACTTGCTAAATCAACAATTGGCAACAACCCAATGCCAATTGAACTCCTTGGTTCCCACATTTCTGTTTGGTCAGGGCTCTAGCTGTACTACAGCCACCACCATGCTTAGCCTCTAGGGTATATTGATCAGATCCAACCAATTTGAGAAAGGGTTTTTTCAAAAAATCTTTTCAGCCTAGCTGATTCAGAAACAAAATGGGAATTCTGTCAGAATACCCTTTATCTCCGATACTACAGGAGAGCAACAACAAAGCATAGACAAACTCCCACTTAAGCTTCTTGCCTCCAGCTGAACTAAACACAAATCTGAAAAGTCACAAGACATCACAGGTATGTGGGCCCATGCCTTACCTTGTCTTGAGAAAGGAAAGATTTCCACTATTGTAAACCTTTGCTTTCTTTTTCCCCTGTCCATCAGGAAGGCTCTTAGTTGGGGGAGTAAGGAACAAATATTTGGGGCATGCTTTCTAGTTAGAAAACAATTAACTGGCTACTGGGTCCGTTTGGCTAAAATAAATATCTTTGAATTTCCTCTGCTGGAGAAGAGATGCAAATGTCTATCAGGCAGATTAAGGTCTGCAAGAATCTAGTCAGCCTTTCCTCCTGAAGAATGCAGAAAAACAAAGTGGAAAGTAAAAATTACAAACAAAAGAATAGTTTCTGGGGGTCTTTTGTTGTTGGTTTGCTTGCTTTTTCAGTTTTTCAGCACACCCAAGCCCCAACTGTCTCATTTATTATGTACTTTGGGGTTGGGAAAAATGTTGAGGTTAGCTGAATAAGATGTTTTCTGGCAAACCTGTTCAACAAAATTGTGTTAAGGTTCTGGTGAGCAACCCTCTGCTATCAGGAAGAGAAAGAAAACACATGCTTTAAATGGTTCCTCAGTGGATATTCTAGGTACCAAGGCCAGCCTTAGGACTAAGAAAAACCCATCCCCAACCTAGCGTGTGACATCTAAGTGCTGGATAATTGACTGAGTTCAGTTCTGTTTCTCAGGTCCTGCTCTATTGACCTCTCCCCTGGAATTTCTTGTGCTATGATTTTATTTCTAGAATCCTGAACCTTTTGACTGCAGGCAAAAGCCTGCTGATGTTACAGCAATACATCCATCCCACCACATGCATCAAACAAGCCAAAGATCAAGAGTAACATGCTGGGCCAGAAAGGGCAATAGCAAACAGGAAAAAGGTTGAGAGGTCTGGTTATTTAACCAAGGACACAGAAGCAGAATAGAAAAATCATACCAAGTTTACTCATTCATTAGAACACAACTAGCCTGTTCTCCCCATCCACCTCTGTTAACTTATCACAACCTCATACTGATGGAACATTTTCTACAGGTAGTATTTGATTTGGCTGAACACTTTGGTATTGCTTTGTAGCAACAATATGATAGCCAGGAACAAAAAAAAAAAAAAAAAAAAAGTAACCAGAGATGTTATTACCACTCGAGGAAAGGGCCTCAAAGCTAAGGAAATACAAAAGACCATATGCCATCTTTTTTGTCATAAACTTAGTGGATTAATGGTAGCAAAAATGAAATCTGAGGTCAGTTCCTTTATTCCCTTCCCCTGATAATAGTTTATTTTCCTCCCCCGATTTACTGGACTATGCAATTAAAATAAATAAACAAACAGAAAAGACTTTGTATATGAAGACAATAAAAATAGCAATTATATTTGTACCATAATAAACAGAATATAAATTTTGGAACAGTGTAAAAATTGAATGCTTAGTAATAAAACATATACAAGTACTCTACCCATACTCTGGCTTCTTTGGCTATATACACACACGCACATCCGTATTTTATTTTATTTTATTTTCAAAAACATTGCCCATTTCTTTTTCTTTTATTAATTAGATATTTTCTTCATTTAAATTTCAAATACTATCCCGAAAATCCCCTATACCCTCCCCTGCCCTGCTCCCCAACCCACCCACTCCTGCTTCCTGGCCCCAGCTTTCCCCTTTACTGGGGCATATGATCTTCGCAACATCAGTATTTTTAACAAATAGTAGAATAGGTGGGTGAAAATGTATTAATACAATGGAACTACTACACAGCAATGTAAATGAACTATTGGTTTACAAAACCACATAGATAAATCTCATAAATAAATTGCTAAACCATAATAATATATGTGCTGATATATAAAGCTCATGAACTATCAATAGTGTTTACAATGTTTGAAATGCAGGTAACAACTCTTGTAATGGAGGGAAGGTAGAATGGCTGGGAGGGAACATTATGGAACTTGGGGCAATTGATGATGTCCTAGTTACTAACCTATGAAGCATTTCAACAGGTGCACTTACTTTGTAAAACTTCACACAAAAGTTTTATTGACTTTTCCTGGATTTATGTTTCACTTTAATAAATAGGTCTCTAATCATAGTTCATGATTTGGTTAAAGGACAATTTCCAAATATTTAGTTGTACGCAACCTCAAAATATTGCTGACACCATCATCACACCTTTCTGAGAATCTTATTTTACTTCATCTTCCTTCTCTTAGTTGGAGGCTCCCAGATTGTTTCAACTTGTGTTTAACCCATACATGAGCCAGTGGTTCCATATACTTTTTTTGAAGTGTATTTCAGATGAGCCATTACGTTTTTTTTTTTTCTTTTCTTTTCTTTTAGATGCAACATGTAACATTAAAAATGGCAGGTGCAAGCAGTTTTGTAAAGACAGTCCTGATAACAAGGTAATTTGTTCCTGCACTGAGGGATACCAACTTGCAGAAGACCAGAAGTCCTGTGAACCAGCAGGTCAAAATCTAAATAAGTTCTTTAAAGAAAACTTGCATTTAAATCTTAAGCATTTAAGCTACACTATTTTAGGCTTTTTTTAAAAGGATTTATTTATTTTCATTTTATGAGTGTCTTGTCTGCATGGGTTTTTTTGTTTTTTGTTTTTGTTTTGTTTAGTTTGTTTGTTTTTGGCTATTACCAGTATTTTTTTTTTTACTTTTAGTTTAACTATGAACAAAATTAGGTTGGGCTAAATTAACAACTTTAGTTTACATGAGCATTTACTTATAAGTCATTTTGGTACTAAGTACATTGAATAAAAAAGAAACCACAATTACATATAGACAGATAATATGTATACCTATTTTTATGCCATGCATGTGCTATATACTTCTGGAGGTAAAAAAGATGGTATCAGATCCCCTCAAACTGGAGTCTCAGAATTTTAATGAGGTACTCTGTAGGTGCTCACTAACCCACCATGACTCCAGCTATAACCCGGGTTCAGATCCTCTGCCCCTAGATTACCTTATTCCAGTAGTGCTGGCATCAACTCCCTTTTGTAACTGAACAAAAGATTAGTATCTTGAAATAAACAAATTAGCTTTCCAAATGTCACCATAATTTCACACTTTAATAATTATGTACAGCTTGAATTCTTTTCTAGGTCCATGTTTTTTTTTTTCTCTGATTTCTGTATTACAAAGAAATGGCTTTCTGTGATCGCATATGCAATATTTGAGATTCAGTACATCAAATAAATAATACAAAAGACATATAAATACTTGGCTGACTGATAGGTTTCTAGTAAAAAAAAAAAAAAAAAAAAAAGATGCTAAATGTTAAGCATAAGTCTGTTGGAGCCTAACTACTTCCGTCTATGAAAATGACTTCCTGACTTGCGTCATAAACTGAGTTTTTGAACTTGCTGTCACACTAGATTCAGCCACTGTTACATGCTTTCCTAGGCTGATCTGCATCGTCTTTACAGTAAAGGGAAAGGCAAGGTTTCACAGCTGTGTGAGCATGCTATCATGTCAACACCTAATTCCTCTATTTAGAGTATCTCCACACTCGTTTCTTACCTCTGAAACCACAGTTTTGATTCAGAGAGAGGGAGAGAAGCTTTGTAAGACTAACAGAAAGAGAATAAATCAGTTAATATGCAAGCCTGAGGAGCTGAGGTCAGATACTCAATATAGAAAAGCCAGGCAGTGTGCGCCCAGCACTAAAAGGAGAGGGGAAGATAGGACCAGCTAGAAATTGTGAGCTCCAGACTCAGTGAGAGATCCAGTCTCAAAAGAGTAATTTGGAGAGCAGAGAAATAAGTGAAGATGTTTGATGTTAACCCCTGGCTTCCACACATGCAAGCATGGACAATCATACCAGCACATACATGTGCCCACACCCATATAGCATACTTACAGATAAAATATAAACACACTTTTAAAGCAAGCCAGATATAGTTTCTCTTTCATTTCCAAAGCCAGATCTTTTATTAAATTATGAACCACTCCCCTGTAACTGTGGGTTTGATACCTATCTCAGCAATGTACCAGGCAGAGGAAATTAAAGAAAAGGACAGAATACAACAGTTCACCTGCTACAAACAAAACCAAGAGTCTCTGACGCTTCACCTTCTGCCTGCTTTTTCACATGCACTGACTTACCCAGTCCTTGACTTAAAAGTGTGTATGTGTTTGTCTCTGTGTGCTTGTGTATGTGCACACGCATGCACACTTAACATTAAAAAAAAACTAACTTCTCATAAAGGCAGCTGGTGCAGAAGTTTAGTCCTTATAAACACTTTTATTTCTAAGAGAGGAAAAAATTGAAAAGCGTCTCCAACTATTAAGAGTTCTATTTGAATGTAGCATTAGCTTTAGCAGAGTAACTAGGCCAAACCTAAAATAGCTGTTCTGCCTTTTGAAAGATAAAGGCCCCTCTTTTCAATCCATTGTTGATCGTGTGTATTTGTGCATAAGTATTTTGAACTAATTTCCTATTTTTTCAACCACAAGCTGCTTTCATGATACTTAGCCACGGCTGGTTGCTATAGAAATACCTGGTATATGAAATGTATCTAAGAGGAGAGTAAAACATGAAAATGAAGTGTGAGGTGACTTTGGCTACAAATTTTCATTTTGGTGGTCCCTGGTGTATCAGTAGATAATTTGTTGAGAAATAAGTCAAATAGGGCAGGATGGGAGAAAACATGGCTGGATCCCAGTAAATATGGATTTAACAATATTAGTAACCTATTTGGTAAATTTTTGACAAATATGCAGTTGAATCACAAAGCTCTCCCTCCAAAAAGTCCATGTTGGAATCTCTAGTGCATAAATAATCTACAAAAAGGCCCTATTAATAGGAAGTAGTGAGAGGCTTTAGCTTCTCCTAGAAGGAAAATTCCACAGCATACCTTCTTGATCTCCATCCAGGGCAAGGGAATTTTGAAGTAAGACCTTAATTAAGAAACTAGATAGAAAGTAATTAGATGTCTTTTTTTTAAAAAAAATCTAATAAATTTGATTCCAGAACATCTATTTTATTTCCATGAAGATGGTGGATTTCAGAGCCCAATGTTTCCCATGGAAGCTTTGAAAACTTTACATGAAAATACTACAGTCAGCCTTTTAGTTTGAAAATATATATATATATATATAAACATCGACATACTCAAAGTGATAGCAATGAATGAGGCTCATTCTCAATTATTGGAATGCATTTCTATATGCCACGGTGGAATATCAGAATATTCTCTTTTTTCTATTTTTGTAGTTCCATTTCCATGTGGGAGAGCTTCTATTTCATACAGTTCTACAAAGATCACCAGAGCTGAGACTGTTTTCTCTAATATGGACTATGAAAATTCTACTGAAGCTGTATTCATTCAGGATGACATCACTGATGGTGCCATTCTTAATAACGTCACTGAAAGTAGTGAATCACTTAATGACTTCACTCGAGTGGTTGGTGGAGAAAACGCAAAACCGGGTCAAATCCCTTGGCAGGTACTTTATATTGATCATGTATCTACAGGCTGGGGCTCAGATGACAGAAGAGGCCATCTGAGGAACAGGGCTAGGATATTAGAAAGACCTGTGAGCATTGTGAGAAAAATTAGGTAAATTTCATCACTCGACAAAATAAAAAGCCTTACTGGTAAGCATATGGTGAAAGATAAGTCCAGCAGCAGCTACCAGACAATGTTCAAAAGAATTTGGCATTAAACAAATAGCACAGTAGAATTCCAAACAACTTATTAGCAATAGGCATGTCCATAAATGAGGTCTCTCTGTCTCTCTCTGTCTCTCTCTCTCTGTCTCTGTCTCTCTGTCTCTCTCTGTCTCTCTGCCTCTCTCTCTGTCTCTCTCTCTCTCTCTCTCTCTCTCTCTCTCTCTGTCTCTCTCTGTCTCTCTGTCTCTGTCTCTGTCTCTCTCTCTCTCTCTCTCTCTCTCTCTCTCTCTCTCTCTCACACACACACACACACACACACACACACACACATTGGGACTCCTGCATACCCTCAGGCCCTAGGAAAACCAATGAGTCAGATGATCTCTAGGCACAGACTGACTAACTGATAGGGATAATGAAAAGGGACATATGTGGAAAGAATTAAGGCAAAACTTATTTCTTAGAATAAGCACATGGGCTCTGACCTACTGCCACATTTCTCCAAGTCTGACAGTAAGTCCAGATCACTAGGAATTTGTTAGGTACACAGTCTCACACTCCACCTCAATCTCCCTGGATTTGAACGACTAGAGAGTGAAGCCCTGCAATCTGGGTTCAAGGAAGCCCTGCAGATCATTCTGATACTGTAGTTTAGAAACCCACTGTCCTAAAGGAAGCACACAGAAACCTGTCTCCAAAATGTCAAATAATGGAGTCAATCTATGCTGTCCTCCAAGTGTGTTCACCACAGAAACTGCATAGACAGTATTACCTGTGCATATTGCTTTAAACTAAGAGTTAGATTAGGAGCAAAACCCAGGCCTTAACTATATATTTAACCAAAGCCCAAGTGATTCCATCAGGGAGGAGAGGCAGGCCACCTCCTACCTCAATGAAAGGAGCCAGTCTAGACCTTACATAAAATTGGAGGGTCAGTACATGTGGCTACTTTACTTAACTAGTTAAAAACATTAAAATTTTTTCAGTTCCTTTGTCACTTTTGCCACACTTTTAGGGAATCATGGCCACATGTAGTTGGTCACTATTTTACTGGACAAGGCAGGTATTAAGAGAAAATTTCCATCATTACGTGTATTTCTGTTAGATAGTACATATCATGGTTTACTCTAGCTTAAAACTCCTTGGGTCATAATTATAATTTAGTAGTGATTTCAATGATTCGTCACACGACAATAACTTCTCTAATAAAGTATGAACTTCTGATAGCTTAAATGACACTGCAATCATCAAATTAGCTACAATTTAAGGAGGTCAGGTAGATGTTTGCATCTAAATTTCACATTTAACAGCACTAGAAATTTCTGAAACTAGCTATGTATACTAGCTATGGGTCTATCAAGAATTCTTCAAAATGTCTGCTACTCTGCCGTTTTATAATATACTAGATGACAGATGTCAAACATATATTTAGGGATAGAGGAAAGTCATATAGACACTAAACATGTAGGCAATAATATACACTGTATATACATTTATATATCCTCTAGCCCTCCTTAAGGGCACCTTACCAGAGCTACTTCCCTTATCCCGCACCATCCTTTCCTTTGCTCTCACAGCTTTATTGTTCTTCACTATTCTTAGTCAAACTAACCATCTTCAGTGACCTTTCTTTAAACAATCTCTCTTGGGTAATGACACAGTAATGTTTTCATTCTATTTGACATCAGTATAGTTAACTCTATTTTTTTTTGTTTTTTGTTTTTTTTATATTCTCATGTATTTTTGTTCCTTATATCCCTAATATACATGTATAAGGTGGTTTGCATTAGTTATCTTTCTGTTGCTGTGACAAAACACCATAACCAAAGGCGACTTAAGGAAGGGAGAACTTACTTTGACTTGTAATTCCAAAGGGACAGAGTCTATCACACTGTGGAGGCATGGCAGCAGGAACTGGAAGCTGAGAGATCACATCTTGAACCAGAAATATGAGACAGAGCCAGAAAACAAGAAGTAGAGTGAGGTGATGGATTCTCAAAGCACACCCACCAGCAAGGTGCCCCAGCTCCCCAAACAGTGCCACTTGGGAACGAAGTGGTCAAATGCCCTAGCCTATGGGGAAGATATCTTTCATTTCAACCACCACAGTGTCCCTAACCCTGCCCCCAAATCCTATAACTTTGATCCTGTAGGGGCATAAAGCAATTTGTCCAGAGACTTATTGACTAACAACATCATTTCCTCTTTAAATAAGATAGGATGCTTTTTTTTAATCCCAAGATGTGGTGTTAGCATTGTCCCTCATTAAACAAAATAGAAAAAAAAAAAACAGTTAAACCAGAACTAAAATGGGGGACATAGTCTCAGTTTTGTCACATAATCTGTATTTTCCATCCACTCTCCTTAGAGCAGATGCTTAGCAAATACCTATAGAAATAATTTCTTAAAGAAATTTTAGTAAATCTAGAAGAGACTACTAGGTGGTGGTTACACTATTTCAAATGTTACTCCCCTCTCCTGGTTTCTTAGACAAAGAAGAAACAGGAAGTGAAAGCAACCACAGCCTCTTCTCACTTGGGAAATGATCAACTCTGCCACATTGGATAATCTGTCACAAGAGAGTACTATAGTTTTTAATTAGCTTATTTATTCTATGTGTATAAATATTTTGCCTGAACATATGTCTGTGTACTACATCTGTGCCTGGTTCCCAGAGACATCCAGTTCCCCTAGAGCTGGAGATGCAGGTTGTTGTGAGCCAAGATGTAGATGCTAGAAACAAAACATGTCCTCGATAAGAGTGCCAGGGCCATCTCTCCAGGATAACTAGATTTAATTACAGACAAGACTGCACCCAGCTGCTGTGGCCAAGGCATTGTGAGAAAGTGAGAGCTGGCGTCTTCAATGATCTCCATACTACATCTCTAGTTCTGCAATATGAACTACCATTCTCAACTGTCACCTAGAAAAGTGACTCGAGTTGCTGATGTTGCCCAAAGGCCTTTCCATTCGGACTTGATTCTTTTGTTAGGGAAGTCAGTTGGAGTAAGGGACAAAGTGAGCACGCAGGAGTAAAGAAATCCCACAAAGAACAAAGAATTTTCTTTCATCAGGAATCACCAACAGTTTGAATGAACTAGACATGTTTAGTCTGTTAAAGGGTTTTGGTGGTGCTGGTGGTATTTCAGTAGTAGAGTGCTTTCGTAACATCAGTGTAACCTTGAGTTAAAGTCTCAACATCCACGCACACACACACACACACACACACACACACACACACACATAAACACAAGTTTAAATGAGCTATCCACATCTTGCCAAGGGGATGGGGAATAGAAAGATATCTGTTTCTTTGTCAGTTTACAGGTAAAAGCTGTAGGTAGATAGTCTGGTCTCAATTAAGAATCCTTTTTTGAGTCGCTGACTCAGTTGCTAGGCTGGTCAGCTTTTACAAGAGCCTTGTTTGAGCAAATGTTTTGGCATTGTCAACTGGCAGAGCTCTTCTGACCCCTAGAGTAGCAAGTATAGCCTGAGAGTCAGAGAATGTTCATCCATCAGGTGAGAAACCGATGGACACAGGTTAGAGGATTTCCAGAGCCTGGCTACTGTCCCTCTCTTTTCTCACACCATTCCAGGGCTTCCACTTCTTTTGCCTGGCTAGTTGCCAGGGACTAAGTGGCCTGTCTAAACAGACTGTCAGGATCACTTTCTAGGAACTCTAAGGCTTCTGAGCTGCACTGCTACCCAGTTCAGGCTCAAACTCTTCCCCTCAACCCCTCAATCCAGGCCAAAGGTGCAAGCCAGGCAGCAGAGATGTTTCTTTCAGGTTCTCCCACAGTGAGATCGGACCTTCTTGGAAAAGAGGCAGAGATACTGAAGGAACACTTCAGGGTTGGATGGGTAGCCAGAGAGTCAAGTATACCACACATTAACAGAAACTTGTTTTTTTTAGAAACTAGCTGACTGAGAAAGCTAAAACAGCTATATAGGAAGGACTAAAAGCTTTAGAACATTAGAGGGAGGGAAACCCAAACTGTACCGCCTATATTACTGGATCATCACTTTCCTCAACAACTCCAAAGTAGAGGTTTGAATAAACAACACAGCTCCTGTCTTAAGACTTAATATAGTCTTTCTTCCATAGTCACAGACAATCTAAAGATAGCTTGAGCATGTGTAAACCTTTTTTTTTTTTAATTTCTGCTAATATCTGTGGAGACTATACAAATACCTGATCTTTTTCAAAGAGGTGGTTTTATCATTTTTGTAGTCTTAGCACAAATATCCTCCTTAAACACCTTCCTTTTCCCTATTCCCTACTTTCCTCGGCTTGGTCCCCAAGCCATCGTTGAGGTCACCTGAGCTCTTTGCTTATGCTGCATCTGACAGATCTACTCCACAATAGACAGTAGCCTTCAAGTATGAATGAGCCAGAGATATTTTCTTTTCTATGACTGTCATAATTCTACAAAAATGTTTTACTTATCTATGTGTGGTGGTGTGCACATCTTTTATCTTACCATTCAGGAGAAAAACCAGGTGGATCTCTGTGAGTTCAAGGCCAGCCAGGTCTACAGAGTTCCAGGAAATCTGGGCTACATAGTGAGACCATGTCTCAAAAGCAAAACAAAAAATGTCTTCCTTAAAAGAGACAAGCTTATGAAAAATGGCAAGTGTAATCTCATCTACAAAGCCAGTTTGAACAAAACATTTAGACTATTAACTTGCAGGATTGCTTGATGAAGTATATATCAATGTCTAGTTTATTTGTTGGTTATAGTTAACCATTAGAAAGCAAAGTGAGTATTCCTTCTGTGCTCAACAAAATAACCTACTGCCATGAATTTGGCAAGCAAAATTTGTGGGTCTATCAAATAGTACACCATGCACCTTAGTTTGTATAACAGAAAGTATAGAATGAATGGTGTTGTTAGATAGCTGAAATAGATGGCCATGGAGAACAGAGGTTTTAGGGAACTCACAGGAAAGGCTAGGCTAGACTTAAAGTAAAAAGCAAGAACAATGAGACAAAAGCCATTGTCATGGGCTGCCATTGCCATGAAGAGCAGAAATACAGATTGTATGTATTTTCTCAGTGTATAGAGGTGTGTCTGAGGTGAGGGTGCTAGACAGAAGCAAGCTCCTACTAGACTGTCTCTATGAAAATATTTGACAGATCAGAACTTGGATGTTGTGCCCAGAACATATCCTTTCCTATTTTCCCCATCATTCTCTGAAGTCTTATAAGAATTTGTCCTTTCCGGGCAGATGGCTCATCTTCCAAGTAACTAATATTTAAATAGCTATGATCCTGAGATGGCCAAGCAAGCATTCCAAAACCACGCATTTGTAATATTTTAATTGCAAATATATCTTAGTCCTTGTTTCTTGGCAAAGGTGTTTGCTAAAATTTCTAACGTCAATTAGGGATTGGCAAAGAGTGCTCGTCAGGCTTAAAAGGACACAGTCATCTACTGGAAAGCAGTAGCATCTCCAAGCAGCAAACCTTTGGCAGAGTCATGTACAATACATTACCGTCTATGTGCCCAAGGGCGGTGGATACCATTCAGGTTGACCTAAACTAACACACTAAGCTGGGAGCTGTTCAGTATTGCCATAACAGTACCCAAAAGAAAAATGAATATTCTACTGCAACATGTTAATTTTACTTCCAGAGACAGGTGTGTTGGATTATAGGATAGTGAACCATGTAGTATTAGAATCATGTTACCCAAATTCACTTGATAAAAATTATTTGGCATCAGGATGAGGCACTTCATCTTTTGACCAGTACACTTGTACAGTGCTGTATACTGAGAAGGAGAAGGATACCATATCAAATATTAAGTATTTTGTACTTGTATTCTGTAATGGAAGTCTAATGAGACAATAGAACATGTGCTGAAGACATAGAACCTTAGATTACTATAGTCACATTTTTTGTCACTTTTGACTCCCCTACCCATGATACTTTGTAACAACTACCACTTCCCACACACTTGTCCAGTGACCACTGCCATCTCCCTATCCATGTTACTCGGGAAAACTCCCTCTCATCACTCCAACACAAATGCCATTGCTGCTCTCCCTTCCTCCAGGGTTGGCACAGGCAGAGGAAAGATTGAGGTCAAGTACCCATACTCGTATCATGTGGTACGTAACATGCATAATCACATAGCATCTCTGAACCAAGAGAATTGTTCCTTCTGAGCATGCAGAAAGTGAAGACTCCAGGTCCCACACATGCTCCCAAAGAAGTGCATTTGTTTTAGAAACACCTTTCTGCCTTGGTGGCTGTGGTATTCCACCACGGAAAGAGTGATGAACCCTCCCCTGTTAGGAATGGTGCAAGGTATATAGGGAGGTGTGTCTGGAGCTATCGGTATCCTTTCAAGACTATGTGTGCTGAGCTGCACACTATAGCCCCTGGACACATGTGAAGGCTTGCAGCCAGCAAACATCCCCATGCAGGAAGGAGTATAGCATTTAAATGAGTTTAGAATGATGGGACTTGAAAGCTGCCCTAGAAAAAAGGGGAGTATTTTCTCTTTCAGTATCGTCAATACCACTTATATCTTGGTTTTAGAACAACGGGCCTCATGTATTATTATTTCCCATTGAACCTATGAATTATGTTTTCATCCAGAGTGAACATTTTTAAAACATAAAGATTACCCAGCCATGAGAATTTGGATTCACTAGCCATGTAACACTTCTCAAACATAATTGTGAGAACTATAAAAATATTTTGGAATTTCATTTTTCTCTACCCACAAAATATTCTCATCAAGTCTCTATGAACCCACAAATCTGTTTTTATAAGAAACTCAGACCATTCTACCACAGTTGTTTCTCAGGCAATCTCTAAGAAATTCTGAATGCTCAGGAGCATAAATACTGGAGCCAGGAAGACTGTGTGTGTGTGTGTGAGTGAGTGTGTGTGTGTGTGTGTGTATGTGTGTGTGTGTGTGTGTGTGTGTGTGTGTGTGTGTGTGTATCCATATGCCACAACACACATGTGGAGGTTAGAGACCAAATTGCAAGAATCAGTTCTCTCTTTCTTCTATATGAGTCCCAGGGATTAAACTAATGTCATCAGGCTTGGTAGTAAGTACTTTAACTTTCTCTGCCATCTCAGTAGCATGAGTGGGTATGTCTCTTTAAACCTTAATTTGCTCATCTGTGGAAGGATAAAGTAAGATTCTATACATGTTTTGTGTTTTGAGTACCAAATGTGTATAAGTAGTACAATTATTAGCACCAAATCATCTAGGTTGTTAGCTATATAATTAGGTTTTTCTGTATTTTTGCCACTTTTGAAATATAAACCAATAGCTATAAAGAGTGAGAGAGATTAAGTGTGGGAAAGAAGGCAAGAGACCCGTAACCATTGGGTGAGTCCCTTAGGATTCTATTTACAAAGCTAGTATTTCAGTGTCCAGGACACAGTAGCTGATCAGTAAGTTGAATTCAGGCCCAGAGCAACCTTCAAAAGGACCATTTGTGCCCCACACTCAAAGGGACCAACAGCCCTCTTTGTCTTGCTTAGGAACAGGTTGTTTATAACTTAGGCAAAAGGGCATCAGCTCAGCAGCTGGCAGGCTACTGCTCAGTTTACTGAATGCTGAGTGTGCCCTCTAGTGTCCACAATTTTCAGCTTTTTTTTTTCTGTTTTTTTTTTCTCACTTTTTTTTATTAGATAGTTTCTTCATTTCCATTTTAAATGATATACCAAAAGTCCCCTATACTCTCTCCCCGCTCTGTTCCCCTACCCACCCACTCCCACTTCTTGGCTCTGGCATTCCCCTGTACTGGGGCATATAAAGTTTGCAATACCAAGGGGCCTCTCTTCCCAATGATGGCCGACTAGTCCATCTTATGCTACATATGCAGCTAGACACACGAGCTCTGGGGGTACTGGTTAGTTCATATTGTTGTTCCACCTATAGGGTTGCAGACCCCTTCAGCTCTTGGGTACTTTCTCTAGTTCCTATATTGGGGGCCCTGTGTTCCATCCTAGAGATGACTGTGAGCATCCACTTCTGTATTTGCCAGGCACTGGAAAAGCCTCACAGGAGACAGCTATATCAGGGTCCCTTCAGCAAAATCTTGCTGGCATATGCAATAGTGTCTGCGTTTGGTGGCTGATTATGGGATGGACCCCCGGGTGGGGCAATCTCTGTATGATCCATCCTTTCGTCTTAGCTCCAATCAAGAAGGAAGACCAATGTGTGGATATTTCATTCCTCCCTAGAATATGGAATAAAATATCCATGGAAGGAGTTGCAGACACAGTTTTCAGCTTTATCTCTGAAAATGTATTCGCAAGATCTTCATTTATATCAAATCTGGAATTCTCTTAGGTTGATTTAGTAAAAATGTTGATGATCCTCTTTGATTATGATGTAAATATAGACAAGAAAGAATAAGTTATCCTCTTAACTATAACGTCCATGTTCAATGTCACACTTTAAACACTCCTGTCCACACTGTGTAAAAATCTAGTGCAGCAAAGCAGCCTTTTTAGAGCAAGGATAGCTTACCCTTCCAGTCAGAGGTGAGGGGAGATGGAAGGGATGTGTGGATCCTACTGATGATCAGCTCATAGGTGACTAATAAACACAGGTCCTGTGGAGTCCTTAGGTCTCATTTCATAATATTCTAATTTTGATAGTGCTTGAAACAGCTCCTGAAAAACAAACTGGTCATTTTTCTCTTTCAAGTGACAAGTAGCAAAGAGATGTTGTCATACAGGGCCAGAGACTTTATAGTAATTATTCATCCTTGGTAGTTAGTATTTTCTCTCATATCCACTGTAGCTCCCTCAATAACTTGTGTCAGCAGACTCTGTAGATAGCATGGGAAAGGAACTCAAGGACCCCACATCACACACCAGAAAATAGCACTCCTCAGATTCACCTCACCCGGAGAACCATCCCCATCATACCACCTCTCATTCTGCATTCACTTCAAGATCATTACAGAAACAACAGTCCAGTTTGTGCTCTAGGAATACTAATTCATCTGCAAATCTGACACTGTCCAGAAATACTTTATTTCTGCCCAGCACCTAGAAGTCAACTTTTCCACACCCCTGCAAGTGGAATATAGATCCATTTTCTCTGGATCAAATATCATATGTCATGATCTTCTTAACTTTATTTCCACAGGTCATTTTAAATGGTGAAATTGAGGCATTCTGTGGAGGTGCCATCATTAATGAAAAATGGATTGTAACTGCTGCCCACTGCCTTAAACCTGGTGATAAAATTGAGGTTGTTGCTGGTAAGTAAACAAAATAGATAATCCTTAGCAACATTAGTGCATGATGGACATATCATATGAACAAATGTCCAATGGGGTTGTTACTGAGTAAACTGGGCAAATGGGAGAGGGGCCATAATTCCAAACCATAACTTATTCCACCTTCCAAGCCCCATAATTCTTTTTTGTGAACCCATAAAGCACTCTCTGCATAGTAAAATGATTTATTGATTACCAACTTCCCCACCCACTATATTACATCATTAAACCTTAGTTGCTAATGATCAGTGAAGCCAACCAGACTGGGGACCATGGGGAATGCATTTATGTGAAGGACTATAAACTATGAGATTTGTTTTCAACAGGTGAATATAACATTGATAAGAAGGAAGACACAGAACAAAGGAGAAATGTGATTCGAACTATCCCTCATCACCAGTACAATGCAACTATTAATAAGTATAGTCATGACATTGCCTTGCTGGAACTGGATAAACCTTTAATACTAAACAGCTATGTAACACCTATCTGTGTTGCCAATAGGGAATATACAAATATCTTCCTCAAGTTTGGTTCTGGCTATGTGAGTGGCTGGGGAAAAGTCTTCAACAAAGGAAGACAGGCTTCCATTCTTCAGTACCTTAAAGTTCCACTGGTGGACCGAGCCACATGCCTTAGGTCCACAACATTCACTATCTATAACAACATGTTCTGTGCAGGCTACCGTGAAGGAGGCAAAGATTCGTGTGAAGGAGATAGTGGGGGACCCCATGTTACTGAAGTAGAAGGGACAAGTTTCTTAACTGGCATTATTAGCTGGGGTGAAGAATGTGCAATGAAAGGCAAATATGGAATATATACTAAGGTTTCCCGGTACGTCAACTGGATTAAGGAAAAAACAAAACTAACTTAATGAAAAACCTATTTCCAAAGACAATTCAGTAGAATTGAAAATGGGTGATGCCCTTTACAGACTAGTCTTTCTACGTTTTGTTAAATTTAAATATATAAGTTCTACAAATACTGATTTTTCTCTGTGCATGAGACAAGCCCATCTAGGATCTATATTGTTCTAGAGTAAGTAGGTTAGCAAATATAATCACTAAAGAAATAGTTTAGTAAGAGATTCACCATTTCTGTAAGCCCAGCCCCTGTTAAAATTAGAAAGTAAAGCTTTCCGTGGTGCCCATAAGGCGCGATGGTTCTTGATAAAGAGATGTACCCAATTCTCCCTCCTTGGCAGCAATTCATGTTTTAGCTCTTCCTTGCTACTCTCAATTTTATTAGTTTTCTATCCAGAATCTTTAACCCATTTATGGCCAGAGGAATACAAGAGCAGTGGACAAATTAAAACTCATCAAAAGCATGACTTCCTCTCCTGATTTTTCTGAATCTTGTATCTTTTTCAACTCCCAATCCACAAATCACTGACCTCTTCATCATTCTCACCTTCCCTTTCTCCATCACCACTGAAGGAGGAAGCTATATGAGTTCCCGGACAGCCTAGGTACACAGAGAAACCAGGTCTTGAAAGAAAAGAGAGGGGGGGAGGGGGAGGAGGAGGGAGAGAGAAAGAGAGAGAGAGAGAGAGAGAGAGAGAGAGAGAGAGAGAGAGAGAGAGAGAGAGAAGAGAAGGGAAGAGAAGAGAAGAGAAGAGAAGAGAAGAGAAGAGAAGAGAAGAGAAGAGAAGAGAAGAGAAGAGAAGAGAAGAGAAAGAAATTATTAATTTAATCATATTGGTAATATATATATACATATATATATATGATATCTCTTTTAAAATAGTCACTAAACCTTACTTGTAACAACTGCTTATTTCTATGGTGTAAATATTACCTTGGTAGATTTCAAGCTATTAACATGAAGTTACTGGAAAAGGAGTTGAGAAAACATATGCAAAATTACTCTTAAAACTGTTTCAGCCAGTTTTTAACCTAAAAGCAGCTGAGCTTTCTAGGAATACTTCAACAGTGCATCTTCAGCCTTCTCCAGTGCCAACCTACTTAAGGGTCATGTCTCTCACAGCAGGCTCAAGGCTGCAAGAGTCATTGCAAATGGCCACTGACTTGCCCATTTCTGGTTTTCTGCTCACCAGTAAACTATGTTATTGTAATTAACACTGCCATATTGAATTTTCTAGAGGGGTGACCATCCGACCCATTTCTCATCTGAAACTTGGTGAACTGGCATTTTAATACTTATCTGGATCTTTGTAGTGATGCATAAATAGTTTGAACCCCTTGTCACTGCCACCTGCCTCCACCACACAAAATCCTACTTCATTACTGCTGACTCTACTAACATTCCACTACTTGTTGCCTCTTTTGTCTTGCAAGAAGTATCAATAAACATCTTTCCAGATTGCTCCAAGTGTTTCTTGTTAAATCATTTAGGGTGGATCCCAAAGAACACAATCAACAAAGCCCTGAAAAGAATGTGTCCGATGAGATGTAACGCTGACTTTATGCTCTATGTTGCAAAACTTCATGCAGGGAGCAATGATTCAAATCCACAGATAACTCACATCCCCTTTGAGGAATTAATACCTCCATTTGTATGAGAGATTTTGAGGAGACACTATTAGGAGGCCTTTGAAATGTTAAGAATACATAGGGTTTTTTTGTTCTTCATCCCTTCATTCAACAAATATTCAAAGAGAGGTCTCCTGTGTAGTGTCACCAAAAAATGCTGATTACACGTTGAAACAAGTATATTTGTATTTGGAAAATTTACAAAAATGTGTGTCAATTACCATCAGTGCCTACTACACTCTGACAGTAATTGCACAATAAATGTTAGCTGGGACTACAAAGATGGCTCAGCAGTTAAAAGCATTTGCTGTAGCACTTGCTTCTTGTAAATGGCTCAGGTTCAATTACCAGCTCCACATCAAGAGACTTAACAACCATTTGTAACTCCACCTCCAGGAGATTTGATGCTCCCAGCTGGACTCTATGGGCACTGCACATGTGGTGCACATACAGGCAAGCAGGCACACACACACACACACACACACACACACAAATGAAAATACATTAGATGAATTGGAGTTCATGTTTGTTTCAGAATAGCAGTTAGACTTGCATTGAGCAATGTGAAAGGGGACCATACTTACATTAACAAATGTTACTGAATTTTAAGCCTCATAAACAAACCAGAGCAATAAGTTCTGTTATCATTGGCTGAAGGAGATGAAGAGAGATGAGCCACTCTACGTGACAATTTTACATTTAAGGAGAATGCTAGTTCATTCGTGAAGCATGTTACTTCAAATCTGAATAACTAAAGCTCTATGACCCCAGTGCTCAGTTGGAAAAGGAGTCACTGACCATGTTGTCATGGAAACCACCCCTTACAAAAGCAGCAATGGTGAACTGCCCTCACCCCTCAAACCATTAGCCGTGTCTATAAACAGGGAGAAACTTGTAAGCTTTGCAGCCTCTGAGCCATAATTACCCTTTTTCCTGTGAGTTCAAAAATGACTGAATCCATTCTGAGCCATCTGTGACATGTTGCCACTACTAAACATGGAGGCCTTTAAGCACACCTATGAGCCAACAGTCTCAGAGCCAAGGCCTCACTGGATTCTGCCTAGAGTACTTGCAGTCACTATATAAGAGCCATTAGTACATTCCAAATTGCTGTAGCTACTTAACCTAAATGGGCTGAAATATGCTGGTATAATATTGGAAGTGACAGATTAAAATAGAGCTCTTGCTGAGTGAGGGAAAGTATGTTAATACCATGCATGCATTTTACCTTGATGCTTAAATCTGATTGCTTGTAGTCTTTTGGTATAGCAGTCACTTTGTGGTGTCAGGGACCAAACATGGTCCTATTTGCTCTGCCAAGGGAAAAAGAAAGGGTACTCTCCTGAACACAACCATTTATAAACAGCTTCCTTATAAATTCTGCATAATTTCAGCCTAAGAGTGTCAAAAAGGCAAGATTCATTAAACAACATCCTCTCCACTGCCTTTCTATAAATGAGAATACAGAGGTCAAGAGAAGACCAGGCCCAGGTAACACAATGGCAGAGCTCAGATGGGAGTTCAGAGCTCCAACCCTACACTGAGCACAGCACTTTCAACCAGAGTGTATTTGTGCCACTGTCCATCGTTTTACAGCAGCCAGTGCCATTAACATTGATGGAAAACTATGCAGAATGTCTGAGCATGAAAGCTGCCCAGCATTCTGATGAATGGAGTTTTCCTTTGAGTGGAAAACACATGATAAAATCAAAAGCTGCAGGTAGCCTGGAAGACAGAGTGGTAGTCAAATAAACTGGAGCAGGAGTCTGTGGCTCGTAGCAGGTACTCAGTAAACACATGGATAATAAACCCTCAGTACTTTATCCCAACTGTGAGTACCAGGCCTTCCATATGTGACATTTGACTTGTGGGAGGTGCTGCTCCCAACCACTCCAGCAGCAGAATATTTTCTTCTTTGTAACCATGCTGGGGAAAACATGTGCAGCACCAGGAGAATGCAGGCTACTGCAGAAGCTGTTCGGGGCTAAAGGAGGTCTTCAAAGGCCCACGGGAACTGGGAGTCTAACCACGGGGCACAGTCTGCACGCCAGGGAAACGTTACAGCTGCTGACAGGCCTGTCTGGGGAAAGCAATCAGAAATTAGAGTGATTTTTTTTTCAATGTGAGGTTTATGCCATGTAAAAATCTCAGTTATAGCCACAAACATCTGAAGTGCTCTATAAACCATAGAGGCTGTTGAAGGATTTGTAGCAGGGGAAAAAAAGAATGTGGGAACCCTGGGAACATGTTCTTTCCAACTATTCCACTCTCACAGATCTGTCTCCTCCTTTCCTCCCACAGTTTCAAGCAGACTTTTTTCATCCTGTTCTTCAGAGGTTTTAGTTAATCACAACTTCTAATAAAGGTAAGGGGAGCAGATGCATTCATTCTAAAATCTACAAAGAAACAACAGTAATTTAAGTGGGGTCAACGCTCTTTCTCCACATCCCACAGACTAAGGCAGAGCTGTTTCAGTCTCCTGGCCCAATCAGCTCACTGTAGTCCAAAGCAACTCCTTTGGGTGAGAGGTTAGTGACAGAATCAGGGATATTCCTGCTTCCAAACACTTGTATTCAAAAAGCTGGTTCAGCAGCAAGATGGCCCATTGGATAAAGGCAACTGCTACCCAGCCTGATCACCTGAATTCCATCTCCAGAACCAACATGGTGGAAGGAGAGGTCCAATCCTCATAATTTTGACCTCTATACACACATCATGGCATGAACACAAATGTACCCAAATAAACATAATTTTGAAAATTTAAAGGTGCTTCAGTGCAATGTGAAACTTAAATTTCCCCATCTATAAAGTTGTATCAATTTACTGTCTATCTTAAACTTTTAGAGTGATTGCAGATCTGTCCCTTTGACACACTTTGCTTGCTGAGCTCATTAAGATAAAAAAATAAATAAAAGACCCACACTCAGCACACATTTTAATAAACATTCTCTGTAAATAAAAAGATTTTATTCTTGAACTCTATTTTTAAAAAAGTAAGCATGCTTACTATTAAAATTCCTCCCTGGAAGGGAGAGCAACAATGAGTACACCCCTACTAAGTTCCTGACAAGAAGTAAGGTTTGAAACAAAAGTTCACTCGAGAAACCTGTGAGTTTATTTGGTTTACTTACAGAGAGCAATAAGTGAGGAGCTTAGGTGATCTTTAAGCAGTCACTCTGGAAGGTGTGCTTCCATCAGGAATGATGGCTTCCCCACGGATGAGTAGATAAAGCCCCTCCTCTCATCCTCTAGAGCTCCCCCAAAACCTGAGGCCACCACAATTTAGGCAGAATGGCCCACAACTGGTTGGGAGGACTGACTGGATACTCAGTTGAAGGTCCCATGACCTTCCCCACTCCTTTCTTCTATGAAGGAAAGTGAATAGTCAACGTGCCCACAGTGCTGATCACTGATGAGCAGGCCCAATGGAACAAAGCAGTTGCACATAGGAACTCACAGAGACTGTGACAGCACACACAAGACCTACACAAGCTCAAGTCAGAGCAAAATCCTGGCATGGAGAGGGGGAGGAGGACACAAAGGCCACCCCTGGCTGAGGACCTATTGGTAACTGATACCTTTAGGAGACAGAAAGTAGCTTTTCTCTAGGGATAAGACCAGCTGATAGGTTGACCACATTCTAGGACAGGCTCAAAACCCCAGTCTTTCTGCAACACAAACTGCATTCAATCAGCTTGAAAAGAAGAACATGTGAAGTTGAGTGAGTAGAGAGGTAGGGATGGATTAGGGAGGAGTTAGAGAAGGTGGACAAATATGAACAAAATACATTGAATGAAACTCTCAAAAAATAATAAAAATATTGTTTAAAAAAAATACGTGGGAAGCCCAAGGCCTGACACTATTACTGAGACAATGGAGAGCTCACAAAAAGGGCCTATCATGACTGCCTTCCAAAAGACCCAACAAGCAGCTGAAAGAATCAGATGCAGATGTTTGCACCCAACCAATGGACAGAAGCAGCTAATCCCTGTTGTTGAATTAGGGGAGGCTGAAAAAAGCTGAGGAGGAGGACGATCCTGTAGGACCAGCAGTCTCAATTCATCTGGACCCCAGGATTTCTCAAACACTGGACCACCAACCAGGCAGCATACACCAGCTGATATGAGGCCCCCAACACACATAGAACAGAGCACTGCCAGGTCTGTGTTCATTCAGAGATGATGCACCTAACCCTCAAGAGACTAGAGGCCCCAGAAAGTTTAGAGGTCAGGTGGGGTGAGGGATGAGGACATCCACATGGAGATAGTGCAGGGTAAGGAGGAGGTGTGGGATGTGGAGCAGCAAACAGAGGGTGGATGAGGAGGGGTGGGGAATGGAATATGGAGTGTAAAAAATAAATTAAAAATAAAAATAAATTTAAAAAAATAGAAATATTTCAAAGAATCTAAAACTAAAAAAAAAAAAAAAAAAAAAAAAAAAAACACTTGGGAAGCTGCTAGACTGAGGTTTCTTCATTAGTGCACTAAGGCCTAACGTGAACAGAGGAAGGAACTAGAGATGGTACTAATCAGAGCCATCAGCTAGCATTTAACGTGTTTGCTGTGCTCCTTTGTTCAGTTATCACAGCTCACTGCTCACACTGCTGCAGAGCTCTCAAAGAAATCATGCTGGGCTAAGTAAGACCCCATTCTGCAGGTGTTCTTCGCTCAAATAAATGGGGTTTAACTGATTTGGTCTAAAGTGTTCCCTTTTAAAAAATATTTTTATTTGTTTTGGGGTATGTGTGTGTGTGTGTGTGTGTGTGTGTGTGTGTGTGTGTTGCCTGCATTATGCCTGTACAGCATATGTATGCCTGGTGCCTGTGGAGGTCAGAAGAGGGCACCAGATCCCCTATCCTAGAGCAATATCTGTTCCTCAATTTTTACATTTTATGAACCAAGCAGGCAGGAGTTTAAGATTTATCAATTTATTAAAGGTTCAAAAATTTATTTATGTTTATTTTATGTATATAGGTGTTGTAACGAGTGTTCATGTATCATGTGCATGCAGTGCCTGACAGGTTTCTTTGGAGGCCAGAAGAAGGCATCAGATACTCTGGAAGTAGAGTTACATATGTTTGTGAGCCATGATGTGGTGCCCTTAACCACATGGCCATCCTTCCCAGCCCCAGAGGTTCTAATCTTAAGCTTAGTCATCTAGGTCTGAAAACAGAGCATAAAGAACATAACATAAACATGAAAACAGAGGAGGCCTGCTGGTTCAAATAAAATCCTTGTGTCCAAGAATATCAGCTTGTCTGAAAGTGTTAAACTTCATTATTCGGTCTTTTGAGTACATATTCTAGGAAAGACAAAGTTGCAAAGACAACTAAGCTCTGAAGCTCTGGATCCATAAGCATAGGCCACAAGACTGACGCACTCCCTGCTGTGGAGAAGAAGCACTACTGGGAGAGGGCTGTGCAACTTGAAAATCAAGAAAGCAACACATGGTACCAGCAAAGCAAGAGGCAAGGAACTGGTCCTCTGCCAATTGTTTCACATTACCTATGCACTGGTGGTGACTCCTCAGGTCCTATCTCGACAGGGATGAGGGAAGGCAGCTTCTGAAGCCGTCTCCCCATCTACAGCATAGTAGTGTTGGTATTGGGAGTGTTCTTTAATTTTTCAGATTTATTTACTTTATGTAGATAAGTGTTTTGCCTCACATACATGGGAATATTGTGTTTTTTTAGATTTGCTTATTTATTTTATGGATACAAGTGTTTTGCCTTCATGTATATGTACTGTATATTTGCCTAGTGTGTGGAGACAAGGACTCAGATCCCCTACGAGTGAAGCTGTGCCCAGTCATAAGCTGCCATGTGTATAGTCTGATCACAGTTTCCTCTCTCTCTCATCTCATCCAAAGGCCTGTCCACCTCCACCCAACTCCATATCCTTTTCCTCTCTCTCTCTCTCTCTCTCTCTCTCTCTCTCTCTCTCTCTCTCTCTCTCTCTCTCTCTCTCTGTGTGTGTGTGTGTGTGTGTGTGTGTGTGTGTGTGTGTGTAATACAGTCAAATAAAATTTTGAAAGCAAACTATAATAAAATAAGAAAAGGAACAAGAAACACATACACATGCACACACACAAAAAGCAAACAAAAACATAAAAAAATGCAAGATCAGAAGCCATAATGTACAAACAAAATAAACAGTAACGTGTAAGAGAAAAAAGCCTAGGAAAATAGCATTCAGTTTGGTACTGCACATCTACTGCCAGGCATGCCTGCTCTTACATCTCATTTGTATACTCAGTGAGACTCTCTTGTGTGAGTGGCTAGCAATTGGTGCTAGCTTCTGGATTGTGGATGGGAGCCAGTGTCCATTCTCCCTCTCAACCCTGGGACTGTCCCTGCTGCCAGTGTTCATAACCCTCTCTTCAGTTCCTGGCTTATTTATTGTCTTTTGTGTTCAAGATAAATATACCATTCTTACTTTAGATACTTGGGAATTTTGCACAGGAGTGTGGTTGGTAACATTTGTTTTCCCTTCCATTTCATGTCTAACATTTGTTTATTTATCTAGCAAAAGTGCACTGAGTTTCTTGGAGTTACTGTATTCTTAGTTTGGACTCTCACTTTTAAAGCAGTGTTTTAATCTTGTACAGGACTATCTCCTGAGCTAAACAATCACCATCTTCAGAAGTTCCACTGAGCTCAGTCATGGCTGCTAATGAGCAAAAAAATACATGCTGTAAATTATAATTTTAAAAAATTTCAAGGATAATGTGAGGCAAGAGAGACAGTTCAGCAGTTAAGAACATATGCTGTTCTTTCAGAGGACTTTGGTGTGGTTCTCCGCACCCAAGAAGCAGCCATCTGTAAGTCCAGTTCCAGGGAATTTTCTGCCCTTTGCTGGTTTCTGCAGGCACTGCTAACACACTTGCAATATGTATGCTCATAAGCAGAAACACACATCCACATGAATAAAAACTATGTTAAAGAAGTAAAATGAACCACGCATGGTAGAACATTCCTTTAACCCCAGCACTCTGGAGCAGAGGCAGGGAGATGTTTGTGAGTTTGAGCCAAGTTGACATAGCAATTTCCAGGACAGACAGGACTATCCAGTGAGATCTTGCCTCAAAATTTTTTAAAAAGCAGAATGTCCATGAAGTACAAATATTAAGTTCTTGTGGCATTAAAAATGATCTCAGATGATAATTGTTCACCACATTCTATTTTTTATTGATTATTTTATTTATTTACATTTCAAATATTGTCCCTCTTCCCAATCTCTCCTTCTCAAATCACCCATCCCATCCCCCCTCCCCTTTGCCTCTATAAGGGTGCTCCACCACCCACGTCACCCCTCTAGCATCCCCTTCGCTGGGGCATCAAGCCTCCCCCCCCCCCACTGATGTCAGATAAGGCCATCCTCTGCTACATATGTAGCTAGAGCCATGGACCCAACCATGTATACTCTTTGGTTGGTGGTTTAGTCCCTGGGAGCTCAGAGGAGGGGGTTGACTGTTTGATTGATATTGTTGTTCTTCCTATGGGGTTGCAAACCCCTTCATTTTCTTCAGTCCTCCCACTAACTCCTCCATTGGGATCCCCCACTCCTGGTTCAGTCTGATGGTTGGCTGTGAGCATCCACATCTGTATTGGTCAGGCTCTGGCAGAGCCTCTCAGGAGACAGTTGTACCAGGCTCCTGTCAGCAATCACTTCTTGGCATCCGCAATAGTGACTGGATTTGGTGCCTGCACATGGGATGGATCCCCAGGTGGGGCAGTCTCTGGATGGCCTGTCCTTCAGTCTCTGCTCCATTTTTTTTATCCCTGCATTTTCTTTAGACAGGAAAAATTCTGGGTTAATATTTTTGAGGTGGCTCCATCCCTCAAGTGGAAGCCGTGCCTATCTACTAGAGTTGATTTCTACAGGTTCTATCTCCTTGTTGGGTATTTCAGCTAATGTCATCTCAGTTGGGTACTGGGAACCTCTAGCTTCCCTGACATCTGGAACTTTCTAGTGGCTTCCCCAGTTCCCCAGCTCCCACTGCTACATATTTCTATTTATTCTCCTGGCTCTCTGGACTTCTCTCTTGTCTCTTCCCATACCTGAACCTGCCCTGCCTTTTTCCCTGCCCCTCTCCCACCCAGGACCCTTCTTCCCTCTGCCTCCAGTGATTATTTATCCTTAAGTGAAAATATTTCTTCCACACAGCACATTCACTCTTTGTAAGTCCAAAAAGATTTATTTTGCACTAACTTTCCACCATGCAAATATGTTTATAGTAATTTGTAGATATTTATAAAAACTGTGAGAAAGAGATCTTGCCTGATTTTCAGTCAGCATGTAAGATAACAACAACAACAAAAATAAACCCACAGGAACATATGGAAGGTAAGCTGCGTGCAACTTCAATCATCATGGGAGGAGACATTTTATTTCACCCCCCTAGTACTAAAAGAGAGCAGAGTATTTCTCATATGAAAGTATTAGTGACATAAAACTGCACAGAGAAAAACACGAACTCTCCAGTGTAGTGTCTTCCTCTTCCCCTTATCTTTCTTGATTTTCTGTTCATCAACCTGACTTATATTTCATAATTTTGTATAAATGCTACCATATTGCTTCTAGTTTACATTTTCCATGCGAGATTATATTGATCAGTGATACTGTGTGTGGCGCTAGGTCATTTGTTTTTATTTCTATACAGGTTTCATTTTATCACATTCCATAATGTAGTTATCTGATTACCTGCTTGTTGTTTATGTTATTTCCAATGTTTTTAAAAATCTATCAAGCAATGCTAATAAAACTATCCTAGCAACTGCGTGGGGACATGTCCACAAGAGGAATCACTAAGCCTTAGACACCCTTTAACTTCACTTGATATGAGCAAACAACACATTAAAGACTCACACCGATTTATGTTCCCAGTATGACACAGAGCTTTTTCTTCATGCCCTTCCCAATGCTTGGTAGTCTAAAAAATACACACAGATTTTTAGCTACTCATAGATAAAACATCTATTTTGTATCAGATCCTGGTGCTTTGAAACCACTGCAGTTGTATATGTACAGATAAATTTGTATCTTTCTACATTCAAGAAGGAAATTATTTTAGTCTCTAATATTAAATTCTAAGATGCCATTAGGACTTTTCTGTTTTGCTTATAAGTCACATCTATTATGTCTGTGAAAACACAGCCAAGTGAGTTACTTTCTTATTTACCATTTGATAGCTTGTAACTTGCCATCTGAAAAGGCCATCTGAAAGCTTGTAACTTGCCATCTGAAAAGACTGTGTTACAAGCTATTAACAAAGGAACCCAGGCCACTGTGTTCTTCTGGACTTTAAATTGTTCCCCTCTTACTCAGCGCTGATGCTTCCATCTGCTCTGGGTTTCAGGCATGTTACATTTAGCTTAAGGAGCTTATCTTTACAAAGTCCAACCATTGGCTGCTCTCAGTATGCACCATTAGTCCTATTTAGTAGAAATAGGGTAAAAACATTGCTTCAGAATTTAATGTGTTTATTTATACATGTGAAAAGTCAAGGAATCAAACAGTGGCAGGTAGGGAAACAGGAGCTTTGAATAGTCTATGAAATTTAATAAACAAAATGAATTTTTTAATTAGAATGAAATAAATTGTTTTCTTTTTATTTTCCCACAGTGGCACTAGAGATTAAACCTAGATTCTTATACATGCTAAGAACATGTACTGCTAAGATACAGTCTGAAAGCTAAAATGTGTCCACATTTTTAAAAGAAAAAGAAAACATCTGGCCGTCTGCTAGTTCTATCGATTTACTTTTAGACACTATAAATAAGTTAAATTTTGTCTTGAATACTCTTTGTTTTCTACATTTTTTATCCCATAAGACCCCTTCCAAGGTGGCTGTCCCAAAACAATATGGAGAAAGAAGTCACTGGCATATAATAAAAATGACTTGTTTGCTGTGTGGTTGCTCACTTGACCGTAGAGTCCACTGCCCTGTAGAAAAGAGCTTTCTGTATTTTTGTACTTACTAGTAATAGGCACTTTTCCCAGAGGTCCGTGACATACAGGATTGATTTCTTCCTAAACCCTGACCAAAAAACACAGACCAAACTTCTCTTCAAGTGGAGTAATTTTTCTCACTCACCTTTTTCAAAATGAACTCTGAATGTCTTTGCTTCTTATAGTTCCTTGTCTAACATCTATGTATTCTATACTGTAAGAAGAATGCATCATTTTGGAACTCTCAACAGTAACATTTACTCCTCAGCCAACACAAAAATGACTTGAATATATATTTTATTTCTCAGGTAATTATCTGGAGATGAATTAAATATTGATTAACTAATTCACTGATGGTACTTCCTCAACACCTTAAAAGAAAGGCAGCGAAAAGGTGCTTACTTTGTGATGGATCCCAAAGAAAATGTTTCAAAAATGGAAATTTTAATCAAGCCAATGTTATTGGTTGTTGTCTCCCTGTACCTTAAGATGCAAATAATACCCGCTAAGTGGAATATAAAGAGATTGTTGGGTCTGCCACTCCCAACTAACAGACCTTTCCAAGAGCAAGTGATAAATCAAACAAATTAAGTAGCTATGTGCTTTCCCGATGCATTATGAAAATGTACATTTTTTTTGTGGCTATCCAAGGCCAGAAGCTGTTTTAACTGCAAATCGTTCAGATTTGCACAAAGAGACTTTTGATGAAAGCACCTAACCAACATTTTTAAAATGTGGTTCTGATCAGACCCACCCCACCCTCTCTCTGTCACACACACATACAATCATGAAGCAGAGCTGAAGCTAGACATGCAAGTAAAAGTACGTATGAATCCTTCTTAGTTGGGGCTTTCTACTGCTGTGATTGACCACCACAATCAAAATCAATTTGGGAAAGAAAGAGTTTCTTGCATCTTAACACTTCCAGGTCACATTCCACCACTGAAGGAAGTCAGGAAAGGAACTCAAAGCAGGAACCTGGAGGCAGGAGCTGTTGCAGAGGCCATGGAAGAGTATTGTTTACTGGCTTGCTTCTCCTGGCTTGCTCAGACTGCTTTCTTATAGAACCCAGGACCACCAACCCAGGGATGGCACCACCCACAATGAGCTGAGCCTCACCCATCAATCACTGATTAAGAAAATACACCACAGACTTGCCTACAGGCCAAACTTATGGAGGCATTTTCTCAGTTGGACATCCCTTTTCCCAAATGACTGTAGCTTCTGTCAAGTTGAGATAAAATAGACAGTTCCCCTTAGGGAGAAAAAGGAGATTTTCAACTACAAATGACATCATCCTAACCTGAAAATATATGCTAATGATTAAGTTTAGCTATTTTAATGTAGAATTAATGCAACTGCATTTGCATTGTAAGTACATTTACAATGCAATTAAATTTTGAAGACTTCAAGGGAAATTGCTGCTTTGTTTTATACTAACACACATTCATGGCCTAATAAAATTAATATATTGCAGTTACATTTATAACCAAACTCAAATACAGTATTTTGTGTACATTGATTATAAAATTCAAGACCATAACTACATTTGAATCTGCACAACTTGGTATTAAATTATTCAAGTCTCTAATACCACGGTATGACATTTTGTGCGTACAAACATATTTAATTTTTTTAAATTTATTTATTTTTTATTAGGTATTTTCTTCATTTACATTTCCAATGCTATCCCAAAAGTCCCCCATACCCTACCGCCCCACTCCCCTACCCATCCACTCCCACTTCTTGGCCCTGGTGCTCCCCTGTACTGAGGCATATAAAGTTTGCATGACCAATAGGCCTCTCTTTCCACTGATGGCCGACTAGGCCATCTTCTGATACATATGCAGCTAGAGACACGAGAGACTTATTTATTTTTATTTTATGGGTATGAATGTTTTACCTAGATGCATGTATATGCACCATGTGGGTGTCTGGTGCCCACGGAGGCTAAAAGAATTTTGATCTTGTGGTACTGGAGTGACAGATGACTCTAAAACCCCCTGTGGGTGCTGGGAATTGAACCTGTGTCCCATGAAAGAGGGGCTAGTGCTTTTAGACAGGACAGTTCATTCGCCTTAGGGAGAAAAGGAGGATTTTTTCTTTTTTTTAACTACAAACGGTATCATAATAAACTGAGAAATATATGCTAAGTAATTAAGGTTAGATATTTAATTTTTTTCACATTTGGTTTGCAATAAAGAAGAGCATTTCTTTAAAAGGCACATTTTTGTTAAATAGGCAGGAAAGTTCCCCTCCTGCCTCTTCCTTTGCAGACGTGTCCTGCACCCTAGAAACATTCAGCAAAGCAGCCCTTAGCCTCCCCAACCCCCTTTCCCTCCCTCCCAGCAGCTGGGATGAGGGCAGCAGTCTGCATAGCTCATTTAATCTTCAGTTCCTTCAAGGCTGACTCCAGGCTCTTCATGTCCCAGATGCTCATGCCGCCATCCATGCCTGTAGTGCAGAACTGTGAGCACTTGGCCTTGCCCCCACTGAGCACCAAGATTTGGTTGACACTGTTCTTATGCAGTGAATCCAGGCCGGCCCCAGTGGCTGCACCCCCCTAAGAGCTGGCCTTCTTGTCCAGGTTCTGGAAGTGCTCTCAAGCTGTCATACCACGCTGGGAGCTCTGCTTGGGCACATCCAGCCGGCCACCGAAGCTCAATGTCACCGCAGCATTGTCATAGGTTAACAGCACCGGGAAGCAGTCGTAGCCTGCTGCCACTAGACTATTTTTCTGTGATGAAGGTGACGGCCAGGAGTGGTAATGTCTCAGAGGCCAGGGTTGCCACGGCCATCTTCTTGTCAGCGTCTACCAGGCATACAGTGCTGTCATGGCTGACCCAAGCAACTCGGCTCCCACTGGCTGAGAAGCAGATGCTGTGCACCCAGCCACAGCTGCTGCTCGATTCAAACATCAGCTCCCCAAAGGGCATCTTGGAGCCTCACCTTGTAGGGGCTGGCCGTTCCGTTCTTCCACCTCTTTGATATAGGCAGAGAAGATCCTGCACTTGAAGTCACAGGAGCCTGCTGCCAGGAGCACATTGTTGGGATGCCAGTCCAGGCTGAGGATGGGCTTTTTGATGTGTTTCCACACCCACCAGCCATTCTCCTGCTCAAAATAACAGATGGAAATGACCTGGGAGCCGCTGCCCAAGGCGAACTTGTTCTCACTGGGGGCCCAGCGCACACAGTGGGCAGCTCGATTGATCCGGAGGATGACCAGTGTGGGCTTCCACGTGCGGCCCTTCAGCGTCCACACATAGGCATTGCGGTCTGTGCCGCAGGTCACAATGCGGTTATGCTCAGGGGCCCAGTCGATGCCTGTCACCTGCCCGTTGTGCTCCTTGAGCTCGTGCACCTTGTTCCACTTGGCACCGCTCTTCCCATAGATGTGTACTTCATGGTTGTTGGGGCAGATGGCGATCTGTGTATGGTCCTTGTTCCAGGCATGGCAGCTGATGGGCTCCACCAGGAAGCTGTGGTAGGCCATAGTTACCTGTCTCCTGGGCAGCAGAGCCTGGCTCAAAATGCAGTTGGGCCAGTCAGTGCCCGGTCCTCCCTTTCCAGGCCCTTGGGTCTCCTCAGCCGCGGACTCTGGACAGTCGACTCCCGGAACCGGCTCTGAACAAGGTTAGATATTTTAATGTAGAATTTAAGCAACTACATGTGCATTTAATTACTTGCAATTAAAATTTGAAGATTTCAAACAGCTGAGCTCTCTCTCTAGCCCCCAGTAATGGATATTTCAATAAGATCTAAAGTAAAAACAAAAATTCTGGGCAATGCAGAACAATGAGAGCTTATCACCTTCTCTAAGCATGCAACATGAGGTAAACAAAATAAATGCTTAGATAGTTGATGACATTGTAAATCCATCTTACTTCGACTCTTTCAAGAGCAATGCAAAACAACAAAAAAGAGCATCACTGTTCTTGAAAAAATGACAAAAGAAAAAGTAATTAAAAAGTAATGTGCTACCCCTGCACCCTCCCCCACCCCACCCCACCCCACCCCCCAAAAAAACCATTCTATGTGAACACACATAGTTAGCTCGACACACTTCCAAATAAGCACAGGCTCAGAGCAGATTGAAGTTGTTGTTTTACCACCTAGTTGTCAAAGTGTTTTAATAAGTCCTGCGTCCACTGGGGTTACTGTAATGGAGTCATTTCCAATTAAAGCTAATCAAATATTTAATTGTATATGTCCTTCATTAGTTAGCTAAAGATAAAGTAATTAATTTTGGCCTGAATTAAGTAACGGGACATCTATATTTAAAATGATCGTTGTAAGACTTATAAAAAAAGTACACTAACACTTCTTAATGTTGACTGCAAAATGTCAACAGTAAATGGAATTCAAGCAGAAAACCTTTGAGATTTTCCTTTTGAATTTTGATGCTATATGCATTTTCTAGCAAATACTTTGGATTGCTTTTTGCACTGACTATTGTAAATTGCTTCTAAAACTCAGAGTCTGTGGTTTTTTTTTTTTTTTTACATTTTTTGGAAATTTTTGTTCACAAATACTGCATTTACATCTCTAAAACCTCAACTTCTTCACCTCAGCTCCTCCCACACACCCATACACTTCCTCTCAGATCCATGATCTCTTCTTAATTATGGTTACGTGTGTGTGTGTGTGTGTGTGTGTGTGTGTGTACTGCTGAGTCCATTTAATGGCTCATGTCTACATGTGTTTAAGGCTGAAAAACCTGACATTTTTTTAAGATGTGTTAAACAGCTTTTTAAGAAATTCATTTTTTATTAACTATTTTAACAAACAAAAGTTTACTAAATGTTGATATTGTTGCTTCTTTTTCTTTATTTTGAGTTAGTGTGTCATTATTTAGCCCAGACGAGGCCCCTGCCTCATCCTGAGTACTAGGATCGCAGCAGTGCACTGCCATGCTTTGCTTGTATTTTCAGATTTAAGTCTTCAGTTACAGTAACATGGAGTCAGTTACCTTGGAGAAAATGTGATCCATTAGAACCAATTAACTTTTGATAGTGTTTAAAATAACACTGCCTTAGATTTATCCTACTATAACATTTAAAATTGAAGTCTATACTATGGTACTCCATTCTGCAAGCATAATATTTTGTTTCATCTACTATTCTTTCATGGTACTTCTTGCCTTATTTAAGAAATTATTAACTATACAATGCCAGCATCACAGTGCCCTGGGTTTGCTTTTAGAAGCTTCATCATTCTGGCTTTTATGTTTAGATCTATTATGGTTCAATTGCAAATAAACCTGTATGGAATCAGGTATAAAGATGGAGGCTCATTTTTTTTTCCATGCAACTACCTAGTTGCTTAATGGAGTTTTCAGAAAAGCCTTCCTTTCATCATTCCATTGACATGCCACCTTGAGTAAAAAAAAAATTTGCAGATTCCATGTCTGAGTAATATCATATGGCATTATGCTTCTGTGCCTGATCACCAGCAGCTGGACAGTTTGGGTGGAGATGATATTAGAATAAGTTTAAGAGATCTGACTGTCGCCGGGCGTGGTGGCGCACGCCTTTAATCCCAGCACTTGGGAGGCAGAGGCAGGTGGATTTCTGAGTTCGAGGCCAGCCTGGTCTACAAAGTGAGTTCCAGGACAGCCAGGGCTACACAGAGAAACCCTGTCTCGAAAAACCAAAAAAAAAAAAAAAAAAAAAAAAAAAAAAGAGATCTGACTGTCATAAAATATGGGGACTGAGTATATTTAGTGAAAATGCCAAGGAAGTATATGCTAGTGCCTTCAGACACAACTAAGCTGACACGTGTATGAACACACAAAGACTGTGGCAGCATGCAGAAGACCTGCACAGCTTTAAGTCAGATGGGATCCCAGTACTTAGAGGGGGAAGTAGACACAATCTCCCATCTCTAACCCAGAAGCTAGCTCCAGTTGACAGCCGCTCGCAAAGGAGAAATTAGTTTCTCCAATGGAGTCTCACTGGGGAAACAAACAACTCTTTTTTTTAATTAGATATTTTCTTTATATACATTTAAAATGCTATCCCAAAAGTTGCCTATACCCTCCCTCCGCCCTGCTCCCCTACCCACCCACTCCCGCTTCTTGGCCTTGGCATTCCCCTGTACTGGGGCATATAAAGTTTGCAAGACCAAGGGGCCTCTCTTCCCAATGATGGCCGACTAGGCCATCTTCTGATACATATGCAGCTAGAGATACAAGCTCTGGGGGTACTGGTTAGTTCATATTGTTGTTCCACCTATAGGGTTGCAGACCCCTGCAGCTCCTATAGGGTTGCAGACCACTTCAGCGCCTTGGACTCTTAAGGGTAGACACAGCAATAGACAGCCAACAGAAAACTAACTCAACACTATTTTTCAATGGCTGTTTGTTTTGTTTCTTTGTTTTTTGAGTTAAATTTTAAATCTCATATCATTTGAGTTAGAGGCATTTTTTACCTCACATGTCTTTTTGTTTATATATTATGGTTTTCAATTTTTTCATTTTTATGAATTTGTCTGTCTCAGAATGTATGTTTCTTGTGCTTTTTTTTCCCTTGTTTGTATTGTTTTGTTTTGTTTTGTTTTAATTTCCTGTTTGTTTTACAAAGAGCAAGGGAAAGAAGTACTGGGGTTGAATGGGTGAAGAGGTGGGATGGATGTGGAAAATGAAGAAGGGAACTGTGACCAGAATCTATTATATGGGAAAAACTATTTCAATAAAAATAAACTTAAAAAAGCAACTGTATGTTAAGTGCTCTTACCAAAAGAAAATAATACAATGATGATGCTTATGCTAATTACGTAGATTTAGTTATCCTACAAACTTCAAATCATGTTTTGTCAAATTAAGGCAATTTTATGTCCATTAAAATCAAATGATGTTTTAAATTTATTGTATGGGGTTCGTCTGAAGTCTCTATATTTGTAGATACATATATATATATATATACACACACACACACACATATATATATATATATATATATATATATATATATATATATATATGTTATGAAGTGTGGTGACAACTGTAGTTTGTCTTTAGTCAGGTCCTCCAAATGTTCAAAATTCTTCTGTTTTAAAGCTTTGTTTTTTCCTACACATTTAGAGTACAATTTGCCTTTTTTGTTCCCCACAAAATGTCTGATGAGATTTTGATTTTTATAGTACATTGAAATGACATAAATTTGTTGACATTTATATGTAATATTGTGAAATACAAAGATTTCTTGACATTGAGAATTCTTTTCTACGAACATAGTATATCAGGTTTTAAATCATATTAGATGGGGGCTGGCGAGATGGCTCAGTGGGTAAGAGCACTGAGTGCCCTTCCAAAGGTCCTGTGTTCAAATCCCAGCAACCACATGGTGGCTCACAACCACCCGTAATGAGATCTGACGCCCTCTTCTGGTGTGTCAGAAGACAGCTATCGTGTTCTTGTGTATAATAATAAATAAATCTTAAGTCATATTAGATGTATGTGAGCAAACTTCTGTACATTTCAATGTAAACGCTTTGCACATCTCATTATTTAACACTTTAGGTTCCTATATAATAAGTTAGGTTGTTAGGAATATTGCAGCTTTCCATGGCAGAAAACAACAAACAGGATTTCATTTTGGGAGGTCTTTGAAAATATACTAATTCAAGCTTGTTGCCACAGGCCTGTAAATCCAGCTGCTCAGAAGACAGAAAGATGGTGATCAGAAGTTCAAGGCCTGTTTGGACAAAAGACTAGTCCATGCCTTAGGCCTTTGAGGCTCTGTCTCAAAATAACACATAAAAGAGGGCTGGAGAAATGTCAGTGGTAGAGTGCTTCTGTAGCACATAGGAGGTGCTAGCCTCAATCTCTAGTACTGCAAACAAACAATCCCAAGCTGCTGCCTTGTCCTGATGAAGTCTTCACTGACCTGCTGGAAAGTACCTTGAGAAAAATCTGCAAAGTCATTCTCTTTACAGTCGGTGTCAGTGATGTCTTACTGTCATGGAAGTGCTTCTTACACCAGAAACTGAACTTGCCCACTGAAAATATGAAAGTGGTCGACCACTATGAGGACATTAAGAGAATAGATGATGATTTCTTGACGAATAGTGATACACTAGATCTGATTGATGTTTATTAAAAAATGTAGCAGCTTGTCTTCTAATTGTGAGAATAACACGACATCCTCTAAACCATCATTTCAAAGAGAGAGCCAATTAAGAGAAACAAAAACCCAGCCTGGGATCACAATCATCAGACAGACAAAGATGAGTCAACTGGCCAAGCATTCATTAGAGAGAATAACACCTAGAATACACAGAAATATCAAGTACTTACAGAAATTCACGGATAACACATAAACACAAGACTTGCTAGAACTTACCTAACAAAGGAGATGCGCTTGCTGGGGATGATGCGTCATGACTTAGGGATGTTAGAACAAGCGCTCCAACCGTTCTACTGCAGGGAAGGTACAAGCAGCGCGGCTGGCTATGTTGAACTCTTGGTAGGAGAGTTCGATTTTTCCTGATGAAGACACGCCTTAAAGCCAAGCTTGAAGCCACACAAGATGGGACTCCTGCGAGAGCTACCCTCAGCTGTAGCCAGAGACCTGCAGGAGACGCCCCGAACCTTTGTGAACCGAGTGTGAAAGGTGGACTAATGTCTTCGCGCCTTTCCCGAGATATCCCTATCCGTAAGACAGAGGTCAGCACCACAACTGCCTCTTGGAAAAGGAAGCCCATTTCCAGGGCTTCCATGCTGCCCCGTGGGCAGTTAAAGCCCTGCCAGGACCTCTCAGCTCCTGGGGAAGATACATCCTCTACCTCAGCCTCATTGGTTCAACGATCATCGAGGAAGAGACAATCTCAGTCTCTTAACTCATGGTTACCCCTGGTTCTTGGCAAAACCCGCAGGAGAAAACGAGACCCCAAGAATCGGGCAGCTGCCATGGAGCGGGTGAGGCAGTGGGAAATTCATCTTCTCCAGGACCTCGAGGAAGCCACGCAGCACCAGCTCACCGTTGAAGCCGAATAAGAAACCAGTGATTCAGCTTAACACAGAAGATCAGCCAGACGCTACCTCCGAGGCCCCACACAGAGCATAGACATTTGTTTTTGTTTTTTTTTTTTTCGTTTTGTTTTGTTTTTTTGACATGTGGCCCATAAATATAAAGTTGGCATTACTCTTATAAATGTTTGTACCACCCACTTTATCAATAAAAACTTTGGTCTTTTATTGTAAAAATGTAAGCGTCCTTGCTTTCAGCCCCATCCATCTCTCTTGGTTTACCCCAACCCTTCTTCAGTCACAGGGACATGTTTGCTGTCACTTCTCAGAGAGGCAGCGAAAAGCTTGTTGGTAGAGTGGAATCAGCAATTACTGGGTGAAACTGAAAACTGAGTTGAAAAAACAGTATTGACTAGATGCCAAGGGCATGTAAGGTCTAAGATGCTCTAAAAGGCAGGTGGGAAGGTTTATTTTTAAGCTTCAGTTTGGGCGGAAAATATTTCAGAATTGGAGGCATATTTTTTTTTTAAGAGAGAGTTACCAACCTTCAGAAAAATCAGGAAATCTGCTGCAAATAGATACAGACTGGCAGCAGCAGTCATTGGAATAGTTCAATATTTCATCTACCCCAGTTCTGTGTGTGGTAGGAATTTACTGTGTGAGATGTTTCAGCATTTGTATCTAATAAAATTCCCCCTATATAAATGAACTACTCAGCTGGCTCAATTTTTCTTATAATTACTAATATGTTATAAAAAATGCTAGTTATAAAAAACTGATAAGTCTGTTAACTTTTCAAATAAAACACGAAAATATAAAGGAAAAAAGAAATATTGCCACCCCCAAGGTCCTCACAGAACCCTCCACGGGATCTTAAGACTTCTGGTGAGTGGAACACAACTTCTGCCAGGAGGCAGGTTCGAACACCAGATATCTGGGCACCTTCCCTGCAAGAGGAGAGCTTGCCTGCAGAGAGTACTCTGAACACTGAAACTCAGGAGAGAGCTAGTCTCCCAGGTCTGCTGATAGAGGCTAACATAATCACCTGAGGAACAAGCTCTAACCAGAGACAATTATAACAACTAGCTGCAGAGATTACCAGATGGGGAAAGGCAAACCTAAGAATCCTACTAACAGAAAGCAAGACCACTCACCATCATCAGAACGCAGCACTCCCACCACAAGTCCTGGGCACCCCAACACAACCGAAAAGCTAGACCCGGATTTAAAAGCATATCTCATGATGATGGTAGAGGACATCAAGAAGGACTTTAATAACTCACTTAAAGAAATACAGGAGAACACTGCTAAAGAGTTACAAGTCCTTAAAGAAAAACACGAAAACACAACCAAACAGGTAGAAGTCCTTAAAGAAAAACAGGAAAACACATCCAAACAGGTGATGGAAATGAACAAAACCATACTAGACCTAAGAAGGGAAGTAGACACAATAAAGAAAACACAAAGTGAGGCAATGCTGGAGATAGAAACCCTAGGAAAGAAATCTGGAACCATAGATGCAAGCATCAGCAACAGAATACAAGAGATAGAAGAGAGAATCTCAGGTGCAGAAGATTCCATAGAGAACATCGGCACAACAATCAAAGAAAATACAAAATGCAAAAGGATCTGTGAAGGTTTGTATATCATTGAACCAGGGAGTGGCACCATCTGAAGGTGTGGCCTTGTTGGAATAGGCATGGCCTGGTTGGAATGGGTGTGTCACTGTGGGTGTGGGTATAAGATCCTCACCCTAGTTGCCTGAAAGTCAGTCTTCCACTAACAGCATTTGGATGAAGACATAGAACTCTCAGCTCCTCCTGCACCATGCCTGCCTGGATATTGCCATGCTCCCACCTTGATGATAATAGACTGAACCTCTGAACCTGTAAGCCAGCCCCAATTAAATGTTGCTTTTTATAAGACTTGCCTTGGTCCTGGTGTTTGTTCACAGCAGTAAAACCCTACCTAAGACAAATTGGTACTGGGAGTGGGATATTGCTGTGATAGGCCTGACCATGTTTTTATTCGAAAGAATGTGGATTTGGGGACTTTGTATTTGGAAAGCAATGGAATGCTTTAAATGGGGCTTAATGGGTCATCCTAGTAGGAATATGGAAGACTTAGTTGCTGGGAGTAATTTGAACTGTGTTGACCTGGCCCAAGAGATTTCAAAGGAGAAGAATTTCAGAATGTGGCATAAAGACTGGTTTTGTGGTATTTTGGTGAAGAGTGTGGCTACTTTTTGCCCTTGTCTGAAAAGTTTGCCTGAGGTTAAGGTGAAGAGACTTGGATTAATTGCATTGACAAAAGAAGTTTCAAAAAAGCCCAGCAGAGACTTTGTTCTCTGGTTAAGTCTCACAAAGAGAAGTTTGAACAAGCATAGCAAGCTTAGAAAGGCAAAATATAAAATAAATTGTTCGAATATTAAAGGAGTACCAGGAAGTGAAATGGAGCAAAATCTTGTTGTTTTAGGAGATAACAGATTAAGGGAGTGGGACCTTGGGGCAAGATTCTACGCAGCTTAATTAGATCCAGGCATGGTGGTGCACACCTTTAATCGAATACTGATCTCTGCATTCAAGGTCAATCTACAGAGCAAGAACCAGGATAGCCAAGCTTAGGCAGTGAAGGATTTAGAAAACATAAAGCTAATGGTAATGTAATAGTACAAGAGGATCATGTTCTAGTTCCTGTAAGCAGCAGAACTCGGCAGCTTCAGCCACGTGGCTCTGGCACTAGAGTTAAGAATGGAAGGAACTACTGGGGAAATTGATGGTGGTTAGCTGGAGCTAAGGAATTAGCAGTGATTAAGAAGAGACCAGCATCACTGAGGTGAAATCTTCTGGAAATTGTTTTCTGGGAGCACAAAGAAGCTGTGTTCCAGAGATACCCTAGGTTGTACCTCATGCTGCGGCTGGACTTGGTAATGTGTAAGAGTCACTCAGGTGGTACTGCTTGTGAAGGAATGAAGGGATCATGGAGAGAAGCTGAGGCTTAGCACTGTGAGAGGCCAGGGAAGGCCATTGGAGAAGGTGAAGCCTCAGCTGTAGTTGATGGCCCAGGACTGAAGGGGTCATGCAAAGAATTTGAGGCTTGGCACCCTGAAGAGAGCCTATGAGAGGCTATTGGTGAAGCCTAGTTGGAGTGGAACACCCCAGTGTATTGGAGATGTCAGTACCATGGGATGATCACCAAGAACAGCAGCCATAGTGGAGTGGATCATCCTGAGCTTAGAGTGCTACAGAGGGCAGAGCTGGAAAAGTGAGGCCAGCCCTTAGGAGGAGTCCAAAAGATCAAGTGAAATCCCACACACTGAAACAAGAAGCTGTAACATTGAAATTGCCTTGGAGACTCACAGATGTTAAAGATGCCAGAGCCATGGGATACACGCTGAGGAAAGCTGCTAACAGGGAGTAGAACCAGCCCAGGAGAAAGCAGTTTGTTGCAGTCAACAAAGATGAAAAAGGAGGGGAGATCTGAAGACCGCTTTAACATCAGCCATGGAGATGCAGAGTTTGGAGTTTGCCCAGCTGGTTTCCTGCCTTGCTTTGGGGATTACAGTTAATTAAGTCGAATGAATCTCAGAAGAGACCTTGAACTTTGGACTTTTAACATTGTTGCAACTGTTATAGACGATGAGGACTTTGAAAGTTGGACTAAATGCATTTTGCATTATGCTATGTTTAAGTATGGCCCCCATAGACTCATGTTTTTGAACAAGTCTATGGGGACCAGGGAGTGGAATGTGATGGTTTGTATATCACTGGACCAGGGAGTGGCACCATCTGAAGGTGTGGCCTTGTTGGAATAGGCGTGGCCTGGTTGGAATGGGTGTGTCACTGTGGGTGTAGGTATAAAATCCTCACCCTAGTTGCCTGGAAGTCAGTCTTCCACTAGCAGCATTTGGATGAAGACATAGAACTCTCAGCTCCTCCTGCACCATGCCTGCCTGGATACTGCCATGTTCCCACCTTGATGATAATAGACTGAACCTCTGAACCTGTAAGCCAGCCCCAATTAAATGTTGCTTTTTATAAGACTTGCCTTGGTCCTGGTGTCTGTTCACAGCAGTAAAACCGTAACTAAGACAGGATCCTAATTCAACACATCCAGGAAATACAGGACACAATGAGAAGACCAAACCTACGGATAATAGGAGTTCATGAGAATGAAGATTTTCAACTTAAAGGGCCAGAAAATATCTTCAACAAAATTATAGAAGAAAACTTCCCAAACCTAAAGAAAGAGATGCCCATGTTCATACAAGAAGCCTACAGAACTCCAAATAGACTGGACCAGAAAAGAAATTCCTCCTGACACATAATAATCAGAACAACAAATGCACTAAATAAAGATAGAATATTAAAAGCAGTAAGGAAGAAAGGTCAAGTAACATATAAAGGCAGGCCTATTAGAATTACACCAGACTTTTCACCAGAGACTATGAAAGCCAGAAGAGCCTGGACAGATGTTATACAGATACTAAGAGAACACAAATGCCAGCCCAGGCTACTATACCCAGCCAAACTCTCAATTACCATAGATGGAGAAACCAAAGTATTCCATGACAAAACCAAATTCACACATTATCTTTCCACGAATCCAGTCCTTCAAAGGATAATAACAGAAAAAAAAAAACAATACAAGGACGGAAATCACACCCTAGAAAAAGCAAGAAAGTAATCCCTCAAAAGACCAAAAAGAAGACAGCCACAAGAACAGAATGCCAACTCTAACAACAAAAATAATAGGAAGCAACAATTACTTTTCTTAATATCTGCTAATATCAATGGCCTCAATTCCCCAATAAAAAAGACATAGACTAAAGACTGGCTACACAAACAGAATCCAACATTCTGCTGCTTACAGGAAACCCATCTCAGAAAAAAAGACAGACACTACCTCAGAGTGAAAGGCTGGAAAACAATTTTCCAAGCAAATGGTCTGAAGAAACAAGCTGGAGTAGCCATTCTTTTTTTTTTTTTTTTGATTTTTAATATTTTTATTACATATTTTCCTCAATTACATTTCCAATGCTATCCCAAAAGTCCCCCATAGCGCCCCCCACTTCCCTACCCACCCATTCCCATTCTTTTGGCCCTGGCATTCCCCTATATTGGGGCATATAAAGTTTGCAAGTCCAATGGGCCTCTCTTTCCATTGATGGCCGACTAGGCCATCTTTCGATACATATGCAGCTAGAGACAAGAGCTCCGGGGTTCTGGTTAGTACATCATGTTGTTCCAACAATAGGGTTGCAGATCCCTTTAGCTCCTTGGGTACTTTCTCTAGCTTCTCCATTGGGAGCCCTGTGATACATCCAATAGCTGACTGTGAACATCCACTCCTGTGTTTGCTAGGCCCCGGCATCCTCTCACAAGAGACAGCTATATTTGGGTCCTTTCAGCAAAATCTTGCTAGTGAATGCAATGGTGTCAGCGTTTAGAAGCTGCTTATGGGATGGATCCCTGGATACGGCAGTCTCTAAATGGGCCATCCTTTCATCACAGCTCCGAACTTTGTCTCTGTAACTCCTTCCCTGGGTGTTTTGTTCCCAATTCTAAGAAGGTGCACAGTGTCCACACTTTGGTCTTCATTCTTCTTGAGTTTCATGCGTTTAGCAAATTGTATCTTATATCTTGGGTATCCTAAGTTTTGGGCTAATATCCACTTATCAGTGAATACATATTGTGTGAGTTCTTTTGTGATTGTGTTACTTCACTCAAGATGATGCCCTCCAGGTCCATCCATTTGGCTAGGAATTTCATAAATTCATTCTTTTTAATAGCTGAGTAGTACTCCATTGTGTAAATGTACCATAATTTCTGTATCCATTCCTCTGTTGAGGGACATCTGGGTTCTTTCCAGCTTCTGGCTATTATAAATAGGGCTGCTATGAACATAGTGGAGCATGTGTCCTTTTTACCGGTTGGGACATCTTCTGGATATATGTCCAGGAGAGGTATTGCTGGATCCTCCGGTAGTACTATGTCCAATTTTCTGAGGAACCGCCAGACTGATTTCCAGAGTGGTTGTACAAGCTTGCAATCCCACCAACAATGGAGGAGTGTTCCTCTTTCTCCACATCCTCGCCAGCATCTGCTGTCACCTGAATTTTTGATCTTAGCCATTCTGACTGGTGTGAGGTGGAATCTCAGGGTTGTTTTGATTTGCATTTCCCTGATGATTAAGGATGTTGAACATTTTTTCAGGTGTTTCTCTGCCATTCAGTATTCCTCAGGTGAGAATTCTTTGTTCAGTTCTGAGCCCCATTTTTTAATGGGGTTATTTGACTTTCTGGAGTCCACCTTCTTGAGTTCTTTATATATATTGGATATTAGTCCCTTATCTGATTTAGGATAGGTGAAGATCCTTTCCCAATCTGTTGGTGGTTTTTTTGTCTTATTGATGGTGTTCTAACATCGAATAAGATCGACTTCCAACCCAAAGTTATCAAAAAAGACAAGGAGGGACTCTTAATACTCATCAAAGGTAAAATCCTCCAAGAGGAACTCTCAATTCTGAATATCTATGCTCCAAATGCAAGGGCAGCCACATTCATTAAAGAAACTTTAGTAAAGCTCAAAGCACATATTGCACCTCACACAATAATAGGGGGAGACTTCAACACACCACATCCATCAATGGACAGATCGTGGAAACAGAAACTAAACAGGGACACAGTGAAACTAACAGAAGTTACGAAACAAATGGATTTAATAGATATCTACAGAACATTTTATCCTAAAACAAAAGGATATACCTTCTTCTTAGCACCTCACGGGACCTTCTCCAAAATTGACCATATAATTGGTCACAAAACAGGCCTCAACAGATACAAAAATATTGAAAATTTCCCATGCATTCTATCAGACCACCATGGACTAAGGCTGATCTTCAATAACAGCATAAATAATGGAAAGCCAACATTCATGTGGAAACTGAACAACACTCTTCTCAATGATACCTTAGTCGAGGGAGGAATAAAGAAAGAAATTAAAGACTTTTTAGAGTTTATTGAAAATGAAGCCACAACATACCCAAACCTATGGGACACAAAGCAATTCTAAGAGGGAAACGTATAGCTTTGACTGCCTCCAAAAAGAAACTGGAGAGAGCACACACTAGCAGCTTGACAACACATCTAAAAGCTCTAGAAAAAAAAAGGAAGAAAATTCACCCAAGAGGAGTAGACAGCAGGAAATAATCAAACTCAGGGGTGAATTCAATGAAGTAGAAACAAGAAGAACTATTCAAAGAATTAACCAAATGAGGAGTTGGTTCTTTGAGAAAATCAACAAGATAGGTAAACCCTTACCTAGACTCACTAGAGGGCACAGGGACAACATCCTAATTAACAAAATCAGAAATGAAAAGGGAGACATAACAACAGATCCTGAAGAAATCCAAAACACCATCAGATCCTTCTACAAAAGGCTATACGCAACAAAACTGAGAAACCTGGACGAAATGGACAACTTTCTAGACAGATACCAGGTACCAAAGTTAAATCAGGATCAAGTTAACCATCTAAATAGTTCCATATCCCCTAAAGAAATAGAAGCAGTCATTAATGGTCTCCCAGCCAAAAAAAGCCCAGGACCAGATGGGTGTAGTGCAGAGTTCTACCAGACCTTCAAAGAAGATCTAATTCCAGTTCTGAACAAAATATTCCACAAAACAGAAGTAGAGGGAACTCTACCCAACTCATTCTATGAAGCCACAATTACTCTGATACCTAAACCACAGAAAGATCCAACAAAGATAGAGAACTTCAGACCAATTTCCCTTATGAATATAGATGCAAAAATAATCAATAAAATTCTCGCTAACGGAATGCAAGAACATATTAAAGCAATCATCCATCCTGAACAAGTAGGTTTTATTCCAGGGATGCAGGGATGTTTTAATATATGGAAATCCATCAACGTAATCCATTATATAAACAAACTCAAAGACAAAAACCACATGATCATCTCGTTAGATGTGGAAAGAGCATTCAACAAGATCCAACACCCATTCATGATAAAAGTCTTGGAATGATCAGATATTCAAGGCCCATACCTAAACATGATAAAAGCAATCTACAGCAAACCAGTAGCCAACATCAAAGTAAATGGTGAGAAGCTTGAAGCAATCCCACTAAAATCAGGGAATAGACAAGGCTGCCCCCTTTCTCCCTACCTATTCAACATAGTACTTGAAGTCCTAGCCAGAGCAATTCGACAACAAAAGTAGATCAAATGGATACAAATTGGAAAAGATGAAGTCAAAATATCACTTTTTGCAGATGATATGATAGTATATATAAGTGACCCTAAAAATTCCACCAGAGAACTCCTAAACCTGATAAACAGCTTCGGTGAAGTAGCTGGATATAAAATTAACTCAAACAAGTCAATGGCCTTTCTCTACACAAAGAATAACAGGCTGAGAAAGAAATTATGGATACAACACCCTTCTCAATAGTCACAAATAATATAAAATATCTTGGTGTGACTCTAACTAAGGAAGTGAAAGATCTGTATGATAAGAACTTCAAGTCTCTGAAGAAAGAAATCAAAGAAGATCTCAGAAGATGGAAAGATCTCCCATGCTCATGGATTGGCAGGATCAATATACTAAAAATGTCTATCTTGCCAAAAGCAATCTACAGATTCAATGCAATCCCCATCAAAATTCCAACTCAATTCTTCAACGAATTAGAAAGAGCAATCTGCAAATTCATCTGGAATAACAAAACACCTAGGATAGCAAAAACTCTTCTCAAAAATAAAAGTACCTCTGGTGGAATCACCATGCCTGACCTAAAGCTTTACTACAGAGCAATTGTGATAAAAACTGCATGGTACTGGTATAGTGACAGACAAGTAGACCAATGGAATAGAACTGAAGACCCAGAAATGAACCCACACACCTATGGTCACTTGATCTTCGCAATGGGAGCTAAAACCATCCAGTGGAAGAAAGACAGCATTTTCAACAAATGGTGCTGGCACAACTGGTTGTTATCATGTAGAAGAATGCGAATTGTTCCATTCCTATCTCCTTGTACTAAGGTCAAATCTAAGTGGATCAAGGTACTCCATATAAAACTAGAGACACTGAAACTTATAGAGGAGAAAGTGGGGAAAAGCCTCGAAGATATGGGCAGAGGAAAAGTTCCTGAATAGAACAGCACTGGCTTGTGCTGTAAGATCGAGAATCGATAAATGGGACCTCATAAAATTGCAAAGTTTCTGCAAGGCAAAAGACACCGTCAATAAGACAAACAGGCCACCAACAGATTGGGAAAGGATCTTTACCTATCCCAAATCAGATAGGGGACTAATATCCAATATATAAATGAACTCAAGAATGTGGACTCCAGAAAATCAAATAACCCCATTAAAAAATGGGGCTCAGAGCTGAACAAAGAATTCTCACCTGAGGAATACCGAATGGCTGAGAAGCACCTGAAAAAATGTTCAACATCCTTAATCATCAGGGAAATGCAAATCAAAACAACCCTGAGATTCCACTTCACTTCAGTCAGAATGGCCAAGATCAAAAATTCAGGTGACAGCAGATGCTGGCGAGGATGTGGAGAAAGAGGAACACTCCTCCATTGTTGGTGGGATTGCAAGCTTGTACAACCACTCTGGAAATCAGTCTGGCAGTTCCTCAGAAAATTGGCCATAGTACTACCCAAGGATCCCGCAATACCTCTCCTGGACATATATCCAGAAGATGTCCCAACCGGTAAGAAGGACACATTCTCCACTATGTTCATAGCAGCCTTATTTATAATAGCCAGAAGCTAGAAAGAACCCAGATGCCACTCAACAGAGGAATGGATACAGAAAATGTGGTACATTACACAATGGAGTACTACTCAGCTATTAAAAAGAATGAATTTATGAAATACCTAGGCAAATGGATGGACCTGGAGGGCATCATCCTGAGTGAGGTAACACAATCACAAAAGAACTCAAATGCTATGTACTCACTGATAAGTGGATATTAGCCCAGAAACTTAGTATACTCGAGATATAAGAAACAATTTGTTAAACACATGAAACTGAAGAAGAACGAAGACCAAAGTGTGGACACTTTGCCCCTTCTTAGAATTGGAAACAATCACCCATGGAAGGAGTTACAGAGACAAAGTTTGGAGCTGAGACAAAAGGGTGGACCATCTAGAGACTGCCATATCCAGAGATCCATCCCTTAATTAGCCTCCAAAGGATGACACCATTGCATACACTAGCAAGCGTTTGCTGAAAGGACCCTGATATAGCTGTGTCTTGTGAGACTAGGCCGGGGCCTAGCAAACACAAAAGTGGATGCTCACAGTCAGCTATTGGATGGATCACAGGGCCCTCAATAGAGGAGCTAGAGAAAGTATCCAAGGAGCTAAAGAGATCTGCAACCCTGTAGGTGCAACATTATGAACTAACCAGTACCCTGGAGCTCTTGACTCTAGCTGCATATGTATCAAAAGATGGCCTAGTCGGCCATCACTGGAAAGAGAGGCCCATTGGTCATGCAAACTTTATATGCCCCAGTACAGGGGAACGCCTGTCTCTCTGCCTGTCTCTCTGTTTGTCTCTGACTCTGTATCTCTTTGTCTCTGTCTCTCAGTATCTGCCTCTCAGTCTCTGTTTGTCTATCTGTCTCTCTCTCTCTCTCTCTCTCTCTCTCTCTCTCTCTCTCTTTCTCTCTCTCTCTCTGTCTCTCTGTCTGTCTGTCTCATTCTCTCTGTCTCTGTCTCTCTCTGTCTCTTTCTGTCTGTCTCATTCTCTCTGTCTCTGTCTCTCTCTCTCTCTCTCTCTCTCTCTCTCTCTCTCTCTCTCTCTCTCTCTCTCTCTCTCTCTCTGCCTGTTTATTGTGTACAGACTTGTCAGGGCCCAACAGCATGAAGTAAGAAACTTTGTTCAGGCTTAGGCGAAGGGAGTGGCATTTAAGAGCTGAGACCCTCATTGATGTGCCTTTTACCTATAAAATGCACCCTATCCCTCACTCAATATTTCTGACACCTTGGTAATTCACTTCCCTGAAATGTAAAGAAGGTTCTAGAACTATTGGAGTACCCAGTAGAGATTTGTCCAAAGTGGAGATCTGTGAAGGATATCCCAGGAAACCATGTGACCAACCACAGAGATGTCTGGATAGAGATGCATTTGTTCAAACTTCGCACAGATATATTTAGAGCACCGAGTTTGTCCAGGTAAAATAATAATATATCTGACAGCAGACAGAACTGCCAAGATTTGGTCGGGTGGGGGCTGGGACTTTTTGGTGATATTCTGTCTGGTCTTCTCTAGGTATTCATACTTCCACCCTCATTCTGTGGAGCATAAACAAGTAAGGAGCAGCCTCTGTACCTTCCTGCACACATGGATGGACAAGAACCCTGAGAACTTTTGTGAACCCTCAGACCTGTTACCTCTGACATACCTGAAGGCCTATTTGAGTGTGCACATGCCACACTCTGATCTTTTTATCCGTGTTGATAGGCTTCTGACCGAGTTGTGGGAAGAACAGGACAAGGATTCCAGTCCCAAGAATGAGGAACACACAGGTCTGGGAAGACACACATCCTCAGATCCAGAACTTAAATGTTGTAAATCTGTAGGGAAAGCAGCCACTCTGGAGCCAGATCCAACTTGTCCCTCTGAGCTGGAGAGCACAAAAGCCACCAGAAGGTTCTCGGACACATGCATAACTGCATCCAGATGTGGCAGCAGCCGTCCTGCCAGCACACCTGATAGCAGCTGTGTAACCTGTTTCTCAGCATGCTGGTAGATACAGGGTATCTTTCATGGATAGCACCCTTGCTGCAGTGGGTCTACCTACTTAGACAATGTCCCCCCCCACACACACACACCTTATCCCTTATTTGAGTCTATCTCACATCTGTGCTACAGAAAACACCAGTGCTTCTGCCTCTCAGGATCAGCCCCTGATTTCAATCCAGCAGCAGTTCCAACCCCGTACCCAGCCTTTTCCCTCCCCTGAGAAATAGCCCTTTTACTCTTCCTGATCTTTTCAAGGCTGCATTTATTTTAAGTCTTGGCTTTAATAAATATTTAGTGTTTGTTTTCCATTGTCTATGAAAACAATCTTATGAGAGAAAGTATCTTCAAAATATGAATATATTTAATAGGACACTATTTTAAGATTACTCAAAAGGCTTTTTAAGACAAAAATTAAAATTATTAATGTAAAGATTTAATAGGCTAAAATTTGATGCTTAAATTATAATGGATAAAAGCTTTAAGTGACCATTTATCTACAGAAGATATTCCCTTGACCAATGAAGCACATGAAGCAGTGTTCAACATCACTATTTGTCAGTAAACTATAAAGTTAACCTGAAGGGTCAGGAGTCTGAGGATGGACATTTCTCTCCACATACAGAAGCTTTGTCACCACCCTACAGGTACTGGGCATGCTGTTCATGAGGTGAGTGCCCATCTCAAAGCCTATAGTTCTTCGATCCTATTGCTGGTTCTGGGATATTCTCTCTCTTTCTCTCTCTCTCTCTCTCTCTCTCTCTCTCTCTCTCTCTCTCTCTCTCTCTCTCTCTCTCTCTGGAAATCAGTCTGGTAGTTCCTCAGAAAATTGGACACAGTACTACCAGAGGATCCCGCATATATCCAGCAGATGTTCCAACCGGTAAAAAGGACACATGCTCAACTATGTTCATAGCAGCCTTATTTGTAATAGCCAGAAGCTGGAAAGAACCCAGATGCCCCTCAACAGAGGAATGGATACAGAAAATGTGGTACATTTACACAATGGAGTACTACTCAGCTATTAAAAAGAATGAATTTATGAAATACCTAGGCAAATGGATGGACCTGGAGGGCATCATCCTGAGTGAGGTAACACAATCACAAAAGAACTCAAATGCTATGTACTCACTGATAAGTGGATATTAGCCCAGAAACTTAGTATACTCGAGATATAAGAAACAATTTGTTAAACACATGAAACTGAAGAAGAACGAAGACCAAAGTGTGGACACTTTGCCCCTTCTTAGAATTGGAAACAATCACCCATGGAAGGAGTTACAGAGACAAAGTTTGGAGCTGAGACAAAAGGGTGGACCATCTAGAGACTGCCATATCCAGAGATCCATCCCTTAATTAGCCTCCAAAGGATGACACCATTGCATACACTAGCAAGCGTTTGCTGAAAGGACCCTGATATAGCTGTGTCTTGTGAGACTAGGCCGGGGCCTAGCAAACACAAAAGTGGATGCTCACAGTCAGCTATTGGATGGATCACAGGGCCCTCAATAGAGGAGCTAGAGAAAGTATCCAAGGAGCTAAAGAGATCTGCAACCCTGTAGGTGCAACATTATGAACTAACCAGTACCCTGGAGCTCTTGACTCTAGCTGCATATGTATCAAAAGATGGCCTAGTCGGCCATCACCGACTAGGCCATCACTGGAAAGAGAGGCCCATTGGTCATGCAAACTTTATATGCCCCAGTACAGGGGAACGCCTGGGCAAAAAAAAATGGGAATGGGTGGGTAGGGAAGTGGGGGGGGGAGAGTATGGGGGACTTTGGGGATAGCATTGGAAATGTAATTGAGGAAAATTTGTAATAAAATATTATAATAATAATAAAAAAAGAAATATTGCTGTTTCATACTTTAGGATGTTTCCCATGTTTTTGTTGCTAGGAGACAGAATTACAACTTATTCTTATACAACAAGTTTATGCAATATAGCCTTGTAAAACTCACTCACCCAGTAGTATTAATGCATAAATCTGCTAACCATGGCACGGTTGCTCTTTATCTCTTCCTGAAGTTACATCACTGGCTAGGGATTCTAGTACACAGCTTAATGGAATAGTTAAAAGAAATAGTTGTCACTGCTTTCTAGGCTTGGAGGGGAAGCTTCCAGTATTTCCTGATTATGTATGTTAGCAAATGGCTTTTCTTGCTTTCTTTTGTTTTAGGTTAGTTATTTTATTTATTTGCATTTCAAATGTTGTCCCCCTTCCCAGTCTCCCCTCTGCAACCCCCCATTTTATACCCCCTTCTCTTTGCCTCCATGAGGGTGCTCCTCCATCCCCTCACTCACTCCTGCCTCACCACTCCAGCATTCCCCTTCCCTGGGGCATCAAGTCTCCTCAGGACCAAGGGCCTCCCCTTCCACTGATACCAGATAAGGCAATCCACTATTACATATGTAGCTGGAGCCATGGATCTTTCCATGTATACTATTAGTCCATGGGAACTCTGGAGGATCCAGTTAGTTGATACTGCTGTTCTTCCTATGAGGTTGCAATCCCCTTCAGTTCCTTCAGTCCTTCCCTTAACTCTCCCATTGGGGTCCATGGACTCAGTCCAATGGTTGGCTGTATCTGCATCTGTATTGGTCAGGATCTGGCAGAGCATCTCTGGGAGCAACCATACCAGGCTCCTGTCAGCAAGTACTTCTTAGCATCAGCAATAGTGTCTGGGTTTGGTGTGTGCACATGGGATGAATCTGAACAGGGAGTGTGTCTCTGGATGGCCTTTTCTCCAGTCTCTGCTCCATTTTTTGTCCCTGTTTCCTTTAGACAGGAACAACTGTAGAGTAAAAATTTTGAGATGGGTGGGTGGCCCCATCCCTCAACTGAGGGCCATGCCTATCTACTAGAGGTGGTCTCTACAGGTTCTATCTCCCCTTTATTGGGTATTGCGGCTAATGTCATCCCCGTTGGGTCCTGGGAACCTCTCTCTTCGCGAGTGTCTGGAAATTTCTAGTGGCTCCCCTGCCCTGTTCCACCCCCTCCCCCATTGCTACATATTTCTATTCATTTCCCTGACCCTCTAGATTTCTCACCTGTCTCTTTTAGTTCCCCCCCCCCCATTTTTCCCTCCCCCTCCTCTCTCCCTCCCAGATCCCTCCCTCCTTCTACCTTGAGTGATTACTTTGTTTACCCTCCTTTTTGTTTGTTTTCTTTTCTTTTCTTTTCTTTTGTTTTGTTTTTCGAGACAAGGTTTCTCTGTGTAGCCCTGGCTGTCCTGGAACTCACTTTGTAGACCAGGCTGGCCTCAAACTCAGAAATCTGCCTGACTCTGCCTCCCAAGTGCTGGGATTAAAGGCGTGCGCCACCATTGCCCAGCTTTGTTCACCGTTTTAAGTAGGACTGAAGCAACCACATTTTGGTCTTCCTTCTTGTTAAGCTTCATATGCTCTGTGAGTTGTATCATGTGTTTTTATAAATAGGGAAATGTTACTAAAGGTAAATTCTATGAGAATACTAATTATAAAGAAACTTTCCCTTCTAAAGGTGGGGTTAATAGAAACACTAAGTTATTTCTCATTGCTTCCTGCTACATTCACATTGACGTCTTGGATGCATGCACAGGCATATGGGAGTGTATTGTGGTTTTATGTATATGTGTATGTAGGGAAAGCCAACCACACAGAAATTACATGTTCCTAGAATGATATAAAAACACTTAAAGCATTTTTTGGACAGTAAAAATAACATCATAAAGCATAGTACCAGTATTACATTTAGAAGGACTTGCTCACAAGATCACAATATGTGAAATCTCTCAAACCTAGCAACCTTGTAAAAAGGTTAACATGTTTAAAAATTTTGTTCACAAACACAAATCAATTGAAGGAAACATTAAATGCTAACAACCATAATTTATTTTGCAGCTTTGTTTCTAAATACAGAAAGTTTTTTTTTCATACTACACCAGTGTAATACTAGGCAAATATTTGGGAATTTTAGCCTTCAAATTCTGGAGAGTTTAATCATATTATATCTGTAAATTTGGGTATTCTGAAACCTACAGTAACCCAATTAAAATCTGTAAACTAACTCCTAGAGTGAGACCTTCTTTTCTTCTGTTTAGATTTTTCACCAACCTAAATAATAAATAGATTACCATCAATCACATGTAGGTTATACTACAGAGAGTTTTCACAGATTCCTTACATGTGTTCAAATCCTCATATGACACTGCTTGAGCCTTTTGAATAACCTACACAGGACTTTGGGGGAAAAACAAGTTATTACTTTAAAGATCCATTATTAGTTTTTTTTTAACCTTATGTACTTTATTTTATGCACAAGTGGTTTTCCAGCATATATGTGCATATATGTATATATGTTCATGTACCATATGTGTGCCTAGTACTCAGGAGAGAATATTGAATCCCCCTGAAACTGGATTTATGGATGATTGTGAGCCACCATGTTGTCCTAAGAGTGAACCTGGGTTCTCTGCAAAAGCAATAAATATTCTTAACTGCTGAGCCATATCTCCAGCTCCAAGATTCATACACGTGCCTACTCCCCTTCATGGTTAGAGAATGCAATCAATGTGGCTTTTAGTTCAAATTATTAGTTCAAATAATGAGATATAATTGTTTCATTTAATTTTTTTTAATAATGATGGGGCTTTGTTCAGTCTTCTTGAAAGCAATATCATCTCACTTTGGACACTCTGGCAATTAAATAGCAGGCCAGCAGAAGCACTGCTGACCTTCTTGCTCCATAAGGTCAAATGGCTAAGGACTGGATGATAAAGCTAAAATGTCAATATTGAAACTGATAAGAGAATTATGGCTCTCTTGTAAAGTGTCAAAGCAAAGACCCTGACACTTGAGTGTGCATTAGATACGCGATTAATAAATGACTTAAACAACCAAATGGAATGTGCTCTGCAGCCTCAGACCAATCACCGGCTGGATCATCTGAGCCCTAAGTAAATAACATGTCCGTACAGCCTAAGAGTCTTTCACAGACTGTTTTACTCAGCCAAAGTTTTTTTCGCTGGGCTCTGGAAACCCAGTGGTAGCAATGAAAACGAAAGGCATCCCTGTGATCGCTGCTGCTGGAGACTGTATGGCCCAGACACTGCAGAAATGTTGACTCACTACTCATGTGCACCAGCTGGAAGTCACCACGAACATTGCATAAATAAATAAATATATAAATAAATAAATAAATAAATATATAAATAAATGCCATTTACTCTAAGAACTTCATGGGGCATCTTCCTCAGAGGTGATTCTGAAACCTTCGATCTGTTAGGTCCTTATTTCACTCAGACTATAAAGTTGTAATAAAAAACTATACTACAAGCTTGATGGTGACCTAATTTGCCTAGATACCTGCTTACTGGAACAGAAAGAATTAGCTCAATAGCAAATTTCAATAGCAAATGTGAGAGCTTTAGCATCTAACCTCTGCAGGAGCAAATAAATGAGATTGGTTTGTGAAGGGAAACAAACACACAAACACCAGAGTATCAATTTGTGGAACCTGAAGTTTTCATTTTTATTTGGAAAAAAAATGATGACAGCATGAAATGTACAGAAGATAATAGAGCACAAGTAATTTGCTACATGAATTATAAGCATAAATTCAGAAAAAGAAACAAGCATGAAAATATTAAATTTTAAATGCAATTTGTAAACTACTCTCAGGAAAAGTTCATCTTGGCACATAGAAAAGGCAATAGCCCTGAATAGAATTTACTAAGGACCCCCACCCCCAGGACTTCTGAAATCTGCCATTGTCTTGCGTGGGTTAAAGGAGCGCTGGGTCTAAAAAGCGCTTTAAATCATAGTGTTGTGCTTCACTTGGCCTTAACTATTTTACAGCCCTAAGTTTAACTTAATTAATAATAAGCTAAATAATTCAAGGCACACTGATTGCATTTGGTTGCAAAGTAGACAGAGAAGAAACAATTTTCAAGTCAAAAATATTCTGAGATGAGATTGATTTTATCTGGCACAATGTCTTACACACGTATGCAATTTAAGGAATAAAAAGTACCAGAAGTAAAACGCTTTTAAGTGAAAGAAAGAAGTATATGCCGTTGTTTTTGTGCATGTTTAAATATATTAACCTGGGGGGGAAATCCCATCATTTGGGCTGAAATTCCTTTGAGGGGTGTTTTATTTCCACATGGGCTGAGAAGCAGGCAGGCAGAGCAACTTGCCAGACGATGCTGTGGCTTCTTTATAACTAGAATGTCACCTCCGACATGAGTCTCTGCAATAGAAATGTAATCCATTATTTCTATGGTCATTTTGGTGTGTGTGTGTGTGTGTGTGTGTGTGTATGTATGTGTTTATACATGTATGTATGTATGGCCTGGAACTAGCTCTACAGCCCAGTGGCCTCAAACTCTCTGTTCTCTTGCTTCAGCCTTCCCAGCACTGCTGTTACAGCACACACCACCACAACTGGCTTGCTTCTCAGTTCCTGTCTTTGTAAAGTCAAATGAATGACTCATCTCAACATCATCTTTTAAAGCATGATTATGTGTACTCATATTGTGTATATATCCGTATATGTGGGTTGCAGGTATGTAGGTAAACATGTGTGTGTGTTTGTGTGTGTGTATTCAAATTGAGTATATATCCATATGTATGGGTTGCAGGCATGTGTATGTAGGTGAACGTGTGTGTGTATGTATCTGTGTGTGTGTGTGTGTGTGTGTGTATGTGTGTGTGTGTGTGTGTGTGTGTACATGCGCAAACAGGCCAAAGAACATCAGGTGTTATAATGAAGAACATCTTCCACACCCTTTGAGACATGATCTCTCATAACTTCTTTAAAACTTTAAGGTAAAGGAGTTGTGGGCTGTACAACACTGTATTGTGTATGTTTTCCTTGGTAGCAAGACCCAGGAATAGGTTTTCCTACATTCCCAATGCCTGTGATTAAAACATTAGTCACTTTATTTTCTGACTCCATAACTGGACAAATGTGCAAAGACCCAGTTCTGACAAGCCCTTCCAGACCATCAACAGGCAGGGTTCAAATACCAACTGCTTTCCTCTGACTTTCTTGCTCACATCGGACCAACTCCTCCAATTTAATTCATCTACCAATAACTTAAAGAAACATCACTTACTATAATTGGTCTAAACCAGTGGGTTGCCAATTATACAAAGTAGAACATTTCTTTCTGAAATCCATTCAATCTGTCTGGAGGGTCAGGCTTACATTACAGTAGCATTCGCCTGTTCTACTCTCATTCTCACACATATTCAGGGAGTTTTATAGAGTCTATCTGAGGTATAATAGTAGAACAGATTACATTCAAAACCACATGAAAACCAAAATGTCTTTTGTTGTTGTTGTTTCTCTAGAACAGGGTTTCTCTTTATAGCCCTCCCTGGCTGTCCTAGAACTTGCTTTGTAGACCAGGCTGGTCTCCAACTCAGAAAGCTACCTGCCTATGCCTCCAAAATGCTGGAATTAAATGTAAGTGCTATCAGCCCTGGCTCAGGATATATTTAAATAAGCCAGTTTTTAAAGACATTTGCAAGAGTGTTTTATTTCCCACTAGTTTTTTTTAATTTTAAAAAATGGTCACTTTGTAATAAAAATCATTTACTTACTCAAAATTATAGTAGGTTTCCTAATCTAAATCTTTGTTATTTCTAATTTTTAATATATAATAAAGTATATTTTCAGGAGTTATAAGTTACATCAAGAATAAAATTTCTTTTTGGGAATAGTTGCATATTATATATGCCCATGGCCCTTGAAGGCCAGAAAAGGACACAGGATTCCCTAAAACTGGAGTTACAGATGGTTGCAAGCCAGTACTCTCAATTGCTATATATTTACATCTATAAGTGGCTGGAGAGATGGCTTAGGATTCTGTCACTCAAAATATGAGAACTGCTAATACAGACAATTAAGACCAATCTGCTGTAAATTATAGATAACCCTTCTCAAACTAATATGGTTGATATTAATTAAAAACTGGTTGTGGGGACTGGAGAGATGGCTCAACAGTTAAGAGCACTAACTGCTCTTCCAAAGGTCCTGAGTTCAAATCCCAGCAACCCAATGGTGACTCACAACCATCTGTAATATCTGATGCCCTCTTCTGGTGTGTCTGAAGAAAGCTACAGTGTACTCATATACATAAAATAAATAAATCTTTAAACAAAAAACTAGTTGTTTAAAAAAAACAAAGAAATAATTGTGAAAAGTAATTCCTAAAGTACATTTGTAGCTTTACATCTGAGCCTACCCCTTATACATAAGTAGAAACCACAGCTCTGGACAAAATGATACAGAACTCCATATATACATATACAAAAAGCACATAGCAAACATCTACATAAAACCTGTCGTTAGCACTGAAGCAATTTCCAAGATTTGGTGTGTCCCATAATTATAGAAGATATTACTACTGTGGTAACTAGATGAAAGGAACACAAGACATTTCAGTAGTATTTTTGTTAACTTCCTAACCTTATAATTGCAAAAATTAAGCTTAAAGAAAATTTACATATACACAAAGAGATGTTATGAAATAAACACTTTACTTAAAAAAAAAATAAAATTGATAGGGTCATGAAATCACACATTGATAATTCTAGCACTTGACAGCCTAAGGCAGGAATGGGATCAGCCTGTGCTGCCATAGAGAGAGTCAGGCTGGAAAAATAACTAACAATCAAAGTGATGTGTTTATAGACATTTGGAAATTGGCTATTTAAGTAACTTCAGTAGTGCTCTGTGTATAACTGATTAGTGAATGCTGACAAGACTCACTTAGATTCTTTTCACTATGGAACATACTCAATAAACCTCAAGAATCCTGAGAAAATATTGTTCATTATGTGCCCTGCCTATGAATCAGTAAAAGCGCCTCTGAAATATTGATGTCGTATGCCATACTAACCATTTGTGTCCTATCTTCTCCATGGTCATTGTTAGAGGAGAAATAATTGTATGAATGTTCAGCAATTGCAGCAGTGCCTTCTGCAGATGGTAACATCCCATTCCAAGCTAGAAGACAAACAACAAGAGTAGCAGTTAATTAAAGGATCCGGTTCTCCACCACAGGAGAAGCAAGATCACTGCTACAGTCAAAGCTGTGACCTTCATTTTTGCCTTGCTGTACATAATAAAATTGCACTTAGGTTTCACTATTTTTGAATTTGACATTTCAGAAAGGACTGGGCCTACAGTATACTTCTTTAAATTTCAGGATGGTTGGAAGTTAGGATTTATGTGCATTATTAAAAGTTATATTTTATATTTCTTACAAATAACCCTCACAAACAAAACAATAGTTCTGAATCTTCATTCTATAATAAATTTATTGATTGCATTCAAATAGTACTTGATAGATTCCATCTGGTGTTGCTATTATTTGGGCTTAGATTGTCTCTTTTAGTAGGCAGAAAGCATGCATTACACATTTCATGACTTATAAGATCCTGCTTATAGCCAGGTATGGTAGTGTACAACTTTGATCCAAGCATGTGGAAGACAGAGGCATGCAAAGCTCTACAAGTCCAAGTCTAGCATTGTCTACATAGCAGGTTCTAGGCCAGCTAATGCTACATAGTGAGACTCTGTATCCCCGCCCCCAACACAGACAGAGAAAAATGAGCTTGTAGGTATAAGGTATAAGATAATATATATATATATATGTATATATATATATATATATACACACACATATATATATATATTACACACACACACACACACACACACACACACACATGATCTTATTTAGATAAAGTAATCTGTGATGGTTAGTTTTAATGGTCAACTTGACACAACCTAGAATCAGATGGGAAAACAGTCTCAGTGAGGGTTTGATGAGACCATGTTGGCCTGTGAGCAAGTCTGTGGGGGATTATATTGATTACCTTAATTGATGTAGTAAGACCTAGCCTGAAAGTGTGCAGCATCGTTTCTTGGTTTGGAATCCTGGGCTTCATAAACATAAAAAAAAAAAGCTATCCAACAAGCTCTTTATAAAAGCACAGTAGCGTGAATGCATTTCTTTCTCTCTGCTTCCTGACTGTGGATGTGACTAGCTGCTTCTGGCTTCTGCAACTCTGACTTCCCTGCTATTATAAACTGTAACCTGGAATCATAAACTGTAATTAAAAAAAAAAAAAAAAACCTTTCCTCTCTAAATTGTCTTTGCCAAGGTATTTCAGCTTAGTAACAGAAAAGAAACTAGGTCAAAATTTAAGTCACAAACTTTCAGAATTCCATCTTGGCCACAGTAAACTATTCATGTCACCTTGGAAATAATTATGTCAATCTTCTCTGACATGGTTTCCCTACCTGTCAAATGAAGGCATTAATACTAGGGTCTCACATTGTTGCTGGGATTGGGAGTCACAACACACTGATCTGAGGGAACTAACCTTGAAATGAATAACGAACACAGAATAAGGTCCTCATTACTTGTTTCTCCTCAACTAGTAGGGTTAAGGATGTAATGAAGTACTAAGTATGTGGTATTTCCCTGGGAGTCTATGCTATTGTTGCCAACGTTATTTAGGAGATCTTGTATGCTTGTAAAGCACCACCATAATATGATACTTAACCACATTCCACTTTAATTGCTTGCTGAATTATCTACCTTCCTAGCACTGTACAGATGGCAACTGTGTGTATTTTAATTAGACTATAGATGAAACTCTACAAAATTCCCAATGCATTGATCATACTAACATTTGGTGAATCAAATGGATTGTGTCAAATCACTTCAAATGGCACAATTTTCATATGAAAACAAGTACCCCAGCTCTGGGCTCAAGAACCAGGAGATGAACTATCCATTGAAGCTGAAGCAAGGGCTGCAGTCATGCCTGTGACTTGATCACAGATCAGCCCTATATACAAAGTTAGTCAATTCACATAGCTGGGCCTGACATTCAAAGATCTGAGGCAGAGAAAGCCAACAAATTTGTCTTCAAATCCCCAGGTAATTACCAATTTCATGGGTCCGGGACCCCCATTTTGAAAAATAGTGCTCTTTAGTGTGCAAGAATTAAAACCCTTCTAAAACAGGTCCTTTCTTTTCTTTATACAAAAATAACACATGGTTAGATTTTTTTGTCCAAATTAGCAATAGGAGTTAAAAACTCACATAATTATGAATCGCGCCTTCAGCTAACCAAGATGGATACATACCTGCGGAACTAACCAAGATGGATACATACCTGCTGAACTTGCCTCTGCCTGAGCTAGCACAGCTGCCTCCCTGACCTTTATCAGGGTACCAGCTTGCTCCACTTCTGCTCCTGCTTCCGTGGCATCGAAAAGAGTTTCCTCACACACAAAAAAAGGTGAGCTTTTGCATAGCCTAAGAAAAGTGAGAAATTAAAATAGCCTATCTTAATACTATGTGTTAAGAATAAGCTGAGAAACTATTCCAACAGCTGATGTGCCCTTATTTAAGTTTGTATAATAGTTGATAATATGAAGAGCTTCAGTCTTGGAGTTTAAGCCAGCATGCTACCTTTATGCAAAGATACACCTGCTTCCTTCTAGACTCAAGGCATGAATGTGTACAATCTGTGTTGTTCTGAAGACTTCTCTCTTAATACATCAGGTAAGGTGTGTATAAATATGTAGGTAAAATTTTAACCTAATCACACTGGTGTGTTTGTACCAGCTTCTGTTTCACCAACTACTACATACAACAAACATAAAGTCTTCACTTCTGTTTGAACAACATGAACCTTGCCAGAAAGACTTTTAAAGTGGTCTGGTTCTCCTTAAAATCCCAATGAAAATTACATACTGTCTCAGATTTTAAGTCTAACATATGGCTTAGACCTAAGAAAATATGTTATCTGATGAGTTACTGCTATTACAGAAGGCTGATGGTTGTCTAAGATACTGGAATTTCATTGTTGGGTGCTATGTGCAGCAAACAGAAACTGGCAAGAATAATATTTCGGAGGGGGGCGCTGAAGAGATGGCTCAGTGGTTAGGAGTGATTGTTGCTCTTGCAGAAGAACCAGAGTCAGTTCCCAGCACACTCTTGATGGCTATGACCTATCTGTAGTTTAAGTTGTAGGGAAACCAGCACCTTCTTCTGGCCTCTCTGAACACAAGGCATGCATGTGGTACACATATGCACATGTAGGCAAAATATTCATACACATAAAAGGAAATAAATAAACCTAAATAAATTTAAAGAATTTTATTTCTGAATGAAATGATCACTTACTCGGCATTCTGCTGCTGGGGAAAAAGGTGGTCCTGGTCTAGTGACTGATCCTGCTGGGTTTTAGCTATAGAATAAAACATTCAGAAGTCATGCTTCTTACTCTTTTGAAGGCCAATGACTTTCACACACACCACAAAGGTAAGGGGGGAAGAGAAAGGGGGACCTGGGGGGAGACAGAAGTAGAACCAAATGAACATGGAAACACACACACACCTTTCAGGAATTTGAACTGACCAACAAACAGGAAGGCCAGTTTGAACTTAGAGTCTGGAAAGTCCAAACCATGTATTACTTTAGTTAAAATGTACAGTCTGGGGGCTGGGGTATCAGCTCAGTAGGCAAAGCAGTTTCTGCACAAGCATAAGGACCTGTGTTTGCATCTCCAAAACTCACTCACTCACATACACACACACGCACACGTTAATAAGCACCTGTCTGTGATCCCAGCACTTATACAGTAAGATAGAGGGCAGAGGCAGGAGAATTCCTGGAAGCTCCAGTGCTAGCAATCCTGTCCTTCGTCAACAGCAGAACAATGAAAAGAGATCCTCCCTCAAACAAGGTAGAATGTAATTAATTGGTCCTTGGATCTCCAAATGCTCACTGTGGAGCGTGCGCGTGCATACACACACACCTACAGTCACATACACAAGCACAATATGATATATATATATATATATATATCATATATATATTGACATATTGACACATATGTTCACATTCACAAGCATTCATATATACACCATACACACACATCTATGTTCGCATTCACAAGCTCTTACATATACATCATACACATATACATCTATAGTGACATACACAAGTATATACAAATATAGCATACATATACATATCTCTAGTAACATATCCAATTATATGCATATATACCATACACACACATCTATAGTCACATTCACAAGCATGTATACATACATTAGAGAGAGAGAGAGAGAGAGAGAGAGAGAGAGAGAGAGAGAGAGTCTTATTTTCTTAAGCATAAGTTCAAGACAAGCAATTCTCCATCCTATCCTTACTGGATATTAGTTCTGTGAGGTTCTTCTTACAGTCTCCTCCCAGGAATGTCTCGAAATTGACACCTTGTTCATTCTCAACTGGTTCTGAAGCACCAGGGTTCACCTTGGAATTCAAACTAGTTGGGATTTTTTTTTAAGCTCTCTGAATCTCAGTGTTACTTTTTTAAGTTTAACAAATCCTTGCATCATTATTAGATTATCAGCCCGATTCTCAAGAAGATTTTTCACAAAATCCAAGCTAATAAGTTGTCATTGTGTTTCTCCATATACTTGAAATTACCAGTCAAAGAAAGGGGGTGGGTCCAGAAGGGAAGGGAGATAGAGAGAAACTGGGAGGAGTAGAAGGAAAGGAAACTGTAATCAGGACATGTTACATGAAAAGATCGATTTTCTACTGAAAAAAAAAAATGGCCGGGTGTGGTGGCGCACGCCTTTAATCCCAGCACTTGGGAGACAGAGGCAGGCGGATTTCTGAGTTCGAGGCCAGCCTGGTCTACAAAGTGAGTTCCAGGACAGCCAGAGCTACACAGAGAAACCCTGTCTCAAAAAACAAAAAAACAAAAAAACAAAAAAAAAAAAAAAAACCCAACAACAAGGAAACTACCATTCATAAGTTCCTTCTGCTGCACCAAAATTTTTCTCATTTCTTTTAGCCATAACATCTTCACATCAACATTTGGAGCCTAAAAATTAAAACAGAACAGAAAAGTATGTTTCTTTTTAAAAAGAATGCTTTTATAATAAAACAAATGCAATTAAACATGAGTCATTTTATAAAACACCAGATTCAAATTATACCCTTTTGCTTCTTAAATCATTTTGGATGCTGATCATTAGTTATCAGATTAGATGAGACATTGTAGTCGAAAATATACTTTCTGGAGGTTGCTCAGAAAATTGGACATAGTACTATCAGAAGATCCAGCAATACCTCTCCTGGGCATATATTCAGAAGATGTTCCAACATGTAATAAGGACACATGCTCCACTATGTTCATAGCAGCCTTATTTAGAATAGCCAGGAGCTGGAAAGGACCCAGATGTCCCTCAACAGAGTAATACATACAGAAAGTGTGGTACATTTATACAATTATACTCAGCTATTAAAAAACAATGCCTTCATGAAATTCTCAGGCAAATGGATGGAACTAGAAAATATTATCCTGAGTGAGTTAACTCAGTCACAAAAGAACACACATGATATGTACTCCTTGATAAGTGAATATTAGGCAAAGAACGTGGAATACCCACAATACAACTCATGTAACACATGAAGCTCAAGAGGAAGGAAGACCAAAGTGTGAATGCTTCAGTCCTTCTTAGAATGGAGAACAGAATACCCATGGGGGGAGATACAGAGACAAACTGTGGAGCAGAGACTGGAGGAAAGGCCATCCAGAGACTGTCCCACCTGGGGATCCATCCCATATACAGTCACCAAACCCAGACACTATTGCTGATGCCAAGAAGTGCTTGCTGACAGGAGCCTGATATAGCTGTCTCCTGAGAGGCTCTGCCAGTGCCTGACAAATATAAAGGTGGTTGCTCTCAGCCAACCATTGGACAGAGCACAAGGTCTCCAATGGAGGAGCTAGAAATAGGACTGAAGTAGCTTAAGGAGCTTGCAGCCCCATAGGAAGAACAACAATATGAACCAACCAGTACCCCCAGAGCTCCCAGGGACTAAACCACCAACCAACAAGTACATATGAAGGGGAAGGACTCATGGATCCAGCTGCATATGTAGCAGAGAATGGCCTTATTGGTCATCAATGGGAGGAGAGGCCCTTGTTCCTGAGAAGGCTCAATGCCCCAAATGAAGGGGAGTGCCAGGACAGGGAAGCAGGAGTGGGTGGGTTGGTAAGCAGCAGGATGGGGGATCTGATAGGGAGTTTTTGGAGGGGAAACCAGGAAAGGGGATAACATTTGAAATGTAAATAAAGAAAATATCTAATAAAAAAAATTACTTTAGCAGATAAAATATTCCCTGCGGAGGGGGATTGCCTTGAGGAACAGAATAATCACTATTTTATATATATATCTTGCAGAGGACCAGACTTTGATAGCTCAAAATGCCCGGTAACTCCAACTCCAGGGGATCTATTGCCCTCTGCTGGCTTTCAAAAGCACTGCACAAATGAACCCCACACATACACACACATACACACACCTAAACCCTTAGCATGAATTCAGTGGGAGTAACCAACTGTTTTCTGATTAGATTTAAGGCCTGCTCCACTAGAAAAATGACAGGCCTGGTATTGCAAAGCCGGTCAAGAACCCAAGGTTGGGGTTAGTGTTAGGGGTGAATCTACTAGTTTTATTTTGTTAAGTGGACAGAATATCAAACTGCCATCTAAATTGATATCTCCCTACCTTAGTGCATCTTTCAGAACTCATCAGAGATGTTTATTTGTGCAGTGTCTGAAGATTAACAAAGAAGTTCGAAACTGCTTCCAGGGTCAATTAAGTGGCTGTAGGATGCTCAGACTTAAATGATCATCATTATCACACTCCTTCCTCATGGCTCAGAAACCATCACAGAAGAGGGAGCAGAAAAAGCATAAGATCTGGGGGTTAGAGAAGACCAAAGCAAAGCTGTCTTCTGGATATTACAGGACTCCTGTACTCAAGAACTCATAGCAGCTGTGGCTGCCACCACAAGTCCTCACAAGACCAAGCCAGCCAATGTTCCAACATGGAGTGGGAAGAGCTATGAATTCCTAACCAATAGATGGTTACTGAGTTCTCTTCTGGAATAAAGACAGACAGTTTTCCTTAAGAATGAGGCTCTTGGGCTGGAGAGATGGTTCAGTGGTTAAGAGCTACTGGTTGTTCTTCCAAAGGACCCAGGTTCAATTCTCAACACCCACATGGCAGCTCACACCTGTCTGTAACTCCAGCTCCTGACCTTCTCACACCAGTGCACATAAATTAACATAAAATATTTTTTAAATGAGGCTCTTGATAGATTCTCCAATGGATACCCTCACACACAGGAATATAAATTGAAATTGATGGGTTATGAGATTTAAATAAATAAATAAATAAGTAAATAAATTTAAATCTTGATGCCAACTATGGTTTCCAGAAGTATAACCAACCTGAACAATGTAAATTTCTTCCTTCTCACTATACCGTATTTCAAATTTGCGGTTATCACCTTTCACATGTTCTGTGATGCCGACATCTTCCATCTATAAAAAAAAAAAAAAAAATCAAACTTTTCCTGAGCGTTTCATTACAAATACGGGATTTCGATCACTATATTCTATCATAATCTAAAGGAAAAAGAATGTCTGGCTTAAGCAAAATACACATTTTACTTTCACTAAGGAAATGAAAATGAAGAGGATAGTCCTAGGCATGCACTGAGAGTTGAGACACTATGCTCCATGCCACTGACTGGTATAAATGTCATCAGACTGAATACCCAGAGCAGCCTATATAAGGGTGAATTCTGCTGGAAATGAACTCCACAATATAAAAAAAAAAAAAATTGTCAGAAGTAAAAGTAATTAAATGCCAATGGGGAAAGTCACCTGTAATTGATTAATTTCATTGATTTCTAAAGTAATTATTCACACATAAATTTGATCTTACAAATTGATTCTCTATGAGATATAAATAGCAAATTTATGGATCAGAAAAGAGCCAGCCAAGTTCAAAGGTTTTCTCTTTTCGCCAATCCCTCGGCCTCTACAACAAACAAAATACATAAGTAGAAAGAGTGATAACCTTCTCACCACTAGTAAAGCTTGTGTAATGTACAACATTGGCTAATTCCATCTAATTCCATGTGGTAAAACTTCACTCTCTTATGTAACATCATTAAGTTCTTCTCTGCCTTTCCTCTTTTCTTTCAATTCCCTCCTAATTGTTTGAAGAAAGATCATACTGCTCCATGTATAAACCCCCAAAATGACCCTAATGAAAACTAATAAACATTAAGGGTAGTACTGACAAGATTCCTTCATTAACGTAAAGGAAACCAGTTATACAGACAAATTCAACTGACTCTACTGATTATGAAGCCTCTGACATTCCCTTGAATGCACTCCAAAGTTACTTTCAAATGTTCCCAAATATATCCTTCCTGTACCACTCTACCTCTGCTCAAATATTAAGATATAAGAATACTTATATTCAATCTTTTAAAAATGAATTACATTTCATCATATGACTGTCTAAATAGGATGATATGTAGCTGACATACAGAGTTCAAAATCAGAGAAGACCAGACTAGAGCTCCCTATGTCACTAGGATTCATCAGCCATGTGTCTTAGTGTAAGGCCCTGAAGTTTTCTGAAATTCCCATGTATTCACCTACAAAATTGGGAATGCATGTATTTCAGAGAGTTGATATAAAGATATGAATTATTAAACAACATACTCAGTTCATATACATTTTTGTGGGGTTGAATGCACTCCTGTATGTGTGATCACATGTATATGGGTACATTTGTATATGTACCTGTGTGGAAGCCAGAGGTTGATATCAGATATCTTTCACAATACCTCTCCGCGTTATTTCTGGTGATCCCCGAGATCAGAAGATCCAGCTAGTCTAACTAGACAACATACTGTTGGGATCCCCCAGAGATGAGATTACGAAGGGCAAACACACCCACATAGCACTTTACATGGGTGCTAGTGATCTGAACTCCAAACCTTGCACTTGAATAACAAGCTCTTTGACCCTTCTCCCCAATTCAAAAAATGAGCTTTGAAGTTATAGCTAATATATACAGCACGTAATTATTGATTGAATGTACTTGGAGATTTCCCTGGGAATCAAACCCTGTTTATGTGACACGAAGTTAGCACTATATGAGTATGTGTTAAATTCAAACATCAGTTGATAATAATTTCTTTAAATTTTTATTAGGAATTTTCCTCATTTACATTTCCAATGCTATCCCGAAAGTCCCCCATACCCTCCCCCCCAATCTACTACCCAACAACTCCCACTTTTTGGCCCTGGCATTCCCCAGTACTGAAGCATCTGAAGTTTGCAAGACCAATGGGTCTCTCAATCCAATGATGGCTGACTAGGCCATCTTCTGATACATATGAAGCTAGAGACAAGAGCTCTGGGGGGTAGTGGTTAGTTCATATTGTTGTTCCACCTATAGGGTTGCAGAACCCTTTAGCTCCTTGGGTATTTTCTCTAGGTCCTCCATTGGGGGCCCTGTGGTCCATCCAATAGCTGAATATGAGCATCCACTTCTGTGTTTGCTAGGCCCCTGCATAGCCTCACAAGAGACAGCTATATCAGGCTCCTTTCAGCAAAATCTTGCTAATGTATGCAATGGTGTCAGCATTTAGAGGCTGATTATGGGATGGATCCCCGGGTATGGCAGTCTCTAGATGGTCCATCCTTTCATCTCAGCTCCAAACTTTGCCTCTGTAACTCCGTCCATGGGTGTTTTATTCCCAGTTCTAAGAAGGGGCAAAGTGCCCACACTTTGATCTTCATTCTTCTTGAGTTTAATGTGTTTTGCAAATTGTATCTTGTATCTTGGGTATTCTAAGTTTCTGGGCTAAAAACCACTCATCACTGAGTACATATCATGAGAGTTGTTTTGTAATTGGGTCATCTCACTCAGGATAATACCCTCCAGGTCCATCTATTTGCCTAGGAATTCCATAAATTCATTCTTTTGAATAGCTAAGTAGTACTCCATTGTGTAAATGTACCACATTTTCTGTATCCATTCCTCTGTAGAGGGACACCTGGATTCTTTCCAGCTTCTGGATATTATAAATAAGGCTGCTATGAACATAATGGAGCATGTGTCCTTCTTACCAGTTGGAACATCTTCTGGATATATGCCCAGAAGAGATATTACGGGATCCTCCAGTAGTACTATGTCCAGTTTTCTGAGGAACCGCCAGAATGATTTCCAGGGTGGTTGTACAAGCTTGCAATCCCACCAACAATGGTAGAGCATTCCTCTTTCTCCACATGCTTGCCAGCATCTACTGTCACCTGAATTTTTGATCTTAGACATTTTGACTGGTGTGAGATGGAATCTCAGGGTTGTTTTGATTTGCATATCCCTGATGATTAAGGATGCTGAACATTTTTCAGGTGCTTCTTAGCCATTTGGTATTCCTGAGGTGAGAATTCTTTGTATAGCTCTGAGCCCCAATTTTAATGGGGTTATTTGATTTTCTGGAGTCTACCTTCTTGAGTTCTTTATATATATTGGCAATTAGTCCCCTATCTGACTTAGGATAGGTAAAGATAATTCCCAATCTCTTGGTGGTCTTTTTGTCTTACTGACTGTGTCTTTTGCTTTACAGAAGCTCTGCAATTTTATGAGGTCCCATTTGTCAATTCTCGATCTTACAGCACAAGCCATTGCTGTTCTATTCAGGAATATTTCCCCTGTGCTCATATCTTCAAGGCTTTTCCCCACTTTCTCCTCTAATAAGTTTCACTGTCTCTGGTTTTCTGCGGAGTTCCTTGATCCACTTAGATTTGACCTTAGTACAAGGAGATAGGAGTGGAACAATTTGCATTCTTCTACATGATAACCGCCAGTTGATCCAGCACCATTTGTTGAAAATGCTGTCTTTTTTCCACTGGATGGTTTTAGCTCCCTTGTCAAAGATCAAGTCACCATAGGTGTGTGAGTTCATTTCTGGGTCTTCAAGTCTATTCCATTGGTTTACTTGTCTGTAGCGATACCAGTACAATGCAGTTTTTATCACAGTTGCTCTGTAGTACAGCTTTAGGTCAGGCATGGTAATTCCACGAGAGGTTCTTTTATGCTTGAGAAGTTTTTGCTATCCTAGGTTTTTTGTTATTCCAGATGAATTTGCAGATTACTCTTTCTAATTCATTGAAGAATTGAGTTGGAATTTTGATGGGGATTGCATTGAATTTGTAGATTACTTTTGGCAAGATAGCCATTTTTAGTATATTGATCCTGCCAATCCATGAGCATGGGATATCTTCCCATCTTCTGAGAACTTCTTTAATTTCTTTCTTCAGAGACTTGAAGTTCTTATCATACAGATCAATTATTTCTTTAGTTAGAGTCATACCAAGGTATTTTATATTATTTGTGACTATTGAGAGGGGTGTTGTTTCCATAATTTCTTTCTCAGCCTGTTTATTCTTTGTGTAGAGAAAGGCCATTGACTTGTTTGAGTTAATTTTATATCCAGCTACTTCACCGAAGCTGTTTATCAGGTTTAGGAGTTCTCTGGTGGAATTTTTAGGGTCACTTATATATACTATCATATCATCTGCAAAAAGTGATATTTTGACTTCTTCCTTTTCAATTTGTATCCCCTTGATCTCCTTTTGCTGTCGAATTGCTCTGGCTAGGACTTCAAGTAGAATGTTAAATAGGTAGGGAGAAAGTGGGCAGCCTTATCTAGTCACTGATTTTAGTGGGATTGCTTCCAGCTTCTCACCATTTACTTTGATATTGGCTACTGGTTTGCTGTAGATTGCTTTTATCATGTTTAATTATGGGCCTTGAATTCCAGATCTTTCCAAGACTTTTATCATGAATAGGTGTTGGATCTTGTCGAATGCTTTTTCCGCATCTAATGAGATGATCATGTGTTTTGTCTTTGAGTTTCTTTATATAATGATTACCTTGATGGATTTCTGTATATTAAACCATCCCTGCATCCCCGGAATGAAAGATACTTGGCTAGGATGGATGATTGTTTTGATGTGTTCTTGGATTCGGTTAGTGAGAATTTTATTGAGTATTTTGCATCTATATTCATAAGGGAAATTGGCCTGAAGTTCTCTATCTTTGTTGGATCATTCTGTGGTTTAGGTATCAGAGTAATTGTGGCTTCATAGAATGAATTGGGTAGAATACCTTCTGCTTCTATTTTGTGGAATAGTTTGTGAAAAACTGGAATTAGATCTTCTTTAAAGGTCTGATAGAACTCTGCACTAAACCCCTCTGGTCCTGGGATTTTTTTGGTTGGGAGACAATTAAAGACTGCTTCTACTTCTCTAGGGGATATAGGACTGTTTAGATCATTAACCTGATCCTGATTTAACTTTTTTACCTGGGATCTGTCTAGAAATTTGTCCATTTCATCCAGGTTTTCCAGTTTCGTTGAGTATAGACTTTTGTAGAAGGATCTAATGATTTGGATTTCTTCAGGATCTGTTGTTATGTCTCCCTTTTCATTTCTGATTTTGTTAATTAGGATGCTGTTCCTGTGCCCTCTAGTGAGTCTAGCTAAGGGTTTATCTATCTTGTTGATTTTCTCAAAAGAACCAGCTCCTCGTTTGTTTAATTGTTTGAATAGTTCTTCTTTTTTCCACTTAGTTGATTTCATCCCTGAGTTTGATTATTTCCTGCTGTCTACTCCTCTTGTGTGACTTTGCTTCCTTTTGTTATAGAGCTCTTAGGTGTGTTGTCAGGCTGGTAGTGTGCACTCTCTAGTTTCTTTTGGGAGGCACTCAGAGCTATGAGTTTCCCTCTTAGAAATGTTTTCATTGTGTCCTATAAGTTTGGGTATGTTGACGCTTCATTTTCATTAAACTCTAAAAAGTCTTTATTTTTTCTTTACTCCTTCCTTCAGCATGGTATCATTGAGAAGAGTGTTGTTCAGTTTCCATGTGAATGTTGACTTTCTATTATTTATGTTGTTATTGAAGATCAGCCTTAGTCCATGGTGATCTGATAGGATGCATGGGACAATTTCAATATTTTTGTATCTGTTGAGGCCTGTTTTGTGACCAATTATATGGTCAATTTTGGAGAAGGTACCATGAGGTGCTGAGAAGAATGTATATCCTTTTGTTTTAGGATAAAATGTTCTGTAGATATCTGTCAGATCCATTTGTTTCATAACTTTTGTTAGTTTCACTGTGTTCCTGATTAGTTTCTGTTTCCACGATCTGTCCATTGATGAATGTGGTGTGTTGAAGTCTCCCACTATTATTGTGCGAGTTGCAATGTGTGCTTTGAGCTTTACTAAAATTTCTTTAATGAATGTAGCTGCCCTTGCATTTGGAGCATAGATAATCAGAATTGAGAGTTCCTCTTGGAAGATTTTACCTTTGATGAGTATGAAGTGTCCCTTCTTGTCTTTTTTGATAACTTTGGGCTGGAAGTCGATATTTTTAGATATTAGAATGGCAACTCCAGCTTGTTTCTTTAGCCAATTTGCTTGGAAAATAGTTTTCCAGCCGTTCACTCTGAGGTAGTATCTGTCTTTTTCCCTGAGATGGGCTTCCTGTAAGCAGCAAAATGTTGGGTCCTATTTGTGTAGCTATTCTGTTACTCTATGTCTTTTTATTGAGGAATTGAGTCCATTGATATTAAGAGATATTAAGGAAAAGTAATTGTTGCTTCCTATCATTTTTGCTGTTAGAGTTGTCATTCCGTTCTTGTAGCTGTCTTCCTTTTGGTTTGTTGAAGGTTTACTTTCTTGCTTTTTCTAGGGCGTGGTTTCCTTCCTTGTATTGTTTTTTTTTTTTTCTGTTATTATCCTTTGAAGAGCTGAATTCATGGAAAGATAATGTGTGAATTTGGTTTTTCTCGTGGAATAATTTGTTTTCTCCATCTATGGTAATTGAGAGTTTGGCTGGGTATAGTAGACCGGGCTGGCATTTGTGTTTTCTTAGTGTCTGTAATAACATCTGTCCTGGATCTTCTGTCTTTCATAGTCTCTGGTGAAAAGTCTGGTGTAATTCTGATAGGCCTGCCTTTATATGTTACTTGATCTTTCTCCCTTACTGCTTTTAATATTCTATCTTTATTTAGTGAGTTTGTTGTTCTGATGATTATGTGTCAGGAGGAATTTCTTTTCTGGTCCAGTCTATTTGGAGTTCTATAGGCTTCTTGTATGTTCATGAGCATCTCTTTCTTTAGGTTTGGGACATTCTATAATTTTGTTGAAGATATTTGCTGGCCCTTTAAGTTGAAAAACTTTATTCTCATCTACTCCTATTATCCATAGGTTTGGTTTTCTCATTGTGTCCTGGATTTCCTGGATGTTTTGAGTTAGGATCTTTTTGCATTTTCCATTTTCTTTGATTGTCATGTTGATGTTCTCTATGGAGTCTTCTGCACCTGAGATTCTCTCTTCCATCTCTTGTATTCTGTTGCTGATGTTCACATCTATGGTTCCAGATTTCTTTCCTAGGGTTTCTATCTCCAGCATTGCCTCACTTTGTGTTTTCTTTATTGTGTCTACTTCCCTTCTTAGGTCTAGTATGGTTTTGTTCATTTCCATCACCGGTTTGGATGTGTTTTCCTGTTTTTCTTTAAGGACTTCCACCTCTTTGGTTGTGTTTTCCTGTTTTTCTTTAAGGACTTGTAACTCTTTAGCAGTGTTCTCCTGTATTTCTTTAAGTGAGTTATTAAAGTCCTTCTTGATGTCCTCTACCATCATCATGATATATGCTTTTTAATCCGGGTCTAGCTTTTCGGGTGTGTTGGGGTGCCCAGGCCTGGGTGAGGCGGGAGTCGTCTTGGTTTCTGTTAGTAAGATTCTTACGTTTGCCTTTCAACATCTGGTATTCTCTGGAGTTAGTTGTTATAGTTGTCTGTAGTTAGAGCTTGTTTCTCTCGTGATTCTGTTAGCCTCTATCAGCAGTCCTGGGAGACTAGATTTCTCCTGAGTTTCAGTGGTCAGAGCACTCTCTGCGGGCAAGCTCTCCTCTTGCAGGGAAGGTGCCCAGATATCTGGCATTCGGACCTGCCTCCTGGTAGAAGTTGTGTTCCACTCACCAGAGGTCCTACGATCTTGTGGAGAGTCCCCTAGGTGCTTTGGGGGTATCGGCTGACTCTATGCCCAAGGTGACCCGGTGCTGGCACCCACCGGAAGGGACTTGTGACCCTGGTCAGACCGGGTTTTCTGCTTCCCTAATTAATGCTGTCTCAGGTCCCGCACGATTGGATTGGAACAGAAATTGTGTTCCACTCACCAGAGGTCCTAAGATCGCGTGCCGAGTCCTCTGGGGACCTTGGGGGTGTCCGCTGACTCCGCGCCCAAGGTGACCCAGTTGATAATGATAAGCAAGTACACAATCTGATGGGTTTGAAGAAGCCACATGTCTTTTTCTGATTACTGTGACCTGACATATGGTTTTCCTGTGAGTGTTAAACACTTATAGTACACAGTCATTCGAAAGACACAATAACATTGTGTAATTCCAGCTTGGTGCGATAAAGTGAAGAAAAAAATCCATTTCAGGGGAGAAGAGTTGTTCAGCTCTGTTTAGTAGCACACTGAGCACTAATGATAGACATTCATGACAAGCAAGCGAGACCTAAAAAATAGTTTTCAGCATCACTATTTCCCCAGGAATCTTCATCGAAAATTTGCAAGCATCACTGACTAATTCTTTTCTATTAAAGGTACAATTATATCTCAGTACAAAAAAAAAAAGCCAGATTTTCTTCTTTTAAATGTCAAGTAGTATTTATTTTCTGTATCTGGTAAGCCACAGAGCTCTTATGGCTGACTTCCATTGAAATGTTTCCTGCTTCAATTCCTCCTTCTGTTTCCATGGTAACAATTATAATCTTTCTGGCCCCATTACCTCATTAGCCCTTCTTTTCTTTAATGAAGTTCAGAAACACTCCACTGGCATGTCTATCGATGTATAAAATTTAAAATAAAACAGAAAATCAATACAAACAAGAAATTCTGCATAAAGTAGCCACTAGGTCACCCCACAAACAGAATGTGCATCAAATTGGTTTATGTCAAACATGCCTAGTAAGATGAAAATAACTTTTAAAGAAGCACATATGTAGATGGTAAGATCTAAAACCTCTCAGATTTGATTGCTTTGGCACTCAGTTGATGTTTATTGCAGTCATAAATAACAGATATATGTAGACTTAGAGGTGGACTATATTAAAAGAGTAACTGTACATGTAATTGAGATGGTTGGAGTTTTAAAGAATACATGGAGCTACTGTGGATTCAGAATTGAATAGAACAGACAATGGGATAACCCCGGGTAGGAATTTTGCTAGGTATAGCTAGAGGCAGCTGACCAATATGAAGAAAATTAAGAGCAGGGCCTTTTTATAAGGTGGGATCCTTACACTAAATCCTTCCCTCCTGCCCCCCATGACAGGCCCATCAGGAAAAGCACAGATAAAATTTTATCAACTATACTGGGAAAGCCAACTATGGAAGAAACCATTCATGGAAAACAACAACAAGGAAAAAGGAGTAAAATGATAGTGACTGAAGAACTAAAGGGAGAAGTTCTCTATCTTCCAATTATTCTATGAACAAATTGTGAATGTATAGCCTTATTTGAAGCAGAAGTGCTCCCCAGTTGCTAGTGACTTTTACAAAAAACAGTGTCCTGATTTTAACACAAGACTAATGTCAGGGCACAATGGTAGTTTGCATTCTAGAGAGAATAAAACAATTTAACGAATAGCCCAGAATGTATTTTGAGAAAGCGCCAGCTGTAGGTAGCTTTGGATACCCAGAAAGCATGGGGCGATAGAGCACAGGTAGGACAAAGAAAGTAAAGTAGGAACATGCTAAGCACAAAAACTCATTTGTAACCTGCAGTGAGAAGAGAGAAACACTTTAGTCTTTGTTTCTCTTATAACAACAGCTTCATGATAAAAAGACTGAGAATTTTATCCAATACCATTAGATGAGCTCATAGGTGACCCAGTTCACCGGAGAGTACCTTGGAAATGTCTGAGACTACATTGATAGGGAAGATGAATTAACACTCACCACCTGGGCCCAATCCCTTTTCCTAATTTCAGACTCTCAAAACCCATGTAAATTAAGTATGCTAGTACATGCTCATAATTCTAGTGTTCCCTCAGCAAGAAGGGAGGTAGAGACAGGAGAATCCCTAGAAGCTCTTGGGCCAAGCAAGACTAGTGTACAAAGCAGTAAACAATAGAACACCTTACTTCAAACAAAATAGAAGGTTGAGAACCAAGACCTGAGGTGTCTTATGAACTCCAGTGTAGCACTATAGGGCACATGTGCCTGTTCCCACACATGAACACGCATGCGCTGTTTTTCTTTTAATTCTCTTAAACAGAAGATGTGCAGCTAAAGTATAGAGCCTATTCATATAAGAAAAAAAAGTACATACAAAACAATATTGTGTTATACAACGTGAGCTTTCTTACTTTTAGGCAGTGCTTAAAACTGTATGATGGGTATCTATTAGCACCTTCTCCAGATTCAAAACGCCTCTTACAAAACATAACAGCTTTTTCATACAAGAAAAGGTGTCTCTGCATGGGTTTGAACCGTGCAAAATCCTTCATTTTTGTAGCACCTTTCCGGTGTCCTAGCCAAACACTGAAGGAACCTTGAAGAACCATCTTGCCCAGCTCATTTATATTTCCCTAGAATAAAAAAAAAAAATAATCAAAGCCAATTTGTAGAAGACAGAGAGAGCCATATTCATTTGTCAAACATCAACATCTTGACATATTAATATTCTGAAGCACATTTTGTATGCTTTATTTTTTAAAAACTCATCACATTAAGACTTTACTACTCCTTCTAAGCTAACACTCATGGTCCTAGAAGGTCCTATGCAGACTTCTATGGGGATAGTCTATTGGCACTAACCAGCTGTGAACCATGTGACCTATAATAATGATCAGAATGGCAGCATATCCAAGTTGATATAATAGTAGCAAAAATGTTATGGGTATAACCTACTGCTCACCCCCCCCCCTTTTTTTAGTTAAAAAGAAGATTTTTTTTTTAAATTTCATACAGTACATTCTGGTTATAGTTACCACTCTCCAAACTCCTCATGGATCCTCCCTACATTCCCTCCATCTAGATTCACAAGCTTTCTGTCTCTCCTAAAAAACACAAGCAGGCGCCCTCCTCACTAAGTCCTCAGGGGCATGCCCATGTACCTTGAGTAGTCTTCGATGCCAAGAGACCTCAATTCTCCCCTCACCTCTCCACCCACCTTCATCAGACCTGGAGATCCTGGACCATACAGGCTAGCTTCCCTTCTCCCACCTACGTTCCCTGCTTCCTCACTCCTCTGGGGCATCCCAGGCTGCCCTGAGCAGTCTGCTATCCCCTGAGGCCCTCCATTCTCCTGCTATTGTCTCAGCACACTTCATCAAACCTGTGGATCCTAAACCATACAACCTGTGGATCCTGAACCATACAGACCTTGCAGCTATGTAACCATAATGACCTCCAGACTCTGAATCATACAGACCTGATGATCCAGAACCATACAGCCAAAGGATACCCATCAGAGGCCTGCCGTACCAGGACCATCAATGTTACCCCCATCCCAATACAAACTATAAAAGGAATATCCAGGGAACAAAGCCATCCAGATGGTTAAAGGTCATTAAAAGAACACAATCAACTAAAATCAGGGCACTATGATACTTTCCGAGCATACCTACCCTACCACAGAAAATCTTGGATATCCTGACACAACCTAAGCACAAGAAAATGACCTTAAATCCAATCTTATACAGATGATAGAGGCCTCTGAAGAGGAAACAAATAAATCCTAAAAGAAATACAGAAAAATACAATCAAACAGGTAGAGGCTTTTAAAGAGGAAACAAATAAATCCATTTTAAAAATATAGGAAAATACAATTAAGCAGGTTAAGTAAATAAAACTGCAAGACTTAAAAGTGGAACAAGACGTAATAAAGAAAACACAAACTGAGAGAATCCTGGAGATGGAAAACCTAGGGAAGAGAATAGGAACACCAGATGCAAGCATCACCAACAGAAAGAGGAGATGGAAGAGAGAGACAATCTCAAGCATAGAAGATGCAACAGAAGAAATTGATATATTAGTCTAAGAAAATGTTAAATCCAAAAAATTCCTGATGCAACACATCCAGAAAATCTGGGATACCATGGAAAGCCCTAACATAAGAATAAGAGGAATAGAAGAAGGTGAAGAGTCCCAACTCTAAGGCCCAGGAAATATTTTCAACAAAATCATAGAAGAAAATATTTCCAAACTAAAGGAGATGTCCATAAAGATACAAGAAACTGATAGAACACCAATCAGAATAGACAAGAAAATCATCCTCCTACATAATAATTAAAACATAAATTGTACAGAACAAGGAAAGAATATTAAAAGTGACGAGTAAAAAGTAGCAAGGAAAACAGGGCAGGTAACCAACAAAGGCAGACCTATACACCCAACTTCTCAGCAGAGACTTTGAGCTAGAAGGACCTAAACAGATATCTTGTAACCTCTAAAAAAACAATAGATGCCAAACTGGACTACTACACCCAGCAAAAATCTCATTCACCAAAGATGGAGAAAACAAGATATATCAAGACATTCAAACAATATCTATCTACAAATCAAGCCCTACAGAAAGAACTAGAAGGAAAACTCAACCCAAGGAAGATAACCTCATCCAAGAAATAAGTAACTCCATACTAGCAAAGACAAGGGAAGTGTGCGCTCACGCGCGCGCGCACAAACACACACACACACACCACCACCACCACCACCAACAACAACAACAACAACAACAACAACATCAAAATAAAAGGAATTCACAATCACTGGTCATTAATATCTCTCAACATCAATGATCTCAATTCCCCAATAAAAAGATAGACACTAACAGAATGGATGGAAAAATCAGATCCATCATTCTGCTGAATACAAGAAACACATCTCAGCCACAAAAAAAGACACTACCTCAGAGAAATGGGCTGGAAAAAAAAAACAGTTTTCCAAGCAAATGTTCCAAAGAAGCAAGCTGACTTGTCATAATAATATCTAGTAAAATAGAATTTCAACCAAAATAAATCAAAATAGACAGGGAAGGATACTTCATACTCAAAGGGAAAAAAATCTACCAAATGATATCTCAATTTTGAACATCTATTTCCCAAAGACAAGGGCACCCACATTTGTAAAAGAAACATTGCTAGAGATTTTAAAAGCACATCAAACCCCACACATTAATAGTGGGTGACTTCAACACTCAACTTTCACCATCTGACAGGTCATCCACACAAAAACTAAACAGAGAAATAATGAAACTAAAAGACACAATGAATCAAATGGACCTAACAGGCTTCTGAACAATATTTCACCCATATAAACACAAAAGAATATACATTCTTCTCAGCATCTCGTGGATCCTTCTCCAAAACTGACCATATATTGGTCACAAAACAAGCCTCAACAGATAGAAGAAAATTGAAATAATGCCTTGTGTCTTAGAGTATGGCTATGGATTGAAGCTGTACTTCAACAACAAAAGAAATACCAGAAAGCCTACACACTCATGAAAATTGAACAATTCTCTACTCTCTACTCTCTCAGTCAGGGAAGAAAAAAAGAAAGAAATTAAAGACTTAAAAGAATTCAATGTTAAATGAAGGCACAACATATTCAAATTTATGGGACACAATGAAAGCAGTGCTAAGAGGAAAATCCATAGCACAAAGTGCCTCCATAATAAAATTAGAAAGTTCTCATGCCAACAATTTAGAAGTACATCTCAAAGCTCTAGAAGAAAAAAAAGAAAAGAAAAAGAAAACACCTTGAAGAGGAGTAAAAACCAGGAAATAATCAAAATCAGGCCTGAAAAGAATCAGTTAGGGACAAAGAACACAATACAAAGAATCAATACCAAGAACTGGTTCTTTGAGAAAATAAACAAGATAGACAAACCAAAAGAAAGAGACAGTATCCAAATGAACAAAATCAGAAATGAAAAGGGAGACCTAACAACAGACAGTGAAGAAATCAAAAGAATCATTAGGTCATACATCAAAAGCCTGTACTCAACAAAATTGGAAAATCTTAATGAAATGGATGATTTTCTAGACAGATACCACTTCCAAATATAAATCAAGATCAGGTAAACTATTTTTAAAAGCCCTATAATGTCTAAGAAAATAGAAGTCATCAAAAGTCTCCCAACAAAAATAAACCCCAGGGCCAGATGGTTTTGGTGCAGAATCCTATCAGATGTTCATAGATGAACTAATACCAGTATTCCTCCCTAATCCACAAAATAGAAAGTGAAGGAACACTACCAAACTCATTCTATGAGGACATAGTCACCATGAAACCTAAACCATATACATACTCAAAAAGAAAGAATTTCAGACAGATTTCTCTTAATGAACATTGATTCAAAAACACATCAGAAACAACATATACCTTGATCAAGTAGGATTCATCCCATGGATGCAGGGATGGTTCGACATATGAAAGCCCATCAGCCACTATATAAACAAACTGAAAGAAAAAAATCACATGATCTTCTCATTAGATGCTGAGAAAGCCTTTGACAAAATCCAACACCCCTTCATGTTAAAGGTATTAGAAAAATCATATATACAGGGCACATACCTAAACATAATCAAAGCAATATACAACAAGCCAATAGCTAACATCAAGCTAAATAAAGAGAAGCTTGAAGCAATTCCACTAAAATCAGGGACAAAACAAGGCTGTTCACTCTGTCCCAATTTATACAATACAGTACTTGAAGTTCTAGCCAGATCAGCAAGATGACTAAAAGAGAACTAGGGGAGACAAATTGAAAAATTAAGACATCAAAGTAACTCTAACTAAGCAAATAAAAGACCTATATAACAAGAATTTCAATTCCCTGAAGAAAGAAACTGAGGAAAATGTCAGAAAATGGAAAGATCTCCCATGCTCATGGATTGGTAGAATTAACAATGAAAATGGTCACCTTACCAAAGGCAATCTAGAGAATAAATGCAAACCTTGTAAATTCCAACACAATTTTTTACAGACATAGACAGAGCAATTCTCAACTTCATGCACAACAAGAAAAAATCCAGCACAGCAAAAACAATCCTGAACAATAAAAGAACTTCAAGATGAATCACTGACCCAGACCTCAAGCTGTACTACAGAGAGAAAGTAATAAAAATTACATAGTATTGGTATAGGAATAAGCTGGTTGATCAATGAAATCTAATTGAAGACCCAGAAATAAACCCACAAACTTATGGACACTTGATTTTTGACAAGGAAAACCATACAACAGACAAAAGAGAGCAGCCTTAACACATAGTGCTGATCTAACTGAATGTCTGCATGTAGAAGAATGCAAATAGATCCATACCTATCACCCTGCACAAAAGTCAAGTCCAAAGGGATCAAGGACCTCAATAAAACTGGATACACTATATCTCATAGAAGAGAAAGTGGGAAATGCCCACCAACGCATAGGTACAGGACACAATTTCCCAAACAAAACACCAATGACTCAGGCTCTAATATCAACAATTGATAAATGGGACCTCATGAAACTACAAAGCTTCTGTAAGGCAAAGGACACTGTCAATAGGACAAAATCTTCACCAATCTACATCTGATAGAGGGCTAATATCCAAAAATTTTAAAGAACTGAAAAAGTTGGATACCAACAACCCAAATAAGCCAATTAAAAAATGAGGTACAGAGCAATGCTCGTATCTCTTCCTCATTCTTGATTGGTACATGAGTTTCCCATTGGATGGAACCAATTTGGGGAAAAGTGGCAAGCCTTAAAGACTTGACCCCTTTATCCATATCTATTCTAGACTAGGGCAGGCAGCAATTCAGGGACAGTGTATTTGCTTAGCTGACATAAGCATATATTCAAGCCAAATTTCCCAAGTTCCAGATTTGATGGCAGGCTACTACAGACCAGGAAAATGTCATAAATTCCTCTTGGCTGCTGATCCGGAGCCAATTCTCCACTTAACATTATCAATAATAATGCATATATTTTATCCTCATTTGTTTGCCTCTTATGTAGTATTTCCCAATTAAATCCAGTAGATAAAAGAAGAGATTTTGACAAGTTTACCCCCAAAAATTCCAACAATCTCTAAACTTTACTTACAACATAGCCATTGATGGCAGTCTGATGCATGGAGTCATTCACTGACTTCAGCAGCTCCAGCATTGAGTCAAGTGCCTCCTTTAATTTAGTAGTTCCTTCACCTTCTTTGCTATACTTTAAAAGCTCCTTAATTAGAAGTCAAGAATTAAACTTAATGTTATGTCACATATTTTTATAACTGCTGGAAAATGAATGCTTTAAAGCTAATATGCTTTTGAGCAGTGATCCAAAGATTCTGTCATTTGTAGAGTAATTTCTTTCATATTGTCTTTCACATTAACATTATATTTAATAACAATGTCAAAATAGGGGAAGAAGTAGAATAATGAGGAAAGAGCATAAAACAAAGGGCATTGTTGCAGATAGCCCTGGGGCTAATTATATTTAATGTTAATTTTGTTCTCCTGTGAGGGGCTATGAACAAGGAATGAGTCAGCACACAGGTGATTTCCTTTAAACCTGCTTCCCACCTTAATTTGTAAAATAAAGGAGAGATGATGATTGGACAGATAAAAGGGAAGGTGGAGTGGAAGGTGGAAAGAAAGAGAAGGAGAAAATGAAAGAGGGAGAGGACACAGAGGAGGAGGAAGAAAAAAAGTAGAGCAGAAGCACATGGCCTGGAGAAACCGAAGTTCAAAGGGGTCTCAAAGATGTGAAAGATGGTAGAGTAGCGGTAGATCTGCCCAATCTAGGCACACAGCACATATTCTTATTGAATTGTGTTTTCATTGCCAGGGCATATTTGGGTTGGAGATTTACCACAACAGGGCACTCAATGTTTTTAGAGCTAAAAACCAACAGCTACAAAGAGACATCAGAGATTAGTGTTCGTAGCAATTAAACGAGTTAACCTCCTCTAAATACAGTAATTTGTCAATCATAATGCCTATAGTATCATGAAACACATTTTAAAAAGTGATATTGTATTTACACACGATATAGATTCTGCTAATGTTTTTCCATTGAAACAAGGGAATGCCATTTACATTTTACATTGAAAAGACCAAAAGGAAATAAAATATCAAAAGTAAGTATATATTTAGATCTCCCTAATATGAAAAATTCTTTACCAAAACGTTATGCTTAAATTTGTACAGAACTTATATGGATGATCCAGAGCTAATACTCTATATACTCACGGCTTAATCACCTTGCAGGTGTCATTTGTACAACATGAGAGAGCACACTGCAAAATCATACAGTTAAATGTGACCATTGCTCTCCTTTAATGTATTGCAAGTGCTTCCTAGTCAACCACTTCCTTTTAAATGACTACCAGATCTGATTCAAAAAAGAAATAAATACAACAAAATAAACGAGTAGGGGCTGGAGAGATAGTTCATTGATTAAGAGCCCTGGCTGCTCTGGTAGAGGACCTGAGTTCTATCTCTGTACCCACATGGTGACTCAGAAACAGGCTATAATGCTGCTGTCCTCTTCTGACCTCCATAGGTATGAGGCAAACACAAGCTACACATACATGCTGGTAAAACATACATATTCATAAAATATTTTTTAAGTAATAAGCCACACAAACACTTTATGTAATTACCTTTAAAAGCAACTGATACTTAGTGATTCGTTGAACAGGTTTGAGCAAATAGGAATCCAGACCAAGTCGATGTTTCAATTTTCGTTGACATTCCTGTCATTAAAAGATAATGGTCAAATATACAAATTTAGTGCAATCCCCATCAAAATTTCAACACAATTTTTATAGACCTTCAAAGAGCAATTCTTAACTTCATACGGAAAAACAAAAAACCCAGAATAGCCAAAACTATCTTGAACATAAAAGAAGCTCTGGAAGAATCACCGTATCTGACCTCTAGCTATAAGATAGAGCAATAATGATAATAATAGTAATAAATGGCATAGTATTGGTACAGTGACAGACAGGTAAATCAATGGAATAGAATTGAAGATCCAGAAATAAACCCACACACCTATGGACACTTGATTTTCGACAAATAAACCAAAACCATACAATGGAAAAAAAAAAAGTATCTTCAAACAAATGATGCTGGTCTAACTGGATCTCTGCATGTAGAAGAATACAAATAGATTGATATTTATGACCCTGAACAAAACTAAAGTCCAGGAGGATCAAGGACCTCAACATAAATTCAGATACACTAAACCTAATAGAAGAGAAAGTCGGAAATACCCTTCAACGCATTGGAATAGGAGACAATTTCCCAAATGGAACACGAGTGGCTAAGGCTCTATTATCAACAATTGATGAATGGGACCTCATGAAACTGCAAAGTTTCTGTAAGGCAAAGAACACTGTCAATAGGATAAATCGGCAGTCTACAGATAGGAAAAGATCTTCACTAACCCTACATCCAATTGAAGGCTAATATCCAAAATATATAAAGAACTCAAGAAGTTAAAATCTGACAAACAAAATAACCAAATTAAAAAATGGGACACAAAAGTAAACAGTTAATTCTCAACAGAAGAATCTCAAACACCCGAAAAGCCCTTAAAGAAATATTCAACATCCTTAGTCATCAGAGAAATGTAAATAAATGACCCTGACATTCCACCTTACACCAATCAGAATGGCTAAGATCAAAAATTCAAGTGATTGTATATGCTGGCAAGGATGTGGAGAAAGGAGAACACTCTTCTATTGGTGATGGGACTGAAAACTTGGACATCCACTCTGGAACTCAATCTGCTTGTTTTTCAGAAAATTGAAAATAGTTCTATCTAAACCTAAAACTTGTTCCACCATACTCCAAGGAAACGTGCTCCACTATGTTCATAGTGGCTTTCTTCCTAATAGCCAGATGCTGGAAACAACCCAAATGTCCCTCAACTGAAAAATGGATACAGAAAATGTGGTACATTTACACAATGGAGTACTACTCAGCTATTAAAAACAAAGACATAATGAATTTTACAGGCAATTGGACAAAACTAGAAAATATCATCCTGAGTGAGGTAAACCATGCCCACAAGTACAGACATGAAAAGTATTCACTGATAGGTAGACATTAGCCTCAAAGTACAAAATACACATGATAATCCCCAAAGACCCAAAGAAGTTAAATAAGAAGGAAGCCACAAGCAATGATGCTCAAATCACAATTAGAAGTGGAAACAACATTGTCATAGGAGGCAGAGGGAGGGAGAGAACTAGGTAAAATGGGTAAGTAGAGAGGAACGTGGAGGCAGGATCAGGTATGGGGAAAGACAGCAGAGAGTGCCAGAGGGTCAGGAGAATCTGCAGCTCCCAGGGGTGCAGTGAGAGGAGAATCTCTAGGAAGTCCCAGAGACTAAGGTAGGTGAGGCTCCCACAAGTCAATGTAAGAGACCTTAGCTGAGATGCCTAACAGTGGGGACATGGAACCTGGAGAAACAACCTTCTGTATCCAGCAGAACCCCCAGTGGAAGGATAGGAACACCAATCCACCCACAAAACTCTCGACCCAAAATTTGTTCCATCTAAAAGAAATGCAATGATGGAGCAGAGACTGAAGAAAAGGCCAACTAATAACCAATCCAACTCGAAACCCATCCCACACGCAAGTACCAGTTCCTGACATTATTAATGATACTCTGTTATGCTTGCAGACTGGAGAATAGCATAACTGTCTTCTAAGAGGCTCCACCCAGCAGCTGACTGAAACAGAAGCAGATACCGACAGCCAAACTATAGATGGATGTTGGGGACACTTATGAAAGAGTTGGGGTAAGGATTGAAGGCCCTGAAGTAGACGAAAACTCCACAGAAAGACCAGCAGAGTCAACAAACCTGGACCCCTAGAAATCCTCAGAATCTGAGCCCCCAACCAAAGAACATATACAGGCTGGAACAAGGCCCCTGGCACATGTGCAACAGATAGGCAGCTCAGTCTTCATGGCTACCCTGTCTAATCTCAGAGGGAGACAATGCACCTAATCTGGCAGAGGCTTGATGTGCCAGGATGGGGGAATACTCAGGGAGAGTCCTTCCCTCTCAGAGGAGAAGGGGATGAAGAGAGGAACTCAGTGATGGAGGAGCAGCAGCATTTGGGATGTTAATTAGTTATTTAATTAATAAAAACTAATGATCAGCTGAGTACAGTGGCACATGCCTTTAATCCTAGCAGTTTGGAGACAGAGGTAGGCAGATCTCTCTGAGATAATGATCATTAAATATTAAATTAAGAAATGTAGAAGGGGCACAGGAATCATACAAAATCTTTATGAAAATTCCATATGGAATTACTTTGTAAGCTAATTTTAAGAGTAATTTATTTTTAAAAGACATATACCAAAGCTGAAGAGATGGGTCAGAGGTAATGAGACTTGCTGTTCTTACAGATGTTAAGTTCCCAAGACCCACATAGTGACTCACAACCATTCATATCTATGGCTGCAAGAAATACAATGCATACATACATACATACATACATACATACATACATACATACATACGTGTGTGTATGAGTATGCAAAACACTCATATACAATTTTTTTTAATTTTAATAAAAAAATAAACAGACATGTACCTGTGGAAATGCTAAGTGCCAAGAGCAATTTGATTAGACCCCAGACATGAATCTTTTATACATCTTAAGGAATATGTATTAGAAAAACCACTGTCTAGAGTTCAATGAAAATGAAGCCACAACATACCCAAACTTATGGGACTCAATGAAAGCATTTCTAAGAGGAAAACTCATAGCTCTGAGTGCCTCCAAAAGGAAACTAGAGAGAGCACACATTAGCAGCTTGACAACATACCTAAAAGCACTAGAACAAAAGGAAGCAAATTCACCCAAGAGGAGTAGACGGCAGGAAATAATCAAACTCAGGGGCGAAATCAACCAAGTGGAAACAAGAAAAACTATTCAAAGAATCAACCAATCAAGGAGCTGGTTCTTTGAGAAAATCAACAAGATAGATAAACCCTTAGCCAGACTCACTAGAGGGCACAGGGAAAGCATCCTAATTAACAAAATCAGAAATGAAAAAGGAGACATAACAACAGATCCTGAAGACATCCAAAACACCATCAGATCCTTCTACCAAAGGCTATACTCAACAAAACTGGAGAACCTGGATGAAATGGAGAAGTTCCTAGACAGATACCAGGTACCAAAGTTGAATCAAGATCAGGTTAATGATCTAAACAGCCCTATATCCCCCAAAGAAATAGAAGCAGACATTAATAGTCTCCCAACTAAAAAAAGCCCAGGACCAGATGGGTTTAGTGCAGAGTTCTATCAGACCTTCAAAGAAGATCTAATCCCAGTTCTTCACAAACTATTCCACAAACTAGAAACAGAAGGTACTCTACCCAACTCATTCTATGAATCCACAATTACTCTGATACCTAAACCACAAAAAGACCCAACAAAGATAGAAAACTTCAGACCAATATCCCTTATGAATATTGATGCAAAAATCCTCAATAAAGTTCTTGCTAACCGAATCCAAGAACACATCAAAACAATCATCCACCCTGACCAAGTAGGTTTCATCCCAGGGATGCAGGGATGGTTCAATATACGCAAATCCATCAACGTAATCCAGTATATAAACAAACTCAAAGACAAAAGCCACATGGTCATCTCCTTAGATGCGGAAAAAGCATTTGACAAGATCCAACACCCATTCATGATAAAAGTCTTGGAAAGATCAGGAATTCAAGGCCCATACCTAAACATGATAAAAGCAATCTACAGCAAACCAGTAGCCAACATCAAAGTAAATGGTGAGAAGCTTGAAGCAATCCCTCTAAAATCAGGGACTAGACAAGGCTGTCCACTTTCTCCATACCTATTCAACATTGTACTTGAAGTCCTACCCAGAGCAATTCGACAACAAAAGGAGATCAAAGGGATACAAATTGGAAAAGATGAAGTCAAAATATCACTCTTTGCAGATGATATGATAGTATATATAAGTGACCCTAAAAATTCCACCAGAGAACTTCTAAGCCTGATAAACAGCTTCGGTGAAGTAGCTGGATATAAAATTAACTCAAACAAATCAATGGCCTTGCTCTACACAAAGAATAAACAGGCTGAGAATGAAATTAGGGAAACAACACCCTTCTCAATAGTCACAAATAATATAAAATATCTTGGCGTGACTCTAACTAAGGAAGTGAAAGATCTGTAAAATAAAAATTTCAAGTCTCTGAAGAAAGAAATTATAAAAGATCTCAGAAGATGGAAAGATCTCCCATGTTCATGGATTGGCAGGATCAACATTGTAAAAATGGCTATCTTGCCAAAAGCAATCTACAGATTCAATGCAATCCCCATCAAAATTCCAAATCAATTCTTCAACGAATTAGAAAGTGCAATCTGCAAATTCATCTGGAATAACAAAAACCCTAGGATAGCAAAAACTCTTCTCAAGGATAAAAGAACCTCTTGTGGAATCACCATGCCGGACCTAAAGCTCTACTACAGAGCAATTGTGAAAAAAACTGCATGGTATTGGTATAGTGACAGACAAATAGACCAATGGAATAGAATTGAAGACCCAGAAATGAACCCACACACCTATGGTCACTTGATCTTCGACAAGGGAGCTAAAAACATCCAGTGGAAGAAAGACAGCATTTTCAACAAATGGTGCTGGCACAACTGGTTGTTAACATGTAGAAGAATGCGAATCGATCCATTCCTATCTCCTTGTACTAAGGTCAAGTCTAAGTGGATCAAGGAACTACACATAAAACCAGAGACACTGAAACTTATAGAGGAGAAAGTGGGGAAAAGCCTTGAAGATATGGGCACAGGGGAAAAATTCCTGAATAGAACAGTAATGGCTTGTGCTGTAAGATCGAGAATTGACAAGTGGGACCTCATGAAACTGCAAAGCTTCTGCAAGGCTAAAGACACCATCAATAAGACAAAAAAACCACCAACAGATTGGGAAAGGATCTTCACCTATCCTAAATCAGATAAGGGACTAATATCCAATATATATAAAGAACTCAAGAAGGTGGACTCCAGAAAGTCAAATAACCCCATTAAAAAATGGGGCTCTGAACTGAACAAATAATTCTCACCTGAGGAATACCAAATGGCAGAGAAGCACCTGAAAAAATGTTCAACATCCTTAATCATCAGGGAAATGCAAATCAAAACAACCCTGAGATTCTACCTCACACCAGTCAGAATGGCTAAGATCAAAAATTCAGGTGACAGCAGATGCTGGTGAGTATGTGGAGAAAGAGGAACACTCCTCCATTGTTGGTGGGATTGCAAGCTTGTACAACCACTCTGGAAATCAGTCTGGCGGTTCCTCAGAAAATTGGACATAGTACTACCGGAGGATCCAGCAATACCTCTCCTGGGCATATATCCAGAAGATGTCCCAACCGGTAAAAAGGACACATGCTCCACTATGTTCATAGCAGCCCTATTTATAATAGCCAGAAGCTGGAAAGAACCCAGATGTCCCTCAACAGAGGAATGGATACAGAGATTATGGTACATTTACACATTGGAGTACTACTCAGCTATTAAAAAGAATGAATTTATGAAATTTCTAGCCAAATGGATGGACCTGGAGGGCATCATCTTGAGTGAAGTAACACAATCACAAAAGAACTCACACAATATGTATTCACTGATAAGTGGATATTAGCCCAAAACTTAGGATACCCAAGATATAAGATACAATTTGCTAAACGCATGAAACTCAAGAAGAATGAAGACCAAAGTGTGGACACTGTGCACCTTCTTAGAATTGGGAACAAAACACGCAGGGAAGGAGTTACAGAGACAAAGTTCGTAGCTGTGATGAAAGGATGGACCATTTAGAGACTGCCGTATCCAGGGATCCATCCCATAATCAGCTTCTAAATGCTGACAACATTGCATACACTAGCAAGATTTTGCTGAAAGGACCCAAATATAGCTGTCTCTTGTGAGATGATGCCGGGGCCTAGCAAACACAGGAGTGGATGTTCACAGTCAGCTATTGGATGTATCACAGGGCTCCCAATGGAGAAGCTAGAGAAAGTACCCAAGGAGCTAAAGGGATCTGCAACCCTATTGTTGGAACAACATGATGTACTAACCAGCACCCCGGAGCTCTTGTCTCTAGCTGCATATGTATGGAAAGATGACCTAGTCGGCCATCAATGGAAAGAGAGGCCCATTGGACTTGCAAACTTTATATGCCCCAATATAGGGGAATGCCAGGGCCAAAAGAATGGGAATGGGTGGGTAGGGATGTGGGGGGCGCTATGGGGGACTTTTGGGATAGCATTGGAAATGTAATTGAGGAAAATATGTAATAAAAATATTAAAAATTTTAAAAAAAGAAGTTAATGAAACCCTTGAAAACAAAACAAAACAAAACAAAACAAAAAAAAGAAAGAAAAACCACTGTCAAATATAGTACAGAAATCATGACAAATAATATATTTGAAAAACTGAATACCATTTTAAAAATTTGAGAGCACATGCTTACGATCTCAGCACTCAAGAGGAAAGAAGAAAGTAGATTTCTATAAGTTCAAAGACAGCTTGGTGTTCATAGAGAATTCCAGGCCAGCCAGAGCTACATAATATAGAGATCCTATCTCAAAAAGAAAAAGGAGAGAAGAGGAGGAAACAAAGGAGGGAATGAAGAAGAGAGGAATGAAGGGAGAGAGAGAAGAAAGAGGGAGGGAAATAAGGAAGGTAAAAAGAAAGGATTTCGAAGGTAGAAATTATAGCATTTAAAAGTCTAAAAGTTTTCCACATATAAGTTCACATTGGTATAAACTGCATAAAATCTGAAAAATGCAGGAAATGACAATAGGTTAGAATGATTAAAATGTTCTTCAATCTGTCTAAGAACATTAATAGAAGAGTAGGTCCATAGGCGAAAGCCTAGACAAGAAATAGGTTGTGCTAAATATAAACCTGACTGGGTATGAGAACAGAGTATTTTTTAAGATCGCAAGAAAAATACAGACATCATCAGCTAGTGCTGTATTTCATTCAGTAACTGGCTTTCTGCCACTATAAATATAGGGGTCATGACATTGGGTCCTGGGAACAGTTGAGGGACCAAAGTTAGGAAAAGATGGGGGTGGTTAGGATAAATGTGCATATGGAGTGTGTACAACACAGGAGGACTGGGAGGAAGCTATACCCGAATAAGATATAGGGCCTTCTATTGAATGTAAATAAGATATAACATACAATCTAAATCAAATAAGAATAAATAATCAACACTTAAGATGACAGACTGATACATGCATTCAATCTCCATCATAAAACCCAACTAGAATGATGAAATATATTTATCTCAAGACAAAAAGATTATTTGAGAAGGGAGGAAATATTTTCAAAACGTAAAAACTGAAAATCAAATTCACACATGACATCTAATTGTAAGTTGAGAGAGGAAAAAGAATAACCAGATCAGTTTTTTATGTTAGAGAATGCCCCCTTCCCCTTCTCAAAGAGATACCCCATACTTCTAAAAGAGAAAAATTCAAAGTGTTTATGAAATAGATATGAACAAGTGTTGGTGAGCATGTGGAGCAATCAGATCTCATACACTATTGGTAGTGATAGAAAACTGAGGTCACTATGGAAAACAGTCCAACAGGTAGCCATTTAACTTAACTGAGCATGGTGGCTCACACATTTCATCCCAATACTCAGGAATCAGGAACAGATTTGTCTCTGTGAATTCAAGGCTATAGATTGCATTCCAGGCTAGCCAGGACTACATGGTAAGATCCTGTTAAACATTAAACAGTTACTATAGGTAACTAGATACCAGAGTTACTCCTAGGTATTTAGCCAAAAAAAAATTAAAAATTGCCTATTTTTTTTTATAACAGGGTTAGAGATGGCTCAGTGGTTAAGAGTATTAACTGCTCTCTTAGAGGATCAGGGTTAGATTCCCAGCTCCCACATGATGGTTCACAACCACTTGTCATTCCAGTTTTAACAAATACAAAACCATCCTCTGGCCTTTGAGGATACTACATCCACATGGTACACAAACATGAATGCAGGAAAAACACACATACACTATAAAATAATAAATAACATTTCTAAAAGAGTTGTTATAGCTATGGTAAGCAAAAGATAGAAACAAGCCAAATACCTATCAACTAATGACCATATTAATCAAATATGATCTATCAACTCAGAAAAATATTCAAACAGGAAAAAGAAAGTATTGTTACATAAAATGGCATGAAGCTCAAAAATATTGTAAAATAAGCAGTTCTCAACCTATGGATCATGACTCTATTGGGGTCGGATTATCAGATATCCTGCATATCAGATATACACATTACAATTAATATCAATAGCAAAATGGCAGTTATAAAGTAGCAATAAAATATTTGTATGGTTGGGGATCACCACAACATGAAGACCTGTATGAAAGGGTCTCAGCATTCAGAAGAGTGAGAACTGATGCAGATAGCCCTGTGGTTAATATATTTGATGTTAATTCTGTTCTGCTGTGAGGGGCTGACACCAAGGAATGAATCAGCACTCAGGTGATTTCCTGTAAACCTGTTTCACACCTTAATTTATAAATAAAGGCTAGAGCCGGTGATTGGACAGGGAATGAGGGGAAGGTGGAGCTGAAGGTTTTGGGAGAGAAAGAGAGAGGGAGAGAGGACTATGGAAGAGGAGGAAGAAGGAAAGTGGAGCAGAAGCACATGGCCTGAAAAGACCATAGTTCTAAGGGGTCTCTTCTATGGGGAAGATGGTAGTGTAGTGGTAGATCTGCCCAATCTAGGCACACAGCATATAATCATATTAATTGAGTCGTGTTTTCATTGCCCGGGCTTATATGAGTTGGAGATATGCCACAACAGAGAACCACTGTATTAAGTAAAAGAAGCCACATAAAAATATCATATAGTTTAAGTTTTTGTTTTATGAAATACTCACAAGAGGCAAAGCTACAAACACAGAGTACTGGCTGAATGTTAATTGAATGTATTGTGGAAATCAGCATAAGAGATGACTATTAAAAGGTACAAGGTCCTGTAAATCTCTCTTTTTTATTTTTTATTTTTGGCTTGGTCCATTAGTTGCTTGTTTTTTTTCATATTTGTTTTCAAAGGCAGGATGTCACTCTGTAGCCCAGGCATGACTCAAAGTCAAGACCCATCTTCCTCAAGCCTGTCAGTGCTACAATGACAAGTGTGTGCCATCATGACTGACCTTAAGATGGGAATTTTTTAAAATATTTTTATTACGTATTTTCCTCAATTACATTTCCAATGCTATCCCAAAAGTCCCCCATACTCCCCCCCAATACCCTGTCCACGCATTCCCATTCTTTTGGCCCTGGCATTCCCCTGTACTGGGGCATATAAAGTTTGCAAGTCCAATGGGCTTCTCTTTCCAGTGATGGCCGACTAGGCCATCTTTTGATACATATGCAGATAGAGTCAAGAGCTCTGGGGTACTGGTTAGTTCATAATGTTGTTCCACATATAGGTTTGCAAATCCCTTTAGCTCCTTGGGTACTTTCTCTAGCTCCTCCATTGGGAGCCCTGTGATCCATCCAAAAGCTGACTGTGAGCATCCACTTCTGTGTTTGCTAGGCACCAGCATAGTTTCACAAGAGACAGCTATAACTGGGTCCTTTCAGCAAAATCTTGCTAATGAATGCAATGGTGTCAGCGTTTGGAAGCTGATTATGGGATGGATCCCTGGATATGGCAGGGAAAAAAAGCCTTGAAGATATGGGCACAGGGGAAAAATTCTTGAATAGAACAGCAATGGCCTGTTCTGTAAGATCGAGAATTGACAAATGGGACCTCATGAAACTGCAAAGCTTCTGCAAGGCAAAAGACACCATCAATAAGACAAAAAGACCACCAACAGATTGGGAAAGGATCTTTATCTATCCTAAATTAGATTGGGGACTAATATCAAATATATATAAAGAACTCAAGAAGGTGGACTCCAGAAAATCAAATAACCCCATTAAAAAATGGGGCTCAGAAATGAACAAAGAATTCTCACCTGAGGAATACCAAATGGCAGAGAAGCACCTGAAAAAATGTTCAACATCCTTAATCATCAGGGAAATGCAAATCAAAACAACCCTGAGATTCCACCTCACACCAGTCAGAATAGCTAAGATCAAAAATTCAGGTGACAGCACATGCTGGCGAGGATGTGGAGAAAGAGGAACACTCCTCCATTGTTGGTGGGATTGCAAGCTTGTACAACCACTCTGGTAATCAGTTTGGCGGTTCCTCAGAAAATTGGACATAATACCACCAGAGGATCCAGCAATACCTCTCCTGGTATCCAGAAGATGTTCCAACCAGTAAGAAGGACACATGCTCCACTATGTTCATAGCAGCCTTATTTATAATAGCCAGAAGCTGGAAAGAACCCAGATGCCCCTCAACAGAGGAATGGATACAGAAAATGTGGTACATTTACAGGATGGAGTACTACTCAGCTATTAAAAAGAATGAATTTATGAAATTCCTAGCCAAATGGATGGACCTGGAGGGCATCATCTTGAGTGAAGTAACACAATCACAAAAGAACTCACACAATATGTATTCATTGATAAGTGGATATTAGCCCAAAACTTAGAATACCCAAGATATAAGATGCAATTTGATAAACGCATGAAACTCAAGAAGAATGAAGACCAAAGTGTGGACACTGTGCACCTTCTTAGAATTGGGAACAAAACACCCAGGGAAGGAGTTACAGAGACAAAGTTCGTAGCTGTGATGAAAGGAAGGACCATTTAGAGACTGCTGTATCCAGGGATCCGTCCCATAATCAGCTTCTAAACGCTGACACCATTGCATACACTAGCAAGATTTTGCTGAAAGGACCCAAATATAGCTGTCTCTTGTGAGACGATGCCGGGGCCTAGCAAACACAGGAGTGGATGTTCACAGTCAGCTATTGGATGTATCACAGGGCTCCCAATGGAGAAGCTAGAGAAAGTACCCAAGGAGCTAAAGGGATCTGCAACCCTATTGTCGGAACAACATGATGTACTAACCAGAACCCCGGAGCTCTTGTCTCTAGCTGCATATGTATCGAAAGATGGCCTAGTCGGCCATCACTGGAAAGAGAGGCCCATTGGACTTGCAAACTTTATATGCCCCAATATAGGGGAATGCCAGGGCCAAAAGAATGGGAATGGGTGGGTAGGGAAGTGGGGGGCGCTATGGGGGACTTTTGGGATAGTATTGGAAATGTAATTGAGGAAAATATGTAATAAAAATATTAAAAAAAAAAAAAAAGAAATTCCTAGGCAAATGGATGGACCTGGAGGGCATCATCCTGAGTGAGGTAACACAATCACAAAGGAACTTACAAATATGTACTCACTGATAAGTGGATATTAGCCCAAAAACTTAGGATACCCAAGATATAAGATACAACTTGTTAAACGCATGAAACTCAAGAAGAACGAAGACCAAAGTGTGGACACTGTGCCCCTTCTTAGAATTGGGAACAAAACACCCATGGAAAGAGGAACAGAGATAAAGTTTAGAGCTGTGACAAAAGGATGGACCATCTAAAGACTGCCATATCCAGGGATCCATCCCATAATCAGCTTCCAAACGCTGACACCATTGCATACACTAGCAAGATTTTGCTGAAAGGACCCAGATATAGCTGTCTCTTGTGAGACAATGCCGGGGCCTAGCAAACACAGAAGTGGATGCTCACAGTCAGCTATTGGATGGATCACAGGGCCCCCAATGGAGGAGCTAGAGAAAGTACCCAAGGAGCTAAAGGGATCTGCAACCCTATAGGTGGAACAACATGATGAACTAACCAGTACCCCAGAGCTCTTGACTCTAGCTGCATATGTATCAAAAGATGGCCTAGTCAGCCATCACTGGAAAGAGAAGCCCATTGGACTTGCAAACTTTATATGCCCCAGTACAGGGGAATGCCAGGGCCAAAAAGTGGGAGTGGGGGGGGAGTGTATTGGGGACTTTTTGGATAGCATTGGAAATGTAAATGAGGAAAATACCTAATAAAAAATTAATTCTAAAAAAAAAAAAAGAAAGAAAGAAAGAAAATTGGACATAGTACTACTGGAGGATCCAGCAATACCTCTCCTGGGCATATATCCAGAAGATGTCCCAACCGGTAAAAAGGACACATGCTCCACTATGTTCATAGCAGCCTTATTTATAAAAGCCAGAAACTGGAAAGAACCCAGATGCCCCTCAACAGAGGAATGGATACAAAAAATGTGGTACATTTACACAATGGAATATTACTCAGCTATTAAAAAGAATGAATTTATGAAATTCCTAGGCAAATGGATGGACCTGGAGGGCATCAACCTGAGTGAGGTAACACAATCACAAAGGAACTCACACAATATGTATTCATTGATAAGTGGATATTAGCCCAAAACTTAGGATACCCAAGATATAAGATACAATTAGCTACACTCATGAAACTCAAGATGAATGAAGACCAAATTGTGAACACTGTGCCCCTTCTTAGAATTGGGAAAAAAAAACACCCATAGAAAGAGTTTCAGAGATAAAGTTTGGAGCTGTGACGAAAGGATGGACCATCAAGATGGGAATTTTTAATGGTAAAAGTGATCTTAAATTGTGTTGATAAACATACAACCTGATGAATATAGTTAAACTACTGAATTGTATACTTTAAAGCAGTAGTTTTTAACCTGTGGGTCATGACCACTTTGGGGCCAAATGACACTATTACAGGAGTTGCCTAAGACCATTGGAAAGCACAGATATTTACAATGTGATTCATAATAGTTGAAAAATTACTGTTACGAAATAGCAATAAAATAATTTCATGGTTGAGATTACCACAATATGAGGAACTGTATTAAAGGGTCATAGTATTAGGAAGACTGAGAACCACTGCTTTTAAAGGGGTGAATTTTGTAGTATTTTATTTGAATGCTAATAAATCTATTACAAAAAAACAAAACTAAATGGACATTCAAATCTAAAATAACCAATGTAAAAACCCCACTAAGCACAACCAAGTCACATGAGCCTGATCAACAGAAGATGTGATAAAAGTAAGCCAGAGGGTCCAATCCAAGCCCAGGGTCGGCTGACACCCACCAGCTACCCACGACCCCGCCACAGGATTTTGAGACTGCTGGTGAGTGGAACACAGCTTCTGCTCCAGTCCAATCACGCGGGACCTGAGACTGCTCAGGTTGGGGAGAGAGAAATCCGGCCTACATAGGGCCACAAGCCTCTTCTGGTCAGAAAAGCACTAGGGTAGGGAGGGCGCAGGGACGGCTGACACTCGCCAGCTACCCACAACACCCACCACAGGATCTTAAGACTTCTGGTGAGTGGAGCACAGCTTCTGCTCCAATCCAATTGCGCGCGGGACCTGAGACTGCATTAGTTAGGGAAGCAGAAGCCGGCCTGCGTAGGGCCACAGGCCTCATCCAGCGGATAGCTAGAGCGCAGGGTCGGCTGACACCCGCCAGCTACCCACGACCCCCGCCACAGGATTTTGAGACTGCTGGTGAGTGGAACACAGCTTCTGCTCCAGTCCAATCACGCGGGACCTGAGACTGCTCTGGTAGGGGAGAGAGAAATCCGGCCTACATAGGGCCACAAGCCTCTTCCGGTCAGAAAAGCACCAGGGTAGCTAGGGCACAGGGTCGGCTGACACTCGCCAGCTACCCACAACACCCACCACAGGATCTTAAGACTTCTGGTGAGTGGAACACAGCTTCTGCTCCAATCCAATTGCACGCGGGACCTGAGACTGCATTAGTTAGGGAAGCAGAAACCGGCCTGAGTAGGGCCACAGGCCTCATCCGGCCGGATCAGCACCGGGGTAGCTAGAGCACAGAGTTGCCTGACACCCGCCAGCTACCCACGACCCCCGCCACAGGATTTTGAGACTGCTGGTGAGTGGAACACAGCTTCTGCTCCAGTCCAATCACGCGGGACCTGAGACTGCTCTGGTTGGGGAGAGAGAAATCCGGACTACATAGGGCCACAAGCCTCTTCCGGTCAGAAAAGCAGCAGGGTAGCTAGGGCGCAGGGTCGGCTGACACTAGCCAGCTACCCACAACACCCTCCACAGGATCTTAAGACTTCTGGAGAGTGGAACACAGCTTCTGCTCCAATCCAATTGGGCCCAGAACCTGAGACTGCATTAGTTAGGGAAGCAGAAACCCGGCCTGAGTAGAACCACAGGCCTCTTCCGGCTGAACCAGCACCAGGGTACTGCCAGCTACCAACGACCCCCGCCACAGGATTTTGAGACTGCTGGTGAGTGGAACACAGCTTCTGCTCCAATCTTTAAACAGTGACAACGACAACAACTAACCCCAGAGATTACCAGATGGCGAAAGGTAAACGTAATAATCTTACTAACAGAAACCAAGACCACTCACCATCATCAGAACCCAGCACTCCCACTTCGCCCAGTCCAGGACACCCCAACACACCGGGAAAGATAGACACGGATCTAAAAGCATATCTCCTGATGATGGTAGAGGACTTCAAGAAGGACTTTAATAACACACTTAAAGAAATACAAAGGAACACTGGTAAACAGGTAGAAGACATTAAAGAGGAAGCACAAAAATCCCTTAAAGAATTGCAGGAGAACACAGCTAAAGAGTTTCAAATCCTCAAAGAAAAACAGGATAACCTAATCAAACAGGTAGAAGTCCTTAATGAAAAACAGGAAAACACATCCAAACAGATGATGGAAATGAACAAAACCATACTAGACCTAAAAAGGGAAGTAGACACAATAAAGAAAACCCAAAATGAGGCAACACTGGAGATAGAAACCCTAGGAAAGAAATCTGGAACCATAGATACGAGCATCAGCAACAGAATACAAGAGATGGAAGAGAGAATCTCAGGTGCAGAAGATTCCATAGAGAACATCGGCACAACAATCAAGGAAAATGTAAAATGCAAAAAGATCCTAACTCAAAACATCCAAGAAATACAGGACACAATGAGAAGACCAAACCTACGGATAATAGGAGTGGATGAGAATGAAGATTTTCAACTCAAAGGACCAACAAACATCTTCAACAAAATTATAGAAGAAAACTTCCCAAATCTAAAGAAAGAGATGCCCATGAACATACAAGAAGCCTACAGAACTCCAAATAGACTGGACCAGAAAAGAAATACCTCCCAACACATAATAATCAGAACAACAAATGCTCTAAATAAAGATAGAATACTAAAAGAAGTAAGAGAAAAAGGCCAAGTAACATATAAAGGCAAGCCTATCAGAATTACACAAGATTTTTCAACAGAGACTATGAAAGCCAGAAGATCCTGGACGGATGTTATACAGACACTAAAAGAACACAAACTCGACAACCCTCTTCCGGTCAGAAAGGCACCAGGGCAGCTGGGGCGCAGGGTCTGCTGACACTCGCCAGCTACCCACAACACCCTCCACAGGATCTTAAGACTTCTGGTGAGTGGAGCACAGCTTCTGCTCCAATCCAATTGCGCAGGACCTGAGACTGCATTAGTTAGGGAAGCAGAAACCGGCCTGCGTAGGACCACAGGCCTCATCCGGCTGGATCAGCGCCGGGGTAGCGGGAGAGCAGGGTTGCCTGACACCCGCCAGCTACCCACGACCCCAGCCGCAGAATTTTGGGACTGCTGGTGAGTGGAACACAGCTTCTGCTCCAATCCAATTGCGCGGGACCTGAGACTGCATTAGTTAGGGAAGCAGAAACCGGCCTGAGTAGGGCCACAGGCCTCATCCGGCCGGATCAGCGCCGGGGTAGCGGGAGCGCAGGGTTGCCTGACACCCGCCAGCTACCCAAGACCCCCGCCGCAGGATTTTGGGACTGCTGGTGAGTGGAACACAGCTTCTGCTCCAGTCCAATCACGCGGGACCTGAGACTGCTCTGGTTGGGGAGAGAGAAATCCAGCCTACATAGGGCCACAACCCTCTTCCGGTCAGAAAAGCACCGGGGCAGCTGGGGCGCAGGGTCGGCTGACACTCACCAGCTACCCACAACACCCACCACAGGATCTTAAGACTTCTGGAGAGTGGAACACAGCTTCTGCTCCAATCCAATTGCACGCGGGACCAGAGACTGCATTAGTTAGGGAAGCAGAAAAACGGCCTGAGTAGGACCACAAGCCTCTTCCGGCTGGACCAGCACCTGGGTAACGTCAGCTACCCACGACCCCCGCCGCAGGATTTAGAGACTGCTGGTGAGTGGAACACAACTTCTGCTCCAATCTTTAAATAGTGACAACGATAACAACTAACCCCAGAGATTACCAGATGGCGAAAGGTAAACGTAATAATCTTACTAACAGAAACCAAGACCACTCACCATCATCAGAACCCAGCACCCCCACTTCACCCAGTCCAGGGCACCCCAACACACCGGAAAAGCTAGACACGGATTTAAAAGCATATCTCCTGATGATGATAGAGGACTTCAGGAAGGATTTTAATAACACAATTAAAGAAATGCAGGAGAACACTGCTAAAAAGGCAGAAGACAATAAAGAGGAAGCACAAAAATCCCTTAAAGAAGCACAAAAATCCCTTAAAGAATTGCAGGAGAACACTGCTAAAGAGTTACAAATCCTTAAAGAAAAACAGGATAACATAATCAAACAGGTAGAAGTCCTTACAGAAAAACAGGAAAACACATCCAAACAGATGATGGAAATGAACAAAACCATACTAGACCTAAAAAGGGAAGTAGACACAATAAAGAAAACCCAAAATGAGGCAACACTGGAGATAGAAACCCTAGGAAAGAAATCTGGAACCATAGATACGAGCATCAGCAACAGAATACAAGAGATGGAAGAGAGAATCTCAGGTGCAGAAGATTCCATAGAGACCATCGGCACAACAATCAAGGAAAATGTAAAATGCAAAAAGATCCTAACTCAGAACATCCAAGAAATACAGGACACAATGAGAAGACCAAACCTACGGATAATAGGAGTGGATGAGAATGAAGATTTTCAACTCAAAGGACCAGCAAACATCTTCAACAAAATTATAGAAGAAAACTTCCCAAATCTAAAGAAAGAGATGCCCATGAACATACAAGAAGCCTACAGAACTCCAAATAGACTGGACCAGAAAAGAAATACCTCCCGACACATAATAATCAGAGCAACAAATGCTCTAAATAAAGATAGAATACTAAAAGCAGTAAGAGAAAAAGGCCAAGTAACATATAAAGGCAAGCCTATCAGAATTACACCAGACTTTTCACCAGAGACTATGAAAGCCAGAAGATCCTGGACGGATGTTATACAGACACTAAAAGAACACAAATTCCAGCCCAGGCTACTATACCCAGCCAACCTCTCAATTAACATAGATGGAGAAACCAAAGTATTCCACGACAAAACCAAATTCACACATTATCTCTCCACGAATCCAGCCCTTCAAAGGATAATAACAGAAAAAAACCAATACAAGGACAGGAACCACGCCCTAGAAACAACAAGAAGGTAATCCCTCAACAAACCTAAAAGAAGACAGCCACAAGAACAAAATGCCAACTTTAACATCAAAAATAACAGGAAACAACAATTACTTTTCCTTAATATCTCTTAATATCAATGGACTCAACTCCCCGATAAAAAGACATAGACTAACAAACTGGCTACACAAACAAGACCCAACATTTTGCTGCTTACAGGAAACTCATCTCAGAGAAAAGGATAGACACTACCTCAGAATGAAAGGCTGGAAAACAATTTTCCAAGCAAATGGCATGAAGAAACAAGCTGGAGTAGCCATTCTAATATCTGATAAGATTGACTTCCAACCCAAAGTCATTAAAAAAGACAGGGAGGGACACTTCATACTCATCAAAGGTAAAATCCTCCAAGAGGAACTATCAATCCTGAATATCTATGCTCCAAATACAAAGGCAGCCACATTCATTAAAGAAACTTTAGTAAATCTCAAAGCACACATTGCACCTCATACAATAATAGTGGGAGACTTCAACACCCCACTTTCACCAATGGACAGATCATGGAAACAGAAACTAAACAGGGACACAGTGAAACTAACAGAAATCAAATGGATCTGGCAGATATCTACAGAACATTCTATCCTAAAACAAAAGGATATACCTTCTTCTCAGCACCTCATGGTACCTTCTCCAAAATTGACTACATAATTGGTAACAAAACAGGCCTCAACAGATACAAAAATATTGAAATTGTCCCATGCATCCTATCAGATCACCATGGACTAAGGCTGATCTTCAATAACAAAATAAATAATAGAAAGCCAACCTTCACGTGGAAACTGAACAACACTCTTCTCAATGATACCTTGGTCAAGGAAGGAATAAAGAAAGAAATTAAAGACTTTTTAGAGATCAATGAAAATGAAGCCACAACATACCCAAACTTATGGGACGCAATGAAAGCATTTCTAAGAGGAAAACTCATAGCTCTGAGTGCCTCCAAAAGGAAACTAGAGAGAGCACACATTAGCAGCTTGACAACATACCTAAAAGCACTAGAACAAAAGGAAGCAAATTCACCCAAGAGGAGTAGACGGCAGGAAATAATCAAACTCAGGGGCGAAATCAACCAAGTGGAAACAAGAAAAACTATTCAAAGAATCAACCAATCAAGGAGCTGGTTCTTTGAGAAAATCAACAAGATAGATAAACCCTTAGCCAGACTCACTAGAGGGCACAGGGAAAGCATCCTAATTAACAAAATCAGAAATGAAAAAGGAAACATAACAACAGATCCTGAAGACATCCAAAACACCATCAGATCCTTCTACCAAAGGCTATACTCAACAAAACTGGAGAACCTGGATGAAATGGAGAAGTTCCTAGACAGATACCAGGTACCAAAGTTGAATCAAGATCAGGTTAATGATCTAAACAGCCCTATATCCCCCAAAGAAATAGAAGCAGTCATTAATAGTCTCCCAACCAAAAAAAGCCCAGGACCAGATGGGTTTAGTGCAGAGTTCTATCAGACCTTCAAAGAAGATCTAATCCCAGTTCTTCACAAACTATTCCACAAAATAGAAACAGAAGGTACTCTACCCAACTCATTCTATGAAGCCACAATTACTCTGATACCTAAACCACAAAAAGACCCAACAAAGATAGAAAACTTCAGACCAATATCCCTTATGAATATTGATGCAAAAATCCTCAATAAAGTTCTTGCTAACCGAATCCAAGAACACATCAAAACAATCATCCACCCTGACCAAGTAGGTTTCATCCCAGGGATGCAGGGATGGTTCAATATACGCAAATCCATCAACGTAATCCAGTATATAAACAAACTCAAAGACAAAAGCCACATGGTCATCTCCTTAGATGCGGAAAAAGCATTTGACAAGATCCAACACCCATTCATGATAAAAGTCTTGGAAAGATCAGGAATTCAAGGCCCATACCTAAACATGATAAAAGCAATCTACAGCAAACCAGTAGCCAACATCAAAGTAAATGGTGAGAAGCTTGAAGCAATCCCTCTAAAATCAGGGACTAGACAAGGCTGTCCACTTTCTCCATACCTATTCAACATTGTACTTGAAGTCCTACCCAGAGCAATTCGACAACAAAAGGAGATCAAAGGGATACAAATTGGAAAAGATGAAGTCAAAATATCACTCTTTGCAGATGATATGATAGTATATATAAGTGACCCTAAAAATTCCACCAGAGAACTTCTAAGCCTGATAAACAGCTTCGGTGAAGTAGCTGGATATAAAATTAACTCAAACAAATCAATGGCCTTGCTCTACACAAAGAATAAACAGGCTGAGAATGAAATTAGGGAAACAACACCCTTCTCAATAGTCACAAATAATATAAAATATCTTGGCGTGACTCTAACTAAGGAAGTGAAAGATCTGTAAAATAAAAATTTCAAGTCTCTGAAGAAAGAAATTATAAAAGATCTCAGAAGATGGAAAGATCTCCCATGTTCATGGATTGGCAGGATCAACATTGTAAAAATGGCTATCTTGCCAAAAGCAATCTACAGATTCAATGCAATCCCCATCAAAATTCCAAATCAATTCTTCAACGAATTAGAAAGTGCAATCTGCAAATTCATCTGGAATAACAAAAACCCTAGGATAGCAAAAACTCTTCTCAAGGATAAAAGAACCTCTTGTGGAATCACCATGCCGGACCTAAAGCTCTACTACAGAGCAATTGTGAAAAAAACTGCATGGTATTGGTATAGTGACAGACAAATAGACCAATGGAATAGAATTGAAGACCCAGAAATGAACCCACACACCTATGGTCACTTGATCTTCGACAAGGGAGCTAAAAACATCCAGTGGAAGAAAGACAGCATTTTCAACAAATGGTGCTGGCACAACTGGTTGTTAACATGTAGAAGAATGCGAATCGATCCATTCCTATCTCCTTGTACTAAGGTCAAGTCTAAGTGGATCAAGGAACTACACATAAAACCAGAGACACTGAAACTTATAGAGGAGAAAGTGGGGAAAAGCCTTGAAGATATGGGCACAGGGGAAAAATTCCTGAATAGAACAGTAATGGCTTGTGCTGTAAGATCGAGAATTGACAAGTGGGACCTCATGAAACTGCAAAGCTTCTGCAAGGCTAAAGACACCATCAATAAGACAAAAAAACCACCAACAGATTGGGAAAGGATCTTCACCTATCCTAAATCAGATAAGGGACTAATATCCAATATATATAAATAACTCAAGAAGGTGGACTCCAGAAAGTCAAATAACCCCATTAAAAAATGGGGCTCAGAGCTGAACAAAGAATTCTCACCTGAGGAATACCTAAAGGCTGAGAAGCACCTGAAAAAATGTTCAACATCCTTAATCATCAGGGAAATGCAAATCAAAACAACCCTGAGATTCCACTTCACTCCAGTCAGAACGGCTAAGATCAAAAATTCAGGTGACAGCAGATGCTGGCGAGGATGTGGAGAAAGAGGAACACTCCTCCATTGTTGGTGGGATTGCAAGCTTGTACAACCACTCTGGAAATCAGTCTGGCGGTTCCTCAGAAAATTGGACATAGTACTACCGGAGGATCCAGCAATACCTCTCCTGGGCATATATCCAGAAGATGTCCCAACTGGTAAAAAGGACACATACTCCACTATGTTCATAGCAGCCCTATTTATAATAGCCAGAAGCTGGAAAGAACCCAGATGTCCCTCAACAGAGGAATGGATACAGAAATTATGGTACATTTACACAATGGAGTACTACTCAGCTATTAAAAAGAATGAATTTATGAAATTCCTAGCCAAATGGATGGACCTGGAGGGCATCATCTTGAGTGAAGTAACACAATCACAAAAGAACTCACACAATATGTATTCATTGATAAGTGGATATTAGCCCAAAACTTAGGATACCCAAGATATAAGATACAATTTGATAAATGCATGAAACTCAAGAAGAATGAAGACCAAAGTGTGGACACTGTGCACCTTCTTAGAATTGGGAACAAAACACCCAGGGAAGGAGTTACAGAGACAAAGTTCGTAGCTGTGATGAAAGGATGGACCATTTAGAGACTGCTGTATCCAGGGATCCGTCCCATAATCAGCTTCTAAACGCTGACACCATTGCATACACTAGCAAGATTTTGCTGAAAGGACCCAAATATAGCTGTCTCTTGTGAGACGATGCCGGGGCCTAGCAAACACAGGAGTGGATGTTCACAGTCAGCTATTGGATGTATCACAGGGCTCCCAATGGAGAAGCTAGAGAAAGTACCCAAGGAACTAAAGGGATCTGCAACCCTATTGTTGGAACAACATGATGTACTAACCAGAACCCCGGAGCTCTTGTCTCTAGCTGCATATGTATCGAAAGATGGCCTAGTCGGCCATCAATGGAAAGAGAGGCCCATTGGACTTGCAAACTTTATATGCCCCAATATAGGGGAATGCCAGGGCCAAAAGAATGGGAATGGGTGGGTAGGGAAGTGGGGGGCGCTATGGGGGACTTTTGGGATAGCATTGGAAATGTAATTGAGGAAAATATGTAATAAAAATATTAAAAATCAAAAAAAAAAAAGAAAATATGGTATACCCACACAGTGGAATTTTATGCAGTCATAAGAAAGAATGAAACCACATTTGCTGTAGGAAAATAAAATCAAATAAGGGTCATTATATTAAATGAATTATTAGACCCAGAAAAAAAAAAATTCAGGTGACAGCAGATGCTGGCAAGGATGTGGAGAAAGAGGAACACTCCTCCATTGTTGGTGGGATTGCAAGCTTGTACAACCACTCTGGAAATCAGTCTGGCGGTTCCTCAGAAAATTGGACATAGTACTACCGGAGGATCCAGCAATACCTCTCCTGGGCATATATCCAGAAGATGTCCCAACCGGTAAAAAGGACACATGCTCCACTATGTTCATAGCAGCCCTATTTATAATAGCCAGAAGCTGGAAAGAACCCAGATGTCCCTCAACAGAGGAATGGATACAGAAATTATGGTACATTTACACAATGGAGTACTACTCAGCTATTAAAAAGAATGAATTTATGAAATTCCTAGCCAAATGGATGGACCTGGAGGGCATCATCCTGAGTGAAGTAACACAATCACAAAAGAACTCACACAATATGTATTCATTGATAAGTGGATATTAGCCCAAAACTTAGGATACCCAAGATATAAGATACAATTTGCTAAACGCATGAAACTCAAGAAGAATGAAGACCAAAGTGTGGACACTGTGCACCTTCTTAGAATTGGGAACAAAACACCCAGGGAAGGAGCTACAGAGACAAAGTTCGTAGCTGTGATGAAAGGATGGACCATTTAGAGACTGCTGTATCCAGGGATCCGTCCCATAATCAGCTTCTAAATGCTGACACCATTGCATACACTAGCAAGATCTTGCTGAAAGGACCCAAATATAGCTGTCTCTTGTGAGACGATGCCGGGGCCTAGCAAACACAGGAGTGGATGTTCACAGTCAGCTATTGGATGTATCACAGGGCTCCCAATGGAGAAGCTAGAGAAAGTACCCAAGGAGCTAAAGGGATCTGCAACCCTATTGTTGGAACAACATGATGTACTAACCGGAACCCTGGAGCTCTTGTCTCTAGCTGCATATGTATCGAAAGATGGCCTAGTCGGCCATCAATGGAAAGAGAGGCCCATTGGACTTGCAAACTTTATATGCCCCAATATAGGGGAATGCCAGGGCCAAAAGAATGGGAATGGGTGGGTAGGGAAGTGGGGGGCGCTATGGGGGACTTTTGGGATAGTATTGGAAATGTAATTGAGGAAATTATGTAATAAAAATATTAAAAAAAAAAAAAAAAAAAAAAAAAAAAAAAAATCCTCAATAAAGTTCTTGCTAACCAAATCCAAGAACACATCAAAACAATCATCCATCCTGACCAAGTAGGTTTCATCCAAGGAATGCAGGGATGGTTCAATATACGGAAATCCATTAACGTAATCCAGTATATAAACAAACTCAAAGACAAAAACCACATGGTCATCTCGTTAGATGCGGAAAAAGCATTTGACAAGATCCAACACCCATTCATGATAAAAGTCTTGGAAAGATCAGGAATTCAAGGCCCATACCTAAACATGATAAAAGCAATCTACAGCAAACCAGTAGCCAACGTCAAAGTAAATGGTGAGAAGCTTGAAGCAATCCCTCTAAAATCAGGGACTAGACAAGGCTGTCCACTTTCTCCATACCTATTCAACATAGTACTTGAAGTCCTAGCCAGAGCAATTCGACAACAAAAGGAGATCAAAGGGATACAAATTGGAAAAGATGAAGTCAAAATATCACTTTTTGCAGATGACATGATAGTATATATAAGTGACCCTATAAATTCCACTAGAGAACTCCTAAGCCTGATAAACAGCTTCGGTGAAGTAGCTGGATATAAAATTAACTCAAACAAATCAATGGCCTTTCTCTACACAAAGAATAAACAGGCTGAGAAAGAAATTAGGGAAACAACACTCTTCTCAATAGTCACAAATAATATAAAATATCTTGGCGTGACTCTAACTAAGGAAGTGAAAGATCTGTATAATAAAAACTTCAAGTCTCTGAAGAAAGAAATTATAGAAGATCTCAGAAGATGGAAAGATCTCCCATGCTCATGGATTGGCAGGATCAACATTGTAAAAATGGCTATCTTGCCAAAAGCAATCTACAGATTCAATGCAATCCCCATCAAAATTCCAAATCAATTCTTCAACGAATTAGAAAGTGCAATCTGCAAATTCATCTGGAATAACAAAAAACCTAGGATAGCAAAAACTCTTCTCAAGGATAAAAGAACCTCTGGTGGAATCACCATGCCGGACCTAAAGCTTTACTACAGAGCAATTGTGATAAAAACTGCATGGTACTGGTATAGTGACAGACAAATAGACCAATGGAATAGAATTGAAGACTCAGAAATGAACCCACACACCTACGGTCACTTGATCTTTGACAAGGGAGCTAAAAACATCCAGTGGAAGAAAGACAGCATTTTCAACAAATGGTGCTGGCACAACTGGTTGTTAACATGTAGAAGAATGCGAATCGATCCATTCCTATCTCCTTGTACTAAGGTCAAGTCTAAGTGGATCAAGGAACTTCACATAAAACCAGAGACACTGAAACTTATAGAGGAGAAAGTGGGGAAAAGCCTTGAAGATATGGGCACAGGGGAAAAATTCCTGAATAGAACAGTAATGGCTTGTGCTGTAAGATCGAGAATTGACAAGTGGGACCTCATGAAACTGCAAAGCTTTTGCAAGGCTAAAGACACCATCAATAAGACAAAAAAACCACCAACAGATTGGGAAAGGATCTTCACCTATCCTAAATCAGATAAGGGACTAATATCCAATATATATAAAGAACTCAAGAAGGTGGACTCCAGAAAGTCAAATAACCCCATTAAAAAATGGGGCTCAGAACTGAACAAATAATTCTCACCTGAGGAATACCGAATGGCAGAGAAGCACCTGAAAAAATGTTCAACATCCTTAATCATCAGGGAAATGCAAATCAAAACAACCCTGAGATTCCACCTCACACCAGTCAGAATGGCTAAGATCAAAAATTCAGGTGACAGCAGATGCTGGCGAGGATGTGGAAAAAGAGGAACACTCCTCCATTGTTGGTGGGATTGCAAGCTTGTACAACCACTCTGGAAATCAGTCTGGCGGTTCCTCAGAAAATTGGACATAGTATTACCGGAGGATCCAGCAATACCTCTCCTGGACATATATCCAGAAGATGTCCCAACCGGTAAAAAGGACACATGCTCCACTATGGTCATAGCAGCCCTATTTATAATAGCCAGAAGCTGGAAAGAACCCAGATGTCCCTCAACAGAGGAATGGATAAAGAAATTATGGTACATTTACACAAAGGAGTACTACTCAGCTATTAAAAAGAATGAATTTATGAAATTTCTAGCCAAATGGATGGACCTGGAGGGCATCATCTTGAGTGAAGTAACACAATCACAAAAGAACTCACACAATATGTATTCACTGATAAGTGGATATTAGCCCAAAACTTAGGATACCCAAGATATAAGATACAATTTGCTAAACGCATGAAACTCAAGAAGAATGAAGACCAAAGTGTGGACACTGTGCACCTTCTTAGAATTGGGAACAAAACACGCAGGGAAGGAGTTACAGAGACAAAGTTCGTAGCTGTGATGAAAGGATGGACCATTTAGAGACTGCCGTATCCAGGGATCCATCCCATAATCAGCTTCTAAATGCTGACAACATTGCATACACTAGCAAGATTTTGCTGAAAGGACCCAAATATAGCTGTCTCTTGTGAGACGATGCTGGGGCCTAGCAAACACAGGAGTGGATGTTCACAGTCAGCTATTGGATGTATCACAGGGCTCCCAATGGAGAAGCTAGAGTAAGTACCCAAGGAGCTAAAGGGATCTGCAACCCTATTGTTGGAACAACATGATGTACTAACTAGAACCCCGGAGCTCTTGTCTCTAGCTGCATATGTATCGAAAGATGGCCTAGTCAGCCATCAATGGAAAGAGAGGCCCATTGGACTTGCAAACTTTATATGCCCCAATATAGGGGAATGCCAGGGCCAAAAGAATGGGAATGGGTGGGTAGGGAAGTGGGGGGCGCTATGGGGGACTTGTGGGATAGCATTGGAAATGTAATTGAGGAAAATATGTAATAAAAATATTAAAAAAAAAAAAGAATGAATTTATGAAATTTCTAGCCAAATGGATGGACCTGGAGGGCATCATCTTGAGTGAAGTAACACAATCACAAAAGAACTCACACAATATGTATTCACTGATAAGTGGATATTAGCCCAAAACTTAGGATACCCAAGATATAAGATACAATTTGCTAAACGCATGAAACTCAAGAAGAATGAAGACCAAAGTGTGGACACTGTGCACCTTCTTAGAATTGGGAACAAAACACGCAGGGAAGGAGTTACAGAGACAAAGTTCGTAGCTGTGATGAAAGGATGGACCATTTAGAGACTGCCGTATCCAGGGATCCATCCCATAAGCAGCTTCTAAATGCTGACACCATTGCATACACTAGCAAGATTTTGCTGAAAGGACCCAAATATAGCTGTCTCTTGTGAGATGATGCCGGGGCCTAGCAAACACAGGAGTGGATGTTCACAGTCAGCTATTGGATGTATCACAGGGCTCCCAATGGAGAAGCTAGAGAAAGTACCCAAGGAGCTAAAGGGATCTGCAACCCTATTGTTGGAACAACATGATGTACTAACCAGAACCCCAGAGCTCTTGTCTCTAGCTGCATATGTATGGAAAGATGACCTAGTCGGCCATCAATGGAAAGAGAGGCCCATTGGACTTGCAAACTTTATATGCCCCAATATAGGGGAATGCCAGGGCCAAAAGAATGGGAATGGGTGGGTAGGGAAGTGGGGGGCGCTATGGGGGACTTTTGGGATAGCATTGGAAATGTAATTGAGGAAAATATGTAATAAAAATATTAAAAATCAAAAAAAATGTATACATAAATGCTAATAAAATTATTAATGAAAAAAAAAAAAAACCAGAGACACTGAAACTTATAGAGGAGAAAGTGGGGAAAAGCCTTGAAGATATGGGCACAGGGGAAAAATTCCTGAATAGAACAGTAATGGCTTGCGCTGTAAGATCGAGAATTGACAAGTGGGACCTCATGAAACTACAAAGCTTCTGCAAGGCTAAAGACACCATCAATAAGACAAAAAAAACCACCAACAGATTGGGAAAGGATCTTCACCTATTCTAAATCAGATAAGGGACTAATATCCAATATATATAAAGAACTCAAGAAGGTGGACTCCAGAAAGTCAAATAACCCCATTAAAAAATGGGGCTCAGAACTGAACAAATAATTCTCACCTGAGGAATACCGAATGGCAGAGAAGCACCTGAAAAAATGTTCAACATCCTTAATCATCAGGTAAATGCAAATCAAAACAATCCTGAGATTCCACCTCACACCAGTCAGAATGGCTAAGATCAAAAATTCAGGTGACAGCAGATGCTGGCGAGGATGTGGAGAAAGAGGAACACTCCTCCATTGTTGGTGGGATTGCAAGCTTGTACAACCACTCTGGAAATCAGTCTGGCGGTTCCTCAGAAAATTGGACATAGTACTACCGGAGGATCCAGCAATACCTCTCCTGGGCATATATCCAGAAGATGTCCCAACCGGTAAAAAGGACACATGCTCCACTATGTTCATAGCAGCCCTATTTATAATAGCCAGAAGCTGGAAAGAACCCAGATGTCCCTCAATAGAGGAATGGATACAGAAATTATGGTACATTTACACAATGGAGTACTACTCAGCTATTAAAAAGAATGAATTTATGAAATTCCTAGCCAAATGGATGGACCTGGAGGGCATCATCTTGAGTGAGGTAACACAATCACAAAAGAACTCACACAATATGTATTCACTGATAAGTGGATATTAGCCCAAAACTTAGGATACCCAAGATATCAGATACAATTTGCTAAACGCATGAAACTCAAGAAGAATGAAGACCAAAGTGTGGACACTGTGCACCTTCTTAGAATTGGGAACAAAACACCCAGGGAAGGAGTTACAGAGACAAAGTTCGTAGCTGTGATGAAAGGATGGACCATTTAGAGACTGCCGTATCCAGGGATCCATCCCATAAGCAGCTTCTAAATGCTGACACCATTGCATACACTAGCAAGATTTTGCTGAAAGGACCCAAATATAGCTGTCTCTTGTGAGATGATGCCGGGGCCTAGCAAACACAGGAGTGGATGTTCACAGTCAGCTATTGGATGTATCACAGGGCTCCCAATGGAGAAGCTAGAGAAAGTACCCAAGGAGCTAAAGGGATCTGCAACCCTATTGTTGGAACAACATGATGTACTAACCAGAACCCTGGAGCTCTTGTCTCTAGCTGCATATGTATCGAAAGATGGCCTAGTCGGCCATCACTGGAAAGAGAGGCCCATTGGACTTGCAAACTTTATATGCCCCAATATAGGGGAATGCCAGGGCCAAAAGAATGGGAATGGGTGGGTAGGGAAGTGGGGGGCGCTATGGGGGACTTTTGGGATAGCATTGGAAATGTAACTGAGGAAAATATGTAATAAAAATATTAAAAATTAAAAAATAAAAAAAAATACAGTTAACCAGGAAAAAAAAAAAAAAAAAAAAAAACAAGTAGCCCACGGAACTACAAATAGACTGGGCTAAAAAGGAAATTCCTTCCATCACATAATAGTCAAAAAAAATGCACAAAACAAACAAAGAATATTTAAAGCAGTAAGGGGGTTCCAGAATTCCACCTAGACTGGTCTGTGCATGGAAGAGTGTGGACTGCAGAAGCTAACAGCTTCTGGGATAGGCTGAAGCCACAGAGCTTCTGGGGCAGACCAAGTTTCAGGCTCCAGACATCTGGGCACCTTCCCTGCCAGAGGAGAGGTGTCCGCCCAACCCGAGAGGGCTTTGCCACAGCATCTGGGGGAGCTATCTTGGGTTCCTGGATTCCACCAAGACTGGTCTGCACAGGTGAGAGTGTGGACTGCAGAGGCTAACAGCTTCTGGGACAGGCAAAAGACAGAGAGTTTATGGGGCAGAACATGATTCAGGCTCCAGATATCGGGGCACCTTCTCTGCAAGAGGAGAGGTGTTCTCCCCACCCAGGAGGATTTTTCCACAGCATAAGGGGGAGATATTTTGGTTCCCAGATCCCAACGAGACTAGCCTGCATGGGTGAGAACGTGGACTACAGAAGCTACACAGTTTCTGGGACAAGCCCTGTTTAAGGCCATCATCTTCTGCTAGGAGGAAGGTGCAAACTCCAGATATCTGTCCACCTTCCCTGCAAGAGGAGAGCTTGCCTGCAGAGAGTGCTCTAACCACTAAAACTGGGGAGAGAGCTAGTCTTCCAGGTCTGCTGATAGAGGCTAACAGAATCACGAGAGGAACAAGCTCCAACCAGCTACAACTATAACAACTAACTCCAGAGATTATCAGATGGCGAAAGGCAAACATAAGAATCTTACCTAACAGAAACCAAGACCACTCACCATCATCAGAACCCAGCACTCCCACCTCAGCCAGATCTGGGTACACCAACACACCCGAAAAGCTACACCCAGATTTAAAAGCATATCTCATGATGATGGTCGAGGACATCAAGAAGGACTTTAATAACTCACTTAAAGAAATACAGGAGAACACTGCTAAAGAGATACAAGTCCTTGAAGAAAAACAGGAAAACACAACCAAACAGGTAGAAGTCCTTAAAGAAAAACAGGAAAACACATCCAAACAGGTGATGGAAATGAACAAAACCATACTAGACCTAAAAAGGGAAGTAGACACAATAAAGAAAACCCAAAGTGAGGCAACGCTGGAGATAGAAACCCTGGGAAGGAAATCTGGAACCATAGATGCAAGCATCAGCAACAGAATACAAGAGATGGAAGAGAGAATCTCAGGTGCAAAAGATTCCATAGAGAACATTGGCACAACAATCAAAGAAAATACAAAACGCAAAAGGATCCTAACTCAAAACATTCAGGAAATACAGGACACAATGAGAAGACCAAACCTACGGATAATAGGAGTTGATGAGAATGAAGATTTTCAACTCAAAGGACCAGCAAACATCTTCAACAAAATTATAGAAGAAAACTTCCCAAATCTAAAGAAAGACATGCCCATGAACATACAAGAAGCCTACAGAACACCAAATAGACTGGACCAGAAAAGAAATTCCTCCCGACACATAATAATCAGAACAACAAATGCACTAAATAAAGACAGAATATTAAAAGCAGGAAGGGAGAAAGGTCAAGTAACATATAAAGGCAGGCCTATTAGAATTACACCAGACTTTTCACCAGAGACTATGAAAGCCAGAAGAGCCTGGACAGATGTTATACAGACACTAGAAGAACACAAATGCCAGCCCAGGCTATTATACCCAGCCAAACTCTCAATTACCATAGATGGAGAAACCAAAGTATTCCATGACAAAACCAAATTCACACATTATCTTTCCACGAATTCAGCCGTTCAAAGGATAATAGCAGAAAAAAACCGATACAAGGAAGGAAATCAAGCCCTAGAAAAGCAAGAAAGTAATCCCTCAACAAACCAAAAAGAAGACAGCCACAAGAACAGAATGCCAACTCTAACAACAAATATAAAAGGAAGCAACAATTACTTTTCCTTAATATCTCTTAATATCAATGGACTCAATTCCCCAATAAATAGACATAGACTAACAGACTGGCTACACAAACAGGACCGAACATTCTGCTGCTTACAGGAAACCAATCTCAGGGAAAAAGACAGACACTACCTCAGAGTGAAAGGCTGGAAAACAATTTTCCAAGCAAATGGTATGAAGAAACCAGCTGTAGTAGCCATTCTAATATCGAATAAAATCGATTTCCAACCCAAAGTTATCAAAAAGACAAGGAGGGACACTTCATACTCATCAAAGGTAAAATCCTGCAAGAGGAACTCTCAATTCTGAATATCTATGCTCCAAATGCAAGGGCGGCCAAAGTTGTACTACAGATCAATTGTGATAAAAACTGCATGGTACTGGTATAGTGACAGACAAGTAGACCAATGGAATAAAATTGAAGACGCAGAAATGAACTCACACACCTATGGCCACTTGATCTTTGACAAGGGAGCTATAACCATCCAATGGAAAAAAGAGAGCATTTTCAACAAATGGTGCTGGCACAACTGGTGGTTATCATGTAGAAGAATGTGAATTGTTCCATTCCTATCTCCTTGTACTAAGGTCAAATCTAAGTGGATCAAGGAACTCCATATAAAACCAGAGGCAGTGAAACTTATTAGAGGAGAAAGTGGGGAAAGCCTCGAAGATATGGGCACAGGGGAACAATTCCTGAATAGAACAGCAATGGCTTGTGCTGTATGATTGAGAATTGACAAATGGGACCTCATAAAATTGCAAAGCTTCTGTAAGGCAAAAGACACCGTCAATAAGACAAAAAAACCACCAACAGATTGGGAAAGGATCTTTACCTATCCTAAATCAGATAAGGGTCTAATATCCAATATATATAAGGAACTCAAGAAGGTGGACTCCAGAAAGTCAAATAACCCCATTAAAAAATGGGGCTCAGAACTGAACAAAGAATTCTCACCTGAAGAATACCAAATGGCAGAGAAGCACCTGAAAAAATGTGCAACATCCTTAATCATCTGGGAAATGCAAATCAAAACAACCCTGAGATTCCACCTCACACCAGTCAGAATGGCTAAGATCAAAAATTCAGGTGACAGCAGATGCTGGCGAGGATGTGGAGAAAGAGGAACACTCCTCCATTGTTGGTGGGATTGCAAGCTTGTACAACCACTCTGGAAATCAGTCTGGCGGTTCCTCAGAAAATTGGACATAGTACTACCGGAGGATCCAGCAATACCTCTTCTAGGTATATATCCAGAAGATGTCCCAACCGGTAAGAAGGACACATGCTCCACTATGTTCATAGCAGCCCTATTTATAATAGCCAGAAACTGGAAAGAACCCAGATGCCCCTCAACAGAGGAATGGATACAGAAAATGTGGTACATTTACAGGATGGAGTACTACTCAGCTATTAAAAAAAATGAATTTATGAAATTCCTAGGCAAATGAATGGACCTGGAGGGCATTATACTGATTGAGGTAACCTAATCACAAAAGAACTCACATGATATGTACTCACTGATAAGTGGATATTAGCCCAGCAACTTAGAATACCCAAGATACAAGATACAATTAGCAAAACACATGAAAATCAAGAAGAATGAAGACCAAAGTGTGGACTCTTTGTTCCTTTTTAGAACTGGGAACAAAACACCCACGGAAGGAGTTACAGAGATAAAGATTGGAGGTGAGACGAATGGATGGACCATCTAGAGATGGTCCTGGGGATCCATCCCATAATCAGCCTCCAAACACTGACACCATTGCATACACTAGCAAGATTTTGCTGAAAGGACCCTGATATAGCTGTCTCTTGTGAGGCTATGCCGGGGCCTGGCAAACACAGAAGTGGACAGTGTCCTCAATGGAGGAGCTAGAGAAAGTACCCAAGGAGCTAACGGTGTCTGCAACCCTATAGGTGGAACAACAATATGAACTACCCAGTACCCCCCCCGCCCCCGAGCTCGTGTCTCTAGCTGCATATGTATCAGAAGATGACCTAGTTGACCATCACTGGAAAGAGAGGCCCATTGGTCTTGCAAACTTTATATGCCTCAGTACAGGGCAACGCCAGGGCCAAGAAGTGGTTGTGGGGAAGGACGGAAGTGGGAAGGGAGGGTATTGGGGACTTTTGGGTTAGCATTGGAAATGTAAATGAAGAAAATACCTAATTAAAAAAATAATAATTAAAAAAAGCATTAAGGCAAAAACGTCAAGTATATAAAAGCAGACCTGACAGAATCACACCAGACTTCTGATCAGAGACTATGAAAACTAGAAAATCCAGGGCAGATGTCACATAGACCCCAAGAGAACACAACTGCCAGCCTAGGTTAATATATCCACCAAACTCTCAATTACCGTAGATGGAAAACTGGAGATATTCCATGACAAAACCAAATATAAATAATATCTTCCCACAAATCCAGCACAACAAAGGATAACCGATGGAAAACAACAACACAAGAGGGAAATTACATCCTAGAAAATGCAAGCAAGTAATCTTCTTTCAACAAACCCAAAAGAAGATATCCACACAAATATAATTCCACCTCTAACAACAAAAATAACAGGAAGCAACAATCACTATTCCTTAATATCTTTTAATATCAATGGACTCAATTCCCCGATAAAAAGAAGTAGACTAATAGACAGGATTCAACATTTTGCTGCATACAGGAAATGTGCCTCAGTGACAAAGACAGACACTACCTCAGAGTAATAGATGGAAAAACAGTTTTCCAAGCAAATGGTTCCTAGAAACAAGCTGGAGTAGCCATTCTAATATCAAATAAAACCGACATTAAACCAAAAGTTATTGAAATGATTCCACTCTGCAAAACAATCTGCCAGTTCCTCAGAAAATTGGACATAGGTATACAGAGGAATGGATACAGAAAATGTGGTACACTTACAAAATGGAATACTACTCAGCTGTTAAGAAATGTCTTCATGGGGCTGGAGAGATGGCTCAGCTGTTAAAGGCTAGGCTCACAACCAAAAATATAAGAAATGACTTCATGAAATTCACAGGCATATGGATGAATCTAGAAAACATCATGCTGACTGAGCTAACTCAGTCACAAAAGAGTGTACATGGTATATACTCACTGATAAGTGTATATTAGGCAAAGAGCATGGAATACCCAAGATACAACTCATGACCACATAAAGCTCAAGGGGAAGGAAGACCAAAGAGTGGATGCTTCAGTCCTACTTAGAAGGGGGAACAAAATAATCAAGGGAAGTAGAGGGTGGGAGGGATTTGGAAGGAAGAGAATAGAGGGAAGGCAAAAGGAGGAGTAGAATCAGGTATAGGAAGAGATTGAGGAGACATACAGAGGATCAAGAATTTGAACAGAGTTGTGTAGCAATGGGGTATTGGGGAACTGGGGGTAGCAACCATAAAGTCCCAGATGCCAGGAAATCAAAAACCTCCCAGGACCCCACAGGGATGACATTACCTGAAATACCCAATAAAGGGGAGGGAGAATCTGTACAGACCATATCCAGAGGTTAGGCATGCTCCCCTGGTAGAGGGATAGGGCCACCCACCCATCTCCAAAATTTTAACCTAGAATTGCTCCTGTCTAAAGTAAATATGGGGACAAAGAGTGGAACAGAGACTAAAGGAAAGGGCATCCAGAGACTGCCCCACCTGGCTATCCATCCCACATACAGACACTAAACTCAGACACTATTTGCTGATGCCAAGTAGTGCTTGCTGACAAGAGCCTAATACAGCTGTCTCCTGAGAGGCTCTGCCAGATCCTGACCAATACTGATGAGGATACTCACAGCCAACTATCAGACTGAGCACAGGGACCCCAATGGAGGAGTTAAGGGAAGGACTAAAAGAGCTGAAGGGGCCTTATCTGGTATCAATGGGAAGGGAGGGGCTTGGTCCTGTGAAGGCTTGATGCCCCAGTGTAGAGGGATGCTAGGGATGGGAGGCAGGAGTGAGTTGGTGCATAGGGGAGCACCCTCACAGAAACAGGGTAAGAGGGGATGGTATAGGGGTTTTACAGAAGGGAAGCTGGGGAAGGGGATAACATTTTAAATGTAAATAAATAAAATATCCAATTAAAAAATAAAGTTATAAAAAATATTTTTTAAAGATTTATTTATTATTATAATCTAAGAATACTGTAGCTGTCTTCAGACATACCAGAAAAGGACATGAGCTCTCATTACAGATGGTTGTGAGCCACCATGTGGTTGCTGGGATTTGAACTCAGGACCTCCAGAAGATCAGTCAGTGCTTTTAACCACTGAGCCATCTCTCCGGCCCATAAAAAATATTTTATAAAAAAGACAAAAAAAATTTTAAAACAAAGATACATAGGGTGGTGGTGGTACATGCCTTTAATCTCAGCACTCTGGAGGTAAAGGAAGGTGGATCTCTTCTTAGTTCAAAGCATGCTTGATCTACAAGTCGAGTCCAGGACAGCCAGGACTACATATTGATACCTTGTGTGGTGGTTTGAACATGCTTGCCCCATAGGGAGTGGTACTGTTGAGAGGTGTGGCCTTTTGGAGGAAGTGTGTCATTATGGGAGTGAGCTTTGAAGCTCTACCCAGTGCAGAAGAGTCATTTTTCTCCTGGCTGCAGTCAGATGAAGATGTATAACTCTCAGCTCTACCTGTGCCTTGCCTGCCTGGATACTGCCATGCTCCCACCTTGATGATAATGGACTGAACCTCTGAACCTGTAAGCCAGCCCCAATTAAATGTTGTTTTTTTATAAGAGTTGCCTTGGTCATGGTGTCTGTTCACAGCAGTAAAACCCTAAGACACCCTGTCTTGAAAAGGCCAAAGCAAACAAACAAAACAACAAAGATATGCATGGTAGCTTACATCACTTATACACTTATAATCCCAAAACTGGGCAGATCTCTGATACCTAGTAGCCAGTTAGCCTACCCAACTTATCTTGTTCCAAGCTAAGGAGAGACCCTGTCTCAAAAAACCAAAGTGAATGGCACCCAAGGAATAACACTAAAGGTTGATCTCTGGCCTCAACACCCCAGCCACACATGTGCATTTATACTCATGCATGCATGTCCACACATGTACACACATGTATCTGTAGACACACAAACATAAACACATACACATATGTTGTTAAAATTAAATAGAACTTCCATATGACACAGCTATACCACTATTAGCACTCCAAATCAGCATTCTAGAGAGATACTTTCATATCTATGTCTGAAGCACAGACATTCACAGTATGTGCTTCTCTGCAACAGATGAGTGCACAATATGGAAAAGAAGCATGAAACTGTGTCATTGTTTAGGAAAGAGTACTGCTAGAATCATCATATTAAAAGTAAAATATTCCAGACTTAAAAATATAAAACCAAGAATACATAAATATAGAGTGACATATATAGAGATATCATTTATATAAAAATAAAGAGTGACTATGAGAAAGGGGACTAGGGTGATTGGTGTTGGAATAAGAAAGGGTAAAAGGAGATAACTGTTCAATACACAGTATATGCTTAAATCTCTGTTATAAAATCCATCACCTTATATAATAAGTATATTCCAATAAAATTTTATGCTTAAAAAAAAAACGGTGGCAGCAAGAAAACTCTCAGGAAGAGTAGCCGATAATTCCTGAGAGTAGAATAGAAAAGGAAAACCTTGGCAGCCAGAGAAACTATAGTTATAGAGTTCCAACGTCCATACAACAGAAATTCCAGAAAAGGAAAATGAAGAGAATAAGGTGGAGGGAAAAAAAAGTTGGACTGGAAGTCTCAGTTTCAGAATGATCAACAAGTGCCAGGTTACAGCTCAGTATTAGAATATTTGCCTAGTATATTATAAAGCCCTTAGGTTCTACACCTACCTTTACCACAAGTCTAAAGAAGTATTATTCAAAATACCAAGATATTGAGTGACAATAATGCTAGTAAACAAACTCCTTCAAGAATTAGTCCCCATGTCTTTCTGAAGAAGAGAGTCAAACTGTAATCATATTTGTTCTAGAAATCAAAAAAACAGTAAAGTGGTATCTTCAATTTTCTGAGAATAATTATTTCTTCTTTTATATATTTATATTTTTTATTAGGTATTTTCTTCATTTACATTTCAAATGCTATCCCAAAAGTCCCCCATGCCCTCCCCCACTACTTCCCTCCCACCCACTCCCACTTCTTGGCACTGGCGTTCCCCTGTACTGAGGCATATAAAGTTTGCAAGACCAATGGGCCTCTCTTTCCACTGATGGCCGACTAGGCCATCTTCTGATTCATATGCAGCTAGAGACACGAGCTCCAGGGGGTACTGGTTAGTTCATAATGTTGTTCCACCTATAGGGTTGCAGATCCCTTTAGCTCCTTGGGTACTTTCTCTAGCTCCTCCATTGGGGACCCTGTGATCCATGCAATAGCTGACTGTGAGCAGTCACTTCTGTGTTTGCCAGGCCCCGGCATAGCCTCACAAGAGACAGCTATATCAGGGTCCTTTCAGCAAAATCTTGCTTGTGTATGCAATGGTGTCAGTGTTTGGAGGCTGATTATGGGATGGATCCCTGGATATGGCAGTCTCTAGATGGTCCATCCTTTTTGTCTCAGCTCCAATCTTAGTCTCTTTAACTCCTTCCATGGGTGTTTTGTTCCCAATTCTAAGAAGGGGCAAAGTGTCCACACTTTGGTCTTCCTTCTTCTTGAGTTTCATGTGCTTTGCAAATTGTATCTTGTATCTTGAGTATTCTAAGTTTCTGGGCTAATATCCACTTATCAGTGAGTACATATCATGTGAGTTCTTTTGTGATTGTGTTACCTCCCTCAGGATGAGACTTGGCCACCTTTACAATCAAAGCATTAGGGTACAATAAAGACTCTTACTCATGCAAGTTCTCAAAAACTTAGGCAAATATATGGCCTAACATATGTATTTTCTAAATTCCTTCTACCCAATAAAGGGTAAAAGAAGAAGGCCATGAAGTTAGAAAGATTGCTCAGCTGGTTACAGCTTTTGCAAAGGACGCAGGCTCCATTCTCAGAATCCCCATAGTGAGTCACAACCATTCAGTCTCCAGTTCCATGAGTCAATCACCTTATTCTGACCCCCATAAGCACCAGGTATTCAGATATTGTGCATACATACATATAGGCAAGACACACATACACATACAATTAAATAAATATTTTTAAAAGATTGGCATGTAGATAGGAAGACAGGCTACTGTAAGAAGTGTCCCCAAATGAGATGTACCTAGATACTGAGATGAAAGCTGTAAGCAGGTCAGAAACTTGAGAAATTATTTCTTTAGGATGAAATTTAAAGACACTCAATGTATGTAAACATATGAAAAAAAACAATATTTTTATGATCCCTAAAATCAGAAGAGGTTAAGGGGAAAAAAAAGCAAAGCATAAAGCCGGGCGTGGTGGCGCACGCCTTTAATCCCAGCACTCGGGAGGCAGAGGCAGGCGGATTTCTGAGTTCGAGGCCAGCCTGGTCTACAAAGTGAGTTCCAGGACAGCCAAGGCTACACAGAGAAACCCTGTCTCGAAAAACCAAAAAAAAAAAAAAAAAAAAAAAAAAAAAAGCAAAGCATATAGAAAATTGAGTAAAAAGATAATTGTAATAAAAACACAAGAGAAAGGAAAGCAACCATATTTTACTATATGTGCCATTTGCCCAGAGAAATTCCAGTCTTAATAATTGAGTTAAATATAACCAATCGATGAAACAAAAATTTACTGGAAGCTTTGGAGAAAAGAATTTCATGTGGTTATGGTCATGGGACAGGGAACCATGAAAGAGACCTAAATCTTCATTTTTCTAAAGCAGGAAGGAGCAAGGCAAGCATGTTATTTGGAGATAGGAAGGCAAATACCAGAAGTAGCTAAAAGTGGTTGCCTCTGGGGAACAACAAATATGTATTCCTATACAAAATGTGCGTATGTGTTTACTTTGGTTGAGAATGACTATTTCACACACACACACACACACACACACACACACACAAATAAATAAATAAATAAATAAATAAATAAATAAATAAATATTCAAGACAGAAAATGAATTTGTTAACGAGAAATATTCCAATATCTTCCAAAAGGAATATGTTTAATACTTAAATAATTAATACCTGGAAAAAGGCACATTCAGAATACTTCCTCCAAATTAACTCTGACCTGGGTTTATTCTGACAATATTTGGCATACATCTGAAAATCATCCTTCTGTAATAAAGCAAAATGCAAATATGTTACCAATTTACAAATATGAATTTTTGTTTTTAAAAAGGCTGAGGAAGACAGTGCGTGATCAACCATGATAGTGAGAATGAGACATAAAAAACCCTGCTTTGTGTTCCAAGGACAGCTTGCTCATTGAGCCAGACAACAGGATACATAATTCTACAAGCAATTTTAGAACCCCTGCTTATCAAACTTGACAGTTGAACAAATAAAAAAAACCTTATCTTTTTTTATTAGATATTTTCTATATTTACATTTCAAATGTTATCCCCTTTCCTAGTTTCCTCTCTGAAAATCCCCTGTCCTCTTCCCCCTCTCCCTGCTCCCCAACCCACCCACTTCCGAATCCTGGCCCTGGCATTCCCCTATACTGGGGTACAGAACCTTCACAGGACCAAGGGCCTCTCCTCCCATTGATGACAGACTGGGCCATCCTCTGCTACATATGCAGCTGGAGCCATGAGTCCCACCATGTGTACTCTAGCTCTGGGGGTACTGGTTAGTTTATATTGTTGTTCCTCCTATCAGGCTGCAAATCCTTCAGCGCCTTGAGTACTTTCTCTAGCTCCTTCATTGGAGACCCTGTGCTCAGTCCAATGGATGACTGTGAGCACCCCCTTCTGTATTTGCCAGGCACTGGCAGAGCCTCTCAGGAGACAGCTATATCAGGTTGCTGTCAGCAAGCTCTTGTTGACATCTGCAATAGTGTCTATGTTTGGTGGTTATTTATACGATGGATCCCCAGGTGGAGCACTTTCTGGATGGTCATTACTTCAGTCTATGCTCCAAACTTTGTCTTTGTAACTCCTTCCATGGGTATTTTGTAACCCCTTCTAAGAAGGATCAAAGTATCTACACTTTGGTCTTCCTTCTTCTTTAGTTTCATGTGTTTTCCAAATTGTATCTGAGTTTCTGGGTTAATATCCACTTATCAGTGAGTGCATATCATGTGTGTTCTTTTGTGATTGGGTTACCTCACTTAGGATGGTATACTCCAGATCCATCCATTTGTCTAAGAATTTCATGAATTCATTGGAAAACCCTTATCTTTTTAAACTAGTTATTATCATGATCTAACAGCTACCAATGTGCATTTTCTGTGATATTAGTCTGCTGGCTATCTAAATAAGGAGCTTGCAGCTAATTTCCAAGTTAGAAGTAGTCCTTGGTTCATCACTGAGACATCATCACATCTAAGCACGTGGTTACACAGTTTGCTCTCCCTGGAATCATCTTTCCCTGATCATCTTCTTTTTTTTTTTTTTTTTTTTTTTTTTGGTTTTTTCGAGACAGGGTTTCTCTGTGTAGCCCTGGCTGTCCTGGCACTCACTTTGTAGACCAGGCTGGCCTCGAACTCAGAAATCCGCCAGCCTCTGCCTCCCGAGTGCTGGGATTAAAGGCGTGCGCCACCACGCCCGGCCCCTGATCATCTTCTTTTGGTCTATCTGCTACTTACACATTAACTTTCATTCCATGAGTGTCTTCTATATAGCCACTGTTTATATCCTCAAGCTCTGGATGATTGGACTGATTTCCCATCAGAAGAAGATTAATTTTTCAAAAGGAGGAGAAACTAGATAACTTGTTGTAATTTAATAATGAAAAAGAATCTATGACTACATGATAAGACTCTCTCTGTCTTTTAAATTTTGTTTTGTTTTTTTAAAAGGCATCTTCTATTCTAACTTTAACCAAGCTAAGTTATTTTATCAATATGTTCCCATCTCTCACATCTTCATAGGTAGGGTGGTCCCTAGATTCTATTGCTACGACCTGAGTAATTGAAACACTTAATACCACAGAATACAAATATGCCCTGAATATCCCTTTTATTATTTTTCCAACGAAACAATTTTACATTAAGCACTTGCTGGAATTGATGAGTCTTCTCCAAAAACATAGAAATTAAAGGAAAAGGAAGGGGGTTATCTGTCCCCAAGGTTACTTTATACAAAAGATACTTTTTTAGTTGCCAATATTTTAAGTTAAAAGCAAATAATCAGACTAACCCTTTCCAGGAAGCAAGGTCCCACTCTTTCTGGAGCATCAGAGCAATCTTCCAGTCTGCTCATGAAAATGCTGTAGAATTTTTAGACAAAAGTTATTTATGACATATAATAATAAACAAGTGAGGAGCTCTTCTTTCCACACTTTTTGAAACAGGGCCTTTCTATATAGCCCTGGTTGTCCTAAAACTCACTAGATGAACCAGGTTGACCTGAAACACATAGAAATCCATCTCTTTCTGCCTCCCAAGTGCTGGGATTAAAGGTGTGTACCACCACCACCCAGCAATAACTTTTTGAAAAATTAAAATCACCAAAAAGTTGAATTTGGCAATTACATACTTGTTATGGAATTCGTATATTTCTGCCATATTTCCAAAGAGAACATCCTTTTTATTTCTCAGGAGAGGTGGCATAAGATCAAACATCTGTGGATTGTCCATCTCAGATCTGTAGCCCTATTAAAAAGAAATGAATTTTTGCATTTGAAATGTTTATATTAATGTTTGGTTGGACCATTGACAGTATAAGTCCAGCAAAATATAGAGAAGACTTGTGGGTATAGCTGATTGAAATATAACATTTATATCACTTAGTTATCAGAGTTATCTATAGCATCCTTTTAGAATGTAGGATAAGGAAGTCAAGGCTTCTACTCCATGGTCCAAATAAAAAGTAATACTATGGCCTTCAAGGCTTTTATTGTACTGTTGGAAATCAAACCAAAACCAACTATGAAAAATTATAGTACTGAATATAAAGTTCTCCTTAAATTAAAAGTAAGTGCTTAGATTTCTTTTCAGACCAAATTAGTACCATGGCATTTGTGTCAAATGAGTATTTTTATCCAACCCCCAGTTCTTTCCATTTCAACCTCTAAGTAGCAGCCTTGGAATAATTACAACAATGTGCCATGTCCCTAAGAGAACAGCTTCTCTTTTTCTATAAGAATTTCTGAATCACATATCCACACTCCTGAGAGGGAATGTAAATGTAATCACGTAAACAACATGTAATCTCAAATAACAGCAAATACCCACTGACAACCAAGGACAGAGACAGAAACATAAAACTTCTCAGAACAGTTTCTAATGAAAGTAGCCAGGGGCCGTTCAGGAAAATAGGGGGAAAAACAATTTGCTACACTTACCAACAAAACAGTAAACAGCTCTCGAACATATGCTCTCTCTGTCTGTATCAGCTCATTTAGGACATGGCTACAATGAACAGACCATAGTTATCAGTTAATGTCCCTCTCTAGTATCACATTGCAATGGATCAGTTATTATCACTAAAAATAATCTAAAGCAGTGGTTCTCAACCAGTGGGTCGCATATCAGATAGCCTGCCTGTCAGATATTTACATCATGATTCATAACAGTAGAAAAATTACAGTTACAAAGTAGCAACAAAATAATTGTGTGACTGGTGGTCACCACAACATAAGGAGATGTATTAAAGGGTCACAGCATTATTAGGAAGGTTTGAGAACCACTGATGATCTAAAGTAAAATAAGCTAGGATATTAGAACTACCTAGGAGTTTTGTTCCAGCATCAAAATATGAAGTTCATTTTGTAGTTGTTGGAAAAAGTACCACCCAGAAGGCTCTTAAATAGATTTTTTTTTTTGAAAAGGCCAGGTGTGGTGGCACACACCTTTAACCCAGCACTCAAGAGGCAGAGGCAGGAGAATCTATGTGTTCAAAAGTAACCTGCATTCTGAGTCAGTCAGGAATACAAAGCAAGAGTCTGTCTTGGAGGGGGGTGAGGAGTAGCAAATGGTAAAGGGCTGCGTGTGAACATAAAAGTGATTTCTAATTCACTCAGATTAAGAACAAATTTGCTAAGATACTGCAAAGCCTATGCCTGAATTAATGCCAAGTTTTGATTTTTCTGGACAATAAAATTTCCTGAGCTCTAGAATCATGTCATTAAAAACAAAAAACAACAACAACAAAAAACTAACCCTATAAACACCATTTTCCTCAGTTGCCAGGAACTTTCTGGCTTTTTTCTCAGACATGTTGTAAACACACACACCTCCACATGGAATAGAAGGAAACTTAAGCCTCTGTAGCAACACGGTGTGCCATCTGTGCCACGAAAATAAAATGCAGGTCCTGACCATTTGCTTTCCAGCCACCATATTTGAATGTTATTCCCTTCTTTAATATAAGCAACCTATTTCTCCTCTACTTTTGTACATTTCTTCTTCTTTTTTCTTACTTTAAAGAATTTAGATCCTGGCTTTTTCCAAAATGAATTTCATTAAATTATCTTATATAACTTGGGACACATACATATTTCCATGCAATGTGATACAAACTACTGGCCATTTCTAACAACAGGAGGCAGACCTCGCTACAAAGTCCTCCTGCTCTGTATCCATGTAAATCAGGCTGCCTTCAAACTCAGAGATTCGTTTGCCTCTGCTTTCCCAAGTCCTGGAATTAAAGGAATGTGTCTCCAGGACCAGTGCATGATATGAAACTTATATATAGGTCAGTAGTTTTAAGCTTCAAATATTAACATAATAATATAGTCATATAAAAAGGGTCATTGTTGATACCTATGAAATAGTATCTATAATCCTGTATAGCTTGACAAGCCCCTTCATTGATTTTCTTTTCTTTTAAAGTGAAAGAAATGGTGTCACAGTTAGCTTTAGATGTCAATTTGACATAAAACTATAATAGCCTGGGAAAAAGGAATGTCAACTGAATAACTGTCCAATCTACTTGATGTGTAGACAAGTCTGTGGGGAATTCTCTCGATTGATATGAGAGGGCTCAGCCACTGTAGGTCCTGGGTTCTATAAGAAAGCAGTCTGAGTAATCAATTGGGAGCAAGCCAGTAAGCAACACTCTTCCATGGCCTCTGCTTTAGTTCCTACCTCCAGGTTCCTGCCCTGACTTCTCATGATGATAATGATCTAGAACTATTAGTCAAATAAACCAGTTCCTTCTCCAAATTGCTTTTGGTCATTGTCTTTATCACAGCAATAAAAACCAAAGTAGAACAGATAGTAGAGCCCAAGGGTACAAAGTTTCATTTATTAGTCGAATCATTCTGGGACTCCAATGTACAGCATGGTTACTATCATTACTATCATTAATAAAATGTCTTATATGTAGGACATACATTTGCAAAGTAGAACTTACACATCTGTGTTCTTACCACAAAAAAGGCAACTGTTCGTGTTAACTAACTTGCTATGGCAATCACCTTATCATATCTCACACTGTGTATACTAAATGTGTCCATTTTTGTTTGCTTATTATTTTCCAGTAAAACTGGGAAACACAGGAGTTGGAAAGATGGCTCAAGAGTTAAGAGTACATGCTGCTCTTATAGAGGATTCAGGTGTGGTTACCAGGATCCTGATGGAGGTTTATAATCATTGGGACTGCAGGTTCAGGAACTCTGACCGCCACTTCTGCCTCCCTGGCCACTAAGCATGGACATGATGCACAGACATGAAGGCAAAACATTGTGTGTGTGTGTGTGTGTGTGTGTGTGTGTGTGTGTGTATAAAATCAATTCCTACACATACATCTACACCTATATATCTATGTGATTAATATATGTTCATATATGTGTGTGTGTGTGTGTATATATATATATATATACACATATATGATTTAAACTGGGAAACACAAAAATAAAACAATCTGAAAATGAAAGGTACAGAAATCATAAGAGGGGCTGTATGTAGCTGAGTGGCAGAGCAGTTGCCTTACAATACACAATATTACCAAAGAAAAATTCTCAAGACGCATAAGAAAGATCACAGCTGCTCACATCTAAATACAGGTCTTGTGACACTCACTAGTGCTCTTTTAATGCACTCACTAGGACCATATTTTGCAAACTGAAAACTCTAATCACATGAGCCTTGTACACTGAACCAGAGCCTCCTGTGGTGAGATACATATATGAATGTAGATTAAAAAGGAAAGAATACTTCTTTAAAATATCCAAGCTATTGTCCAATTTGGGAGAGTGATCAGAATTCTTCTCTTGGCTATCCTCAACAGCTTCAACCTGAAATAATGAAAATAAAAGTTCAATCATGTCTATGTAGGTACAGTACTTTCTCAAATACTTGGATATTAAATTAATGTTAATCCTATCTTTGAAGATAAATTAATATACAGTGCTACATTTTCTAAAAATTACTTGGATGTATACTAGTAAACTAAATGTTTTCAGTTACCTAAGGGTGCAGATTTAAAATACTAACTGGGATTTATTTTGTATACTTCTATTTACATCAACAAAAGCCACTTTCTAGTCTACAGTAATGATAATAGAAACAACTTAGAGCATCACTATATGCCACACATAGGAAACTCAGGTGCATTACAAATGTTATTTCTTTTTTTATACTAACTTCATATGTCCTATGATCCCCAGTTATTTAATGTCTGAAGTTCAGAGAATTTATCAAAGACTAGTCAGAGTCTAGCATTAAAGTTACAGTTTGTACTACTGTACTATACTGCAGTGCCTCTTAGAGTTATGTTCTGGGTTCTACTTACTACCAAGGACACACAAGTAATGCGTAAGGTTCTCCATGTGTGAGGAGGCTACCCTGGAGATATCAGACTATCACAGATAACTGAGAAGAACCAAATCTTAGACACATGCACTACCTACTTCCTCCCCAAGGATACACCTCAAAACCCTCACTGGGTGCCTGAAACTGTGGACAGTACTGAATCTTCAGAGTATGGGTGTAACTCAGCTATAGTTTTAAGTATCTATTTTGGTTTCTCCTTTGGTCTGAAACTTCCTTCTTCCTTAGTGATGGTAAATTCCTGTGTAAGGGAGTGACTTAGCTTTTATTCAAAGTGATAGTGTAGTACCAGAGGCTATTCTGAATGTCAGTGAATAGCAACATTCTTACTGAATTTCAAGCCCATGGTCTTGCTCAAGGACGTTCTAGGACTGTTGGAACACTGGCTTTAGCTATGTCAGAATTCAATCTTAAAAGGCACTTATAATAGGGTAATACTAAAAGAGAGCATATGGATCCATACACTAGACTAACACGGGAATGGAAAATTAATGTATGGGTTAGAGAGAACGCCAGACTCCAGGAGTGAGTTTCTGTGAAACTCTTTTTGCCTCGTGAGTAGCTTTTAAGCCTCAGCCTGTCAAGCTGACTCTACCGGAGAGGGTGGCACTAGTCTATATAATGAACTGGAGAAAAACTCAAAAAAGGGATGAGAGAGAGAGAGAGAGAGAGAGAGAGAGAGAAGGAGGAGGAGGAGGAGGAGGAGGAGGAGGAGGAGGAGGAGGAGGAGGAGGAGGAGGAGGAGGTAGGGAAGGAAGGAGGGAAGGAGGGAGGAAAATTAAAAAGAAACAAATGCATTTCCTGCATCCTGAGTCAGTGTGTTCATGGTCCATGATAAACTGGCCTTTAAGCTTTGCTTTGGCAGTACTACACTCATTCATGAAAGAAATCACCATCTGTAAAAGGCACAGCATTGCTTAGGTGTATGGAGGCAGACAGCATGAAGAGGGACTATAACTTATATGCAGTGCTCTACAGAAATTATTCTTAATATAAGCCAGGAATTAAAAACAAACAAAACCTAACAAAACAACAACAAAGAAAAAAAAAAAACTGCTCACACACTGCCAGTATTGTAAGTAGACACAGGCAGCAGAGATTTCTTATATATGTAAGGTTTTCAAATTCAAAAGGGCAGTGTAATAAATGAAAAACATCCCTGAAAACCCATGTTAATGCTACCATTGTAGCAGCACAATCAACAGTGAATTAATTAATTAATTAATTATACTTACTTTCACGTTGCTCTGAGCGTGAATCTGTCTCCAAGACTTTTTCACTGGTAGAGAAACATGAAATAGTGTTAAACTGGAATGAAAGTCAACACTTTAAGGAAAACACAAACATGTTTATTAGAAAGAAAATGTTTCAATATATTTGTTAGTGTTTCAAAGCACTCTACAGAAGACAGTAATTGGTTAGATAGCTATATAAATTCAACAGAACTTCTTATGGAGCATGAGTTTACTTTGTACTACCCATCCTCGCCTTCAGTACACATGCACTTACTTGCCAAAAGAAAAGGGTGTTAAGTGTTCACAAGTATGTTCAAATTCAATATGCATTCTGCCACATAAACATTTAATCAGATTGTAGTTCACTTACTCACTAGAGCAAAGATTTCTCTGAATCTAGCCTACATGTATGAAACCAGGAAAGACAGGGGAGGGTAGCAGGGGGTGGGGGGAGAAAAGAACAAAATATGGGGCTGGCAAGATGTTTCATCACGTAAAATTGTTTGCTGCTAACCATGATGAGCTTATGTTGTTCCCCATGACCCACACATATGGTGGAGGGAGAAAAGCAACCCCAACAAACTGTTCTCTGATCTATATGTATATATGGTTCTACACCAGTGTGCACACGTTTATACACACACACAAGTGCAAATTAGAACAAATTATATATGAAAATGCTATAATGAAAATCATTACTTTATTTATTAACTTGAAAATTAATGACAAAAAAAATCCAAGTTCATCCGAGTAAGTATAGAATCCACTTTTTATTTTGGCATTTACCCCAACCAGGTCCAGTGATTTGTTTTCCTTTTTAATTCTCAAATCTACACTAAGAGATGGAAAACAACATCTATCTCATTTTACAGATAAGGTTAACATGTGTTTAGGAAGTGGAAGTGGATTTAAACACATACATGTTTCCAATCACTACAGGAAACATTTCAAAAGCAAGGTAAAATGCTCATTTAAAACATCCTCATCAAAAATTCAAAGCCTTAATCTTTATTTTTAAACAACACATTTCCAGCACTAAAAGAAAAGAAAACAGGGTGGACATCAAAGGGAACTCTTAAAAACTGTGATATGATGCAAGGGTGTTGCCTTCCAAGACTGTAGTAGAAGGGGAAGATCTCAGATCTGTTTAGGGAGCAGGCCACTGAGAGTTTGACCATGCCTCAGTGTGAATATAGATAACACAAATTGGATTTTTTTTTTTTTGGCTGGGGGCAGAGGTCACAAGGACAAAGGGGTTGCACAGGGAAGGACTGGGAAATGAATGTAACAGTGTAATATGAGTATATGATGTGAAATTCTCTCCAAAAATCAATAAAATATTATGTCAGAAAATAAAAAAAAAAAGAAAACAGGGTGGAGGGTGAACTGCAAATATAGGTCAACGGCAGAACACTTGTCTAGCGTGTGTTCAGTTCCCAGCACTGGGGAAGAAATGATGGATTTCACAGACGCAAACAGAGTCAGAAGTCCTTTAAAAGTAAAACTAACAGACAAACAAAGAATAGATTAAGTTCTGAATAATGAAGGCTGCTATCCTTCTGGGGTACACAAACACTGCTCTCAGCATAGAAGAAGCACACCTTCTATCTTCCTTTCCTTGGCAAAAGCTAGTGTCAGGACTCTAAGGGAGTGGATGGTCTTTCATATTATAAAATATAGATATTTTACCATCTTTAATTACCAAGTTTTGACACATAAAAGTTATATATAACAATATGTTAGACTTACATATAAAATCAGCTTCTTAATAAGTATCAGCATGCCTCATCTTAAAGACACCTGACAAATACCCAAGATATGTGCGAAACACATAAAACTCAAGAAGAACGAAGACACTTTGCCCTTCTTAGAATTGGGAACAAAACACCCATGGAAGGAATTACAGAGACAAAGTTTGGAGCTGAAACAAAAGGATGGACCATCTAGAGACTGCCACATCTGGGGATCCATCCCATAATCAGCCTCCAAACGCTGACACCATTGCATACACTAGCAAGATTTTGCTAAAAGGACCCTGATATAGCTGTCTCTTGTGAGACTAGGCCGGGGCCTAGCAAACACATAAGTGGATGCTCACAGTCAGCTATTGGATGGATCACAGGGCCCCCAATGGAGGAGCTAGGGAAAGTACCCAAGGAGCTAAAGGGGTCTGCAAGCCTATAGGTGGAACAACAATATGAACTAACCAGTACCCCCCGGAGCTCGTGTCTCTGGCTGCATATGTATCAGAAGATGGCCTAGTCGGCCATCAGTGGAAAGAGTGGCCCCTTGGTCTTGCAAACTTTATATGCCTCAGTACAGGGGAATGCCAGGGCCAAGAAGTGGGAGTGGGTGGGTAGGGGAGTGGAGGGGGATGGTATGGGGGATTTTTGGGATAGCATTAGAAATGTAAACGAGGAAAATACCTAATAAAAAATTTAAAAAGTAAAATAAAATAAATAAACATCTACAATGAAAATAAAAAGATCCAAACTTATTTTTTAAAGTAAATTATGGATTGGTTGCAAATACATTGAGAGATTTATATGTGTGTATCTTTGTGACACATCATTTTCTGAAAAGCAAGGTAAATATATTCATTCTTTCAACAATGTAAAGGCATACATACAAAATAGCTGAGCAAGGTAGGTCTGTGTTTGTGGATATGCAAAGGTGACTTGCACACAGATCCTGTCCCTGCAAAGCATCCTGTCTAGCAAGTGTAACAGCAAACAGGTAAGTAGGCTGTGTGGTAGAAGTAGACTCAAAATAGGAGCTAACAAGAAGGAAATGGAGCAACACTGGAAGTGTAGTCTAGAGAAACAGCAATCTATGCAAACTCTACAAGGTAACACAGAAGAGAAAGGGAGGCAAGAACACTGTGGCAATGAGAGCCAAAGAGACTATGATCATGGTCAAGGACACCAATGATATTATCTTGGACTCTGAAAGTGGCAGTAAAGAAAGTAATGATAGGAATAACTAGATGCACAGAAGGCATATTTATCATCAAAAACAATGAATGGTATAGGAATGAGCAGGAACATCTAAGCTTGGGCAAATGGGGACATTACAGTACCGGTGAACAAGATGAGAAAGAAAAGTTCTACATGCTTTGCAGAAGAGATACTTTCATGTAGGCTATGATGAAACTGTTTCCTATGGGAAATTTGATGTTGGAAATAGCAGTCTGAAGCTTAAGTGACAGACCTAGACTAGAAATAGAGCTTTCATGACCCAACCATATCTAACACTACTTTTCACTGGCATCGTTCTTCCATAGCTTCCCTTCATACTCAATGTGAATTCATTAAACATCTAATCACATCCTGCTTGCTGCCAAGCACTACGCTAGATAGAAAACTCAATGAAGGAGAAGAAAAAAAAACTAAACAAGCAAAAGCAGAATAAAAAACCAGTTTGACTCATTTTGATGAAAAATTAGCACACACTTTGATTTGGTCAAATATTTGATTTATCAAATCCAAGTTTTGAAATCTAGTCTGAAATATGTTATTACCCGCATTACCCATAGACCAATAGGGTAACATGCAGAGGGTTTAAATAGTGATCAGGTTTTATTTACAAACCATAATGGATGATGGAGAAAATCATGTATCCATCCCAGCCATTTATCCATTAAGGTGCCTTCATCTGCATAAATACACAAGTTGATCTTAAACTGAAGCAAATTCAAGCTACTCCAAACAGATATTCCGATTACGAATGAAGTAAGAATCTTTAAAAATGAAGAAAGCCCTGATTCACATTAATTTCACTAACTTTTTTAATATGTACTTTATTATTTATTTTGAATTTTATTTTATTTTGAATGTCTATGTGGGTGTGGGTAAGCAGATGGATATTTAAGTGCCCATCAAGGCCAGAATATGGCATTAGATCCCGTGGTGCTGGAGTTACAGATGATGTTGAGCTGCCATATGGATGATGGGAAGTGAACTGGGTTCTCAGGAAGAGAAGAAGCGCTCTTAACCACTTACCCACCTCTCCTGCCTCCTCTTCTTTCTTTTTGTGGTCATTTTATGAAAGAAAACTGACTTTAGAAGCACATTCTATTCTTTACAGTCATTTTTAAAGATAAGTTCAATGTTGAGAGAGAATAATGGACGGATGGTACAAAAAATTAGATAGTTATTTGCAGATAGAATTAAAGAACTGCTGCTATTTTTAGATGCCAAACTGGTTTTTCATGTGTACAAACTCATAAAATGTATTGATGACAAGTAATATAATAAAGATGGGTACCTTTTAAAAAAATTCTACATGCTTGAAAGAAAGAATATCCAATTCCCACTGCAGAAAGAAAGTGTAATGCCATTAAATAAGAATCGGAGAAAGAAAGAAAATGAAATAATACAAAACAAAAATTTTTGAATGACTAATGACATGAATGGGTCTTGGTCAGCCTGGTCACAATGCAGAGTGCTCTGCTTCAGGGAGATGCGAGCTTTGAGGGTCTATTAAGAAAAGAGATTTAGCCGGGCGTGGTGGCGCACGCCTTTAATCCCAGCACTTGGGAGGCAGAGGCAGGCGGATTTCTGAGTTCGAGGCCAGCCTGGTCTACAAGGTGAGTGCCAGGACAGCCAAGGCTACACAGAGAAACCCTGTCTCGAAAAAAAAAAAAAAAAAAAAAAAAAAAAAGAAAAGAGATTTAATCAGAGGGAAGGGATAGTCCAATTTATTGAGTAATTCTTGTTGTCGGCAATTTTATCTTACTTTCTCTTTATGATCATCTTTTAAGTGAGAAGGTATTTGTCCATTTTTTACAGACTAGGAAAGTAAGACCATCAATATGCCTAAGGACACACAGCTAAAGTGTCCTGATATGTAACTGATGTCTATTTTGTGCTTAGAAATATATCAATTATTGGGTTTAATCAGTTTCATTTTGTTAGTTTATTCTTTTTACTTTTTCAGTATCTTTGATATTTCCAGTATGTCCGGTATATTTTTAATATAGTCAACATTATTCTTTTAAGCCATTGCTCATACAATCTTATTTTATGTATATGTATACATTTTGGAATTACTAACCAAAATAATTTCTAATGCATTTGTAACTTGGATCCATGCTGGAGATGAGTTGTATTTATTCATTACCTCTGGGTCAAGCCTTCTCTGCATTTCAAAGTAGTTTCCTGCACTAGTAAAGTGACTGATGCAATTTAACTCAGAGACTGAAGTTAGTCACATGTTCAACTCTTCAACTAATTTAATTTGTACAAAAGATGAAACTGTTCTATCTCCAAAAGCTGAAGAGGTAGATCTAGGAAACCCTTGTGGGAATAATGTTTTCAGATTTTGAGATACAACACCATTACAAGAATAATTATTTTCCTATAGAACTTAGAAAGGAATAGGATAGTACACAATTAAATAGACTTGAAAAATTCAAACAAAGAAATGGAATCTGTAGCAAAAATTACTAACTCAATTAGCATTTATCAGCATCTATTTAGACAAGGTAATCCACTCTTATTATGTAAGACATTCAAAAACAAGCATCATATAAGAATCAAATAATTGCTTACAGGAATAAAAGTAAGTATGCAGGTTTATAATGCATGTACATGTACAGATAAGATTCACATCCTTTTGCAGAAAATCTGAAGGTCTAAACTCATTTCTCAAGGTAGAATGCTCCACATCGAGGGGTCCCCCATCTGACACAACGCAGTGCTACCACTATCTTATGAACATACAGGGATATCATTCTGACCTCTGCCTTGTACAGCAGTGGTTAAGTATAAACAAAGAGGCTAAAAGGCTTTAAAATGTATCAGGATTTAAAGGGAATTTAGTAGATATATCACGTTCATCAAAGGAAACAATAGCAAGACAAAAAAGACATAGCAAATGTAAAAACAAGCTGCTTTACCATGTTTCGGTGAAAAGAATATCATTCTGGATCGCATCACATTTTCAGATGCAGGAACCAAGCTCTGGAATGCCCCCTCGGGTACTTCTTTTAGGCTCTTACAACCAGCCTGTTGGTTCTCAAATGCACTTCGAATATTTTCAAGCTTTAGTTGTATATTCTGCATTTGAGCCTATGAAATGCATAAGAATTCTATGAGCTAGGGCTGGAGAGATGGATCAGCAGATGGAGTAGCAGAACATTGGCTACTCTTGCAGAGGACATAGGTTCAATTCTCAGCATCCACATGACCACTTAGAAACATGTTTAATTCTAGGTTTGGGGTTATTCAACACCTTCTTCTGGTCTCCATACACTGCATACAGCACACATATATATACTCACGAGTTAAAACACTTATATACATAAGAAAAAATAGAAAATCATGAGTTGTTGTGTAGAGTGGAGTACATCTTCAATCCCAGAACTGAGGAGGCACAGGCAAGCAGATCTCTTGAGTTCAAGGCCAGCCTGGTCTACATAGTTAGTTCCAAGTCAGCCAGTGCTACAGAGCCAGATTTGTCTCAAAAAAGTATGAGTTACTTTCTGAAATAAGTCATAACAACTACCATTATATTCATCAGACATAAATTTAAAATTAATTTTTGGACTGGGAGATGGGTCAGTCACTAAAGTGCCTGCTGCATAATTATGAAAACCTTAGTTCAGGACCCCAGCAGCCAGATAAAATCCAGGCATGGCAGGAATACCTCTAACCTCAGTGTTGGGGTAGCAAAGACAAGAGGATCCCTGGAGCTCATTGACCAGCCAGTCTAACGGAATCAGTGAGCATTTCAAGTTCACTGGAGACTCTGTCTCAACGTAAGGAAAGTAATTAAGAAAGATAATAAACAGAACTGTGTCTCTAGTTGCATATGTAGCAGAGGATGGCCTAGTCGGCCATCAATGGGAGGAGAGGCCCTTGGTATTGTGAAGATCATATGCCCCAGTACAGTGTAATGCCAGGGCCAGGAAGTGGGAGTGGGTGGGTTGGGGAGCAGGGCGGGGAGAGGCTATAGGGGATTTTTGGAGAGGAAACTAGGAAACAGGATAGCATTTGAAATATAAATGAAGAAAAAAAAAAAAGAAAAGAAAGATACTGAAAATCAACCTTTGGCCCCCACCTGCATGCACACATATACACATCCACCTAACTATGGTATAGATATAATATATATGGTATAGATACTATATATCAAATAAATGAACATATACATATCAAAGTTAAATATCTTTAGATTATATTGTGGTAGAATATTTGTGGACTAGGGAGATGATTTATTGGGTAGTGTTTTCTACACAAGCATGAGGACCGGACTTTGAATCCCAAGAACCCATATACAAAGTGGGACATGGTCCTAGTGTACATATATAATCCCCAGGGCTTGCTGGCTTGCCAGTATAGCTGAACCAGCAGGTACCAGGTCCAGTGAGAGATCTTGTCTCAAAATAAAGTAGAGAGAAATAGAGCAAGATACCAGAGATGAACCTCTGGCCTCTGTATATCACATGTTTATATACACAAGTACAAATACACTTACAAACATGTAACACAAACACAGAAACAACTTATTTTAAACATAAAACATAACTAGAGTAAATTTAGTAAAGAAACAGAAAATATTAGTGTATTCTCTTCATGTAAATATAAAACTAAAGTTCCAGTGTAAACAACCTGAGGGGGTGGAACGGACCAGCCATAAAACTGATCCTAACACTCCACTCCACTTAGTGGCCCTTCTCTGAGGATGCAGAATAAAATATATGTCAAAGCTTACAGCACATTTAAATCACTTAAAAAATAATAAGAGTCAGACTGGACTTATTAACAGGAGGTCAGCCTGATCTACACAAGAAGTTCTAAGCCAGCCAAGCTATACAGTGAAACCTGTCTCAAACATCATCATAATTAATAATAATAATAAATATTAATAGAATCAAAGCTAACAGTGAAAGTCTTATTATACAGCAAACATATGCCTGTGGATTCTCAGATACATGACAGTGACACTGTCCCAAAGAGGACTGTGGATACACACACTAATATAAAGTTGGCTGTGAGGTAGTAAATTCTTACACCTTAGTGATTAGTTTATGTGTCTTTGAATAAATTCTCTCTCACCTTTAGTTCAGGAGATAGGTGTACATCAAATTCATATTGCAGGCTTTCTATATCATAATTGATGAAAGGCATGGCCATTTGAAGGAAATTGTCCACATCTTGAAGGGCTTTCTGAGCATCTTCTTTAGTCTGAAACTTATCCATTCCTTGGTTAGCCAGGAGGCATTCCCCTTGATCACAGCACTGACGTGCCTAAGGAGGAAAATCACAAAAATCAAAGAGGCAAACATAAGAATGAATAAAGGGAACATAGGCTTGCTATTAAAAGAACTATATCCTGGTTTTGTATTATTACATATTAGTGGAGGGGAGGGGGTTGTGGGTAGGTGTACAAAGCATACTCGTGCCATAGCATGCATGTGGAGGTCAGAAGACAACTTGGCAGGAGTCATTTTTTCCTCCCAGCACATGGGCCCTTTGAATAAGACTCTGGTAACAAAGCTCATCACAGGCTTATCCACTGAACCATTTTGTGGGCTGGAGCTGTGTCGCTTCTGTCAATCAGAATTATTTTCAGAGCCCAGCTAGGGTGGCATACAATTTTAATCCCAGTACCCAGGAAGCAGGTGCAGGGGAATCTCTGTGAGTTTGAAGCCAGCCTGGTCTACATAGCAATTTTCTAGTCAGCTAGAGGCTTCATAGTGAGATTCTGTCTCCATTTTTAAAAAAGAAAAGAAAAAGAAAAATGCTTTCAGAGCTGTTAATAAATGATATCTGGTGTTGCCCCCAGAAATTCTGATTCAGTAGCTCTGGGCTGCCAGCCAGACATTTATACTGTTAAAGCGCTCCACAGGTATTGCTGATGCAGAGCCAAGGTTGGGAAGCACTGCATTTATTTCATAACAAGTAATTTCTCCTGCAGCAGGAGTCTGGCCATTTTCTCAACACTAACAGTTTAGTTGCATGTTATTTTCTACAAATCAATGACTGAAATATGAAACTTCTAACAAAATATAAAGTTTAATATTAATGCTTAATGATTGCCAAGGACAGGAATACGGTTCTTTTTGAACCAAAAAAAGAGATGTGTAGATTAGAATCCATATGTTCCAATGTAATGTTTACAAGTGGCACTCCTGTTTACAATCCTGTGCCATGACTAGATCTGTAGGGTGGCATTTCCACTCACTGACCCGTAGGCATGGCAGAATATTTTTCATTTACCAGTTAATTTTTAGTACTGTACTATGAAATGCAGAAGGAATTTCAGACTTCTGCCCCTGGGCTTTTACATGTTCTGACTGCAGAATACCACCAGGTTTCAGAAATAGATGTAAGCTAGAAGGAGGCCATCACCGCCACTGTCTCCACATTGAAAATGGAGCAAAACTGGTACTACACTGGGTCTACCATGGATAGTGCATAGAGAGATAGATTGATTATCCACAATTAGGCCCAAGGTTTAAGATCACTTACAAAACACTGTAGACACTAAACCTCTAAGAAGAGGTATATGGACAAGCCTGAGAGAAGATGAAACGTGTACCATAAGGTACATGGGCAAATACGGGCAAGACTATGAAGATGGGAGACTCAAGAAAAAAACAATTATGGCCTCATTCAGATATGGATCATTTCCAATCATATTACCTGCTGTAGGAGTCTATGCACTTTGAAAGTCCTGCTCAGTTGGATCCGCTTTGTTCTGATCTCATTAACTAAAATATCAGAAAGGTAGCGCAGCTCATTGCATCGCTGGCAGATTAAATCAAGTGCATAGTGGTGATTTGATGCCAGCTTGTGGCCACGTAGTATCACAATCCGGGTCTTAGTTAACAGTTCCTGATTTGAAAGAGGAGAGAAAAATCATAATTGTATGATCTCTGCTCATACAACAGGTGGGAGAATCATTAAAGAACACATTTGGCAGGGGATATGGTCACAAACCATGATTGATTTCCTTGCCATTTTTCTGCATTCAACAAAAGAAAACACACACACAAATCTTACAGTGATATTGATGAGTTACAGCAGTGACTATCAGAAGCACACAAATTTCTGAGTATAAAATGAAAGTCAATCACTTAATTCCACTCAGGATATAAAGATATAACTGTCATTTTGCTACTGTTACGGCTCATAATGTAAATATTTGACATACAGAATATCTGATATATAACCCCTGTAAAATGGTCATATGGCCCTTAGAATGGTCATGACCCACAGAGTGAGGACCACTATTGTTTAGTTTGTTTGACTTGCCAACTTGACACAGTCTAGAGTGGACTGAAAGCTTCAACTTAGGACTTTCCTAGATCAGATTGGCCTCTGGGCATGGTTGTGAAGGATGTCTTGATTAGTAATTGATGTAGGAAAACCCAGACTACCCTAGTCAGCACCATTCCTAGGCAGCTGGTCCTGAGCTGTATAAAAATCTAGCTGAGCACAAGCCAGTAAGGAAGCTAGCAAGCAACAGTCTCTCATGATATTTTCTTCAGGTTCCTTCCTTGCCCTCCCTTAAAGATGGACTGTGATCTGAAACTTTAAGCCAAATAAACCTTTCTTCCCCAAAGTGGCCTTTGCTCAGAGTGTTTTGTCACAATAATGGGACGGAAACTAGGACAACTACTGAACTGAATGCTTCAAATGACAAGTTCTGTGCCATACGTCTTAAATCACATTGGGAAAAAGTATTAAAACAAACAAAGCCCCTGGCTTCCAAATCAGTTCACCTTCTCTTTCCATGCTGTCAAAGGGAGGTGTGGACTGTGATCAGAGTCTGAAAGTCTAATACTTTTACTTGTTACTGCAACCCCTAGCCTGTAGGTTTCATTTGCACATGTTCATGGTTCACTCATGAGTCTGTTTTCTAAGAACATATCTATAAAAGCATTGCTTTGCTGTGGTATACAGGACAGGAGAGCAAAGGCAGTTTACTAAGTACTAAAGTCATGAATCTACGCTTTAGAATGAACAAGAAAGCTGACAGCTACTTTTCCTTTGAGTACATACATATCCAGGAGCTATGCTAAGCACTTCCTAGGCCATTTTACCTGCTAGTCAGCCTAAGTAGAGCTGTCTGTGTGGATCTATAATGGATTCAACTGCATGTATCATGATAGATATTAAACAATGCATAGTTTCCAGATACCAAAAACCTTTTTTTTTTTTTTTTTGGAGACAGAATCCCATGTAGAGTAGGCTAGCCTAAAACTCACTATGTATCTGAGACCCTATTATATATCATTCTTGATAGACTTTTTTTTTCCTAACATCTCCTTCCTACAGACAGCTTTTAAACAGATCCTACAACTTAACAGTTTCCTATAGCTTCATGATGCATCTGCACTATCTCCATAGGGCCACAATGGATTTTAGGTTAATATGATTGTGTTAATTATATAGTTATGAGAGGCTAAGTATAATAAACATTTATACTAAGTCCTAGTGAAACATAAATAAACATTAAAATGTTATCTTACCTGAGATTTATCATCTAAGATCTCTAGTTTTTTAAGTCTTTGTTTTACTTGAGCTAAGTTCCCTGTTATATCACCCAGTTCTCTTTGTTGACTTAATAAATATTCAACTTGAGTCACAGCCTAGAAGCAAGAAATAAAGGTTTTAAGAGGATGTGAATTATTAAGCATTCACTTTTAGTAATGATCACATTAAATAAGAAATGCTATTAAATGAGAATGCCAATATAAGAAAATTACACACATAGAGAATATGTTCAGCTATTTTATTCATAGCCTCATAGATATCCATGCACACAGGATTTATATAAGATCACTGTGTAAATAAATGTACAGTCATATATATGAACATACTTGCATAAATGCATGTACATGCACATATACATACTTGTATATATGTGCATATGCTTTCCCCAGCTATGTAGTAACTGGCCCTAGAAACAGGAAACTCCAGTAGCAAGGAGCACACCTTCTACCCATAGCTTCATCTTTGATACCATTTCCCATAAAAAGTAACCAAGGTTTCTCAGGAAAATGGCAGTTTCCGAGACTAAGACAGAACACATACAAGATGAGCTTGAATCACGCAAGAAAGGAAGGAGATACATTTTTTTCTAATCTTGACAAATATCATGAGACTAGAGTAGCCAGTTTGAAATATCAAAGAAGTTCAGAATAGCATTGGAAGACAAAGGCTGGTGAGATGGCTCAGAGGTTAACAAAGACCTCATAGGTACCTGCACTGATTTACACATACCCACATATCCAAATACACACAATTTTAGAATAATAAAAACAAGTGATTTTAGTCTGGTGTAGTAACACATACCTTTTTTTTTTACAAGTCTTTTTTTTTAAGATTTTATTTATTTATTTGATATATATGATTAGTATACTGTAGCTGTTTTCAGACACACCAGAAGAGAGCATCAGATTCTATTACAGATGGTTGTGAGCCACCATGTGGTTGCTGGGAAGAGCAGTCAGTGCTCTTCACCTCTGAGCCATCTCTCCAGCCCAGTAACTCATACCTCTAATCTCAGTAACTCAAGAGACAGAAGTAGGATGGTCTCTATGAGTTCAGTCTAGCCTGGTGTATATAGTAAGTTCCAGGCCACCCAAGGCTATAAAGGAGAGCTTGTCTCAAAACAAACAACAAATAAACAAACCTCTTTTTCGATTCTTTACAGGCTACAGAGATGGCTGAACAGTAAGAATGCTAACTGCTCATGCAGAGGGCCTGGGTTTGATTCATAGCATCCATACCAGGCTACTATTCATTACCACCTGTAACTCCTGCTCCAGGAGATACAACACTCTCAGGTCTCCACAGGCATATCCACAAATGTGCTGTAGATAAGCTTATGCAGGTACACACATACACACACACACATGAATGAATTAATTAATAAATAAATAAACAAATAAAAACATCTTTTAAAACAAAATCATTTAAAAAAAAAAAGAATAGCAATGAGATATGGGGCAATAGCTCAGCCAGTAAAAGTGCTTATCACACAGATATGACCTAAATTCAATATTCAGAACCCATATTTATAAAAGTCTGGCATGGTACTGTGTGTTTATAATCCCAGTGAAGATGAGGTGGAGATAGGAGGATACATAAGGCTCTCTGACCAGACAGCCAATGAGAAACTTTGTCTCAAAAAACAAGATGGGTAGTTTTTTATGGGGTGTGTGTGGGTGTGTGTGTGTGTGTGTGTGTGTGTGTGTGTGTGTGCACACGCGCGCGCGCGCGCATGCGCAAGTTGGTGGTGGTTTTAAGGGCATTATTAGGTTAACTGATAGAATTAGACTCATGATGTCAGGTATCATAAAGGTCTTGTACTGCCATTGAACGCAGTGATTTTGATAACTGAACAATGATTCTGTAAGACAATGTTCTTACTGTAAGAAAAAAAATAAAATGTTTAGGTGAAAATGGCAATACCTATGGTACATGGTATGTGACAACCAATAGGTATCACTTTCTTGGAAAACTATGTTATAGCCTAAAAGCACTTTATATAGCCTGGTCTACAGAGTGACTTCCAGGACAGCCAGGGCTACACAGAGAAACCCTGTCTCAAAAAAACAAAAACAAACAAACAAAAAAAAGTTTAAAGAATGACCATGAAGGTAGAGAAAGAATGTCCTTGTCATACTAAATGACATGTCAGTGCTTTGTCACAGTGGACGAAGTGAAGGCTTTGGGAGTTAGCCAAGATTTTCTTTGTTCCAAGTCAAGGAACTTGTCTCCTATATTCTCCCTGAGCTGAAAACTGGCGTCTTGTAAAAAGACTGCCCTTCTAAGCTCATGAATGAGGGCCTCCACCACAAGGAAGGAACTGCGTTAACTAACCTCTTGAAAGTCTTGTTCAAACTTCCACAGTTGCAGATACTGCTCCATTTTCAGCTGATGTTTTTCCCAAAATCCATCAAAAGCAGTTTCCATATCATGCACCTGAGCCAGCAACCTTGATAAACAGAAGGCAAAGAATTCCTTAGAAATAACAGCTTGTGGATGCAGGTATAGAGCTAAACCTAAGCTGCTAATTAAGAATTAAAACATTCCCAACCAAGACGATCTACTGTCCTGCCAAGGGCCCAAAGTGACAGGGTCACGTGAGCAAAGACTGAAATCTCGGAGAAAGCAAGTCAAAATAAATGTCCTCTATAGGAACAAGAGAGAAAGAAAGAAAGAGAGAGAGAGAGAGAGAGAGAGAGAGAGAGAGAGAGAGAGAGAAAGAAAGAAAGAAAGAAAGAAAGAAAGAAAGAAAGAAAGAAAGAAAGAAAGAAAGAAAGAAAGAAAGAAAGAATTAATTATAGGCAAAGACCAGTCATGGTGCTACACCTCTAATCCAGTAGTAATGATGCAAAGGAACGCAGATGTCTGTAGGCTTAAATCTAGTCCAATTTGTATGAAGTTCTAGGCCAGCTAGAGCTACATGGTAAGATCCTTTCTCAAAAACAGGAAAGAAAAGGAATTATAAGCAAAAATAGTCTATGACACTATGACACTTGGCTCAGGCAAAGAAAAATCAATGTCTGGGGAACTTAATTCTGCAAGTGAACTACTGTCTGCAGACTAACCCAGAAAAGAAGTTCCCAGACTTCCAGAGGTCCAGAAATACTTTCATACCTAACAGCAACAAACAATGTAAAATTCCTAGTTTGAAAATATAAGTGACTTTTAAAAGAAGGGAGTGCTTACTTTTTAATAGTTTGCCAGTCGCCATTTATGTGCTGAGTACATTCAAGGCTTGAACTGACAGTTTCTTCAGTGCCAGGCACTTGCAGGTTCATGAGCAGAACTTTTCCTTCTTTGGTTACAGCAGTTAAGTCATTCTATAGGAAGGCACGGCAGGGTATGTTAGCCAGTTAGTTCATAATGGAACATGAATGGCTTGAAGAGATGTATAGCTATGGAAGATGCATGGCCCAGGAAACAGAAGCAGTTCTAGCACAGCCTTGGCTTTCACAGGATTTCAAGGTCAAAGAATCTGCGAATGTGACACTGTAGCCAGGGAGATGGCTGAGTTGATAAAAGTACTTCCCTTTGAAACATGAAAACCTGTGTTCAATATCCAAAATGAATACTTTTATAAAAGCCAGGTATAATGGGGTACACTCATAATACCTGTGCCGGGGGAGTATATCTACACAGATCCTTGGGGCTCACTAGTCAGTCAGCAGAACCTACTTGGTTCTAGGCCACTGAGAAAGTCTGTCTCAAAAAAAAAAATAAATAAGGTGGGAAGCTGGAAAGATGGTTCGGTTGTTAATAGTACTGGCTACTCTTCCAGATGACCTGAGTTTGATTCCCAACACTCAAATGGTGGCTCACAGCTGTCTATTTTCAGTTAGTTGCAAGGGAACTGACACACTCTTCTAGTCTCTATGGCCAGTGAATGAATATAGTGCCTAAATAGGCAAGGAAAGCTCCATATGTGTTAAAAAAAATAATAAAATAAACAAATTAAAAACAGGGTGGATGAATGAGGAACAAAAACATCTTCTGGTTTCCCTCCACGCACCTGCATATCCAGGCTGTGACCACTGACATAAACAGGAGACTCGAAGAAGCTCCTGCCTTACAAACAGGGACTGATGTAGAATAGGCTAGCCTAAAACTCACTAGGTATCTGAGCCCCCATTATATATCATTCTTGATAGACATTTTTTCTAACATCTCCAAAATGATGTCTCATTCCTACAGATGGCCTTCAAAAAGATCCTACAACTTAGTTTCCTATAGCTCATGACAGTTCAATAGATGTTAGAAACGGAAGCCAAAGATGTTATCCTAACCAATCTTGTTCTATTTTGATAATATTTTTATGTGCTCAGATGAAACCATACTAACACAGTAACAACTACAATATCAGAAAGCATGAAGCTACAAGGTAGATTTAATACATACTCAGAAAGAACCATATACCTTTCTTTTTCTTTTTTCCTTTATCTACACGATCCAAGATTTCCT